>NC_069700.1:24310459-24935459 GCF_023699985.2 Odocoileus virginianus | reverse complement strand
AACCTGTGTCCTCTGCATTGACAGGCAGATGCTGAACCACTGGACCGCCAGGGAAGTCCCTTAAGGAGTGCCTTGTAAACTAGTTTTGTTTATTTGGAAGCACCTAGATTTCAGCCTGAAGGAGGTTTGGAAATACTTGAAATTTTGGAATATAGTCATTTCTAAGCCATACTTAAAAAAAAAAAAAAAATCCTGTTTTGGGAAACTGAGAAATCCAGGGCATGTACAAGGTGCCTGGACCTCCACGGTGGCTGCCCTGGTTTTTGGTAAGCGACATGCTGAAAGCAATCATGGGACTCTGAATTTCCTCCGTGGCGACTGCCACACACAGACAGGCCTTAAAACACACACCCACAGTTCAAATATTTTAGCAAATGTCCTGGCTTTCCTCCACCACTAAAATGAAAGTGAAGGTGAAATCATTTGGGGGCCACTGGAGCAGACTTCTCACCCTTGATAGCTGCCCATAGATTTAAATGTCTCACAGGAGACCCAATTAAACATGAGTGAGATCCCAACCCACCAAAGGATCGTATTTTCTGGCCATTTTCATCACTCACACTTCCCAGCAATTTAACAATGAGTTTAGGATATGACTTCTTCCCTCAGGCACCCCTCCCACCCCTTTTTTTAATTTTTATTTGAGATCTGGAATTCTAGATGGCTCCAGTGTCTGGAAATACCGAAGGCAGGTTTTTTTCCCCAAGTAACCAGTGGCTCTCAGCACTCCCCCTGGTTTAATTACAATCTGAAGTTATCACAAATGAGGGTTGATGGGAGTCTCCGGATTTGGCTGACAAAGATCATTCAAGAGGATCCCTGAGATACAATGCCAAAGGTGCCCACAGAGCACTGTGGCTCATACAGAGAAGGTGTTTGTTGAATGAACTGGTGAGTGAGTGAAGAGCCTTGCTCTTGTTCTTGGTCTTGCTCACGACCACTGGAGGAACAGAGGCAGGCGGTGGTACATCAGGTGTTTCTCACTGCTGGTCTCAGAATGATCCCTGTCTGGTGGGCTTGTTCAAGAACAGCATCTTCACTCCGTAGTATGCATCCTTCTGGAGGTACCTGGATTCTCCAGGGGCTATACAGATGCACATGGCTTTAAAGGCATGGGTTTTGAGTTTCTTCACTTCCATCTTTTCTAAAACTCACCAGCCTGAGAACATTATCCCTTTATGATTGCACTTCTCACACTTTTACAATAAAAAATTCTTGTATGGGACAGTCCATATTCTTTTGGGTTCTGGGTAGGGCTGCATTGAAAATGTCAAATACCTTATTATGCATATTTTTGCTGTTTCAATAGCCTTAAACATTGTTATCAATAGTAACAAAGAATCAATAAAGAGAAGACTGTGTTGAAGAAAAAAACATTCTCTCACTAACCCCAGTCTCACTCCAGAGCATCACCTAAGGGTCTAAATATCCTCTGGGTCTCTATATAAAGGGACAATTTGAGAAGGCATTTTTGAAAGCAAACCTTTTCCATAAATGAGATCACCTGAACCTGTTGCAGTAAGGGTTTGATGAAACAGAGCTGAAGTACCAGTAAAGAACACCCGTTGCCAAATGGTGTGTGTGTGTGTCCAGCTGTTTGCAGCCCCAGGGACTGCAGACTACCAGGCTTCTCAGTCCATGGAATTTTCCAAGCAAGGATACTGGAGTGGGTTGCCAGTTCCTCCTCCAGGGGATCTTCCCAACCCCAAGAGTCAAACCCTCTTTTCTTGCATCTCCTGCTCTGCCAGGCGGATTCCTTACCTCTGTGCCGCCTGGGAAGCCTACATCCTGTATAACTATCTATGTGTATGACGATGAAATGTAGATGTCATCTGAAAAGAGGAGTCTTAAAAATTTCTTTTGTGGGTGCACACACAAATCACTTGCTGATCCCTGATTTAGAGAAAGCTTGGAAACACAGACAAGGAGGACAACTTATTAATAGACAGAAAGGAGCCGGGATCAGAAAAATGCTCTCAACACTGCAGACATCTAAGCAGAGACGGAAACAAGTGAAAAAGATTAGGAGGCCTGGGGGAGAAGATCTGGCTGTGTGTACTTAGACATGAATTGGTCTGATCTGAGGTCTTGGTGAGCTGTCCTATATAGAATGAGGACACCTGTAGCACTCAGGTTTGTTTGTTTCATCCCTCAGAACATTTTGAAATTTAACTTTCTTCTTACCCAATTTGACTTTCAGGTAATCAGAACTTATGTACAAAAATCATGATTTGTTCAGATTTTTTTCTTTTTTTTTTAGCTCGTCAGGTAGAGTATTTCTGAGTCCTACTAACAAGTCAGTGTTGTCACGTATACATGTGACTGTTCATCCCATAATAGGCCATAATGATATACTGTGTGTATTAAGGAGGTGATTCTGAAGTAGTTGGGTCAGTGGAGTGGTGAATTCCAGGAGGAAAACTCCCCATAAAAGTATTTATGCTGAGGTACCTTGAAAAGAAAACCCCTCCTAAAACAGATACACTTTGAAGAGGCCTTACAAAAGTCATGCAATTTAGTGTTGACGTTGCTCCAGAGTCTGCAGTGTTTTGCTGCTTAATTTACTGCTATCTGGCCTCCACTGCACCCCCATCAATCTGTCAGCTGAATGAGTTCTAATTATGCATCTTGTAACCCGGTGTGCAATAGCACGCTGTGTTCAAGTGGGGATAGACCTTCAAGATTTACTGCACGCATGCTGATAAAATCCCTGGGTCTCTAAGTCGGAGAGAGGGAGGGAGGGGGTGAAATCTGCATCCAGGCCATCATGGGGAAAGCAGAGCAGTTGGACATGGTAGAAGAAGGCGAAGGTTCAGCCAGTGACTCAGTGCACTCTTAGCCTGACATAATACAAAGTACATTTGAGGCTGTGCTTTAGCAGAGGTCCTTAACCTCCAGGCCATAGACTGGAACCTCTTATCAGATCAGAGGTAGCATAAAAGATTAAAAATAAAGGGCACAATAGATGTAATGCCCTTGAATCATCACCAAACCATCACCCACTCCTGTCCGTGGAAAAACTGTTCCAGGAAACTAGTCCCTGGTGTCAAAAAGGTTGGGGGCTGCTGCTTGGACAGTGTGTTAGCCCAGAATATACAGAATCTATAATCAGTTTTTTTGAGGGGGTTATCAGAAGCTTCACTTCTCCTGCTGCCAATCTGACTGCTTTTGTACATTCTGCCCTCTTCTGAGGTCCATTTCTAGATGGATATGGCAGTGAGAAGGGTGAGGGAAGGGTTTAGGAGGGCAATGGATTTTTTTTTTTTTTTAATGCTTTGGTCATTTCCTTGAATCTTCATCAAAATCCTGCAAAGTGTACACTGTAATCTTGAGTTCCAGGGAGGCCCAGTGTGTGTGTGTGTGTGTGTGTGCGCGCGTATGTGTGTGTGTGTGTATGTGTGTGTGTGTGTGTGTGTGTATGTGTGTGTGTGTGTATGTGTGTGTGTATGTGTGTGTGTGTGTGTGTGTGTATGTGTGTGTGTATGTGTGTGTGTGTGTGTGTGGCATGCAATCCTTCAACCCCTGTCTCCTTGGGAAAGCAACTGCCTCTGATTCCTTTTTCTACCAGCTTGCTTTCTCTTGGGCAAGTCACTGATACTTCTTTTTATGTTGGAGCATTTTTCTTTTCTTTTTGGCTTTGCTGGGTCTTTGTTGCTGCATGTGGGCTTTCTCTAGTTGTGGCAAGTGGAGGCTACTCTCTAGTCGCGGTGTGTGGGCCCCTCACTGTGGTGGTGTTTTGTTGCGGAGCACAGGGTCTAGGCACATGGGCTTCAGTAGTTGCAGTGCATGGGCTTAGGTGCCCGGCGGCACGTGGGATCTTGTTGGACCAGGGATTGAACTCGTGTCCCCTTCATTGGCAGGCAGATTCTTAACCACTGGACCACCAGGGAAGTTCACTGATACCTCTTAAAGCAGGCTTTGTGGGTTTCTGATTGGTGTCCCACTCTGTACTGCTGGCTTCCTCTCACTTCCCTCCATCTACCAGGAGATTGGGGAGGATAAGTCAGATAATGCCAATAAAAGGCTTTTAACCCCTTAGGAAAAATTTGTCTATGCACAAACACTGCATCCAATAAAAATTCCATGTGTGTTCGTAGCCCCATCCATCCTCAAGGAGCCAGAGAATGCCAGATGAGAAGGAATCCCGTCTGGCCATGTCCACTGCTTCTGAGACAGAGGTCCTGGAGAGACTTTGCATGACCACCTCCCCCACTGCCCCAAAATAGATCTCTGTGAGGGGCGAGAAAAAACTTATTTGCTTCACAAACTCATTGACTGACTTTTTTTTTCCTTGCTGTTTATCCCTAATTTAACCAGAGTCATAGCAGGGACTTTAGATGGTATGAGTTTGACCTTTGAAAAAGGCCATAGTGCAGGCTTATTTTCAATTTTAGTATTACATCTCATTTGGTTTCAGTCTAATTTCTTTTAGGCTCATCTTGGCTTTGCTGGCTTAGAAAGCAAAAGATTTCACCTCTTTGCAATTCCATGGACTAAATAAAAACTATTAAGGCCCTGGAGTCTGTTTGAGACCCCAGGACAGGCCCTCAGACACTGGTGGAAAGAAATCTTTAAATGACCCCAAATATATAAGACCTTAGGTTCCAGGGGCTACCCTCAAACTCTGCCAGCAGCCCCCAAGCTCCTTTCAACCATGTCAGAAAGCAAGTTCTCTAAACAGAAAATGTAACCACAATAAGTTGTGTCACTTTGGTGATATATCTCTCAGAATATTATAAACTGGGTAGCTGAATTTTTCATTGCCTTAGAGATGTCCACAGCCAGAGATCTGAGGATAGAAAGTTTACGTCTCTCTCCATTAAGAAATTTAATTCACATTTTACTTGGTCCCAGTCTTTGATTAATACTTTGGATACGTCATGCTGCAGTCCTTAGGATTATGAAAAGTGATTTGTCTAATCTGTGTGTCAGTCTCCTCTGGGGTCTGCCTAGGGGGAAAAAAAAAACAACAAGAAACCAACACTCCGTAGCTATTGATTTCATAGCATTTGCTCAGCATTTGCCTTTACATTCCGGCCAAGTCAAGTGGATACAGAGCAATTTGATCCATGGAGTGTGGCGAGAGTGTTGTCACCATCTACAGACCCAATTCATCTGGAGGATTTCATGTTGCACATATCAACACTGGAAGTGGGTTTTAATGAAATCTCTAGCAAAGTGAAGTTCATAGAAAAGTGAATGTAAAAACATATGCTTATGATTCCAGCTGGCTGGGAGAGGTACAAAGTTGCATAGCATTTAGGTCTTTGCTTCAGACTCTTGGCCTTGAATAGATGTTGCATGATCTGAGTCAAAGTTGGGCTGAAGGACAATTGTGAAGGACAAGTATGTCTCGGGTCTGCACTGGTGTTTTCTGAATGTCAGCTAGCTCATATCTTTCATTGGTTTTTCCTTTCTCAGCCCCCTTTGACTCATTTCTCCAGCAAGGCAAAATCTCAACCTCTCTATCTACCTTCCTGTCCACAAACTGAATTTCTCCTGACCTCAGCTGTTATTATCTCAGAATCATTGTTCTTCCCAAGAGATGGTTAACCAGTTAGAGGTACCCATCTACTCAAACAAATGTGCCCAAGGTGATGCATAGTCCTTACCTCAAAGTATTAAGTCAAATGGGGAGGATTTTCATGGCAGTTGGTCAGGGGGATTAGCTAGAACAAGTGGGGCTTTTATATGTCTCTACATTAGAACTCATAGGGTGGCCTGTTTTTTTCAAGAGAGGTTTGGCCCTGCCTGGAGGGGTGTTTCATGCAAAAGTCTTGCTTTAATTAGTTATGTGAACCAGAGGGAGATGCAGAGGCTCTAGAAGTGAGCAGCATATGGAGCTCAGACCTGAGCTGGTGGGTGTGGATGGGAAGCCTGTCATTCTAACTAGAGCAGTGTAGGCAGGGCTCAAAGAGTCTTGGGAAGTCACCCTTGCCTTCACCTAAGCTGTATACTGAGGAGACTTGAAAAGCAATGACTTACTGCAGAATGAGATCACACAACCTTTTGGGCAACTCATTTTGACATCTCATGAATCCTTGAAAGGAACAAGATTTTCCTGATGAAACAGAAATGTGCTTTCTATTGTTCAGTTTTGCTTTTTTTCCCTTCAGTGATAATAATAATCTAGTGCTTACAAGCAAACATGGATATCACTTTATATATTGCTATTTCAGCTCCTTTCTAGACCAAATAATCCCAATATTCAAGTTTTCTGCTCCTAAATCTTGCATTATTGTTATCAATTTTCCCAGGGTTCCTCTCATGTTGCTCACTTTATTTCAGCTGACACCCCAGGATGTTCAGATGACATCCCAGTTGAAGAACACTGAACTGTGTTCAACACTAAGGCATAGAGCCTAAAGTCAGTGCTTTAATCACATCTCTACCACTTAAAGACTGAGATGTTTCTAAGCCTCAGATTCCACCTCTGCACCATGGGCATGACTAGGCTTCCCCCTCTCTCAGCGTTGCAATGAGGATTAAATTTGAAATACAGTAGGACATTGCTTGGCACTTGGATGATGGGTTGTACATAATAAAAACAATTTGTATCTGCATCATGCATGATCAAAGTAGATGAAGTTTCTTGAACTACCAAGATCATAGTGACCATCTAGATAGATCATAGTACAACTATTGAAAGACAGAGTCAAAGAGAAACTTAAAAGCAGTAACAGAAAACAATGCAATACATACTTAGGAAAAAATATGATTGAAGTTGACTTTTCATTAGAAATATTGAAAGAAAGCAACAAATGTCTTAGTCAAAGAACTGAAAGAAAAAAATCAATCAAGAGTATTATCATCCAAAAAAACTGTCCTTCAAAAGTGACAGTGATGAAATATCTTTCCAGGCAAACTGAAAATGTTCATTGCTAGCAGAGCTACCTTATAAGAAATGACATCAAAGAGTAACTTGAATTCACATGAAGAAATAAAGACCACTGGAAAAGGTAATTACATAGGTAAATATAAAAGACTACATTACATATTTTTCTCTTTTCTTCTCATATCAGATTTAAAATATGATTACATAAAACAAAATTTCTGAAACTATATTTTGGGGCTTACAGAAAGACAATATGTATGTCCAAAATAGCAAAAAGGAGGGTCATGTATGTAACAGAGTTATATTGAAGTAAACTCAATATTGTACTGGAATTAAGTTAGTGTTAATCCAAAGTGGATTGTGATAAATTAAGATGTAAACTATAATCTCTAGACTAACCAGAGAATAATTTAAAAATCCAGCAAAGGACTTAAAATAGCATACTAGAAAATATCTATTTAACACAAAAGAAGGTAGTAAAGGAGGAAGAGATAAATTAAAAAGAGCATGAAACATATCAAAAACAAGAACATGACAGACACAAATCCAGGCATTTCAGTAACTGCACTAAAGGTAAATGGGTTAAACCACTCCAATCAAAAGGCAGTTTTCAATAAAAAGTCCAAATATGTGCTATCTACAAAGAGATGCACTTTAGATTAAAAAACACAGATGGGTTGAAAATAAAAGGATGGAAAAGATGTACTATATAAAAAGTAAATGTAAGAGAGCTACACTGTCAAACTAAATAGATTCTAAGACAAAAAAAAGTGTTGTTAGGCACATGGAGGGTATCTTATAATGATAACTGGTCAATTTACCAGGAAGATGTAAAAGTTATAAACTTATGCACACCTAAGAACAGAGTCCCAAATATATGAAGTAAAAACTGATGAAATTGAAGGCATAAATAGATAATTCAACAAAAATATTTGGGAGCTTTAATGCCCCACTGTCAATAATTGATAGGTAACTAGACAGAAAACTGGAAATGATACAAGACTTGAATAACAGTACCAACCAACTTGTTTTGACCTATGGAACATTCTACTCAACATCAGCAGAATACATTCTTTTCAAGCATACATGAACATTCTCCAGGACAGGTTTTATGCCAGGTCATAAAGCAAACTGTTAATAAATTTAAAAGCTTTAAATGATACAAAGTATTTTTCTGAACACAGTGGAATTACATTAGAAATTAGCAACAGAAGTACATGTGGATAACCTCCAAATATTTGAAAATTAAATGACACATGTCTCAATAACCCTTGGGTCAAGTGAGAAATCACAAGGGAAATCAGAAAATATTTTTAACTGAATGAAAACAAAAACACCATCAAAATTTATATGATGCAGCTAATGTGCTTAGGAAGAAAATTTGGTTAAATAACAGCTTTATTGAGATACATGTCACATTCCATAAAATGTGCCCTTTTAAGGTATACAGTTCAGTGGTTTTCAGTATAACTGTGAGAGTTTTACAACTCTTACCACTAATTTCAGAACATTTCATCACTCAGAGAGAAACTCCATATCCATTACTAGTCACTCTGTATTATTCCCTTCCCCCATTTCCATGCAAACACTAATGTAATTTCTATCTCTATGGACTGCCTATTTTGGATGTTTCATATAACTAGAATCAAATGCTATGTGATCTTTTGTGTTTGCCTTTTTTCACTTTGCATATTTTAAAGATTCATCCATGTTGTAGTTTGTATCTTTGTTTTACTCCTTTTTATGAATGAATAATACATTATATGGATATACCACATTTTCTTTATCCATCATCACTTAATGGACATTGGGATATTTCCACTTTTTGGCTATTATGAATAACCCTTCTATGAACATCCATGTACAGGTTTTTGTCTAGACATGAGTTTTCCATTATCTGGGGTGTATACCTAAGAGGAGAGTTGTTGGGTTATATTGTCATTCTGTGTTTAAATTTTTTAGAAACTGTCAAAGAGTGTTTCAAAGCAGCTTCACCATTTTACCTTCCCACCAGTGATAAAGAGGATCTATGGAAAACCCAGACCTGAAATAAATCTTATTGGTGAAAGACTGGAAACTTTACCCCTAAAGTCAGGAACAAGACAAGGATGTCTGTTCTCATCACTTCTGTTCAGTGTTATACTGGAAGTTCTAGCCAGGACAATTAGGCAAGAAAAAGAAATAAAAGGCAACCAAGTTGGAAAGGAAGAAATGTAACTGTATTTGCAGATGACATGCTCTTAAATATAAAAAGTTCTAAGGAATCCACAGAAAATCTTTTAGAGCCAATAAACTAGTCTAACATGGTTGCAGGAAAAATATCAATATAGAAGAATTAATTATATTTCTAAAACACTACCCATGAATAATCCAAGAAGATATTTCCATTTACAATAGAATCAAAAAGAAGAAAGCACTTAAGAATAAATTTAAACACATAAATGTAAGACTTATCTACTGAAAACTATAAAACATTGTTGAAGGAAATTAAAGAAGACTCAAATAAATGGAAAGATATTCTGTGTTTGTGGATTGGAAAACTTAATATTGTTAAGTCTGTAATATTTCCTAAATTGATCTGCAGATTCAATGCAGTCTCTTTTAAAATTCCAACTGCCTTCCTTGCAGAAATGGAAAAGTTGATTTTAAAAGTCATAATGTTCCTTGGATTGTTATAAATTATGAAAAAAAATGATTTTAACATTTTTGACAGTGTTCTTGTTGCTTTTATGGAGGAGTTGATTTTCAGAAGTTCTTACTCCATTATTCCATAACTGTTTCTAGAGGGAAAATATAAATGGATAATTTCCTAGTAAAATAAATTACCAAAATTGACTTCAAATAAATAAAAAATTAGTAGATCTATAACCATTGAAAAAATTAAAAAAAAAATAAAAAGCTAGTGGTTTGACCTGGCTTATTCTAAAGGGATGTCTTTCAGCCCAAGTGGACTGTGAGACTCTCCTTCTCTCTGTTCCTCTCTTTGCATGAGTTTTTGAACATGCAGAATCAATGCTAGAATTCTTTCCACTTGGGTGACAAATCCTGGGTGGGTGAATTCTAAGATATGTGTCCAGTGGGAGGCTGGTGGTCTAATGCCCTCTAAAGGGTAGGCCTGGGGAGAGGCATCACTTCTATTTTAAAATTGGTGCTCTAGGAAGGTGTGATTATAGGAGTCATGGCCACACTTGGGTTTGCACTTGAGGGGCTGGACTCCAGTTAGTTCCTAACTCCTAAATGTGGTGGAGAGAGGAGTAGTGGAAGGGGCCGTGAGGACCAAGTTCTAAGTATGTCTTTCCAAGGGGGGCACCTTGAAGCCTCCTGGGTTCTACGAGGACTCCAAGAGGGTAGAGACCATCTGAAACCTCCCAACCTCTATTCCAGGGCTGCAGGCTCCGCAAGGATGAATACATTCTGTGCCTTGTCTTAGGCAGTGTGGCCTGCTGACTCTTCTTAAGTCCTTCTGTCGAAGAGCATCCTTGGGGAGCTTCGCGCTGGGTTAAGATGCTGCAGTGGGGCCAAGTGGCCATTGTCTAGTCCTCTCCAGACTTTCTGTTCTGTGCAGGCTGCAAAGGGGTGGTGGGAGGTATCTCTCTCCATGATGAACTGCAGGCTCTCCCTTGAGGAGCTGGAGAGGATAGTGTACACATCCCCTTCGCCTCCCCTCACCCTGGTTCCAAGAGCTTGTTGCTATTGTTGTTCAGTTGCTAAGTCATGTCTGACTCTTTGCAATTGCATGAACTGCAGCATGCCAGTCTCCTCTGTCTTCCACTATTTCCCAGAGTTTGCTCAAATTCATCTCCACTGAGTCGATGATACCATCTAACCATCTCATCCTCTGCTGGCCCTTCTCCTTTTGCCTTCAATCTTTTCTAGCATCAGGGTCCTTTCCAAGGAGTCAGCTGTTCACATCAGGTGGCCACAGTATTGGAGCTGCAGGTGCCCAAAAGCCTGAAATGAACATTTCTGAAGTTTTACTCCCAATGAAGAAAAGAGAGCTATTTTTTTAGAACATATTTTATAGGAAAGAATAAAGTTTAGTTAATCAGATGTTGGGCTCCTTAAGCAAGGATGGGACCAATCTGGGGGGGATAGTCACGGAAGGGAACCTGGGCACAGGTGGCAGGGAACACTTCTTCATTTGATGGTGGTTGGAGGGTAGCTGGCTTGAAAAAGTGTTCTGCTAGCTGAAATGTTCCCAGATAGGAGACTCACTAAAAATGGATCACAGACAGTGTTCTAATCCAACTGCCGTTTTTCAGGTTGGGCGAGATAGATTTCATTTGGTTGCTTTTGCATTTTCTTTTTATCTTAGATAAAGGGTGTGCCTGGTTTCTCTGCACTGAACAATGACCTGATTGTTAGAAACCTTGCTTACATGTATATATGTGTGTGTGTTTTGCCATGACTCCTGTGTTTTGGAAGTCTTTGGGGACAGATGATAGTTATGAATGATGTCCCAAGGGTATAATCAGGATGACTCATTCTTGGAACCAGTTTTATCCGTTAAGAGATGCCAGCTGCACCCAGTTCACAACAGAACATACTTCAGATAGCTTCTCGCTCTAACCTGCTCCTTGTTTGGGGTCAGAAGGGCATATTTTCGAGGCCTTTCTACTTTTCCAGAGATTTAATTTCCCATGATGGAGTCCTGGGGACTTTCTGTTAAGTGTTTTGATAAGGTGAAGACGGTTACACAGTTGAGAAAAAATTGTGTTTCAGGATTTCAGAAAACATATCCCAATAGGCAGTTTTATGAGTTTCAGCATAATGGCAGTAACAAAGTCTTGTATTTATTCTCTGTCATTCTTGAGGTAATACAGAAGAATTTCCTGATGCTATTGTCTCTGTATTTATAAGACATCAGTTAGACAGGCAGAGTGGGGATTATTAATCATCTCTCTTCTTCTTACCTTTCCAAGAGTCACCACTGAAGGGGAGAAAGGGAGGTGATCATTTGTTATATGATGTTCAAAAGCCCCTCCAGTAAGGCAGGATCAGAATGGGAGACCACATTCTTGGGGTCTAAGTAAGCTTTCATTGGGAAGTTCCACCCGATCCAGGCAAGCTGAAGTTGCTGAAGGCTTCTGAGACCTGATTCTAGACACAGAGGTGTGTCTCAGACCCCAAACAAACCCACAATGACCTCTGCAGAGTGCTGGCCTCTGAATCTGACTGGAGTCACCTCATCTCCAAGGCATTTTCACTCATTGCCACCTGTGCTTTCCTGAATTTTCCCATGGACGATCATCCTGGAGCACTTGGATCCGTCCCATCGAGGCTTCTCTGTCTCCCCTACCCAATTTTCTGGGGTTCTTCATGACCACGGATTCATTTATCCTGGGGGATTTCCCTGTGTTTACTTTTTCCACCCACTTTGCCAAGTCGGACATGCTACCAGCAAGCACAAGGATTAGGTAGGCACTCCCTCCTTTTTCTCTGGACTCATCCTCGAAATAGCTGTCTGATCCCATCTCTTGGAGCGAAGGCAGACGGAGCGTCGAAACACACTTCAACCTGCACATCTGGCCGGCGGACGGGCGGGCAGGCGAGACTGGAATTCCTGGACCGGTTCCTTGGTCTGTGGTCTCTAGGGATTGCTTGTTGAATAGCTCCGCATCACATCACTTCACAGATAAGGAAGATGTCATCCCCACGGCATCTCTGATTTCGGCACAAGCTTCAGAAAACCCCAAGCAGCTAATCTAGAACATGATGTTTTAAGCCGCTATAATCACCAGCCAACTTTGAACATGTGCCACGCACATGCCTGCCTGCGCATCCTAACTGCAACTCTCAGCTGTGGGAGTACCGAGGTGCACTTTCTCCCGGTGCCTATGGGAGGCGCTAGAGCTGCACACGGAGAGGCAGAGGGTGTCACTATGCCCGCCGGTTGGAGTCTTCAGCAGGCACCCGGCTGTGACCCTCCTGGAGAGGCCACTGATTGGAGGTCAAGGCCCTCGATTCATTCCTCCCCACCGGCACGAATCACTTCGGCGCTCTTTGGCAGGTCTCCTCGCTGGGTGTCAATGTCCTTATCTACCAAATGGAAATCTCTTGACTGGGAAGGATCTTGACTGTTTTCGGAAACTGAGCCAGGAGTCAACTGAGGCAGGCTGGACCAATGGGTCAAACAGGCTAACAAGGGAAAATTTAAGGGGAAGAGATTTAACATCCTGGACACGGGTTCAAAACTACTATGCCAGGAAGTAAGAGAGGAGAGCTGAACAAGCAGAAGCAGGTGGGAATGGATGTTGGATATTTTAGTTAATAGCAAGGGGAGAGATGAGGATTCCTGAATAGCAAGTGTAAACACTGGTCGCCTTGGTAGAAATGTAGTTCTCAGAACAAGAGCTTGAAAGTCATACTGGCTGGACCAGTGCTGGAGACCTGGGTTCTGTTTGGGGCCTCATTCTTAAGAGGACAGTGACATCCTGGAGTGTATTTGGAGGAAGACGAACCTGTATGGTGAGGGGATACAAAAGCCCGGGGCATTTAGGAAACAGCAGAAAATCAAGAATGTCCTTTTCCGTCCCTGGAAAAGGATCCATTTAGCAGGACCTAGTGACTCAAACGGTAAAGAATCTGCCTGCAACGCAGGAGACCTGGGTTCAATCCGTTCTGGGTCAGGAAGATCCCCTGGAGAAGGGAATGGCAATCTACTCCAGTATTCTTGCTCAGAGAATCCCTGGGGACAGAAGAGCCTTGTGGTCTATAGTCCCTGGGGTCGCAAAGAGTTGGACTTGACTGAGCAACCAATGCTTTCACTTTCAGCAGGACCTGGTAGTTGCCCAGAGAACCAACCAAGGACAAAAAAACTTCAGGATAGTAGTTGTTGTTTTTTTCTCAGCTTATGGGAGAACTTTTGTTTCATTTTTATTTTTTTCCTTTCTTTTCAAACTTTCCCCCACCCACTGCTTGTAATACTGCTCCCTCACAGCAACCAGAGAAAATTTTATTTAGCACAATGTAATATATTCATGTGGTTAAAAAAGTAACTAGCCAACTCATTAACCAATCAACCGACCAACCAAGTTAATAAAAAGTCTAAAAATAAACACAAGCACAGGGAAAATCTCCTTGTCACCCTTATACTCTGGAAGGGAGAGCTTGGCAGGGTCCTTAGAGCAGAGACTCTGAAGCCAGGCTGCCTGGATTTGCATCCCGTCCCTGCTGCTGACTAGCTGTGTAGCCTTAGGGAAGTTACTTAACATCTCTGAGCCTTAGTATCCTCATCTGAAAAATAGGAATAATGATGCAGGATTGTAGTGATGATTAAAGGGGTTCGTACATGTAAAGGACTTAGGAGTAGCTCTTGGCTTTCAGTAAGTAAATTGCACACACGTGTTAGCTTTCATTATCCTTGACTTCATTTTCCCCTGTTCCCCCTTAAGGAACTGAAACATTAAAAAAAAAGTTATTTATTTATTTGGCTTCATCAGGTCTTAGTTGTGGCATGTGAGATCTTTTCGTTTCGGCATGTGAACGAACTCTTGTTATAGCATGTGGGATCTAGTTCCCTGACCAGGGATTGAACCTGAGCTCCCTGCATTGGGACCACGGAGTCTCAGCCACTGGACCACCAGGGAAGTCCCAAGTCGCCTTTATTTTTTAAGTTTCTTATATATTCTTTCAGAGTTTCTTGATGCACATATAAGCATATATGAATATCATTTTTGTTTATCTCATTAAAAAAAATTCCAAAGTTAGTGTATGGTACACATTGTTCAACACTAGGTTTTTTTTTTTTTTTCTTTCCTTTCACTTAATAGTATATCTTGGAGATTTTTCCACATCAGTACAAAGAGAACTTCCTCATTCTTCTTCACAGCTGCACATATAAGGAAGAACTTTCTAACAATTAGGGCTTGTTTTAAAATAGAGCTCTGTCACTGGGAGCATTCAGGCAAAGAGCAGACAGGGATGATGGAGCTGAGATCTACGTGTCAGCGAGGTAGTCAGGCTAGAATGCGGCTACTGTTCTTCCAGCTGAGATTTCCTGATCCTGTGTGTCAAGTTGTCCACAGAATTAAAGAGCCGTTAAAAAAACTCCAGAAACAACATTGTTGTTCTGTGTCTCTGACGGGGTTCCGACCTGGGGGTCAGCCGGCCCTGGGGTGGGTCAGACTCCAGAGGGCTGAATGGGCCATCTCAAAACCAGGGGCTCCCAGTCAAGATCCCGGCTCATCCACTAGCCCCATTGGGAGCTAACCTGGTCCATTGTGATTACCTGGAAGGAAGGATTCCATTCCAGAAGAGTCCAAGCCATTCTTTGGTAGACATGGTCTCACCGGGAGGTGTCCTTCATGGTGACCCTGGTCAGGGTTCTTGGCCTTCCCCAACCAGTACAAATGGACTAGAGGTCAGACAAGAAATTCAGGTAAGGCTTTACTGGGGCTCCTGCCACAGCAGGAGGAAGCAAAAACAAGTAACAGGTTTCCTTGCTTGTTCCCCAGGGAGAGGGGAAGAGCTGGTTCCTTCTATGGGGTGAGGGTATCCAAGGGTCGTTGGGCTGAAAGAGTGACTTAGGCAGTTTGCCCACACCTTGGGGGGTGTTGTGTGCAGGGGGCACTCTGCTTTTGCTCCCAACACCCTACTTCTGGCCCTTCAGAAGTAGTTGTTCTTTTTGTTATTTGATATCTCATTGTCCAGAATCTGGCCCAACTGCGCGTGCTCAGTTATTTTTAGTCCCTTAGAATTTCTTTGTTTTGCAGGCACTGCCGCAAAGAGTCCAGGTCCCAGGTCTCAGCCTGTCTTAGTAAGACGCTAGTTTTGTGCCCCACTTCTCTGCCTGCAACTCGCCATCTCTGGTAGAACTTTGCTGGGTTCCCAACAGGCATCAGAAGCTCCAGGCCTTTCCTCCCTCCTGCTCTTTGCTGGGTGTTCAATTTGAAAGGAAACGAGAGATTAGGTCAACTTCCTTCTACCAGCAGCTCCCAAAACTGAAGAGTAAAGGTCTCCTGACTTGTGATTGCAGAAGGTGAGGAGGAACTCAGGTTGATTGCCCGGGTGATGGAAAGATCCCTCAGGTCTCAGGAGAGTCTGAAATGTTCCCTCATAGACATGAAGACTTTATGCTCCACTGATCTATAAAAATGCAGGTCCCATTGAGAGAAACAACACAAACATTTTTCTGGCACTAATTCCTTGGTGGGTGGGAATAGCTGAGAACAGAGCTCCCCACAGGGCACTCAGACCAGGTAGCAAGAGGAAATACAGATGAGACTGCTAGGAGAAGATGCTAGAAACAGATGGGAAGGCTTCTGGGAGCTGGCCCTGTGCTAGGAGTCTATGGATACAGATCCTAAAAGGAATCAATCTGGTCTACTTGTTAGGATTCTTAGCAGAGAATTAGCTGCAGCAATGGTAAACCTTGCCTAACTCAAGGTTATAAATATTTTCCCTCATGTTTACTTCAAAAGTTTTATAGCTTTAAGTTTTAGGGCTAGGATCAATTTTGAGTTAATTTTTTTATGGAATGTGAAATATGGATCAAGATTCTTTTTTAAAAAAACCATTTATTTATATATTTGGCTGCACCCTGTCTTAACTGCAGCAGGAGGCATCTTTGTTGCGTCATGCGGGATTTTTCATTGTGGCACGAGAGCTTTCTCTAGTTGTGGCGCACGGGCTTAATTTGCCCCATGGCATGGGGGATCTTAGTTACCTGACCAGGGATGGAACCTGTGTTCCCTGCATTGCAAGGTGATTTTTAACCAGTGGACCACCAGGGAAGTCCCAAGTTTCATTGTTTTGACATATGAATATCTAGGTATTTCAGCAACATTTATTGAAGAGAATTTCCTTTCTCTCCTGAAATGTCTTTGCACCTATGTCAGAAGTCAATTGGTCATATACCTGTGGGTCCACATCTTTTGGGGCTTCCTGGGTGACTCAGGGGTAAAGAGTCAGCCTGCAATGCAGAAGTTGCAGGACATGGATGCAGGTTTGATCCCTGGGTGGGGAATATCCCTTGGAGGATGGCACAGTATTCTTGCCTCCAGCACTCTTGCCTGGAGAATCCCACGGACAGAGGAGCCTGGCAGGCTACAGTCCATAGGATCGCAGAGTTGGACATGACTGAAGCGACTGATCACACATGCACACATGCTATGTCTTTTGTATTCCTGAGCCTCACTCTGTTATAGCCCCTGCTCAGGGCTAGCACATGATCGGTGATAACTGCTTGGGGATAGAACTTGACTGCAGGCATTCAGAGTTTTCTCATTAGATCCAGTTGAATGTGGCTGGGCTTGGAGACAGTAGGGCAGTAAGGAAGTCAGATGGCGTGAAGGTGCAGCAGTGTGCTGTTGTTCACACTGCTGGCTCTTGTTCACACTGACTCTAAAGGTTGGCACTAAATAAGTCCAGGTCAATCTGAGTTCCTAAAAGATGCTTTAGGAATCAGCTTTCTTACTGAGCCAGTAGGTTTCAGAGACCATGCTTCCAGTTTGTGAAACTTTGGGCTAAAAAACTCAAAATAACTGTCAACAGAGGTTATCTTTGATTCTTGGTAACTCCTTGTAGCAGCGATGTCCAATAGAAAGATAACACAAGTTATAGATATCACTTGACATTTTCTAGTAGATGTCTTTTAAAAAGTGAAAAGAAACAGGCAAATCAATTTTTAAACATAATTTAACTTGACAGATACAAAACATGAAAACATACAAAATATGAAATCATCAATGGGATATTTTATATTTTTTTGAACTAAATCTTCCAAATCTGGTGTGTGTTTTATAACTATAGAGTCTCTCAATTCCAACTATGCAGCACATTTCAAATCTCAGTGGCCACATATGGCCAGTGGCTACAGTGTTGAACAGCAAGGGTTCTGAACTTACCTTCACTCCCTTTCTTCAAATCTTTATTCCATAGAAAAGCTCTTCTCTCTGGAATCCAGCTTCCATTCCCTATCCTGTTGCCAGAAGGCAAAAATCAAAGGAGGATTAGAATATCCTGAGGTTGGAAAATAGAAAAAGAAAACCTAAATCCGTATCAAACAAAAGTTCATGGATCACATTTTACTTACAGTATAAGTAAAGTGGGGAAGAGTTGGTGCGGAAGGCTTTGTGGTGTGTGGGCTCACGAGAACCAAGGTATTGCTTTTCAGGGATTTTGCAAGCCAGCTTGCAAAACACAGCCATTAATGAAAATTAAGATATATAAACTTTCCATTGACTAGAGTATATTAAAAACATAACTAATAAATATACGATACACACTACTCACCACTTCCTAATTACATGACTCTACTTTGCCATCACCTCTGACTCTGACATCTCAGTAGCAGAACCACTGTATGATGCTGTGCTTCTCTTTCCAACTCTGAGTCATAACTTGAAACTGATAGGAGTATTTACACCACAGAAAATGGCAACTCTGCAAGTCAGGGCTCTACCCCAAGATTTGCTGGTTTTTAAAACTTTACCATCATGTCCCTGGGAAGGCTCTAGAACATGTCCATTCAATGAGATGAAGGATACTGGGCACATTTTACATGTTCAGTCAGTGAGGTTGCTTTATTGATAATGAATGGAAATCTGAATGATTTCCAAGAGGGAGAGGATGTTTGGTTTGAAACAGCCTGTATCATTTCTGTAACTTTTTTCCACATACCCCTAATGTTGGCTTTTCCAAGTGTCCAAGAATGAGGTTGACCTAGAAGTTTCAGTTTATGCTCAGGGGAGCCTTGATAATAAAGTTATTCTCTAAGAACTACCCTCATTCCCATTGCTCTAGAGCAGTGGTCCCCAGCCTCGAGGGTCTAATGCTTGATGACCTGAGGCAGAGTTGACGTACTAATAATAGTACATAATGCTCTTGAATCATCCTGAGACCATCCCCAACTTGGTCCATGGAAAAAAATGTCTTCCATGGGACCATTCCTGGTATCAAAAAGGTAGGGGACTGCTGCTTTAAAGGATGGAGACAGAGAAAGAAGGCTTGACAGCCTACCTACTAGATAATTCATAGGCATTCTCTCCAAGAGGTTTTCTTTTGTTTACCTACATTTTCTAACTTTTCTACAATGACATTCCAAGTTTTAACTAAGTTAATTTTAAAAACAACACATAAGAATGTTTCAGTGTCTTCAAAGACCTATTTCGGCCTAAGAGTGCTAAGAGTGGGGAGAGGCATATTAAACATGAGAGGGTTTCAGCTGGACTAGATGACTCTCCCTGGATTCCCAGCGTTTGAGATGAATCAATTAAAAGGAGGCGAAACAGGAAGACTGCAGACAGGTCTCTGTGAGTCCCAGAGTGTTTGCGTTGAAGTATCCTTCCTCCCACACGAAAGCCCCCATTCATCCTCACAGATGACATATGGGATGTCGATTAATGAATATGGATTTGATGTGACTTCATCTTTCTGCCAAACCAACTCATAGAACTAATTCCACTTTTGACTATGTTAAATGAGGTTTTAAAAAGTGTATTAGAGGATCACTTTTGAAGTCTTTTACCTAGATCAAGGGGTGCATTTGGGGGAAAACTTTGGGGACAACCCTTTCCACATACACCCACGGTTGGAGCCATATTTTGATGTCTTTGATTTATAAGGGGAGAGGCTAAGGGGATCTGTCTTGAGAGGGCTTTGACTTTTAAGGGATTCAACTAGTTGAAACCTTATGTGCATTTGGAAATAAACTTCTTTTATATCATAAAAGCTTGAAGGTGGGATGGGACCCCAGAGGTCAATACTGTCAACCTAAATTGGGTGCCTGAGTCCCCTTGTTATGGCTCTACCTGGTTTCGATCTTTACCTGACACCCCTCCCATGACAGCCCAGTCCATTTAAAGTATTGTCTGTAGAAAGTTTGGCTCACATTGATCCTGTGATGTACACCCATTTTTCCTAGGTCTAGAAGATGGGGGTAGGGACACACTTGGATGCACGCTATTGAGATCGATATAAGAAAGAAAGACCATTTCTTAGTAACTTAATGTAACATGACCAGCACTCACTAAGCTATCCTTTCTGATCAAGGCTCTGATTTAGGCACTGTGGGTGATATAAAAATAAATAAAATAGAGGCTCCATCCACATAAAGTTCACAAGCCACAATCTAGCACATGTGTTTATATGTGTGTGTGCATGTGCACACGCTCAGCCATGCCTGACTCTTCGTAGCCCCATGGACTGTAGCATGCCAGGCTCCTTTGTCCATGAAATTTCCCAGGCAAGAATACTGGAGTGGGTTGCTGTCCCCTACTCCAGGGGATCTTCCTGACCCAGGGATTGAACCAGTGCCTCTTGCATCTTCTTCATTGGCAGGAGGATTCTTTATCTACTAGCGCCACCTGTGAAGCCTCCTAATGTGTGCATGCTGCTAAGTCACTTCAGTCGTGTCCAACTCTGTGCGACCCCAGAGACGGCAGCCCACCAGGCTCCCCCGCCCCCGGGATTCTCTAGGCAAGAACACTGGAGTGGGTTGCCATTTCCTTCTCCAATGCATGAAAGTGAAAAGTGAAAGTGAAAGTGAAGTCGCTCAGTCGTGTCTGACTCCTAGTGACCCCATGGACTGCAGTCCACCAGGCTCCTCCGTCCATGGGATTCTCCAGGCAAGAGTACTGGAGTGGGGTGGCATTCCAACAGCTCAAATACAAGGTACAAGATGAGCTGATAAAGGCAACGGGACCAATATTTGTCGAGTACCTCTGAAGGGCTGTCCTCATCATGGATCTCGTGTAATCCTCATGGCTTGTGCATTAAACTCCCTGAACTGTATTTTCCTTATTTGTGAAATCAGATGTTGGACGAGATGTCCTCTGAAGTTGCTTCCAGCCATCACATCCCATGATTCATCCCGCCTTTCCCGGCGTCCCTAGTCTTCCTCTCCTGGGTTGGGCTGGCTGGGGGAACGGAGAGGCAGGAGACTTGTTGTTCTTTTTCCCACTCCCTGTGGGATGCACTGTTGACTTCAAACCAGTTTGAACAAAGCACTCAGGAATAAACCACAGAGAACCATCTAGAATTGGCAGAGGATAACCCTATGACCCCAGAGGCCTTTTCCAGCTCTAATTTTTATGATTCACTAATTTGCTGCACCACACTCTGTCCGGGAATTCAGAGTTCAAAAAAGATGCAATGTAAATTGCTGGAGGTAATGAGAAGGTTGCTGGCACCGTGGGGCCAAAAGCGTGGTTTTCAGTGAAATTAAATATAGGGAGATATTTAAAGAAGCCAGAGACTTTTTTTTTTTCCCCTGAGAGACTCCCATTTTAAGGCTGGTAGGGTAAATTTTGGGTTTTCGTTTCCAGTGGTGTGACTAGTTTTTTGCTCTGTTATGATTCCAATAGAGCTGCTTATCTGTTTTATAACCTCCCCGAAGGTCTCAGATGCAGACATGGTTGTTTAGCAATGAGTTCTGCTGTAATTAAAAGACAATCACTTTTGAAGTGGGAGCTGCTCTAGGAAGACAAGTGTGCTATAAATATGTACGATTTCTTTGAGGAAATTGCTTATGGCCAGGAGCAGTAACTTGGTATTCGAATAGTCTCATGACTTTTGGCGCTTGCTACATTTCCCCAACTCTGGGGACTCTTTATGCCTCTTTGCAACTTTGCATTGAAATGATGTCATGGAGATAAGAGACAAGCAGGATAATTGTTCCAGAACAACGATATGGCCAGGAGACCAGTAAGCCAGTAGCCTTTGGTGCCTCTGGGAGTTCAGTGAGGCTTGGTTTAGTGGGAGGATGGAAGAAGCAGACTGGCCAGCCAAGTGCATACCTGTGTAGGAGGATAATGAGTAGTCAGTACAACGGAAGCATTTCTTTCCTGGGTGCACATTCTGATGTAGCTATAAAGCGTACACCATGCATGCTTAATAATAATGTCTTAAACCCCATGGGAAAAAAAATTCCCATAGAAAGGCACCACTTTGGAGAGTGGCCGGCATCCCAGTGATTCTCCCTCTTGGTTGGATCATGTTGCTGTTTTGGGGTTAGGCATCAGATGAAGAAGTACACCTGTGTTTAGGGACCATGTTCTCTAACAAAATGTATCTTTAAATGTTGGGTTTGTGGGATTTCCCTGGTGGTCTAGTGACTAAGACTCCTCGTTCCTAATGTAGGGGGCCCGGTCTGGATCCCTGGTCAGGGAACTAGATGGTCAGGTCCTGAATGCCACAGTGAATACCCAGCACAGCCAAATAAACAAACAAATAATTTTAAAAAGTTGGGTTTGTGCTCAGAACCTGCACTCAACAGAAGCACCTGAAGCTGGATGCCATAGAAGGAAGAGTAGATTCATATCCTTCATCTCATATGCTCTTTGCAACAAATGACTATGAAGAAAAACACCAGGCTTAATGACCATGATTTAAATAGCTATTTTCTGCTATTACTATCTATCTTTCTCTGATTTTCTTTTCCCGTCAAATGTGGAAAGTTGAAAGTGCAAGATAAATGGGTACATGATGCAAACAAACTATGTAAAGATGCATATGTATTATTGCCTTTGTTTTCCACAAGAATCCTACATACTAAGTGGTGTTATCCCCATTTTGTAGGTGTGAAAACTGAGGAAGGTTCATGACTACAATAAGTTCAGGTAATGAATAGTGGTGGAATTTGAGCTACATTTCCAAAGCCTGTGCTTCTTTTTCTATGTCTCACAGACTGGATATATTATTTATTTATTTATTTTTAAAGCATTTGTTTGGCTGTGTCGGGTCTTAGTTGTGGCGTGCAAGACCTTTGATCTTTGTTGCATCATTCAGGATCTTAGTTACGGTGTGCGAACTTTGCAGCACATAGGATCTAGTTCCCTGACCAGGGATCACACCCGGGCCCCCTGCACTGGGAGCATGGAATATTAGCCATGGGACCACTGTGGAAGTCCCTGGATATATATTTTTGAAAGGGGGATAAGAACATAGGAAGCACAGGAAGGAAGAAAGGGATGGAGGAAGACTTGCAAATAAGAAACAGGTATTTATGGAGTGTCTGTTACATGCTACTTCCTGCATTTTGTGTTATCTCGTGTTCCAGGCTGTGTTAGTTTCCTCTGGCTACTGTAAGGAATTATCACAGACTTAGTGGCTTAAACAACAGAAGGGCATTCTGTCACAGTTCTGGAGGCCAGGAGTATGTGATCAATATTGCTGGACTAGGGGCTTCCCTGCTGTTCTAGTGGTTAAGACTCCATGCTAACAGTGCCAGGGGTACTGGTTCAAACCCTGGTTGGGGAACTAAGATCCTACATGCCATGCAGCATGGCCAAAAAGGGGGAAAATATTGCTGTGTTGAAATTAAGGTGTGATCAGGGCCATACTCTCCCTGGAGGCTTGAGGGGAGAACCTGCTTCTTGCCTCTTCAGCTGCTGGTGACTGCCAACATTCCTTGGCTTTGACCACATCCCTCCAACCTGCTCTGTGGTCACACTGCCTTCTCTTCTCTGTGTGGTAAATCTCTCTCAGCTTCTCTCTTTATAAGGACACTTGTGATTATGTTTGAAACCCACTTGAATAACTCAAGATAATCTCTTCATCTCAAGAATCTTTAACATCTGTGAAGTCATTTTTGCCATATAAGGTAGCATTCCCAGGTCCTGGGAACTGCAATATGGATTTCTCTAGGAGGACCGTTATTCAACTGATCACACATCCTAATCATGTATGCTCAGGATTTCCCTAAGCAAACAGCTTAGCCATTTGTATATTTTGCTGCTGTTGTTGTTGTTGTTTATTTTTCTGACTAGAGATCATTAATTCTGTGCCTCACCTTTGAGGTCCACCTAGACTGAGGAAAGAGAAGAGTCATTTACCACCTGAGTTTGCCGCACATCTATATTTGTGAAAAATTTTTTAAAATGTGTTATATGTGGTCGATCCCCATTCGATATATGAGGTTTAATTTTTGCTTTGGCATGAGGGTAATGTTCAGTTTAGATACTGAATGTATGGTTGCCCTGGGTCATGGTTTTTTCCAGAAGGCTACAACCTGTCTGGTGCCCACATCTTCTGAAAGCAACAGGCTCACATTGCAGCGAGAGAGACTGGGCGAGCTCTGCAGAAGGGCTGACCGCAGAGGCACGGGAGAGGTTCGATGAATGCTTCGTAGTCTGTTGGGGGCGTGGAGTTAGAGGAGCTTTGAGACGCCCTCGGAGACTGAAGCTGCAGAACAGGAAGTGACTTGAGCGTGTTCTATGACCTCTGAGTGGAGGCCTACGGTTTGGAGGGGGTGAGGAGGTGTGCACACAGTGAAGGGCTGATGGTTCCTCAGAATCTGAAGATGCCAGTAGGATCCCGGCACCATGATGAGGCCACGAGGAAAATTCACAAGGGCCAGACAGCTCTTCTAGGGTATAGGAGGTGCTCCCTTGCATGGAGGGGATAGGTGCTGGCTCTGACTGGAAGATGTGTAAACCCGAATCCCAGCGATCTTTACCAAAGGCTTGAAGTTCTCTTTTGACATGGAAATTAAGCACTCGGATGTCCCTCCATCCAAGGCACATTAAATTCAGGTCATTCCCACTCTCCTCCCAAACCAGTCCTTTCTGCTGATGTATCCATTCTGGACAGTTGTACAAGGATTCTCTCAGCCACTTGGGACTCAGTAATGGTGCTGCATTCCCTTAGCTTTCTCCCTCAGACAGGCAGGTGGCCTCATCATAGGACTGTAGGATCTGGAGTAGAGAGAGAAACCAGTAACATAAATTGTGTCAGAATCAGGCTCTTCCACTTTATTTGCTGTGTGACTTAAGATCTACTATTCAAATCTCTGAAAAATCAGGATAACACAATAAATCCAACCCCACAGGGTTATTGGGAGGGTAAGATAATAGTAATAGTTATAATTGCTTTGTTATTCTTTCTCTTATAGCTTCTACTTCAATTCAGGCCTCAATCATCCCAAATCAAGACTATAATAGATTCCTTTAAATCAGTAATTTTCAACTCTTTTAACCATGACCCAGAGTGAAAATTTTATTTTTATCTCTAGACATTACAAACACCATCACAAAATGGAAATACGTGTTTCATGAAATACTCTGGTATTTTCCATTCTTTTCTCACTAATTGCATAAAAATTTTTGTCTCAGTCTATTACATTGATTTCATGACCACTAGCGAGTCAGAAAAGGGGTGGGCCATGTAGAAGCCATTGTGAGGACTTTGGATTTTATTTAGTTGCTTATTCAGAAAAGAACTCTATGGGTTATATATGTCTTAACCATACTGTTAGATACATTTTCTTTTACATTCAATTTTTTTTTTTGGGTATTTTTTTGGCCCTGCTGAATGGCATATAGGATCTTAGTTCCCAGACCAGGGATCAAACCCATGACCCTTGCATTGGAAGCTCAGAGTCTTAGTCACTGTACCACCAGGGAGGGTCCTACACTCAAACCCTGGGAGCTCACTCTGCTGTCCTAACTGTGAATCCACATCATTATCCTCAGTGAAAAAATCCCAAGTCGTACTTTGAGAAGACATCGCCAGGATCCCATCTTCACTTCCTCTAAACAGTGTGGTGCCCCCAGGCCCCAGTCAACCTGATCTCTGGATAACCTTTTAATTTGTGAAGAGCTTTATAGTCTCTCTGTTCATTCTCAGCTAAAAATAACTCAGTGGTCAAGATCTATCACATATCTGAATGCAGCTGGGGGATCTTGTCTCCATGCTGGGGTGTATCTCACGTTCTGAGCAGTCTGACCTGACTTTTAACCTGGGATGCACTCAGGGCACCAGGTAATGTGGCACCTGTGGATTACCCGGGCTTTATAAATCGGCCTCATGCATGTCCTTAAAGGAGCTCACCATGTACAGCTCATTTTCCCATGTCACAGGCTTCAACTCAAGAGGCCTTGCAAACCTTACTGCCTTTGTCCTCCTATTTAAGAAATACTTCCTCCTCTAGATGCCTGTCTGGAGTGCGGACATCACGTTCCTCCCAAATACTAACAGAACCTACAAATAGCGAGTCTTGAGTTAGGAAGGCTAAACATGCATTAGCAGGGCAGAGATTAACAGGCATTACAAACTACTCTTAGTCCTCCAAACAGCCCATAGAGGTAGCTACTAACGTTGATCTCCTTTTATAGAGGAGAAGATGAAGGCATAGAAAGGCTAAATACTCTCTCTCTATCTCTTTCTTTCCTTTTAATATGCTTCAACACGGACAGCAGAGCCTGGCAGGCTACAGTCCATGGGGTCACAAAAGTGTTGGTCATGACTTAGGGACTCAACACACACACAATATTTTAATAGGGCTTCCCAGGTGGTGCAAGTGGTGAAGAATCTGCCTGCCAATGCAGGAGATGCAGGAGACTCAGGTTTGATCCCTGGGTCGGGAGGATCCCCTGGAGGAGGAAATGGCAAACCACTCCAGTATTCTTGCCTGGAAAATTCCACTGACAGAGGAGCCTGGTGGGCTACAGTCCATGGATTCACAGAATTGGACGTAACTGAGAGCAACAACCAATATTTTAATAGTTAATATTGTCTGTGTCATGTGGAGATAACTTATGGACTTCATATATATACAATTCATTTTTTTTGGTTATATTACATATATACTTCACTCATCATGTCACAGATGGAGGATAGATTTTTTTTTGTTGACCTTAAAGCAACACCCATTTATTAATTCATGGTTTGTTAACTCACAGAAGTCTGGGGACTCAGTAGGCTCTGGGGGAAGAATCTACTTCCAAGGTCAGTCGGGGGTTGGCAGAACCAAGTTCCTTACAGGTATAAGACTGAGCTCCCCATTTCCTTGCTGAATTTCCAACTGCTTTATGTGGTCTCCTCCAACTTCAGCCAGCAGGACAGATTTTTCAATAACAAAAATAGGCTGCTGGCAAATTTGAGCCTTATGTATATCAGTAGTATATTTTTATTAAGTTTATTAAATTTTATATATTCAGCAATTACTTATTAAGTAAAACCCGTTAATGTCTAAAATTTCCCAGTGTTCACATTTTATAAAATCTGATTTTTTAAAAGAGTGCAACATAATATTCCCAGAATCTCTTCCTTGAAAGTAATCAAGGAATACTTGGTCATACCTTTTCTAAAAACGAGACATAGAGTCTCGTTCAGATTCAGAACATTCTCTCAGCTTAACTCCTGGGCTGCATGCCCTGTGGTGCATCTGAACTGGTTACCAGAAAGGGAAGCAGGGTTGAGTGAAGTTGTGAAGGAGGGTCATTTCCTCCTCAGCGTGGCTAACTTTTGCTCTCCCTTTCTGCTTTCTTTCTCTCTTCCTGATGGCCTGTTTTATGTTTTGGCTCATTTTCTCCACGTCTCTCTTCCTTTTTCTTATTTTCTCCCTCTCCCTCCCTCCACTAAAGAAAACCCAACATTGGGAAAGAATCTCATGAGCATACAAGTCTACATAAATGTCTAGTCTATGGCCCAGCACATTTATTTGTTCATCCAGTATTTAGAGAGCGCCCCCTACAGTCAGTCCTCGGGGCTGCCTGAGTTTATTGACCCACCAAATTGCCGTTATTCTCTTAACCTTCCTGGAGTTCTTGTACATAAAGAGAGAGGTGAACTGAGTGCCTAGGATCTCATAACTCTTTAATGGCAGAGCTGCAAGATAGACAGAAGTCCCTGATTCTTAGTGGCATTGTTGGCCCCATATAGCATACGGACTCTCTGATTTGCTTATTCATAACCATCATAGTTGAACATCATGGTGAACCTCTACATGGTCTTGAATCCAGTGGAGAGTTCTTGGGATGAAGGAAGCAAACAACTGGTGTTTTTAAATTCCCATGATACAGTAAGTTATTTTTAAGGGTTACCCTGGAAAATACATTAACAGAGATGAATGATCACACCCTATAATCAATGTAGGGACCCAGGAAAGGCGAGTTTTGATGAGTGGGGAAGATAAGAGGTAAAAGTTTGGAAAGGGAGACATATTTCTCGATCAGCAAAGCCATTGCATTGAGAATTCCTGGACTTCTCAGACACACAGTGGGCCCAGAGAACCCAGTGGGAGAGGAAGGTCTTGGAACATGATAGAGTAAGGCCCACTTCACAGTTGCCCATCCCACATCAGTCCTAACTCACCCTATCATTCACTGGGTTGTTCTAATAACCTTCCAGTTGCTAGTTCATCTCTGAGACCGTGGGTCAGGATGCTGCTGGACTGAGCTAGCTGACCCCTGAGGTTCACATACTATCATCCCTTCCTGGCCCTGATAACCCGAGTGCTTTTAACTCTCCAGGCAAAATTCACTTTGCTTCTGGGTTGAAGCATACTGAGCACATTCTTGAACACAGTTCAATCTAACAGATTTCCCTAAAATGAGCAACTCCCTGGATGCCCTGGGAAGCCCTGTGACTACTGGGGGGATTAACATAGCCAGAGCAACGTGGCTCTGATCCAGAAGGAAAATGTATGTGCTTTAAAAAAAAAAAAAGCTGGCTCAGAGTCTTGGGAACCCCATAATCAGAAGCATACTCATTCTGACGGTTTCAAAAGACCCAACACCCACCTCCATGCGACCTGGCGAGGGTTCAGAGAAATCCACCCCCTCCTTTGTCTTTGGGATGGAATGCAAGAGCCATGTAAGACTTCCTGCCTAGAAGGGAGACAGGGGGCTGGCCTCTGCCACCTTGTCTCGGCCAAGTGGGGAGTGTTTAGAGATGGCTAGTTTGGGGGCTCTGATCTCAACTTATGGCACGAGCCATCCTGTGTTAATTCTGCATGGCGGCCAGGTCACGGCAGATCTGCCAGCTAATCTTCATCCAGGGCTTTTATTGATTTATATTTTATTTGGTTCGTCTCCTGAGGCAGCGGTACTAGCAGTTTGGGGTGTGGGTGGCTTCTGTCGGGACTGGATATGCAGAAATGGATCAGGAATCAAGACCAGGGGTCCAGGGGAGGACAGGGGCTCAAGAGGGAGGGGCTATATAATTATGACTGACTCGTGTTGATGTATGGCAGAGACCACCGCAACACTGTAAGGCAATTATCCTGCCCCCCCCCCCCCCCCGCACCCCCCAAGAAGACTAGGGGTCTGCAGGCCAAAAAGTGTGAACTTGCTGCCCTCCAAGGTCAATCCTGAGGCCCAGCTAGGGGATCTGTCGTGGCAGGACATGACAAACAAGTCTTGGAGGTCAAGGTAAGCAAGATCAGGAACCCAGATGGTTGGGTACCTCAAAACATAGCAGTGGCTGGTAGAAAAGTCATCTTGAGTCTAAAGTAGGTGCTGAGTCATCTCTGGCTTCCTGAATATTTCTAGTAGGCTGGGCACAAGTCTGGGCCGCTGGGGAGTCTACCTTCTATCTTTAACAATCTAGAGACCAAAGTTCAAAGTCTGGGGAAAAGGAGAGTCTTGCAGCTACTAACAGACACCTCCCTGTAGTCTCTAAATCATCCTCTGCAGAGACAGGGCTTTGTCTGGGGGTGTTGGGTTTTCAGGTCATTTTGGCAAAGGAAAATGAAGGAGCCATCTGCCTGTGGTCTGTTGTGATCCATATTTTCTATCACTGTAAATGCCAGGAGAAGATGTTAAAATATTGGATCCACACTGAGCCAGCTCTGTGGGGGAACTCTGGGAAATGAACGCTTCAAACTTTTCCTTAGAAATCTTGATTTTTTTAGAATTGGCTGAATCTTAGGATGAAACTAGCTTTGCAGTCTGGTCACAGGTTTGCAGGTCTGGTCACTTCTGCACACCCTGGTCCTGCTCTATGCCCAGGGATGGGGTTTTAGCATTGCTCCTTGTAAGTCTTATTTCTGGCATTCAACTTGAATGATGATCAAGGATGGATATTTAAAGAAGACTTTCTAGACCAGTGTTTTGCAGTCAACTCCTGGGAAATCCATTTGTGATTGCTTCCCACTCCAAACCAATCATCCATGTACCCATTCAGTCATTTGTTCAACAAGCAGAGACTCATGAAAGGACTTCCATGTGTCAGAAACTACCAGACGCTGAAGACACACAGCTGATTAAGAAGGAAGAGGTGGAGCCGTGATCTGAAGGGACTAGAGGAGTGGTAGTGTGAGGGAAGGAGAAAGAGGGAAGATAAGCTCTTTTGAACATGTAAGACAAGGCAAGCCTTGAAGGTTTAGTCAGTAAGACTGATACATAGTCAGAGCACACAGGACAGTGAAAGGAGAGGCTGGAATGTCCAATCCTGGAAGAGACTGGACTCTGAACTTTGAGAGGAAGCATATTGTTTCCTTACTGAGGGTGCATGTTGGTGCCTTTCCTGTAGGAATGGCTTTACTGATGGGCATTGCCATGAGGTTGAACTTGAACAGCCCAGCCTTATCTTTATGAGCACTTCTACCCAACTGACTTCAAAGGTTTAAGTCTATGATGAATTTATCTGACTGGTATGATTAGAACTGGTCATTCTAAGCTAGAACCAGACTCAGTCCAGTGGGACCAGTTGAATTCCCTTTGTTTTAATGTTAAGGGAGGTTTTAATGTTAATGGCTAGAATAAATACACACATGATCACATTCGGCTACTAGACTGGAAGTTTCTTGAGGTCAGTAATATTATTGCCCATTACACCTCTCTGGCACCTAGGCAGGTCATATCATATGCTGGTGATTATATGAAAGCTGTGAATACTTTGGGTAAGACAGTGTGGAAACCCACTGCTATCACTTGAGAAATTCCTCTAGCACAGGTCTCTTCTTGTTGGGTTTCTCGGGAGACTTGAATCAATTCTATACATCTCTACCGACAAAGGCTGGGTGCAGAGTTATCTGTCAATTTTCCTCTTCTACAACACTTGGCGTGTTGTTGACTATAAGTAATTTTAAAAACCAATACTAGTTCAGGGCACTTAGAAATCTTGGAAGGCAGTCAGTTTTTGGTAAATTCTGATCCCCAGGTTGAAGGCATCTGTATCAGCCAGGGTCTCTCAAGCAAAAACCAAACTCATGCAGAGCGTTTCATAGAAGAAATTTAATATGGGAAATTAGTGACAAAGTTTTTAGAAGAATTGCAAGAGCAACCCCGAAAGGCAAGGCAACACTAAGATCAGCAATTACAGCTCACTGTTTCTTTCTAGGGCTGGGGGTGTGGAGGTGTTACCTGAGCTCCAGAGCCTGGATTACCTGTTGGAATCTGGTTTCAGGGGAAGTTTAGCTGTTATGCCAAATAGGGAAGACTCAGCCAGAAGTATGGGGTGGAGTGGGAATGTTCACTGTCCACCTGTCCACCCTCCAATATCTTTCTTGCCTATGCTTCCCTTCAGCCAAACCAAGAAGGTAGCAAGCAGTGGGCAAGGGAGATTTGGTAGTTTCCTGGGGTAACCTTCTTTGAATACAGAGAACAGGGAAATGGTAGGTACTGGATTCGAGGATAAATAGACAAATAACCAACATTCATACATCTATGTGGTTTAGTCGCTAAGTCATGTCCAACTCTTTGCGACCCCATAGTCGTGGCCAGCCAGGCTCCTCTGTCCATGGGATTTTCCAGGCAAGAATACTGGAATGGGTAGCCATTTCCTTCTCCAGGGGATCTTCCCCATCCAGGGATCAAACCTGGGTCTCCTGCATTGCAAGAGGATTCTTCACCACCTGAGCCACCTAAGAAGCCCTCATTCATCCATAGATGCCCCCAATGTCCTTGTTGTGTGGCTTTGAGGGAATATGGCTGTACGCATCTTAGATAAATGGTGGCCCCTTGGGAGGGTTCTACTGAACCCTTTCTTTCTTCTCTATTTGGCCTTTCTTGGAAAATATGTAGACTGTGTAGTGAAGCCACTGCACTCCCAAATTAGCCTCACCCTTTTTGCTGAAATGTGCATGGATGGAGCTCCTTTTAGGCAGCTCCTCATTAAATAAACACTCTCCTTCTAAGAGCACAACTGGGGTCACCACGTTGCCCACACCAGTGGGATGGGAGTGAGTCCTTGGGAGAAGAGGGGAGTGGGGATGTGCTTTGGGGTTAGAATTCCCATTCACAGGTCTTCTGAGTCCTCATTCACAGGGACGGATGCCAAGCGGACCTATGAGAGAGAAATGGGGGAAACTGGAGTTCCATCCTGAATGTGGACACCATTGTACATACCTTGGAGGCATTCTGTGGGGGCTCACTTGGTTTGGAGGTTCTGTGATTGTATATGTAGTCAAATGCACTGTGTCAGTTAGGGTTTGATCAAGGAAGTGAAATCACTATGGGTGATAAGGTCAATAAGAGATTTTCTATAAAGATGATTGCTTACCTATCTGAAGCTGGTGAAGAAATGGATGGAAGGCTCTTACCTCTGTGTCTGATGGCAGCCTGACACCACTGCTGGTCCATGTCAGCAACTGGAAAGAAAAGCCTGGATGTGAAGTGGGGCAGAACCTCCTAGAAGCTGAGTGCGTCACTCATCACCTCTTACCTTAACCGTATGGATGCCTTGTAGCCAGCTGGTATCTGTCTCCATGACACTATATGCATGCCCGGCCTGGGACTCACAGCAGCGGAAGGAGGCAATCCTGCAAGCTCTCCTCCAACAAGAAGGGCTAGGGGACCAGCGGCAACAGGTGCGGGCCACAGAAGCGCTTGGCGCTTGACACCGCCCTCCTATTGTGATAGAAGCTGCTTCCTTTGCAGCCCTCAAATCCCACCCTAAGTTCTCTGGTGGCCAACCCTCATCTGGAACCATAGTGGGAAGGGAGTTCTGGGAATCCCAGTTACAGCTTAGCTGAGTTGACAGTGGATCAAGGCAGCATGTGTTGCAAGAAGACTGAAAACTAATGGTTGGAGCTGAGTTCTCTGGATGCAGAAATGAGCTTTCCTCACCCTGAGGGAGAGGAACGATGTCTGTTCTTGGGGACTGGCAGCTGTAAGTCGGTGACCTCCTGTCTGGGTGTCTCCTACACCAGAGGAGGTCCGGGAAGTCCTTGGAGACCAGGGAGCCCTAGAGGACCAGCGTCTGCCAAGGAATTGGACGTACGGGATGCCTCTCCGTCAGGCCCGGGGGAGCCTTCTCCAGGCTACCTTATCCCCTCTCTCCAAGACAGATATAATCACACCTCCCCTCCCAGGGTGTTGGGAGGGTTCCTAAGTTAATGCTGGTGAAAGGGCTTTGAAGGTGAAGGGTGTGTTGTAAATGCTGTCATAATTGCACCCAGATGCCTGAATCCAGATTTGCAGTCGCTCTGCTGACTAACAGTAGAATTTGTTGGAGTCGGTGGTGACATTTTCTCCCCCATGACATTTCTAAATATTTTGGTAGCCAGTTGTAAACAAGCCCATTCTGAAACAAACAAACAAACAAAAAAAATCAGACTTTCTGTTGGTATTTTTTAAATGGTCCGTATTCCATTTGAGCACTTTTGGTTCCCCTCTCTCACCCTCATCTCTCTTCTGTTTGGGATGGCCAGACGAGGCTTGCTTTTCTTACACCTGTGCCTGGAGAAGAGCCAGGCGCAGGTGTAAGACTTACAAGACTCGAATATACCCTTTCAAGCAGTCTGCCTTCTCACCAGGTGGCTAGGGTGTTAAAGTTTTTAGTCAAGATTGTCAGGATGGCAAACCTATTAGTCAAACACTCAGCTTCTTCTGTTTTGTTTTCTTTTTAATGATGAGAAATAACTGGTCCTTTCTACTAAACTTTTGACATCATGTAGACAGTGCTACTGCAGCATTTTCATTTCTGTATTTTTTACCTTCACTGTTTTCTTTCTTATCCCAGTTGCTTCTATGTTATCAGCTTTTTAATTTTTTTTCCCTATGTTATCATCTTAAAGTCTGTAACCAGGGCAGCAGGTTGTGATAATCCTCATAGCCTCTCTCCCTCTCTCGGAGAAAAGCTTTTAATTTGCTGGAATCTCTGATTCTGGACAGGAGAAGATGGGCAAAGGCTAAGATGGCCAGGGTGGCCCATCTGATATACGTAATAAAAAGCTGAACCACAGAGGGTAGCAGGAAGAGAGAAACGAAAGCAGGTGTGAAATGGGCATTCGGGGAAGTTTGGGGGCTGTAAGAGAGAGAGGGAGTAAGTGGATTTTTTGTGGAGGGAGCTCTGATGTGAGAGAACAAGTGTGAACGACATCTAAAGAGGCTGATATTTGTTTCTACGGTTGCCATAACAAAACGCCACAGACTGGGAGGCTCGAAAGACCAAAATTTATTTTCTCACAGTTCTGAGGGCTGGACATCCAAGATCAAGGTGTTGGCAGGGCTGGTTCCTCCTGAGGTCTTTCTCCTTGGCTTGCAGATGGCCGTCTCCTTGCAGTGTCCTCACATGGCCTTTTCTCTGTCTGCGCGCCCCTGGTCCTCTTCTTTTAAGGACACCAGTCGTGTTGGATTAGGGCCCGCCCTCATGATCTCATTTCACCTTAATTACCTCTTTAAAGGCCCCATTCCCCAAATACAGTCACTTAGGGGGTTATGGCTTCAACATAGGCTTTTTAGGGGGAACACAATTCTGTCCATACAAGGATCTTCAAGTTGATTTATTATATTAAACATGTTTCTTCCCCACCCCTAATTTGGTGTTTTCTAAAAAGAACAAAAGGACATTTAAAACTGCTTTCAAGTATATTTGTTTTCTATTGACTTGCTTTTAATATAGCCCTTACCAGGCCTGGGTCACAGGGGCTGTGAGTTTGTAGGGGGTTTTGTTGTTTTTAGTTGCTCAGTCGTGTCTGACTCTTTTGTGACCCCATGGACTGTAGCCTGCCATGTAGACTCCTCTGTCCATGGAATCCTCCAGGCAAGAATACTGGAGTGGGTTGCCATTTCCTTCTCCAGGGGACCTTCCCAACCCAGAGATCAAACTCACGTCTCCTGCCTGTCAGGCAAGTTCTTTACCACTGAGCCAACCTGGGTTATGTGTAGTTTTAGGTAACAATATTCTGTTACCCAATTTCAAAGAATTAGAAGGTAATAAAATAAATATGATAAGAAAATCAGAAGGAACTTAATTGAATCATTTGTAATATGAAAGGCCTCACAGGAGTGAACTCACTCCCAACTATGAAAATTACATCTGTGAAAAATATCTGGATATGGTTATGCTGTTGAAAAAACTAATGCCACAGAACAGTTTTGGTTTTCGTAGGTATAAATAAGTGTGGATAAGCACATGAGGTCTGTAGAATTAGAACACAGGTTTTCTTTTGCTATTAAGAAAACGAATGATGGCCTCAAATTCTGTGAGTTTCATTTTTGATAATCATCTAAATGAAACCTGTCATTTAGTGACTGCCATTTGGAAGCATCAATAACTGTTTGAAAATAAGCAAACCACAATCTGGCTGGAACAAAAAAGCCCATGCTACAGTATAGTATTGGGCTTCTCTGATTACCGCTGGGAGCTGCTGCAGAAGCACAGAAGGGCCCCCTTTCCAGGGCTTGGTGGGATGACTGCGAAATCTGGAGCAAACTTTGCCCAGGCTGCCGAGCCACGTTGCATGTCAGGCGCATGGTGCTTGTCAAGGTGCTGTTCTCAAGTCGGTGGCCTCCTGTCTTCAATGAGATGTGTGTCGAGAGTATGGAGAAATGCACTTTCCAGGGGGAGTGAGCCTGTCTGCAGCCACCAGCCACACCTGAGTGTCTGCATCGCCCTGAGGCAGTTAACTGCAGGGTCTGACCCTAGATCATCTGCTGAGAGAGGAATGTCTCAGAGCAAATATTAGTGGTCGGGCTGGGGTAGCGGTGGAGGTTGGAAGGTGTGGTCAGAATAAGAGGAGGAGGAGGAGAGGAGAAAGAGAGAGAAATGAGAGTCCTGTGTAGGGTGTGGATGGGAGAAGATACAGATCTTTTATTTATTCAGGGGCAATTTCTAGGTCAATCAAATCAACACTGTTGTAAGGCTAATCTAGTGCCTATTTATGCCGTCGGATGCTAGTCAGATGTGGGTCCAATTTTATGAAGATTGTATAAATGTGTCTAAGTTTCCCTGGTACAGGCCTAGTTTTTTTTTTTTTTGTAAAGTCCTTATTATTTGTAATCCCTTTATATATGGAAGACGATGGTTCTTTATGGTTCAGGTGATTTAAATCTGGGCCTTTAGAGTCATGCATGATTTATTTGCACAAGGAAATCATATTTTCTTTGGAGCTTTTCAATGGAGGCATAATTACAGTGTTGCAAATACAGTGCTCTATTTAAGGGTCTGTCAGCATTTCCATAATAAACCTCTATTTTCAGGAGTCCATAATATTGCCAGAGAGAAGGACACACACACAGAGGGACAGAGAGAGAAAGAAAACCCATCTAAAATATATGTTTGGTGGGGTCCGTCGGGGACTTGATTTTTCATCCAGATCTGTACACGCCTGCAACCACACGTTCTTCTGTGTCTGTGTGGTGGTGCCAGTTATGTGCCAGGCGTCTCTGGACTCTGCCCAATGGGGCTTCGGCTTTAAAGCAGGATGTTCTGTGTTCCCGGGAAGCAAGCGGCAGCGCGCTGGGTGGCTGGCAGGCTCCCTTTCCAGACCCCAGCTGACTGCCAAGTTGCATCTCGGCTTTAAGAAAAGAAAACATTTTTTGCCCTTACTTCTGGTTTGTTTGTGTGTGTGTTTGTTTGTTTTGGTTAACTTAGACATGTTGAATCGCAAATAATAATACTAATGTCATGCATAATAATAATAGCATTGGACATATTACTGAATATTATTTACCATTATTGAATATTGATATTATTATGAATAATATCAATATTATTATTGAATGATATTACTGAATTATTAGCTTGAATAATAATAATGATGGTGGTGATATTATTTATTATGAATACTAGCAATAAAAAGCCCTTAATATTGCTAGTATTTGTAGTAAATAATATCACCATTGTTATTATTCAAAGCTAATAATTCATGTTAGTGTTAGTGTTAATTGCTCAGTCATGCCCAACTCTCTGTGATCCCATGGACTACAGCCCACCAGGCTCCTCTGTCCATGGGATTTTCCAGGCAAGGATACTGGAGTGGTTTGCCATTTCCTTCTCCAGTAATTCAGTGATATTATTCAATAATAATATTGATATTATTCATAATATCACTATTCAATAATAGTAAATAATATTCAGTAATATTATACATCCAATACTATTATTATTATGCGTATCATTAATATTTATTATTTGAGATTCAACCTAGCATGTGCTTGAGTTAACCAAAACAAACTTAAGTGCCCAATACATGCCTGGCACTTAACAAATATTATTTAATTTTCCTACCTTATAACAGTCCTGCAAAGGAGCAGTTATTTTCCCTGAAGTTCAGAGGATGCAAACAAGCTGAGGGAAGATGACTTGCCCGGCAGAGTCACTTCAGGGTGACTAAGGCAGTCACCGAGTCAGGTCCTGGGCTCCACAAAAGTTGTAGGAGGCATCTTTCAGGCGGGAGGAGCCCCTTCCTTTAGAGTGAGACTAGGAGACGGATGGACTCAGAGACAACACAGGCAGGACCAGAGAGGGCTGGGGGAACTGGCCAATCAGGAAGAAAGGTCTCGAAGGCCATTTAACAACTCTTGATGCATAAGCTTAGTTGGTAATAGTGTCTCTGGTTGAGCCTGGATGAAAATATCTGAAGTTTTTTCGAGGCTTAACTTTGTGACAAGCTTGCGCTTTCACATGGGTTGTCTCGTTTACTTCCCAGTTTGAGCAAGGCAGAGAGTGTGTTTTATGGAGATTTGGATAAGATGCCAGGATTATATAACCAGGAAGTGGCAGAGTTCCCGGGTCTGGAATCCTGGTTCTTGATGTGATGCTTTATGGCCCCGCGGGAACCAGTCTCTCTCTCTCTCTCTCTCTCTCTCTCTCTCTCTCTCTCTCTCCATTTGGAAGGTACATTGTGAATCGAGACAGGAAGCTGAAATTCAGGATCCTCTTGCTTTATGTGGGAGATCCTGTCTTGGAACTGCTGATGGACCCTTTCCAGGAGTTTGTGTGTTGGCATTTAACAGAGAGAAAGGTAATATACACCCCTGGCGCATGGGGAGGACGTGGGGACCAGCTATGGAGGCAGAGACCACCCTCCACACTGTGTTCGCAGCCAACCACTGGGAAACTATTTTGTAAACTCCCGATCCCTGGTGGGTGGTGTGATTTAATTCTTTTTCCTTCTCCTTTTCTGGGGCAGCTTTGGGGTTGCTAGTTCCAGCTGAGGCTAGAAGTGGTAACACAGCCCAGGGAGCAGTAAGAATGGGAAGATTTCTCACTGAGAAAAATGTTCTTCCTTCTTCCGGAAGCAAAATCAGGAAAGGGTATGGGTGGGTATTAGTGACTGAGGTGTTTTCCTGCTCTCAAAGCTGAGGGTGAATCTCAAACTTCTGAAGAAAGGATTCAAACAGTCTTTGGAATGCAGAATGCATTTATCGTATTGAAAACAACTCTGGGAGGATGCAAATTCTGTTCAACAAGTCTTTATTGAGGGTCCTCTGAGGGGTCAGTGTTGTGTGTTATCTCCACAAGGGACGTGGTTCAACTGGCATAAAAATCTGACTCTAGTGAGCGTTGGAATAAAATGGTGGAGAGGCCCCTTGATATTGCCAGAACCTAAACACTAATTAGAGCAAACGCCACATAGTGCTACTGGGATTAAGAAGTGAAGTGACCAGTGTCCATGCAGAACCAGAGCTATTTACTTAACCAACCAATATTTACTGAGCAACTTCTATATGCTGGACCCTGAACTAGGAGCTGAGGATTTGGCAATGAACAGGCAAAGGTAGTTCCTGCTTTCATAGGACTTAAGTCTAGGTGGGAACTGAGACACTGGACAGATAATTATGTGCTCATTCGAAGCCGACTCTGAGACCTCATGGACTGTAGTCCACCAGGCTCCTCTGTCCATGAGGATTCTCCAGGCAAGAATATTGGAGTGGGTTGCCATTTCCTTCTCCAAGGGATCTTCCCAACCCAGGGGTTGAACCCACGTCTCCTGTGGCTCCTGCATGAGTGGGCAAATTCTTTACCACTGAGCCACCTGGGAAGCCCCCATAGATAATTATAAAAAAATATATATGTAGATAATTATACTAAGAATTAAATAATTTATTTCAGTAATTTAACTAGATATATTGAAATATTTAGAAATAAATTCAGTTCAAGTTATGAATGTAACTAAACTTCTAAACTTAAGAAATACTTTATTAAGTGATTATAACTGTGATAAGCTCTTCAGAGGAAAATATGAGGTCCTATGAAAACGGCTAACAGAGGGACTAGATCTGTTAGAAGGCATTAAGCTGCAAGGAACAGAAACCCAACAGTGACTTGTATAAGTAGGGCTTATTCTTTTTCACATAACAAGAAGTCCCAAAGAGGGATTTGTTGGTGTTGGTTCTGTGATGTCATCAAGGACCCAGGTCCTTTTCATACCTTCTCCCATCTTCAGCATAATGGAGTTTTGATTCTTGGGTTTATGGTCTCATGATGACAGGATGGCTAATGCAGCTCTGCGTTCAAAGTTAGGAAGCACATGGAAGGGAGTATACCAGAGAGCTCTTTTGTTTAACATCAGTGTATTTCATCAGCAGCAAAATTTCTTTCCCAGAAATCTTTCAGCAGATTTTCTGTTAATTCATTAGCCAGAACTGGGTTTTTTTTTTTTAGGGAAGACTATAGAAATGACAACGAGGTCAGCAATTACATAGGTATAACTGGAAGTAACACTGGTGGAATGTCTTACAGACCACATTCGTGTGTCTTAAGTTGTGTGAGTCTGCCATCAAGTCTGTGAGAAACAAAGCAATTTGTCTGATGAAGATATTGAGGCTTAAGCGGGGGACTTGCCCAAACACACACAGTCAGCCCTCCTATGGCCAGGGGGCCTCAGCTCATTCCTGGGTGCTTGCACTGCCCTGTGCCCAGGTTTTAGGACAATCCTGAGCCCTAGATATATTCTGAAGAGAGGTGCAAGAGTGTGAGGGTTTGCAGAAAAGCAAGGGTGTGTTTTCTGAGATGTTTGCTTGGGAACTCACAGTTTAGATGGTTTCTCAGATGTTTTCTAATGACTGTCCCTAGGGTGGACAGTCACATGGTGGGAACACAGTCCAGCAGGGATGCAAGAAGCTGTCTTCTGATAGCAAAGTCAGAGTCTCATGGTGGAGCCTTTGGGGTTCATTCTTGCCAGGATATAAAAACAGGTATAACAAATAGCATCTGCTGATGGGGCTGTGACCTCATTTCCAGACAACTTTGGAAATATTGATTTTCAATGTTTTTGAGTAACCCTCAACCCCTGGCATCCAACTCAGACCAAAGGTGGGCTGTTTAACAACTGGGATAAATGACTAAATGTTAAAGACACAGATTCTCATGGTTTTTGAAAGGCACCCAGGAAAGTCATCGTGCCCGTCACTTGCAGCATCCTGATCTGTGTCCCCTCCCCAATCTCCCAGCATGCCACGTGTGCCTGTCACAGCAGGGATGATGTCCTTGGCAGCTTCCATTCTCCCCGCCATCTCTCTCGCCTCTTGGGTCTGGGTTCTGAGGTTTTCTGTTGTCCGTTGCTGGCCTGGTGGAAGGAGAGACAGATCTGCTGGCTTGGGATCATCCCATGAAAATCAGGATGGGCGGGATGCCCGGAGACGCACCAGTGTCCTTGAGTTACGCCAGTGGAAACAGGAGTCATGTACCCTGTGTTGGAGGACGTGTAAAACTGACACCGTTTACCAGATGTTCCAGGGTTTTACGAGCTCTACAAGACCTTCTGTTAAGTAACACTTATTTGAAAAAAAGCAAAGCTTGCCTGCTCTGAGTGGAAAGTTTTTGTTTTGAAGTCTTTTTTTTTTTTTTTTAATCTTTTGGATGAAGTCGGCTGCACCTGTTTTCACAGCAGAGTTCCAGCCTGCAAGGGGCCGCTTCTGGTGAGTGACAGGCAGAAGAGAAGTATGTGGCAGGCAACCTGGTCCTGATTTAAAAGGCCAGAGACCAGAGGTCCAGGCTTATGGGTGCAGACTCACACACTTACAGACGCGCACGCAGATGTGCACCCTCCTTTAAGGCAACTAACATGCTCCTGAAATGTTCGATGTGAATCACACATTTTTGTAGCCTCACTTAGGATATCCCTTTCTTGTGCAATATGTTGATTCTTCAACAAATAACTACCATTAAGTTCACCCTTGGTGTTTACCTGGATTTTCAAAAAGTAAAGTTGAGTAAAATGACAACCATCTTTATCACGTGCTGTGGAAAGCAGTGCATTAGAAAGCAGCCATTGATCATAGCTGGTGTCTTGAGAATGTTATACCAGACGGTGAATGATCTTAGATAATTAGAAGTGACAGGGAGCAAGAAGGTGCTCTGTAGGCGCAGAGGGGAATTCTGTTTGGTAGGGTACCAGCCGGGTCAGAACACTGCTACACACAGAGAACAGACTGGAAGCACCATCTAAAGGGGCCTTGGGGTGTGATGAAATCCACATAGAAACTACCCCCACCTACCACGTCCCACCCTATCCAACTTCGTTTTGGGAGGAAGAGGAGGAGGATGTCTGGGTTGTTCTGTTTGTCCTACCAGTCAGTATATTTTGAGCAGAACTCAGTTATAGTCCAGCAACAATCTTTAAAATTATAGATAGCACCACATCCACTAGACAGACTCTTCTGACTTTTTATTTTTTAGATAATTTTTTTTACTCAAGGGTTTTTTTAAAGTTTATTCATAGGAACATTTCAATAGCAGCTTTTGTCTTATTTTTATTTTGTTTTGGCTGCATGGTATGGCATGCTGGACCCTAGTTCCCTGACCAGTCATTGAACTAGCATCCTCTGCACTGGAAGTGCTGAATCTTAACTGCTGGACCACAGGAAAGTCCCCGTCTTCTGACTTCTAATCAGAGATTACTTAATTGCACGCGTGTATCTGTCTTTGTCTCTTTGTCCAATGTCCATTGTCAAAATCTAGACCTTCCCCAGGAGTGAGGGCTTTTATCACCCTCTACTCTTGGGCTTCCCTTGGGGCTCAGCTAGTAAAAAAATGCGCCTGCAAGGCAGGAGACCTGAGTTCGATCCCTGGGTTGGGAAGATCCTCTGGAGAAGGGTACAGCTACCCACTCCAGTATTCTGACCTGGAGAATTCCACGGACTGTATAGTCCATGGGGTCGCAAAGAGTTGGACACGACTTTCTGTTTCACTGCTGTGTGGAGAAAGGTGAGTGGAGATCAGGGTGGGAATATTAGGCTGCACTGGTGCCCTGCAGGGGAAGTGTTGAAGAGGCAGAGATTGGAGATAAGAAAAAAGACCATGAAAGAGAAAAAGGTGTGCGTTATAAAAGAACACTAGTACGTATGCTCTTCCAGTTATACAGAAGGCATATGGATGTTCACAGACAGAAATATAAAGAGTTGGGTTACCCAAACCTTAGTGGTGATTAAGAGACTAGTGGATTTCAAGTTAGTTTTAGTTTCTTGTATTTTTCTAGAGTTTGAGTTTTTTTAACTGTTTATTCTTTTTGAATCAGAAAAAATGACTATTTTTAATGTAAACATTAAAAATAACAACAACAAGACAAAATCAACACATACATTTCAGATCTCAAGGTGTCCCTCTGCTCATTTCCCCTCTCGGAATCCTAGATGCAGACTGGAGACGTGGCCTCCAGGAGAGAAGAGAAGAAGAAATGGAGCCCTTTACCCCATGGTTCGGGCCTGTATCCTCTCTCTCTGGAGAACCAGGTGTTGATAACTAGCAGATATCTCAGCATCAGTGTCATCCCTGAGGAAGCTGGGTTTGCAGAGACTGTGGTTAGACGCAAGGCTTAGCCTCAGCTACTTCCCCCCACGTTGCTCTTTTCAACAAATTAAGAACCACCAAGAATGCACGTCACCACATAAAGCCAAGTTCACTAACTTGCTGCAGTGAGGGGAACAGGCCCTGAAAAGCCATGGGCATCTCAGGAGGAAGGGCTGGGGAGAGGCTTATTATAAGATCTGGGCTCAGACTGAATGATGGGCAGGGAGGAACCAGGGAAAACGAGGGCTATTCTGGATTGCAGGTGAACATGAAGTGGGGCCCGTTTAGTAAGTTATATCTCAGCCATCTCCCAGGCAGGAGGAAAGAAGCAGGGTTGAGGATGTCATCTACAAGGCAATCACTAAAAGGCAGTCACTTTGTTTATGGCATGGCCTGGGGAGAAACACTGCGTTCTGTGTTGCCATGGGGCAACACCCCCCTTGCCATGGGGCTTGCCTGAGACTTTTGGGGAGGTCTCCATGTGATGAGGGGCAAGGCAGACTTTCATGTTTCCACTCTCGGGGATCCAGGGGGTCCAGCTGTCTTTTCTGAAGAGGGGCAGTTGGAGGCTGGGGTCTGATGGAGCCTACTCTGTCCACAGGCCTGGCTCTGGGAGGGGGCTAAGGATGGAATGAATCTTTTGGACACAGGTGTTTAGCAAGCAAGCACAGATTCCTCCAAACCTCCTGCAAGATCTTCAGGGTCCTTCCTTATAAGCCTGAGGAATCCTGCCTGGACTTCTCCTGATCCTGTACCTCTCTGTACCTCTGTCTTCTCACCTGTGAAGAGGGAAAATGATGCCACTTTCTCTCACTAAGAGAGAAGGAAATGGCAACCCACTCCAGTGTTCTTGCCTGGAGAATCCCCGGGTGAGAGGAGCCTGGTGTGCTGCTGTCTATGGGGTTGCACAGAATCGGACACGACTGAAGCGACTTAGCAGCAGCAGCAGCTCTAACTAAGACCAAAATGGCATTGAGTGAAACCCACATTGTAAGCTGTAAGAATTTCTAACTTCAAAGAGAAAGATGTCCGTATGTCAATGTCTTTTATTTTTGTAAAGTTTTTTTTTTTGATGTGGACCATTTTTAAAGTCTTTATTGAGTTTGTTATAATATTACTTCCAATATTATACTTTGTATAATATTACTGTACCTTTTGGTTTTTTGGCCTCCAGTCATGTTGGAGCCCAGCTCCCTGACCAATCTGCATTGGAAGGTGAAGTCTTTAACCACTGGACTGCCAGAGAAGTCCCATGTCAACATCTTAACGTGGGGTGAAATTTTACTCTGTGGGCAGACGCAAACAGCAGCCTCATGGCTGATGGCATCTACCTGCCTGGCATCCCTGGGCTCCTGGAGGCATCACCAAGGCAGCTGCTTCCTGTTTCTCTTCCCTTCTCTGCTCACCCTACCTTGTCCCCTTCCAGTGGACCCCTCTGACTCTTGACTCCCCTGTGATTGCTCTCCCCGACGGCTTCTCAACCTGGCCTTGGCCTTGGCCTTCTTCTTCAGGCAAGAGGATGGAGGGCCTGCGGCCAAAGGGCTGGAAGGGAAGGTCTGAGTCTCGGTCTTCTGACTCAGGCCACCAGGCTGCCATGTGAATGGAAAACAAGAGAGGCCAAGTCAACAGCAAAAGCAACAGCCACGCACACCAAGTTGAGACCTTCCCTTCACTTAGAGGGTGGTGGGCAGGCATGGGAAGGAGGATGCATTTTCCTACCATATTAGGATCAGATGAGTGGTGGTTGTTTGGGGCTGGGCTCTAACAAACTCTTGGAGAGCACCTCAGAACTGCAGATGAAGCCCCAGGTTGATCTCACTGGGGGCAATTTCAGCACTGCCAAATATTTGTAGTGTCAAGAAATTATAAAGCATGCTGATGGTCTGGGAGCTGGATGGGGTGCATGTGTTTGAGACGGCTTTGTGACTTGGTGACAGGCCTTTTTGATTCCCTTCACCTAGAAATCTGTTAGGATCTGCCAGAGAAAGAAATGAAATGTAGATGGCCCTGAATCCATTACCTCCATTTCTTCTGCTGCTCCCTTTCCCCCTTATCTGGAGAAGGCAAGGATTTTTTTTTATGCCCCCTGGCGTGATTTGTATTTCATTATCACAGTTCAGATTTTCCTCTACTGCACTGGAAGCCTGAATCAGCTTCCACTTCATCCCTGGACTCTGGAATAGCATGGCTCCCTGTTAGCGATTATCGCTGCCATTTGGGAAGTCTGCAGCCAGCCCAGAGTAAGGCCTGATCATTTTGCTTTAATTAAGCTTCAAAGGAGAACCGGAGTCTCCATCTTATCTGCAGTTTGCTCCTTTAATTCCTTCTCCACGGTGCCTGCTGTAGGTGGGAAGTGCCGCCCAGCCTCTGAATGGCGGGGGTGGCGTGGGGGGGACCTTCCCGGTCTGGCCCAGCCTTGCCTGGTGAATGAATTTCTCTGAACCTCTTCCAAGGGCCTCCTTTCGATTTTCCCCGATTTTTACAGGGAACTAATTGCTAATGATCTTGAAAAAAAAAAATCCCCTTGAGCGTTTCTGACTACTACCAGCTCAGAAGGAAGAAGTGTGTGTGCGTGTGTGTGTGTGTGTGTGTGGGGGGGGGGGGGCTAGCAGGAAGAAAGGGGGTGCAAGGGCTGCTGCTAAGCCCACCAGCAGAGAGCTGCCAGCAGGAGGCCTGTTCCCAGCTCTAGGGAAAGCATTTCACCCTCAGCAAGATACTCCCTCGCTGCCTCCCCATCCTTTTCCTTTTGTAGAATTTTCCTTGTGAAACTAACCACGGTGTGTGTGCGCGCGCGTGTGTGTGTGTGGTGTGTACACCCAGAGCGGCAGCTTTTTGTCCACCGGATGGAATTTTCAGTTTTTTACCTCCAGCCACCAGCTACTGCGCTCCTGAGAAGGAACATTTGTAACCCAGCATTCTTGATGTGGTCCTCGATTAATAAACAGGAACCCACCTTTCGAGGCCGACGGGGGGAAACAATTTTTTTCCTGTTCGCCGCCCCTGCGCGTCGGGTCCATGAATGGGGGCTTTGAGAACTCGCCCTTCGGCACGGCCACATGGCAAAGTGCTGCTCACACCTCCGCCCGACCCTCCCGAAGCGCGGCCGAGCCTCCGCCCGGGGCCGCCCTGGTCCTGCGGTTCCGCGCTGGCCGCCCCGTCGGGCCGCCGCGCCAGGGCTGAGAGCGCCCAGGCTCCTCCCTGGGACGAGCGCCCGACCCACCAGGAAGAAGCCGGGGAGACCACCGGCATCCATTCTCCCCTCCCCCCAGCCCGAAAATAACCGTATTTATATTTACTCGTCTGCGTGCCCTTTTGCGGCCTTCCTCCCTAGTCACCTCGCTCTGTTGGGAAAAAAAGGTTTTGTGGTGAAATGTTCCTCCCTTCTTTTTCCTTTCCTCTGTCTCCCCTCCTCTCTCATCTTGGCTTAGTGGGTCCTCACCCTCCCACGTTACAGCTTGGGGCTCCTCTGGCCTCTTCCCTGTCCTGCCCCCGAGCTCTGAGCTCTGGTGGTTTTGCTGGGATTTCAGGGAAACCTGAAGTGAGAACAATGACCTCTATCAGGCCCCTGCAGACAGAGAGCGTGTGTTAAGGGCTGGGACTCCCATCTACAGATCCCGCAGTCTGAGACGGAAATGATGGAGGCTTTGTTAGTTACAATCAGGAGGATAAAGAGCCGCCGCACTGAAACCGGGAAGGGCTTACCCTGAGCGCTTCGCGGCTGCCCAGGAGGGCTCTTCTCTCTGGGCCAAGGCATCTTCTCATCATCCTGGGCATCTTCCAGTTGACTTATGCTGGGAACCGGTTTTAGAGCGTCCCTAACTGGAAGCACTGACCTGGCGCCTGGCTGGGGGAAGTAGGGAGGGGGCAGAAATGAACCCATTTTGCTCTCTCCTCCTGCCTGTGGTCCTACCCTCTTGCCCCAAATGGACCAGCTGGGAAGATGGAGGTAGGGTCACTTGCATTCATTCTTGTCAGGATTGAAGTCATACTTGCTCGGCCACAGTCTCTGAGTTCTTCCCAGGAAAGGGCTTTGCAGAGGAGAAGGGACTCTCAAGTCTAGTTAGAGCAGATGAGTGGTAAGGGTGTGGGTGCTGTCTTTTCTGGGATACAATTTGCAGCCCAGGTAAGGCTAGCTCAGGGTCTCTCACCCTGTAATTCTGTGATTGGAATCAAATGAGGTGGGACCTTTGGTCTCCTGTGGCCTCATGTGTTGGCAGAGAGGGAGTCCGGATTTGATCTTCATCGGGGAGAGAGGCTGAAGAACAGGAATGGAAAGCTTTGGGAAAGTGGAAGGGAGACTCGTTTTTAGTTCTCTCTCTGTGTGAATCTGAGAGCACCCCACCCCCCCATCGGCCCCATGAGACAAGCCAGGAAGGAACCACTGTGCTCATGTCCCAGATGGACACATGGAGATTGCAAGCTGCATAGCGAACACACCAAAGCACAGAGCGTGGGTGTCCCCTGAATGGTGCTTCTTCACCACCCCAGCAGGTACTCAGGCCAGGGAGAGGAAGAGGAAGAAGCAGGAGCTGGCTGGCAGATGCTTGGTATGGTTCTTAGAAACCCTGGACGTTGCCCAGGGCATATCATCTGCCCGATTCCCACCCGATTCCCACCCTTCTTTGTAGGGACAGCGTGGGGGGGAAGTGAGGAGGAAGTGATGGGCAGAAGCACTGTCAGCAGTGATGCTGCCCCGACGGCAGTGGCCACACAGATCCTTTGCAAGTGAGCTCTGTTTGTAAAGCTTCCATGTCGGTGACCTGTGGGAACTGGCCTGGCTTCTCCAAATGCCCTGGCCCCGTCTGCTGGCTTGGCCCTGACAGCCCTCCAACCCCCACCCACTCTCCAACATCACCAGCATTCCCAGGAAGCTAGCAGACCATCCCTCTCTTCCCCCTGACTTGAAGAAAGCAACACTGGCTTATGGATGTATGTCCAGGTCATAGAGTGGTTGGCAGACATCCAGGACAAGGGCACAGGTCCCAGAGCCTGTCACACCAACACTACAGTGACCCCTGACCCCCATGGCACCAGGAGGTGAGAACTGATTCATGAGGGGCTCCAGAGAAGTTAGACCCGGTCCAAAAAGGTGGTCAGTGGGAGGGTGAGAGTTGTAATTAAAAGAGTCGTCCCAGCCCCAGTGCTAGGGCTGGACTTTTCTGGGCTTTGGAGTGCTTTTCTTGCCCTGATGCTGGTACTGCTGGGGATAGGCAGCTGAGGGGTCTGGCTTTTCACAAGGGCCCATGGTGGAAAGAACAGCTTTGGGTATCCCCTCACTATCCCAGGGCGAAACACCCTGGCAAAGACCAGAGGGAATCCCTCCTTGGCCAAAGGTCGTCTTCTTCCTGAGACAGTTAAGAGTTCTAGAAGAGGAGGCATTTCTAGTCTTCTGGCCTGAGGAAGGCAGAGGTGTTGGTCTTTAATGAGCGTTGGCCTGGGCACCATCCTTGCTGGGTGCTGTACATCATTCATGAGAAGAGCTGACGTCTACTGAAGCATTGACTGAAGCGACGTCAGTTCCTCAAAATAGCCTTCCAAAGAGGGAGTTTCAAGGTTAAGCAAATTTGGAAGACCGCAAATTCTGCATCCCTCTCATGGTGATTACGAAGGTGCCAAGAAGTCTTGTTGTACTTTGTTCAGCTGCCGAGAAGTCCTGTTGTACTTTGTTCAGCTCCGAATGTTTCAGTATTTCTCCATTGAAGTTTCATGGTACTTCATTTAACAGCCTCTGAGAAATGCGAAGTAAAACACAATGAAAGAGAGTAAAATATAGATAAGGAAGACACAAGTGAAAAAGTTTCTTCCCAAAGCACATGTGATTGGAAGAGGAGATTTCACAAGTGACCGTTTTTCTGATTTGGTTTTTATTTCTGCAGGGATGAATGAAACACTGTTGGCAGGGGGTGAGGGGTGGGGGTGCTCTATGACCGTAGACAACATGGCCCCTACTCTTGTCCATTTTTTGTCCTTAAGTGTTTTGTCTTGTTTTTTTTTTTTGATGTGGACCATTTTTAAAGTCTTTATTGAATTTGTTACAATATTGCTTCTGTTGTCTATGTTCTGGTTTTTTGGCCATGAGGCATGTGGGATCTTGGCTTCCCAACCAGGGATTGAACCCATACCCCTCCTGCGTTGGAAAGTGAAGTCTTGACCATCGGACCACCAGGGAAGTCCCAACCTACTCTTCTCTTGTTGAGGAGGCCACACACACACACACACACACACCCACCCACCCACCCTAGGGTAACTCACTTTCCCCGAGAGGAGTATGGACTGTGGGAGGGGAGAATCTGAGGCAGGTGTGGGAGAGAAAGGCAGGGGGGGATGCCAGAGGGGGCCCAGGGGCAGGAGGACAGTGCCTTGCGGTGTCCTGTCCCCAAGCTCAGGCAGTGTGGGGAGGCAGCCCGTCTGGGGTCCTGCCAGCTCGCGGAGGGTCAGCCGTGCTGTCTCTGGAGACGCCCCCTCCCCTGGCGTGATGGCAAGCTGCTATCATTTGTCCAGTGAGCCTCACGCAGTGTTCAGAGGAAACGTGTTCAGGCAGTGTTCAGAGGAAACGTGACTCTGGCTGCTTTCTGTCACTTTGGGACTGTCTTATGCCCACAGCCTCCGAGGCCTCAGGACGGGCAGGGGGTGTGGACAGAGGCCATGTCGGTGGCCCCGAGCGGGGACATTTGTGTGTGTCCAGAGGAGGAGGTGACACATGCGGGCGTGCCCAGAGGCCAGGCCAGGGCTGGGGGCGTTCTTGGCCGCTGTCTCACGGCTGCCCCAGCAGCTGCCTGGGTGTTTTCCCACATTCCACACGGGACACTGATGTCAGAAAGCCCTGAGCGGGGAAGCGCCTCCTTGGGGACAGCAGGGCCCTGCTCTGCCCCTGCCCAGTGGCCCAGAGCCTGGAGGAGGCTCCAGGCTCACATCAGAGAGTGCCTGTCCTGGAGGCAGAAGCAAATTTACCAACCTGGGTTCGAAGTCAAGTTTGATTTAAGTTATCAAAACGTCTGGCATGTTCAAAACAAGGGGTGTGGTGGGGAGCACAGGCTGAGGAGAGGCAGGGGTCAGAGATGAAGAGGAAATAGGTCGAGAGGGGACCTGGGTCCAACCAGCTGGCTCCTCATCTGATAATCCACATGAGGTGGGAGAAGGTTTTGGCTGTTTGAAGAAGAAAAAAAAAGCAGGAGTAGAATTATGAATAGAATTTATTAAAAGATAAAGAATAGCAGGCCAAGAAATGACTTAGAGGATTTCTGAAGCCCTCTTAGCTCACAGCCCTTGTTCTAAGTCATGTAAGACACAGGGATGGAGGGGGTGGGGAAGAGGAAAGTGAAAGTGTTAGTTGCTCAGTCATGTCCGACTCTTTGAGACCCCATGACTGTAGTCCACCAGACTCCACTGTCCATGGAGTTTTCCAGGCAAGAATACTGGAGTGGGTTGCCATTTCCTTCTCCAAGGGATCTGCCCAACCCAGGGATGGAACCCGGGTCTGCTGCATTGCAGGCAGACTCTTTACCTGCAAGGGGAAGAGGAGACTGGGACAGAACTCATGACCAGGAGCAGGATCCCACTCTGGAACTGTGTTTTCATCTCTTCTGTAAATTCTTTAATCCCAGGACCTTAAAACACTGGACACATTTGCAACAATTCAGCCTTATTGCCTGCCCGTGGGAGGTGCTCATTTTATATATGGGGGAACCACAGCATGGCCCAGGATGCCAGGGGGTGAGTTTGAAGGAAAATGTTTCCAGGGCCTGCCAGTAAAAGAGACCAGCTCAGGCTCAGAGAAATCCTGACTCTCGCCAGTGCCCACCCCAGGGTTGCATCTCAGCAAGAAAACTGCAAAACAGATGGTAGATGGCCAAGAAAATGAAAGCTTCTATTAGTTTAAAATATATATGTGTGTGTGTGTGTGTGTGTGTGTGTGTGTATAGTTATAATAAAAATAACAAAGTAAATCTACATATTACATTTTAGAATGGATAAATAACAAGGTCCTACTGTATAGCACAGGGAACTATATTCAATATCCTGTGATAAACCATCATGGAAAAGAATATTAAAAAAAATAATGTAAAATAAATCTATAAAATAAAATCTACAATCTATAATAACATTTTTTAAAATTTAAAAATCATAGTTCACTAAGATCCAATTCCTTCTTACCCAACAGCCTCATTTAACTCTCTTGTTTTGCCTTCACAAGTCAGTGAAAAGGCAGCAATTCAGAAAAACGTTTTTTTCCCCAGAATAAGAAGAAAACTGAAGAGTTGTCTCTTTGGATGGTGGTGAGAAGATGGGAAGAGAAGGGAGGGGATTTAGGAGAAGGAGAATAAAAGGAGATGGGGTGAGGGGAAGAGGAAAATTACCTTCTTCACCTTGGTTGAAAGAGCCCCAGAAAATATTCATCTTATGTTTGCCTCAGAATGGCGGAAGGTGTAGGAGCTCTGAGAACCTTGCTTCAGACTGGAATTTTCCTCCCCAAGTTCGACGTTTTACAACTGAGAATGCTCTGGTCCTCCTGGCTGGGGGGAGGCCTAAGGTGGGGACGGGACTACATAGGTGGGGTGGGGGTGACTTCAGGGCACGAGGTGCTTAATTTTCCTCAGTGTCTAGGCGACTCCCTTAGTGTCTGCTCTTTGTCTTCTGCACTTGAAAGGGCAGCATAAAAACACTGGCCTTGCAACTCACTCAGTTCAGCCACTCACTCGTGTCTGAGTGTCTGCAATCCCATGGACTGCAGCACGCCAGGCTTCCCTGTCCATCGCCAACTCCCAGAGTTTGATCATACCCATGTCCATTGAGTCAGTGATGCTATCCAGCCATCTCATCCTCTGTCGTCCCCTTCTCCTCCTGCCCTCAGTCTTTCCCAGCATCAGGGTCTTTTCCAGTGAGTCGGCTCTTCACATCAGGTGGCCAAAATATTGGAGTTTCAGCTTCAGCATCAGTTCTTCCAATGAACACCCAGGACTGATTTCCTTTCGGATGTGCTGATTCGATCTCCTTGCAGTCCAAGGGACTCTCAACTCGCTAGGATGTTTAGAAATTCTCTGCTCTATTTATAAAGGCTCCATCTTCTGTGGCCCCACGGCAGGGTGTTAACACACTATAAGGACGCTGATTCCTTGCTGTTTGTATAATGTATGACAGTTTGCAAAATGCTTCTACACCCCTTCCCAGGAACCCCGAGTGAGGCCAGGCTCCACATACAGTTTAGTAGTCACGTTTAAACATTCCATGTGTATTGATTCATTAAAGCATAGTTGATTTACATTATTACATGAGTTTCAAGTGTACAGCATAGTCATTTAATGTCTATTTAAAACTTCACTTATTTATTATTTATATATTTTTGATTGCAATTCATCTTCGTTGCTGTGCATGGGTTTTCTCTAGTCCCTGCTACTGAGCTACTCTCTAGCTGCGGTGCGCAGGCCTCTCATGGAGGCAGCTTCTCTTGCTGAAGAACACAGGGCTTTGGAGGGCAGGCTCACTGGTCGTGGTGCATGGGCTTCGTTGCCCAGGGGCATGTGGAATCTTCCTGGACAAGGGATTGAACCTATGTCCCCGGTATTGGCAGGCAGGTTCTTTACCGCTGGGCCACCAGGGAAGTCCTAGTCACTCAATATTTTTATAGATTACACTCCATTAAAACTTGTTATAAGATAATAGATGCAATTCCTTGTGACAGACAATATATGCTTACTGTTTATCTTTTTCATACATATTAGTTTGCATCTCTTGACCCCACACCCCTGTTTTGTCCCTTTCCCTTCTCTCTCCCTTTGGATAAGCGCTAATTTGTTTTTTGTATCTGTGAGTCTGTTTTGCATATATACTCATCTGTATGACAGCTTAGATCCCACATATAAGTGCTATCACAGAGCATTAGTCTTTCTCTGCCTGACTCATTTCATTCAGCTGATCCTCTCCAACTCCCTCCATGTGGCTGCAGATGGCAAAGTTTCATTCTTTTTAATGGCTGAGCAGTATTCCCTTCATTTTAATTTCCAGGATCTTGTGAAAGATGTCATCGATCCAAGAGCTCCCCAGCCCCCCAGACTCTGGAAGGAATTATAAACCATCACTAGCAGAGACTGGTTGTGGCTGGTCTTCACTGGCAAGCGATCTCTAGTCCTGGCAGTCATAAGTCACACATGAAATGGTAATTAATCTGCTCTGTTTGGCTATTTCAGATTGCTTGTTAACATCAGTAAAATTGAACCCATAAATCTACCTGCCTACCTAGTCTGGCTCACCTGGACCTTGCAGGGGCTGTTCTAGGATCTTGTCAGGAACATTGTAAATCTAAGAAATCTCTCTCTTCCACGCCTCTTCTCATCCCCACCCCTCCTCCCACCATTCCCCCCGCCAAACCGTCAAACATCAAGACCAACAGACATCATACAAGAAATTAATTCTGCAAAGGAAGGCAACCGCATCAACACCGATCTTTCTGTCCGTCTGGAGAATATGAATATCCTGATGACGCTGAGTTTCTTATCTCCTCTAATTTGGAGACAATGGGGAAGGAAAGTGGGGGGAGGGCCAGGGGAGGCTTATGGGCTGTTGTCCTCAGTTACTCAGCCAAGAGGTGCTTTTCAGGGTGTTCCAGAAGGGAAGGGGGCCCCTGCAAGTCACACCATGTGTCACAGTGCCTCACATTGACTCACGGCCAGATATTGAGAAAAATTCACAGAAGTCAGGAAATTCCCGGCGAATGGTCTCATCTCACCCTCTGCTGACCCTGCAGTGAGGGCGTAGGTAGGGTCAGGCTGGAGGGCTTTTTTTTTTAAAAGAGGAAAAAATCAAAGCACTCCTGTTGATTCTGCATGCCCAGGGGCAGGGCAGGGTCCTAACAGGCCTGGCTGAAGACAGAGCATCAGCCTCCAGCCCCAGTGCCCTGGGGCAGCCAGCGCTGGTCTGTTTCTTCATTCGCGAAACTTTTATTTTTGCAGAAGATTCCCTCCCCTGTCCTCCCTCTCCCTCCGCCCATCCTTGGCTTTGTTTCCCCTTCGGGAACAGCATCTTTCTTTCTGGGCAGAGCAAGATGCCCAAGATCCACCCTCCCCCCCAACCCCCTCCAATGGACAGGGCCAAGTTTAGAGCTGGGGCTGCTCATTTGAGCTTTGTGTGTAATTGAACCTGGCACAAAGGGTTATCATTAGGAGGGATGGCATGGGATGAAGAAAAGGGAAAGCTCAGACCCAAATTAGAAAAGCTTTCCCAAGGAGACATACAGTGGCGTGGTTTGGGGAGGGGGGCGGGTCCAATCTCTGAGGAATTCTCCAACAAAGGACTAGGTATTAAACATGATGCGGGAACTCATATGGCCAGTTTCTTGGCATTATTTGGGTCTGTGTTCGAGGGGTGGGCAACAGACACCAGAGGCATCAGGTGTTAAGACTGAGGCTCTGCTCCCAAGGCTGCTTGGAATCCTGAGCAAAACGGGGTAATTTGTGTAATAGATGTTTACTGAGTGTGTCCAGAGCCGGGCACCGCCATTTTGGTCCAGAAGACAACGAAGGTCCTGGAGGATGCTGAGCTTTTTCTTCTGCTCGGCTACTGACCCAGGGACACCCCTGTCCAGAAGTTTGCTGCTTCAGGCCTGGGGAAATGGGAGCCTCCCTCCCCCACCGGCCCTGTGGGTGGGATGCTCCACGCTTCCTCACTCCCTGTGGGTCCACAGTTTGCCGAGGGGGCATTGTAACAAGGCAAGGAGGTTTCCTCCCTGAACTGCTGTCCCTGCTGAGCTGGTGAGTGGATGCGTGTGGCCACCTGCCCGACCTCGGGGGTCCCGGGGCCCGGCCCCGTGAAGAGGGCCCGGGCCAGCCCCTCGCTAGGGGCACAGCACCGCACCCGCCCAGCTGTCCTGGCTTCTCCCTCCGCCTGTTGACTCGCATCAAGGAGCTGGCAGCTCAGGGCCCCAGTGATCCCCAGCCCCCCCACCAGACCGTCTCTCCTCCCTGCATTCCTGGTGGCGTCCCAGCTCCGGGTGACCCCGGGTTCTAATATTCTTGGGTTGGTTCAGACTACCCAGCTGGCCGTGCTCCGGGCTGCGGGCCTTGTTAAAGCCAAAATGCCGGCTTTTACAGCCTGGCTCTTTCCATCAAGTTCATCAAGCAGCCCGCTTTTTCTTTCCTTTTCTTTTTTAACCAGCGAGATGGCCCCTTTGGTGAGCTCTCCTGTTGCTGGGGAGGGAAGGGGAGCCGGCAGGGAGCCTGAGCTGCAGCAGGGTCTGGTCTGGGCCCTTGTTATTGTTATTTTTTTAAATGATAGTTTACAGAAAAATAAAGTTCAAAGGTGAGTGCCCTTCCAGAAGGAAGGATTAAGCGGGTGGATTTGGAAATTGTTCAACCCTGGAGGCATTGCTAGGGAACATAATCTATTTTGAATTTTTCTTTGGGAGCCAAAGTCGGTTATGGTGTGGGAAGAGCTTTTGCCTTCTGTCTCTCCCTTCCTCTATACTACAGACACGGGCATGCCAAGGAATATACAGGTTGTACAAACAGCTCTTCCCCCAAATCACATAAAGATATTATATATAGTCACATGTCTCCTTCCAAATGGGTGTGCTCGTAAAGACACATAGAGATATCCCTCACACCCTATATGTAAAGAACAGCCAATTTAGAAGTTGGCAGAGGAGTCCTGTCTGAGTGAGTAGAAAAGCCTGGCTCAAGGCTTAACAAACAATCCCATAAAACCCACGCCTGCTTTTATTGAATGGCGATGCATGAAAGATCCAGGGTGGCCAACTTGAACCATACAGGAGCCAGTTTTCATAGTATTGTCCATAAAGGGTGGCAGGAAGGTCTCTTTTTGTGGAAATTTAATCCATTCCTAGAAAAAAAAAATTTTTTTTTTTGCTTCTAACACTGGTTGGCTGGGCTGCATGCTTGTGTCTCTTTCTTCTCTAATATCATTTTAGCTCCTTGAATGGTCTAGAGGTTCCTTTTACATTTGGTCTTCCTACCTCCTGCCTGACCCACTCTGTTCAGCCTCTACAAGGCTGGCTGCCAGAGTAATCTTTTAAAAATTGCAAATCAAATCAATCACTCTCCTATTTAAAACCCTTCAGTGGCTTCCCTTTGCTCAAATTCAAATTCCTTAGCCCTCAGACAAGCCCCTCCTTCCTTGTTACCTTGTACAGTCATTTCCTGCAAATCTCCCAACCCTGGGCACCCTATGCTTCTGCTACTTCAGATTGTCTTTCAGGCCACAGTCCCCAAGCCTCGTCTTAATTTGACTCCCTCCACATGGAATGACTCCCCGGCTATGAGTGGGACAGTGAGAGCATCTTGTGGACAGAAGGTGGATGCGTGCATGCTAACTCATTTTAGTTGTGTCCAACTCTTTGCGACCCTACGGACTGCCAGGATCCTCTGTCTGTGGGATTCTTTTAATGCTGAATACTGGCAAGAATACTGGAGTGGGTTGTCATGCCCTCCTCCAAGTGTGGGGGGATGGGGATAGTCCTTTCAATTGGGGGGTCCAGAAAAGATCTCTGGAGAAGGTGACTTTAAGTGAAGACTGGAGGTGGTAGTAGAATGAGCCACGCGAATGTTTGAAGGGGGATCGTGCCAGGCAGGACAGCAAGTGCAAAGGCCCTGAGGTTGGAACGTGTCTGAGACCTTCCAGGAATTGTTGCAGCAGAATGAACAAGGAAGGAGTGGGGTGGCTGGTAGCCTGGCTGAGAACCTTGAGGCTCTTGAACTGAAACAATTCTCACCTTTTTTTGGTGGCCAGTGGTGCTAGTGAGAAACGGGGGCCCCGAGGAGCCAGCAGCTTGGCTGTGAAGTGCTTGGAGGGTTGATATAACTTTGTTTATAAAAGCACAATGAATCTAAAAGTGGATCTAAATGTGCTAGACTCCAGACTTTACTTTCCTAGAACCTATGTCCACGGTCTCAGCAAAGCTGTTTTAGAACTTTTCACCATGGTGATTGAAAATGGAGTGGTCTGTGATGCACCAATGTTTATGTCCAGGTCTGCGGAAAGGGTCTTCATCCTCAGGGGACTTTTGGGGGTATTGAACCTACATCTGATCTGTAATGTTCTCAACAATAATTTATCAGTCTTTCTCATTAGGCTTTTACAAACAGTCCCAGAAAGGTCATCCATCAAGCATGTGGATAAAATTGTGAATTAGGGTGTCATCCCCTGTTTTTCTTTGTTTTTATTATTGTGGTAAAATATATAGAGAGTACATTTACCATGTTACCCATTTTAAAGTGCACAGTTCCATGGCATTAAGTACCTTCCCACTGTTAGGTAACCATCACCATTATGCATCTCTGGAACATTCTCATCCTCCCAAGCTGAAAGTTCGCACCCATTAAATACTAACTGCCCACTCCCCTCTCCTCTCACCCTGGGGCAACACCCTCCTCCTCTCTGCCTCTATGAATTTGACTGTCCCAGGAACCTCAGCCAACAGAAATCATCTAATATTTTCTGTATCAGCTTTTGTTAATGGCTTATTTCACTCAGCATAATGTCTCAAGGTTTACCCATGAGCATGTATCAAAATTTCCTTCTTGTTTAAGATTGAGTAAAAAGGTCCATTATGCTGCCTAGGTGGTTAATTGGTTAAGAATCTGCCTGCAATGTGGGAGATGTGGGTTTGATCCCTGAGTCAGGTAGATCCCCTGGAGAAGGAAACAGCAACCCACTTCAGTATTCTTGCCTAGGGCATCCCATGGATGGCGGAGCTTGGCGGGCTACAGTCCATGGGGTCTCAAAGAGTCAGATACGTCTTAGTGACTAAGAGTGAGCATGAGTACTCCATTACACAGAGATCACGTTTGGCTTACCCATCCATCCATGGACACGCGGGGTGCTTCTGCATTTTGGCCATTGTGAATAATGCTGTTGTGAACGTGGGCAGACAGACACCTCTGTCACTTCTTTTCTCCCCCTCTTTAAAGGTAGTCTTTGGCCGGGAGCACCTTTTGGCTGGTCAAATCAGTCTCTGCCTGCCCTTCTGCCTTCCCAACTACTTTTTTACTAAGTCGATTGATGACGAACACCTCTTCTCATTAGCATAGCCTTCTGCCATTAGGAAACTGGAGGCTGGATGATTCACACGTAAGTAAAGGGTGATGACTTCTCCCGTGTCACCCTTGGGAAGGCACTTGTGTTGCTGGAAACAGAGACCACAGATCTCCCCTGGGCTGGGCCTTCTGATCCTCAGAAGGCGGCCTAGCAGGGGCCTGACACTCCAGTGGGTGGGCAGTGTTCTCCTGGGAGAGAGTGCGAGCACATCCTGGTCAGGGCTACTGGGCATCTCTTCAAAGGTCCTGGCCCACTGGCAGCAGCAGAGATTGGATGAAGCTATGCCATGGCTTCAGAGGCCTCTAGGCCAGCCTGTTCTGCTCAGCGGCTTTAGACTATACTGCTGTGCTCCAAAAGCTGGCCTAAACAGTATTTCCAAATGAACACAAAATATGCAAATTAAAAAAAGAAATCTACATAAAGAAAAGTGGAGAAGGCCCTGATATGAGCGAGAATGGAATCGACACGAATGGTGTGGGAGTCAGACAGATACAGATCAAGTCTTGGCAGCTGTGGGCTTGGTAAAACTACTCAAATTCTGTGAACGTCAATTTCTCTGTTTGCAAATGGCAAGAGGGTCACTGTCAGGGTTCAATAGGAAATTGTGTAAGAATTGCTTTTGTTGACTAACCCTAGCTGTGTATTAGTGTTATATTATAGAAGGGGTCCTTTTGGGGGGTTCTCTGGTGGTCCAGTGGTTAAGACTTTGCCTTCCAAGGCAGGAGGTGCTGGTTCCATCCCTGGTTGGGGTGCTAAGATCCCAACAGAAGCCATATTGTAACAAATTGAATAAAGACTATAAAAATGGAGACAGCAGGCATAGAGAACAGACTTGTGGACACAGTGTGAGGAGGAGAGGGAGGGATGAATGAAACAGTAACGTTGAAACATACATATTACCATATGCAAAACAGATAGCCAGTGGGATTTGCTGTATGGTGCGGGGAGCTCAAACCTGTGTTCTCTGACTACCTAGAGGGGTGGGATAGGGTGGGCGGTGGGAGAGAGGGTCAAGAGGAGGGGACACATGTGTACCTATGGCTGATTCATGATGACGTACAGCAGAAATGAGCACAGTATTATAAAGCAATTACCTTCCAATTAAAAGTAAATAAAAATAAATAATAAATAAAAGTTAATAAGTCTTCCCTGGTGGCTCAGATGGTAAAGAATCTGCTTGCACTGCAGGAGACCTAGGTTTGATCCCTGGGTTGGGAAGATCCCCTGGAGAAGGGAATGGCAAACCTCTCCAGTATTCTGGCCTGGAGAATTCCACGGACAGAGGAGCCTGGCGGCCTAAAGTCAGTGGGATCACAAAGAGTTGGACACAACTCAGTGACTAACACACTTTGAAAATCTAGGATGGTATACTGTAATGGTCTTTATCTTTCTGGCTTACTTCGCTCTGTATAATGGGCTCCAGTTTCATCCATCTCATTAGAACTGATTCAAATGAATTCTTTTTAATGGCTGAGTAATATTCCATGGTGTATATGTACCACAGCTTCCTCATCCATTTGTCTGCTGATGGGCATCTGGGTTGCTTCCATGTCCTGGCTATTATAAACAGTGCTGCGATGAACATTGGGGTGCACGTGTCTCTTTCAGATCCGGTTTCCTTGGTGTGTATGCCCAGAAGTGGGATTGCTGGGTCATATGGCAGTTCTATTTCCAGCTTTTTAAGAAATCTCCACACTGTTTTCCATAGTGGCTGTACTAATTTGCATTCCCACCAACAGTGTAAGAGGGTTCCCTTTTCTCCACACCCTCTCCAGCATTTATTGCTTGTAGACTTTTGGATAGCAGTCATCCTGACTGGTGTATAATGGTACCTCATTGTGGTTTTGATTTGCATTTCTCTGATAATGAGTGATGTTGAGCATCTTTTCATGTGTTTGTTAGCCATCTGTATGTCTTCCTTGGAGAAATGTCTGTTGAGTTCTTTGGCCCGTTTTTTGATTGGGTCATTTATTTTTCTGGAGTTGAGCTGGAGGAGTTGCTTGTATATTTTTGAGATTAATCCTTTGTCTGTTGCTTTGTTTGCTATTATTTTCTCCCAATCTGAGGGCTGTCTTTTCACCTTGCTTATAGTTTCCTTTGTTGTGCAAAAGCTTTTAAGTTTCATTAAGTCCCATTTGTTTATTTTTGCTTTTATTTCTAAAATTCTGGGATGTGGGTCATAGAGGATCCTGCTGTGATTTATGTTGGAGAGTGTTTTGCCTATGTTCTCTAGGAGTTTTATAGTTTCTGGTCTTACATTTAGATCTTTAATCCATTTTGAGTTTATTTTTGTGTATGGTGTTAGAAAGTGTTCTAGTTTCATTCTTTTACAGGTGGTTGACCAGTTTTCCCAGCACCACTTGTTAAAGAGGTTATCTTTTTTCCATTGTATATCCTTGCCTCCTTTGTCGAAGATAAGGTGACCATAGGTTCGTGGACTTATCTCTGGGCTTTCTATTCTGTTCCATTGATCTATATTTCTGTCTTTGTGCCAGTACCATACTGTCTTGATGACTGTGGCTTTGTAGTAGAGCCTGAAGTCAGGAAGATTGATTCCTCCAGTTCCATTCTTCTTTCTCAGGATTACTTTGGCTATTTGAGGTTTTTTGTATTTCCATACAAATTGTGAAATTATTTGTTCTAGTTCTGTGAAAAATACCATTGGTAGTTTGATAGGGATTGCATTGAATCTATAGATTGCTTTGGGTAGTATAGCCATTTTGACAATATTGATTCTTCCAATCCATGAACACGGTATATTTCTCCATCTGTTTGTGTCCTCTTTGATTTCTTTCATCAGTATTTTATAGTTTTCTATGTATAGGTCTTTTGTTTCTTTAGGTAGTTATACTCCTAAGTATTTTATTCTTTTTGTTGCAATGGTGAATGGTATTGTTTCCTTAATTTCTCTTTCTGTTTTCTCATTGTTAGTGTATAGGAATGCAAGAGATTTCTATGTGTTAATTTTATATCCTGCAACTTTACTGTATTCATTGATTAGCTCTAGTAATTTTCTGGTAGAGTCTTTAGGGTTTTCTATGGAATTTAGAAAGATGGTAACGATAACCCTATATGCAAAACAGAAAAAGAGACTCAGATGTATAGAACAGACTTGTGGACTCTGGGAGAAGGCGAGGGTGGGATGTTTCAAGAGAACAACATTGAAACATGTATATTATCTAGGGTGAAACAGATCACCAGCCCAGGTTGGGTGCATGAGACAAGTGCTTGGGCCTGGTGCACTGGGAAGACCCAGAGGGATCGGGTGGGGAGGGAGGTGGGAGGGGGGACCGGGATGGGGAATACATGTAAATCCATGGCTAATTCATTTCAATGTATGACAAAAACTACTGTAATGATGTAAAGTAATTAGCCTCCAACTAATAAAAATAAATGGAAAAATAAATTAAAAAAAAAAAAAGAAAATCTAGGATGGCTGAACACCATCCCCACAGATCATGACTGAATTGGCTGAGGCATCAATAGTGTTTACAAAGTTCCCCAAGTGATTTTAATAAGCAGGCAAGGTGGCAAATCATCAGCCCAGAGTGTGGCCAACCTTGCACAGATGGAGGCTCTCCTCAGCCCTCGTCTTATCCTTGCAAACCCCATAAAGCACGTGGCCTCCTCCACACATGATGACCGTGAGCAGGGTACTGAATGTAGTAGAGCCTCAGTTTCCTCCACAGTCAAATGGGATAAAGAGCAGAATCCAACTCATAATATTCCATGGAGACTGGAAGAGAGAACTCAGAACATGGCTTGAAGAGAGGGAGAACTCTGTCAATGCCAGCTCTCACTGGGAGCACGGTCAGTGTCAAGTCAGCAATCCCACGATCTTCTCACCCCCTCCAGAAACACCAACCCTGCTCTCCCCTGCCCGACTGCCCCACTCCAGCTCTCTTGCTGAGCCACGTTCCTGGGAGATGCCTGGTGGGAACTTGAGATCACACTGAGTCAGAGGTATTTGTAGGCGTGACTCACCAGGTCTTAAAACCAGAAGATTGCCCTGTGGGCCTCATGACGTTTCTGGAAAATAAAAGGAGTGAATATTATTGGGTTGAGTTCATCAGACACTCACCCTCCCTTTTGTGTGCTGGGGTTTCTGAAAGCAGCAGGCGGCGGCCCAGCCAAGTCTGAACCATCAAAGGCCAGGGCCCGGCTGCAGTGCTGAGAGATGTTGCTTCTCCTCCAGACAGGTTTCATCCTCTTCCCACAGACTTCTGCTTCTCTGGTTCCCCGCCCAAGGCTACTCCGTTTCTCTTCCCTCCAGGCTCCTGAGAAAATGTTCCCACGGGCTGCCTCTACTGAGGTGTGTCAGAGCTGAGCTATGCTGCAGGGCTGGGTATGGATTGGGAAGGGGCCACCCAGACTCCAGAGAACAAGAAAGGGAAAGTTGCCTTCAAGAGTCAGAATTCTGGGACCTGGCACTGAAGCAGCAGCCAGGAGGGCACCCATTTCCCTGATGCCCTTTTCACCACCTCCTGCATCCCTGGCGATAGTAAATCCTAAGGTCTCTGGGTCTCAGCTGCTTCTTGCATCTGTCTGCTTCTCTGCATCTCTAGCAAAAACCACTGTCATTTTCTAATTTCTCACCTGCAACTGCAGCCTCCTGACTTGTGTCCCCAGCTTCCATTCTGTCTACTTCTTGCCCAACATAGCCGGGTGGGCTTTTCAAAATACAAAACTGATCATCTCTCTTTCTGTCTCTCTGTCTCCCATACATACACGTTTAACACTTTCCCAAGGTTTTCCATTCCTCATAAGATAATGACAAAACCCCTCAACAAGTTCGACAAGGCCATGTTTATCAGAATTTGGTTTGGCTGTCAGTGACAGAAAACCCAATTTAACAGAATTTGAATAGATGAGATTTTATTTTCTTATAAAAAAAGCTACAGTTGAACTAACTAGGATTTACATAACAGTTCCTCTACATTATCTAGGATTCAGTCTTCTGCTCTTTCATCCTTAGCATGTGCTCTCTACCTCATGGTCCAAGGGGACTGCTTGAGCACCAGCCATTGCAACCAAAACCTAGGCACAGGAACAAAGAATTGTACATAGCATTTCTACTGACATTTTTTCTGCCCAGTGACATGGCTAGAGTTAGTTGGAAGAGAGGCTAAAGACTACAATTTTTATTCTAAATGGCCATGACCAGCTGAAAAGAAGGAAGAAGAGAATGGATATTGAACATCACTGGCAGTGCTTATCATATACTATGTCTCTTGACCCCTACTGTCCTTCTGAACTTCATCTATGCGACTTCACACTTCCTTCCCCTGGCTCTAAACACTCCCAGCACACTGGCTTTCCCTGGGAGTCCCACGTACACTCCCTTCTGCCTCAGGCCCTTGATCATTCATCAACATTTTCCCCTCTTCATACTTAACTACTCATCCTTCAGAACTCCGTTCCAACAGCATTTCCTTAGGGAATCCTCCTCAATTGGGTCAAACTCTGTCTCTTATTTCAGATGCTTATAGCATGTAGATTGTATAACTGTTGCAATTATGTGTTTGTTTATGCAATTATCTGATTATTTTCTGCCCTCACAATGACGTCAGGGTTTAGATCTGGCTTTGTACACCATGGAGCATTCTGCTCAGAATATTGTAGGTGCTTACTAAATATCTGTTGAATGGCATATTTATTGAATAAATATAGCTATTATCTTACATTGAAAAAAAGAGGCTAGGACTCAAGTACCAAAAACTTTTCCTGGGAAAATGGTGGAAAATGGCCAGAAGGGCCAGGGATACACAGTAGAGCCAGGGGAGAATTCTAAATGATGCATTTGAATCGAGTAAGATTTGGGGCTGGGGCTTCCCTGGTGGCTCAGATGGTAAAGAATCTGCCTGCAATGCAGGAGACCGGGGTTTGATCCCTGGGTTGGGAAGGTCCCCTGGAGAAGGGAATGGCTACCCAGGCCATTCCCAGTATTCCCAGTATTCTTTCCTGGAGAATTCCATGGACAGAGGAGCCTGGTGGGTCCATGGGGTTGCAAAGAGTAGTATGTGACCAAGCGACTTTTATTTTTTCAAGCTTTGGAGTGTGTGGCGGAGGAAACACTGGCCTGGAACTCAGGAGCCCTGGTTTCTGTTCTCAGCTCAGTCACCAATAGCTGGGCCACTGCCTGGAGCCAGTGAGAATTGATCAGATGCTAAATACAGTTTGAAGGCAGAGCCTACAATCACTACTGGCAGACTGGGTGTGGGGAGTAGGGGGAAGAGACGGATGGTCCTGGGTATTTGGCCAAACTAAGGGAAGGTCACTTACTGAGAAGGGGAAGGCAGCAAGAGAAACGTGCTTTAGGGGACGATCAGAAGGGTTTATTTGCAAATGAATCATGGGTTCCAGTGGCCAGCTGAACAGTTTACCTCATCTGTAGGCTTCCCCTAGGGAAAGCCTATGCCCTAGGCTGGTGGGTCTAAGTGGTTGAGACAGGGGATGCCAAGTGGGTGTAAAAAAGATAGAAAAGGTCCCCTTTCAAGGTACATAGTTACCAGCCAAGAAATGATTCAGTCTGACTCAGCATAAGATTGAACAGAAAGTACTCAGAAGACCTTGACTTACAGGCTTAGGAGGAAGCAGTCCCTTTCTGCTAAAGGGCAGTGACGAGACAAGGCATGTCCATGCGTGGTCATTGCAGAAATCTTTTAAGTTTTAGCTGAAACAATGGTGAGGGGCTTTCTTCCTTAAGTAAACTTCATGGTTCCCTCCCTAAGCCAGTGCTCACTGGTTCAAAGTTTTGCCAGAAAACCATCAAACTAACAGCAGGAGACAGTTGCTCTTCCTTCCTCAGTGATCAATGCAAAGAAACAGAGGAAAACAATAGAAGGGGAAAGACTCTCTTTAAGAGATCTCGTCAAGGAAATGAGAGATACCAAAGGAATATTTCATGCAAAGATGGACACAATAAAGGACAGAAATGGTATGGACCTAACAGAAGCAGAAGATATTAAGAAGAGGTGGCAAGAATACACAGAAGAACTATACAAAAAAGATCTTCATGACCCAGACAACCACAATGGTGTGACTGCTCACCCAGAGCCAGACATCCTGGAATGTGAAGTCAAGTAGGCCTTAGGAAGCATCACTACGCACAAAGCTAGTGGAGGTGATGGAATTCCAGTTGACCTATGTCAAATCCTGAAAGATGATGCTGTGAAAGTGCTGCACTCAATATGCCAGCAAACTTGGAAAACTCAGCAGTGGCCACAGGACGGGAAAAGATCAGTTTTCATTCCAGTCCCAAAGAAAGGCAGTGCCAAAGAATGTTCAAACTACCACACAGTTGCACTCATCTCACACACTAGCAAAATAATGCTCAAAATTCTCCAAGCAAGGCTTCAACAGTATTTGAACCATGAACTTCCAGATGTTCAAGCAGGTTTTAGAAAAGGCAGAGGAACCAGAGATCAAATTGCCAACATCCATTGGATCATAGAAAAGCAAGAGAGTTCCAGAAAAAACATCTATTTCTGCTTTATTGAATATGCCAAAGCCTTTGACTGTGTGGATCACAACAAACTATGGAAAATTCTTAAAGAGATGGGAATATCAGGCCACCTTACCTGCCTCCTGAGAAATCTGTATACAGGTCAGGAAAACAGTTAGAACTGGACATGGAACAACAGACTGATTCCAAATCGGGAAAGCAGTCAAAGCTGTATATTGTCACCCTGCTTATTTAACTTATATGCAGAGTACATAATGCAAAATTCTGGGCTAGGTGAAGCACAAGCTGAAATCAAGATTGCCAGGAGAAAATCAGTAACCTCAGATACGCAGATGACACCACCCTTATGGCAGAAAGCAAAGAAATAAAAAGCCTCTTGATGAAAGTGAAAGAGAAGAGTGAAAAAATTGGCTTAAAACTCAACATTAAAAAAACAAAGATCATGGCATCTGGTCCCATCACTTCATGGCAAATAGATGGGGAAACAATGGAGACAGTGAGAGACTTTATGTTTTTTTAGCACCAAAATCACTGCAGATGGTGATTGCAGCCATGAGATTAAAAGATGCTTGCTCCTTAGAAGAAAAGCTATGACCGACCTAGACAGCATATTAAAATGCAGAGACATTACTTTGCCAACAAAGGTCCGTCTAGTCAAACCTATGGTTTTTCCAGTAGTCATGTATGAAATGTGAGAGTTGGACTATAAAGAAAGCTGAGTGCCGAAGAATTGATGCTCTTGAAGACTCTTGAGAGTCTGCAAGGAGATCAAACCAGTCAATCCTGAGGGAAATCAGTCTTGAAAATTCACTGGAAGGACTGATGCTAAAGCTGAAACTCCAATACTTTGGCCACCTGATGTGAAGGACTGACTCATTGGAAAAGACCCTGATGCTGGGAAAGATTGAAGGAAGGAGGAGAAGGGGATGGATGGATGGTATCACTGAGTCAACGGACATGAGTTTGAGCAAGCTCCATGAGCTGGTGATGGACAGGAAACCCTGGCATGCTGCAGTCCATGGGGTTGCAAAGAGTGAGACATGACTGAGCGATTGAACTGAACAACAGGAGGGGCCACCTCTCTTATTCCCCTGATAGCCAGATGAGGTCATCAGCATTATTACTACCTTCATGATCATATAAGGCTTCCAGGTTTCCCCTGTACCCCTGATGACTCTAATTTCTATGATTGTGAGCCCTAAGCTTTATTGCCAACTTTGTATATTTGGTCTACACCTTTGCTATGCAATGTGGGGTACCCAGACCAGCAGCACCCACGTCTCCTGGGAGCTAGCTAGACATGCAGAGTCTCAGGTCCCACACCTGACCTGCCAAATCACAAACTGCCCTTTAACAATGCCCGGGGGAGTGGTCCACACATGAAAATTCAGGAAACACGGTGCTAGAGCATTCAGTGTGCTTGCTTCTATCTCATTTTACATGTGAGACTTCTATTTGATTAAATATAAAGGCCTCCTGCCTGCTCTAAGAGTTGGATGTATGAAACTTATTAACATCTTTTGCAAGTAAATGCAGCGCCAAGAGTTTGTAGGGTTTCGCTTTGATCATTTTCAACTCGCAGGAGGTAACATGTGCAGAAGTGTCCTGATTCTTGGTTTACAAAAGAAGATCATCACAGAAACTGGGGGAAATTAAGTTTCAGAGGACGAGAGGCAGTTCTGTGATGGCCAAGAGCAGAGAGCACCTATGCAGCTTCCAGCAGAGGAATTTGCAGGCACATGGGTGTCTCTCCTCACCTGTGGTCCCCAAGGAGCCATTGCTTCTCTGCTCCCATCAGACCAGATTCCCAACCACCCAGACTGGACCTCGGACCATCTGGGGTCTGTGAGTCCTGCAAGGACGTGGTTGGGCGCTGATGTCAGAATGAGGGAATAAGCTCTCACCAGATGATTAGCGCTGCTCTGAGTCTCCGCCAGACCCAGATCACACATGAAGCAACAGCTCACCCATGATGGGCGGCGAGAGCACACATGTTCACAGGCAACGGGGAACGTGTTTGCTCACTGGCTCTGTCATCATATCACTCCTCGCCCTCCCCCCAAGATAACAGGCTGAGGTCATCAAAGCGAGGTCTGTCTTGGAAAGCCTTGGAACCCCCTCAAGGGGTTCCCCTCAAGGACAGGGCAGAAAGGTGGGTGCCAAGGAGGAGAGCCAAGAGCAGACACTCCAGCTGGAATTGGGGAGCAAGACCTCAGAGACTTGACTCCAGTAAAACTCAGAACTGTTTCCAGGGTGATCACTAGCCATCTACCCAAAGGCAGGAAAGGGGTGGCCGAAACAGCTGAGTTAAGGTTGTTGGCATGGAGGTGGGTCCTTTGATCTGAGGTTGGTAAACCTTGTTACCATACCCAGTCACAAAGATCTGCCACCCACTTTCTACCTGGGAATTCAGGGGATTAGGGGAGAACTAGCAATAAAAGGCTTGTAGAACCTGTGCGTGCAGCCCTCTGAGACCTGTGCTTCGAGCTGAAGACTTTTGAAGGCAAGTTGATCAGTCCTGGTAGGGACCTGGGGGTGGGAGGGAGTCACTGGGCCCACCTTCTCTGTACAAATGAGGAAATAAAACCAAGTTCTCCAGGGCAATGGGCCAGGCCCATGGCTCCATGGCATTTTCTGGCAGAGCGGGAACCGGCAGTAAGATCTAGCTCCTGGCCCCAAACTCTTTCAGTCCCCGCTTGAGAGCTTGGCTGTGTTGGGACCGTGGACCAAGCCCTCTGCTTACCACACATCCTCTGAAGAGAGTGAGGAGGGGGGCCCTCCTTTTACAGCCTTGACCTATCATCCTTGGCAAGACTGCTCCCTCCCACCCCTGCCTGGAGCCCCCTCCTGACTTCGCAGCAGTGCAAGGTCTGGACCTGGGATGGGCGGGGAGCCTTACTCACCAATATGCTTTGCTTGCTGGACTCCATGGTCTCCCCTGCTTCCAGCTTCCTGTGTTCCCGAAACCCACTCTTCCTTACTCCATCCTCGGTCTGGGGGTTAGGAAATACGCTTCTACCTTCTAACTCAGCTCTTTTATCCCTAGCAGGGAGTTGGGCAAAGTCAATAAAAGCCCCAGTGACCCTTTCTCGTTTCTTCCTTGCCAGATTCAGAGCCCAGCACCTTGGATTCCCAATCTTCGACCACCCTGTTCCTCTCCTCCGAGGAGCCAGGCCCCTCCACTGCCGCGCTGCCGTCCCCCTCGTCGTCCTGCGAGCCCTCGGCATTCTCTCCGGGGCCCCCGGCGCTGCCGCACCTGCTGCCTTCGCTGCCTGCTGCGCCCGCACCCCCGGCCTCGGGTTCGGGCGCCCCCAGGCGCGCCGGCCTCCACTCGGTGGTTGCCTCGTCCCCGGAGGCAGTCTCGCGCCTCCTGGACTGGCTGCCCAGCGGCCCCTCAGCCACCCCTCCAGGCGCCCGCGGGGATGAGCGCGATCGGCCAGGGCCCCGCGCCCCGCGCCCTGGCGCCGCGGGCAGGGAGGAGGCCGCTGAGGACCTGCGCGCCTCCCCGCAGCCCTGCGCCAGGCCTGCCGCCTCCGCCAGTTTGGAAGCCAATGTTGGGGACATCCTGGTGGAGCTGAGGACAATGAACGGTCACCTGGACGTCATCGCGAGGGCCCTCACCAAATTGGCCTCGTCCCTGGGGCCGCAGCCGCCGACCCCGCCGGATGCCCCAGATGCCAAGTGATGGGGCCGCCCCGCGACTGTGCATCCGAGCCGCGCGCAGGGGGATCCCGAATGCCCCAGGCATCGCTGCCTGAGTCACCTTTGGGCCCAGCAAACCCAGCGGAGGACAGGATTACTCTGCTCAACCTGCCTACTGGAAGGCATGGACCTCCCCTGGCATGTCAACCTAAAATGATGGTGCTTCTCACACTCTCCGCCTTGAGAGGCTTTCTCAGCTCTCTCATGCCCACCCGGCTCCTTGGAGCTCTCTTGGCACTTCAAATGTCCTTCTCTTGGTTTGGTTAAGGCTTTGAGCTCCTGGCAGGACAAGTGCCCTAAGACAGTGGTGGGACCCTGGGAAAGGCTCAGAGAACCATCCCTTCCCATCCCCATTGGTGACTTCTGAGAATTGTGGAAGAAAGGCAAGTCTACAGCACATTACATAAGCAGTAGTTCAAGGGCAGATCCAATGTTCTTCTCTTGAGTTGCTGATGCTGTATCTGATCTCTGGTGATTTTTTCACATTTAAAAAAAAATTATTTTGGGAAAAATAAGTTTACTTTTTTCTCATAATAACCACATTTTGAGAGGTTTGGAAAACAGAGAAGTGAGAAAAATCTGATGTATTTGGAGAAGGGGGGTATTTAAGTCTTTCTTATGAATAAGAAAGTGTTTTGTGTAATAAACAAGATTTTTGTATGTACTTTCTGGGTGTTGGCTTTTCCGCGCCACATTTCTTCCTTCCCCTGCTCTTTCTGTTCTCAGTTACCTGTACCTCCTTTACTCCTTGGGGCTTATTTCAACTTTTCTCGCACTTGTGAAGAACAAGCTTTCAAAGGTTCTCATGATTCTTTTCTAAAACTCCCAGACCTCCCTGAATTTGGTAAATCCACCCCTTTGCTTTGTGATTGGAGCAGCAACTGAGTCACTGGCCATCCGGGAGGAAGCCAGCGTCCTTGGCCTCTCCTTCTAGATGCCCGTAACACCACCTGCCCCAGTTGTGATGAACAAACATCTCTCCAGACTTTGCCAGTGTGCCCTGGTGGAGACCTGGCTGGAATTTCAGCAGTCTGGAGGAACCTGTGCCCTCCAAGATCTGACTTCCCATAAGAAGGAGGGCTCTTCTCGCCTTCCTGCTTGGATTAGAATTTTAATGAAGTGTGCTCATCTGCCAGAAGCAAATTGACTGCTCTTTTCCCAGAAACAAACCAGGCATTGGAACCCACACTGCACAGAGCAAAACTCTGTCCCAAGCATTTGTAGGGCTCACAACTGGTGAGCTGCCTGGTGTCTGCCGTTTCTGGCACCCCCAGAGCCTCTCAGACGTGTGTGTGGAGAGCTTACAATGCAGGTTCTGCTTTGGTAGCTCCAACGTGGGGCCTGAGACTCAGCATTTCTAATCAACGCCCAGGGATGCTGATGCTACTTGCCGGAAGTCACATTTTGAGTAGTTGTGAAAAGGGGGGTGTCTACTCTGGGGTTCCTGCTGGTTCCATCACCACTGGTCCCCAGAAACTGCTGTTTATCTTTGTCCCCGCAGGGACCTGGATTCCTCTAAACTTTCAAAGCAGCTCTTTGGGGGACTTCTCTATTTGAAAGCGAGTTTGTATTAGGTCTAACCACCCAGTTCTAACAAAGCTTCAGTGGAGGTTAAATCGATTCAACAAGCATTTATTGGGTGTCTACAATGCCGGTGCCCCGGGGCACCCAAAGATGAACAGAATAAGGGCCCTCCCCTTCAGGGGCTCCCAGTCCACCATCCTGCACAGAGAGGGATTATCAGTTCTGGTGTGGAAACAACTTCAGGGGCTATAGAATCAGCAGGGAGGGTGAGCATGATGGTCAGAGGAGGCCAGGCTTCTTGAGGTTTGATGTTGGTAGAGTTATTTAATCCTTCCAACTCTCAGTCTCCAGATCTGTGTCAAATGGTGATGATGGCATCATCACCAATTAGACGTGACGGCGGCTTTGCAGTCCTCAAAGTGCTGTCCAAATATCTTTTTTTTGGCCAGTGGGCATCATTACTTCCTCTCTCCTGGGTCTTGTGTCAGGAAGGCGGGGAGAGTGAGAATCACACACTGAGGTCTGAGCTACCCTCTGGCTCTCAGGGACTGACCCCCTCTCACTCTTCATTTTCTTAGGAAGAGAATTCCTGACTCAAAGGGACCAGTCTTTGTTCTGCTCTTTAGCTGAAGAAACAGCTCCACTGGAATGCCAGCATCACACCTGGGAGCATCACCTTCTGGTCTTTACTCATATGAACAGGCTTTTCATTTTAACTGAATTCTTTTGCATGAGATTAGAAACAGCAACAACAAAATAAGTCTTTCCAGAATGAAGAGGAGCTGACATATAAATCCTAAATTTAGATAAATTTAGGTATAATGACTGAGTCATTTGATCAGAATCCCCCACATATATGACTGAGGTGATCAGAGGAAGGAGCTGACTTAAAACTGATTCCATCGGGGCACACTAGAGAAGTCTGAGCTCCCACCCTGGGTACGTGGGGCCTTAGAAACTGAAAGAGTCCTAAGTGCCCTGAGTTCCCCAGAGTAAGAGCTGTAGGGTGTTGGGAAATGGGGCTGAAGAGGGATAGAAGAGCAGGATGGCCTTCATCTTGCATAAGACATAACCAGGGAAATTTGATAGTTTCTGGGGCAGAGGCACGGGGAGGGGAATGGAATTGAGTTCAAACAAAATATCAGTTTGAAGGAGCTGAGCAGAAAAGAGGAAATCTAGTTTGGTAGATTCTAGATCAGAACTTCCCCTCTGGAGAGCACGAACTTGACCTGATACCTGCTTTTCCCCAGGTGTAGGGTGTTGTTCAGGTGGGGACAGCCTGAGACAAGCTGAGATGGTTCAAGGTGGCAAGCTGAAGGCAAGCATAAAACCTATGGCAGAGGATAGCAGGTTTAAGCCGAGGAAGGATCTGCCAGCAGTTACCAGGCTAATCTATGTGAGGTAGTGAGGGACCTGTTCCTGGAGGCATTCAAGCAGAGACCAGAAGGGAAACTGGTGGTGCATCAGCAGAAGGGATTCTCCACTGGGTGGAGCAGGGGTCTAAGGACTCTTTAACTTTGAAGTAATCCTCGGTTCTTCCCTATCTCTCATGCCTACGTCCAATCCAAGACCTCATCACCTTGGTTCTACCTTCTAGAGAGCTCCATTATCCAGCCACTTCTTACCGCCTCTACTGCTACTACCTGGTACAAACCGCACTGTCCTTTCTCATCTGAGTTACTGCAACTGCCTGCTAAATAGGTTCCCTTCTCCCTCCCTATTCTTTCAGAGCAGCCAGAACGGTCTTTTAAAAATATTTCTGACCAGGTTATTCCTCTGCACAAGACTCTCAGTGGCTTTCATCTCAGAGAAAGAGCCAAAGTTTTACATAATCTGATCTCCTGTTACCTGCCTGATCTCATCTCTTATGATGCTCCTCCACTGAGGTCACCCAAGCCTCCTTGCTGCTTCTCCCATGCACCGGGCGCATCCCTACCTCAGGGCCTTTGCACTGCCTATTTCTTCAGCCTGGACCAGATATATCACATGGCTTGCTCCATCACCTCTATCAGGTTTTTGCTCAAACATCATTATCCTTTTAAAAATTATAATCGCCTCCTAACCCTAAGCCTCCGATCTACAGATGCATTTCTTTCCCTCCTTTCTCGTTTCACACCAATTTCCACCCCACCCACTCTAGGTCTCCCTTTATTTATTGTCCTTAGAATGTCAGCAGAGAAGAAATTTGTTGTCTGTTTTGTTCACTGCTGTCTTCCCAGAATGCTGCCTTTTAAACAACAAAAAAAGCGTGTTGTAAAAGGGACCCATCAATTGTAACAATTCAGACAACATGGAGGAGAACAAAGAAGAATATAAAACTCACCCCAAATTCCACCCCCAAGAGATAACTGCTGTCAGTCTTCTGGCAACTACCATATGAAACATCTGTGTTTCAATAGAAACACGTCCATGTGTGTCCAATTCTCCAGATCATAGTACGTCTGCTGCTCTATAGTCTGGTGTTTTGTTTGTTAACTTGATAATAGATGATGAAAATCTCTCTATTTAAAAAAATAGACATTATATATGAAGCAAGATTTACTTAGTCTATCTTCTATTTGAGCTTCGAGATTCTCACGGCCATAAGCAGTCCTATAGTGACTGTGTCTAGGATACACGTGTAGGCTCTTCTGTGACTGTGTTGTTCATGTCAATTCCTAGAGGTGTGATTGTGGGGTCAAGGTCTCCTACTTCTTGTTTTAGGTTGTTGCTTCCAATGCAGGAGATGCAGGTTTGATCCCTGGGTTGGGAAGATCCCCTGGAGAAGGAAGTAGCAACTCTCTTCAGTATTCTTGCCTGAACAAATTCTGTGTACAGAGGAGCCTGGTTGTCTACAGTCTGTGGGGTTGAAAGAGTTGGACACAACTTATCAACTAAACAAGTAGCTTCACCAAGATTCCAAAAGGGGAAGTGAGTGGATGGTGGGTGGAACACAGGGCCTTGGGGTGGTTCCAGCCAGGATCCTGGAAAAAGGGGGAAACAGAAACAAGTCCACCTTCTAAGATTGAACTTTAAAGTCAGCAGATGGGGGAGCAGACAGAGGTGTGTCACCACCCTGAAGGTGTGAATCTTGAATGGTTACTCAAATGGTGCATGAGTCCGGGTGTGATCAGGAGTTGGAAACCGTCTGGGTTCTGCGCGCAAAGGGGACTTATTCAGGAACCAGGAGCAAAGGTGTTGGAAGGCTGGAGGAGGGTGGAGGGGAAGGTAGGTCCCCAAAGACGAGTGATTGCAGGCAAGTGAGTGCTACCAGCCTTGGGCAGGAGATGCCAAGGGGACCCAGGATCCTGAACCAGTGTGATGCCGTGGATCTGGCTGCAGGGCTGAGCTGCTTCAGCAGGAACCCAGGAGCCACCCTGCCAGGCTGTGGCCCCTGCCACAGTCAGCCTCGGCTGTCACCCTCCTCCCCTTCGAACAAGAACCACAGGGAGGAGGGGAGAGAGTTGCTTCTCCCCACCTCCCACCTTCCCTGCCAGCGCCTCCTCTTCTGGGAACCTAGAGGGAAGCCCTTTGGAGGAAGTCGGGGAGCTGCAGTTTGTGGGGCCTCAGCCCTTAGGACCCAGGATAGAGCAAAGAAAAGCAGGAATGTGGCTGACAACAAACAAGCAGGTGACAGTCTCAGCAGGGACTCGAGCGCTTATTCGCTCAGTCGTGTCTGACTCTCTGCGACCCCTTGTACTATAGCCCTTCAGGCTTCTCTGTCCATGGGATTTCCCAGGCAAGAATGCTGGAGTGGGTTTCCACGCCCTCCTCCAGGGGATCTTCCCAACCCGGGGACAGAACCTGAATCTTCCCCTTTGCAGGCAGATTCTTTTCCGCTGAACCACCGGGGAAGCCCTGGTGGGCTGTTAGGCTCTGGGTAATCACAGGTTAGCCACATTGCCACCCTGGAGCAGGAAGTCAGCTCTGCGCCGTCTTCCTTTATCTGTACGATGTCCGCACGATCATCCATCGGGCTCCTAGCAGGTGTCTGGTCCTGCTATGGCAGGACTGCATTTATGTCTCACAGCATTTGTAAGCAAGTTGGGAGCTAGGGTCTATCACGTCCATTTCATTGGTGAGGAAATTGAGGCACAAGGAGGTTATGTGGCTCGCTCATGGTCTCACAGCTGGTAACCGACAGGGCCTGGATCTGTCTGTCTCCAAGGCCCTGGCCGTGCCCCTACACTGCTGTTTCTTACACTAGACTGCCCCTTTTCAGAAGCAGGGCAAAGATCCAGGACCAATGAATAGCCTTTAGCTGATGAATCTTCCCCAGGATGGCAACAGTATTGCTCTCTGAAAGGAACAGGTCCTTGAAAAATATCACAAAATGCTGGAAAACTGGAATAATAAAGCAGAATAAAAGGGGGACTCCCCACCACTACCATTCCCCCCCCCCCCCACCCCCCAGCTATAGCACCAATGATGTTGTGTGCACGGGCCATGGCGAGGCAGAGGAGAGACTGGAGGATGAGACGAGGTCCAGGAAGGAGCTGAGGAGGTGAGTCCCGGAGGGCTGTGCCCCCTCTGTGGTTCTGAAATACTAGTAAGCTTCGGGTCCTTTAAGGTCAGCATCATTAGCCACATCACATGTACAGGGAGACTCAGCCATAAATGTATTCTGTTTTCCTCGTTCCTTACCCCCTTGGGCTACCTGGCTTCCAACAACCAATTCTGCTTGGAGAACCAGAAAACGGGAGGATTTCTGCGGGTCTCATGGCACCTGCACTAGAATCCCATGTCCCAGGGGCATTTGCTAAGCCTCCTGCAAGGTAGGGCTTCCCTGGTAGCTCAGTTGGTAAAGAATCCGCCTAAGGACCGCCGCAGATGACAAGTAGACTGACTCTAACCTTAGCTTTCATGCATGAGGCTGGCCAGGTACCTGGCAGCTCAAACCATTTCCATAAAACAAATATGCAAAGCCTCTGATGAGGGGCCACCAGGGCATCACCCAAGCCTCCCAGCTCAGCACCTTCCTCCAAAGTGAACCAAGGGCTATGTCTCTTGCCCACACGCTCTCCGGAGGGCACCGACTCTCCAGCCTGGCCATCTCTTCCTGGTCCCTTCGGTGCCCGGCAGCATTCAGGCAAGTTGATGCTCAGAAATGTTGATGGAGGGAGCAGTCCCCGGGCATCCAGCTTGGCAGCGGTGGGCACCACCTCCTGCCACCTGAGGGTTGCCTGGGGCCGCCTGGATGGAGATGAAGACCTGTCGGCTGGCCAGTCTGGTGCTGGCCCGGGAGTGAAGGTCATGACGACCTGCCTCGGCTGCAGCTTCCAGGCCTCGCCTTTGCTTGTTTTCTGGGAGCCTCTGTGTCTGCCCACAATGGCATGGCTCCTTCAGCTGCCCGGATTCTTGGCGCGGTGTGCAGGCCGCATGGCTTGTTTCCGTGGTGAGCATGGCAGGGAAGGCTGGCGCTCGGGGCTCAGCCTTCCTTCAGGGTCTCCCTGAGCAGGGCTACTGCGGGGGGCTGGGCGGTTCCACTCCCAAAGCGGGATGTTCCGACTTGGGGGGGGGCGGGTGATCACCCCAAGTCACCTCGTTGTGCTTTCTGCTGGCGTGAACAGATCAAGCAAATTTTTATCCAGTCCTTTCTCTTGCTTCCCACTTGGTTTCCAAAAATGTTTGAGATGGCCAAATGGAATAGCGCATCCAGGAAGGAGATGGGTGACATCCGACCTGACCCCTGTCGCTTTGCAGATGGTGGAGGAAGGATCGGAAATGTGGAGTGGCTTGCGCTGGGGTGCCAGGCCGACGTCCCCCACGCCCTATGTTCTCCCAGCTGGCACTCTTTCTGGCTCCCCGGAGTGAATCTTTCCATTGCTATGTGAGCCGCTGGTCCGCCTCCTCCAGCACAGAGAGGGCACACTTACTCTCAGCACACACATGTACACACACAGAAGAGGCATCAAAATCTTAAGATGAAAAGGATGTTTTTCAGTTTTTTAAACCAGGGATCAGGCTATCCTGGCTTGTAACTTTGTTCTTGTTTAGCTTGTGAACTGAGAGTGATTTTTACATTTTACATTTACATTCAAATCCTGACAAAAGAAGAATAGATGACAGAGACTGTATGTGGCCTGCAAAGCCAAGAATATTTACTCTCTGACTGCAGAAAAATAAAAAACGTCTGCTGATTGCTGGTCTGGACAATCCATTTGACTGTTCGTCCAGGGATGGTAAACGGTCTTCCCAGGATGTTAACAATTCTCTTTATAGATCGATCTGGTCATCTTCACAGGGCTTGGACTCTGAAATTTAGAATTTGCAGCTTCTCCCTTCATCCCCAGAGGTTTGTGTCTTTGCTGAGTGGTGTCTTGCTGTTGCTAGATTTTCTCTTCTGAGGGTAAACCACGGGGTGACCCCCTTGTCTGGAAGACTTCCCACAGGAAAATAGGGGGTCAAGGCTGGCAAGACATTGACTGTTGGTACCCACCATGGGGCTGCTGCCTGGAGGCACCTTGAGAATGACCAGGCTGGGATGACCTGGAGCTGGGGGCCGGGAACAGAAAACTGCCCAGAGAGTGGCAAGGAAAATTTCTTTCCCATCAAAGGGAAGCAGAGATGCATGCTCTGTGAGTCTATTTCCTCTTCACCACGGCAGGCAGACTACTCCACGAGTTCCTGTCTCTCCAGGTTGCTCATTTCTTTATAGTCACTGAACCAGAATAACCACAAGTCGAACCGGAAGCCCACGATAACCCGATGAACTTTTCGTGGCCTTGGCCGGGCGTCTCTGTGCGCACATTCAAATCCTGCCCTGGCCTCTCTCTGCAGCTGTGAGATCTCCAGCCAGCAACCAGCCGTGTCTGCAGCTCCAGCCTCAGGCTAGTAACTTCCACAGTCAGAGAAAGAAAGAGGGTGGGAGGGGGAAAGTGACAGGCAGTCGGAACCAGGAACGTTCCCAACTGTCGGAGCCGCTCACAGTCGTTAAAGATTTATGGGCAGGCAGTTTGGAGTTTAAATATAAGATGACACCAGAAGCCTTTAATGTACAGGGGAGCTTTAAGCTTGATCTGGGAGCAGAAAATGGTCTGTGAACTCCCCTCTCTGAGATCTTAGAAGTTCTGTTCTATTGACTCCAGGCGGGGCTGCAGCCCCAGTGCACTTCATGGGCTCATAAATATAACATTATTGGACCAAAAAAAACCAATCCTTCTCCAACTGATTAGGCCCAGATTGGTCAACCCATAAATCAAGGCTGAATAAGAACTATAAAGTTGTGAATCAATGTGTCCCAGATCTCCAAACTGGAATGAAAAAGTTGGAATAAAATAGCTGGAGTCCTTCCAAGATCCTTCTTTTCATCCCCTCCTCCCACCAGCTCCGTATCTTAGAACCTTAATTTTAAAAGGCCTCTTTTTTTTTTTTGGCTTCTTGGGCTGCCTGCGGACAGCATTCAGAGCAGGAAATTCAGTCTAGAAGGGCGGCTGGGGGAACAGAGGCCGTCCTGTTGTGTTTCCGGTCAAGACTGATCTGCATTTCCGTGGTGTCTCCCCGGCCGGGGTCTCCACCCCTGGCTGAGAGGTGATGGCGTTTGTCACCCATGGCCTGAAGGCAGAAAGGGAGCAAGACACCCTCCAAGTCACTGGCACACAGTGGGTGATCAGGTCATGTTTGGTTAGTGACTGGGTGTTTAGATCTAATTCATTCAAGGGCTCCGAGCCCCTACATTGCATTACTAGATGCAATAATCCATTCTCTTCTTAGAACTGCACGTCAGGTTCAGAAATGCCATCTGACTCTCCCCGTGGGACGTGGTCACCCTTTTGGATCTGGGAGCGAAAGCTGTCTGCTATGAAAACTGCCCATACACACGCAGAGAGAATCCCATCACAGTTCCTCTGAGTTCTAAAGCAAGGTTTTTTTCCAAAACTCCCTTCAGCAAAACACGCTCTCATGGTAACTTCCTGCCCCCCAGTTTGATGGCCCCAGTTGGGGGACACACCACGCACATCCTTCTGCCCTCCTAAGGTCTTATTGTTATTGGTCTACTCTCCTGTGCTGAGGTCACTTACTCTGCTCCAGTCATGCCAGTGTCCAATGAGCCTGCCGTCCTGTCCCCGCTGGGGAGGACATGCGCATGATACCATACACATCCCTTGAGTGATGGCCTTCAGGTTCCCCCCAAACACAGACTCTAAGGGCTGAAAGGGACTTCCGTCCCACCCTGTTTTCATCTGCTTGTTTGGGGAAACTGAGACCCCGAGAGGAGTACTCATTCATCTCAAGTAGAACTCAGTCCTTCTGCAACCCAGTTCACTTCATCCTGGTGCAAGCCTTATGCGGACTACATTCTCGTCTTTCTCCCTAAGGGGAAAGACAGTCCTTGTCACGTTCTCCATGGTCTGAAAGCAACCTTTCTATACAAGTTGACTGTTTCCTTCAGACAGTTTCATTTCCCCCATCTTTTCCTCTCTCCTTACAAGGCCATGAGCCGACAAGCCCAAGGCCCCAGAAGAGAAATTCTCTCCTCCAGCATGTGCCCCTAGGAGGAATGGGGCCAAGTGACAGCACTCTTTGACGAATGAGCTCCATGTTGGTGTTTTAGCACCGGTGGCCGCAGAAACCTTGCAGGATGTGTCCAGGGAAATGGATTTTGTAGGGTTAGCTGAGTCTGTACCACCCACTGCACAATAGCAGCTCTGTGCAGAAAGGCGGCTTTGAAACAGGCTTAGTTTTCCACCAGTTCCAAGTTTAGGCAAAGAGTCAAGTTCAGGTGAAGGGATATTTCTGCCGCTAGAGGATCTGTCTCCCCCCTCCTCACCCTGATGCCCATGATGCCTGGCTCTTCTACCTTTTGCAAGTTCTGACATTCTCTCTCTGCTTTTGGGAAAGACATTTAACTCCTCAAACAGACTGTAAGGAATAACATGATTGTGCTGCTAGGATGTATTCTTCTATCAGCAACCTAAGAGTGAGTGTGAATGTGATGGACCCTATTGACTAGAGAACAATATTTAGCCCTTTAGTTCTGCTTTTAGCCCCTAGGTCTGAGGGCCCATGTCCATGGAGGCGGATGGGAAGGATTGTAAAAATGGTCCTAATTCTTCATTCCTCCTGTATCCATGCCTTTGCCACGTAACTTTGCCTTGACCTCCAAGGCTGCATCTGGGCTCAGCCAGGAGCCTGTTTTGGCCAATAGGATCAAGTGGAAGTGACGTGCATTGATTCTGAATCTAGATCCCAAGAAGTCATGCATATGTTTTCTCTTGTTCTCTTGTGCCTCTCATTGCCATGGCAACATACTCAAGCTAGCCTGTTGAAGGAAGAGACATCAGGGAACAGAGCTAGGTCATCCCAGTTGTTCCAGCTGAGGCCAGTCTAGATTAGCTGAGGGCCAGCCAACTCCCAGACTCATTGGCCCAGCCTAGATTAGCAGAGCCTCATGGCTGACCTCTGGCTGACCCTAGATACTGACTCTTCCGTGTCGCTGAGGCTTAGTGATGGCAAAGACTGGGTCCTGGGACTCTTTACTGCAGTACTTCAACTTAGATAAACATCTTCTCAAGCAACAGAATACAAATAAAGGACCAAAAATAAATGCATGCATGCACAGTTGAGGCAAATTATGAACAGTAAGATACAAAAAGGCCCAAATGCAGCTGCCACTTCTGAGGTGCTAGAAACAAAAGCAGGGTACTGTGTGTGATCCCTAAACCCAGCACCACCAAAGGGGTGGGCAGACCACCTAAGCCACCTCTCAGGCCCAACCTGCCAATCAAGGGGAGTGAGAGATCATCTCCCCTGCCCTCGTGGAGCAAGCAAGAGCGCTTGCTGCTTGTTTTCCCTTTCATGCTGTAGCACAAACCACAAGCCCCAATAAAGCCATGCATGAATTTCTCATCTGTCCTCTTATCAATTTCTATTGATTAAGGAGTCCAAGGACCCTGGTCAGTAACAGCTGAATTACTGTGGATGAAGATGATTGATGTGGGGAGTTACCTCTTAACACTTTTTATTCCTCCTTTAGCCCTTTTGTGAATCAGCTGGTACATATACTACCTGGTCTACACTGCTAGGTGTCTACCTAGTATCCCTTCCTCCCTCCTTCTTTACTGTCAGAACCATGGGCTAAAAACCTACATTTACCAGCTTCCCCTGCAGACAGGAGTTGTCATGTGACACTCCTTTGGCCAATGAGAAGCAAATGAGTGGTGCTCCTTGAAGGGGGGTGAGGGTGGGGAAACCCTTTGGCCTACTCATTCTTCCAGCCTGGAGTGAGGGCGTGATGCTGAAGAGACAGCACAAGCTACAGGTGGCTGAGGCAGAAGATAGAAAGGGCCTGGAACTCTGAAAGTGTGACCAGAGGATGTGCTGAGAAAGCCCTCATTGTGGATTTCTAATTACATGAGAAAAAATAAGACTTTTAAGTTATTTTATGCTCCTGTTTCTCAGGCTTCTCTTCAACTTGTAGCTTACTGCAATTACTTTTATTAACAAAACTGAAGTATGGTTGATTTACAACATTGTATTAGCCTCAAGGGTACAGCAAAATGATTCAGTTATACATGTATATACACATACACCTACATATATGTCAGCTTATTTTCCATTAGGTGTTATTGCAAAGTGTTGAATTTGTAATTCTCAACAGCACTCACTTTGTCTTTGTTTGAAGAATGCTTGGGAAAAAATGAGTAAAGATACATTCTATAAGTATATGACAACCTGGACCTACTCTATGGCACAGGGAGCTATATTTGATGTCTTGTAATAACCTATAGTGGAAAAGAATCTGAAAAAGAATATATATAATATAATACTATATACTACATATAATACACACACACACACACACATACACAGACACATATGGCTAAATCATTTTGCTGATGAAGAAACTGAGGTTCTGAAAAGTTAAGCAAACTAGTTCATACAGCTAGTGAGCAACAAAGCCTGGATTTGGATCCAGCTGGCCTGATTCTAAGGGTTTTGAACTTTGTCCTGCATTTTCCTAAACATGTGAAATTTCCTAAACGTGTCATTAGTGCAGATGTAGCCGAGATAGTGGTATTTGCCCATTGGTTCATGGACTTCCCTACATTTCTGATTCTTGTGTCCAGTTAGGGTGGGGCCATACGATTGGTTTCTGACAATAGGATGTGGGCAGAAGTGATGCACAACTAGCCCAAGCATGGCCTGCAACAACATCCTGGCTAAGTCTCCATCTGTCTCTTCTTCTTCCATAATCCAGGAAGCCGGATGTTGAAGTGTTGGCATCTCAAGATGCAGGCAGTCTGGATCCCTGAATCACTGCATGGAGGAGCATTACTCTCAAGAGCCACCCAATCCACATTTACCTTTAAATAAGAAATGACTCTTAGTTGTGTTCTTGGAGCGTGGTGTTGCCTGACCTAACTAATATAGCAGAAATGACCAGAAACATTTCATATATTTATTTTATATAATTGCTTATACTGCACAAAGTATTTTCTTGATCCTTCTGACCTTTTGAGATAAGTAGGGATTAGAAGCCTCGTTTTATAGACTAGGAAACTGAGGCTTAGAGAAGTGAAATGATTAGCTCAGGACCACAGAGTTGGTAGGTGGTCAAACCAAGGTTAGGCCCTTGGTGTTTTCTCCACATTCTGAAAATTTTATAACTTCCAAGTCTGATGTTATAAAAGCAAGCAGTAACCTCAGAGGGAATGATGGTCCCACTCTATAGAGTTCTGCAGATTAAATTAAACACCTTGAAGGACTAAAAGCCTAGGTATCCAGTTCAGACAGGTGTAGTACATTCCAAGGGCTCATATTCTTAAGTCAACAAGCTGCAGGCATCCTGTGGCTGCTCGGACTTCTGGGTGGTCCTGGAGTGGGGGTTCTGAGCCCAGCCCTCGAGCAGTTTGCTATGCAGGTCCCTGATCTGAATCACAGGTCTTGAATGAAAGACATAACATTGCTCGCTCTGGATGAAAATCCTCACTATCTGCAGGTGGATCAAGGGCCTGATTTTCCTTCCTCCTCTCTCCCTACACAACAATCATTTTTTTCTTTAGAAAATTCTTCCCAGGGTACAAAATACTCCATTATCTCATTGAATTCTCTCAAAACATGGTCATGCCTTTTTTGGTGGGAAATTCAGAAAGGTTGATCTGTTCTGAGTTAAAGATGGGGTTCTGTCTCTAAGGATAAACTCTTAACATTTATTGAGCACATACTCTGTGCAGGATCTTATTCAACCCTAAGTCTTCCAAGGTTGATATTATGGTGACTGTTCTACTGGAAGGAATCTGAAGAATGAGAGATGGGAAGCTTGTTCAAGGGCACTCAGCTAGGAAGGTTCCCAGTGGGGATCCATAAAGCCCATAGAGCAGTCCTCAACCAAGACAAAAAGGAAGGAGATAGAGGAAAAAAGAACTCATCTTCCCATCCTGTACAAGGGATGTGCCACAAAACCCAATAACTTCTGGTAAGTCTATCAGCCATCATCAATTGCACACTTTTAGTAATTGTGGTCTTTGATATTTCCTCCACTCAACAATTCTATGTGCTTCCTTTATAGGGACTAGAGTTTCCATTTAATTGATCTCTAATAACCCTGGTGGTTCAGACAGTAAAGAATCTGCCTGCGATGTAAGAGACCTGGGTTTGATCCCCGGGTTGGGAAGATTCCCTGGAAAAGGGAATGGCAACCCATTCCAGTATTCTTGCCTGCAGAATTCTATGGACAGAGGAGCCTAGCAGGCTATAGTTCATGGGGTTGCGAAGAGTCAGACATGACTGAGCATCTTACACTTTCAATGACGTCTTTATACCGAGAAGAGGCTAGAACCACCTTGCTTAGGTATCCTCTGCATGACTTTGTAAACATGGATTTTATCCACATTCAGTTCCTTTTTTTTTTTTTTCCATTTATTTTTATTAGTTGGAGGCTAATTACTTTACAACATTGCAGTGGTTTTTGTCATACATTGAAATGAATTAGCACACATTCAGTTCCTTTTGCTGACTAAAGTCTCCAGAAACTTCTCTCTCTCTAGCTCCTGGAATTCTTCTGCCATTGACCTGATAAACTGTCAGTAGCTTGAAAGTGACAAGGATCTAAGTTACCTCCATTTATAGTTATTTGGCATCTTCCATTCTTTGCTGTAGTCAAGTCCTTATTTAGCGCTCTCCCCTGTGACACTCAGGCTATTGTGACAGGGGACCATCCCCAAGCCAAGGGTCTCCAGCTGCCCAATGCCAGGGCACTGATCACTTTGCACTCTGTGTAGATGTCCCCTTGGAGTTAGACATGGAGGTAAGACTCTGGTCCTACTCTTGACTGAAGCATTCATTCAGAAATAATTTTATGCACTGGCTATATCTCAGACATTCTACTGGCCTCTGAGGATGGAAAGGTGAGTAAGACAAGTTTGTCCTGGTTGATGGTGACAGACCATCCACACTCGAGCCACTTTGGGAACCTAACAGTCACTGTCAACTCTCCCTCCTCTTTGCCCCCACGCTACAATCAATCCCCGAGTCTCATGAATTTGGCCTTCAAAACGTTTGTCATACTCATCTCTACTTCTGCATCCCAGCCAGGATTCTCCTAGTTTAGATCCTTCATACCTTTTTTGTTGATTGTTGGTATTTCCTCTGAGCCAGTCTGTTTGGTCTGGTCTCATCCTTCCTCAGCACTCTCCCACACTGTTTCTTGAGTGATTTGCCTAAAATATACATCTTACTAAGTCACTTAGACAAACTTTCAAGTGGCTCCCTTTGACCCACTTTCCATGGAGTACCAAGTCCTTGGTGTCCTGACTGGTACCCGTCTCTCCAGCATTGTCTCTTAGTAGATGCTCCAGTGAAGAGCTGGCTCATTTGAAAAGACACTGATGCTGGGAAAGATTGAAGGTGAGAGGAGAAGGGGACAACAGAGGATGAGATGGTTGGATGGCATCACCAACTCAATGGACATGAGTTTAAGTAAACTCTGGGAGTTGGTGATCGACAGGATGGCCTGGCGTGCTGCAGTCCATGGGGTTGCAAGCAGTCAGACACAACTGAGTGACTGAACTGAAATGAACTGAACTGAGATGCTCCTGACCTCCAGACTGACTTCAGCCCTTTGCACTGGCTTCTGGCCCTCCTGGTGAGTGGGGGTTTTGACCCTTGCTTCTGCACCCACCTCCCACCCCACCACCTCTCTGCCTTTGCTCCTTGCCCCCTGCTTCATTTGTCACCCTGGATAGCTGCTGTTATGAGTTGATGAAGAGGATGACTCCTATATTGATTCTTCAAGGCTTATTTTAGGGCCCAGCTCCTCCAGAAAGCCGTTGTTTCTGCCCCATCCACCCCCTGACAGGTGCTCTCCCTCAGCGGCCTGCGGTACCCCTTGTACATCTCCATCATTGCTCCTGACATATGGATGGGTAAGTTGCTTCCAATGTCTTCTGGCTTCGCTAGGCTCTGGATTCCATATGGCGAAGGGTCAGGGTGCTGGGCACACAGGAGGCTCCCAATAAACTCACTGAATGCATAGACAAGTCATTTGAATAAAATAGAAAACAAGGGGGACAGAAGGAGTGGCTGGCTCCACCTGGGGAACTCAGGAGTGGGTTTAAAGAGCAGACACGTAGCTCTGTGTTGAAGGAAGCAGAGGAGCTGGTAGGAGGGGAATAGCGAGAAGGCTGCAATCCTGGTGTTGTTCAGTTGCTCAGTCATGTCCGGATCTTTGGGACCCCATGGACTGCAGCACACCAGGCTTCCCTGTCCTTCACTATCTCCCAGAGTTTGCTTAAACTCATGTCCATTGAGTCAGTGATGTTATCTAACCATCCCATCCTCTGCCATTCCCTTCTCCTTTTGCCCTCAATCTTTCCCAGCATCAGCATCCATCGTAGATTTTGCTTCCTGTTCCTGTGACTTTATGTTCTGCTGGCTTGGAGGTCTTAGCTCCAGAGGGGGGAAGGCTTCCACTGGCAAAGGCAGTAATGATTCTATTAAGCCGGAAGTTAAGGCGGCCACCAGCCACTCTGGCCTCCTCTTTCCTCTAAATCAACAGGTACAGAAGGGAGTTACAGTGTGAACTGGGGTGACTGAACCTGACTCCCAAGGGGAAACAGCACTGCTCCCCCATAGCAGAGGTGAGAAAGAGCGTGTCTGAAATACAGGAGCTCCTTAGGGCATATCTTAATATCTCCATGCCCCTTGGTTAAAGTCAGTGGAAAATTACAACACCTCAACCCAGGCAGGACTACTAATGACTCAGACCTTTCGGGAAAGGAGGTTTGGGTCGTCCCTCCAGGTAAAGAACCACGACCAGAAGAGGTTCTTGCTGATGGCAAAGAGAATACAGAGTAGGTAGTGGGAGAAGGGAATTATAAATACCAGCTACCACCATGGGATCAGTTATAGAAATGAAAACTGCAATTGTCATGAGTGTTCCTCCTGATTTTGTTATGAGCACATTAGTGTGTGATCCGTGAAATGAACTATATCACTGCTATTCATATATTTGTTGTTCTCTGAAGGACACAGCCTTCCTGATCGCAGCAACCCCCAGCCCCCAGCCCCTAGCCCCTAAATGGTTTGCCCTGCGGTCACCTGATTTCTCTCTCATGGTGCTGGGTAGGGACTGAGCTATTTCAAAGAGCACATCGTCAACAGCATTTGAGAAAGTATACTGAGAACTTACCAGAGTGAGAGGCCGTGGAGAAAGATGAGTCAGCCACAAATTCTACCCCACAGTGGTTTTACAGTCTAGTAGCAAAGCAAATACGGTTTGTTTGTTTGTTTTCTGGCTTTTTTTGCTGTTTTATAGTTACATTTGCCTGTATCAATACACTGTTAGTACGTGGTCATGACAAGAGCAGAGGTACCCCGCACACACTTACTGGCATGGGCCTTGTGGTCCCCGCAGCCTGCTCAGGGATTGCTCATGACTGCTAGCGATCAGAAGCTGAGTTACTGCAGGTTCCTGCCAGCAATGCAGCATCCAGGAAACGGGTCCCTTCTGGGCTTGGAGGGCTGAGGTGTGAACTAACCATCAGGACCCCACGGACTCTCTGCTGCCCACCCCCGCCCTTCTTCTCTTGCAGTTATTCTTGGTCATTTGTATTTGTTCCAGTAATTTGTGTTACAGGCCAAGCAATTCAGGAGACAGAATGGTGTTCTTGGGACAAGCAGCATTTCAATCCTAGCATCTCAGCGGTTGTTATTCAGCCGCTCAGTCATGTCCAACTCTTTGTGAACCCATAGACTTCAGCACACCAGGCTTCCCTATCCTTGACTGTCTTCCAGAGTTTACTCAAACTCATGTCCACTGAGTCGGTGATGCCATCCAACTGTCTTGTCCTCTGTCCTCCCCTTCTCCTCCCGCCTTCAATCTTTCCCAGCATCAGGGTCTTTTCCAAAGCGTCAGCTCTTCGCATCAGGTGGCCAAAGTATTGGAACTCCAGCTTCAGCGTCAGTTCTTCCAATGAATATTCAGAGTTGTATTTCCTTTAGGATTGACTGATTTGATCCCCTTGCTGTCCAAGGGACTCTCGAGAGTCTTCTAAAGCACCACAGTTCGAAAGCATCAATTCTTTGGCACTCAGCCTTCTTTGTAGACCATGTCTCATCCATACATGGCTACTGCTCTGAATCACTTTGCTGTTATGATGGAGGGCGTTGAGAAACCCTCCCCCACAAACCTTTGGTAGTATGTATCAAGAATGTTAAAAATATGTGTGGAATACTGCTTAGCAATAAAAAGGAAGGAGCTATTGATATGTGCAATAATGTGAATGAATTGCAAAGTAATTGTGTTAATTTAAAAAGCCATAGCGAAAAGAGTCCATACTGTCTGATCCATGTACATAAAATGTTAGTTAATGCTAACCAGTCTGCAATGACAGAAAGCAGGACAGTGGTGCCAGGGAGCGGGAGATTGGAGAGGGAAGAGATGATAAAGGGGCTCAGAGAGACTCACGGGGATGATGGACACATTCATTACTTTGATTATGGCGGTGGTTTCATGGGTGTGAAGCCATGTCAAAAATCACAAAACTGTGCACTTCAGATACATGTAACTTATTGTATGTTAGTTACACCTTAAAAGTGAAAGTGAAGGCGCTCAGTTCTGTCCGACTCTTTGCGACCCCATGGACTGTAGCCTACCAGGCTCCTCCATCCATGGAATTTTCCAGGTGAGAGTACTAGAGTGGGTTGCCATTTCCCTCTCTAAGGGATCTTCCCAACCCAGGGATCGAACCCAGGTCTCCCAAATTGCAGGCGGATGCTTTATTGTCTGTGCCACCAGGGAAGCCTTATACTTTAATGCATCTGTTAAAAAAACATAAAGGTGTGTGTACCTTTTGACCCAATAATTCCATTTCTCGTCAAAGTCCTAAGGCAATCTTTGAAACGCCCAATTTAAGATCTTCAGCACATTGTTTAGAAAAGTGATAAAGTTCAATAATAAAAGGGCAGAGGTAAAAAAACAATGAATGCCTCAATAAATTCCAGATGATGATAAATAATATACAGTATACTATGTTGTCATATAATATACTGTATAATAGTATACGGTAGCATGCTACTCTGTATGCTTTTAAAATAGCACCCTCTTATTGACCATGATAAAGAAAGCATTCACCCTGCAGGGCTGGGTGGAAAACTGTTTGTTTACAGAACAGTGTGAGCATTATGAGATCAAATGAATGAGACCCAGGAATCGAACCGGGGTCGCATTGCAGGCAGATTCTTTACAAACTGAGCTGTCAGGGAAGCCCATTATGGGATCGCAATATTACAAAAATTAAGATATGTGTCCAGGAAGGAACATACCCCAGGAAGGGTTTGTGGGTGGGTTTAAAGGAGATTTCAGTTTTCTTCTTAGGGCTTTTATGTATAAGTCAAATTTTCTCCTTTTAAAATGTATCACTTTTAAAGTTGCAAAGCAAGAAAAAAATTGGGGGGAGGGGTGACCGCACCCCAGCCACTTGGTTCTCTGAGGCGTTTGCAGGAGAACGGCCTGGCCCTCTTGTGTCTCTTCTCCCATCGATCGCTAAGTAGGTACAGTTCCTTGACCACAGTGAGCACCAGAGGCCTTGGGGACACCCAGGCCCAGGCCTTCCAATCCCATCTGGGCCCCTGGTACTTCTTCTTTGGTGCACAGTCAGCTCATATACACAAGGGCCCACTTGCTCCCTGTACTGCTGGTGGCAATAACCGAGCAAAGGATGCTTATGGCCAGCCCCTGGAGGGGTATGGGCGCTGGGGAGGGAGGCCGACCTTGGCCTTCCTGGCTCTATTTCCTCTGGTTAAGTGCAGCTCTTAGAAGCCCTCAGAAAGGAAAGCATGAGCCAACCTAGGCTTGGCCAGGTCACGTGTCTACGGCCTTCCAGCAAAAACAGTAGCCGCAGGTGGGGAGACTGGGCGCATTCTGAGTGTACAGGTTAGTCTGCCTTTCCCCGACCGCCTGCTTCACTTTTCCTCCCCCCGCAGCAGAAGCTGAGGAGGACTGAAAGAAGGGCTCTTCACTTCATGCTCGTTGCAAGTGGGACAGCTTCCTGCTTGCTGCTGTCTGCATTGTTAGCTGGAACTCGTGCTCTTAGTTGCTGCTCTGGGCCCACCAGCTGAGATCAAGAAGCTTCATGCAAGGGGTTTAGCGCACTTTGAAAGCACGCCTGCTTGTTGTGCCAAGGATGGCAGGGTTGGGAAGCCCAAGGTGCCTTGTCTCAGGTGACTGCCACCCAGAGATTTTTTCCTGAATGAACAGTGGGACGAGCCAAGGCTGGGAGGGTCTGTGGTTGAAAACTGAGAGTCTAGTGGGGAGAGAGCCTTGGGGGCCAAACGAAGGTGTATTTACCATTGGTGCCCTGAATATGTGGAGGGAGAATCACATGATGGACGGGCTGCCTTGAGGAGGCTCAGTTTGTTCATCTGTAAAATGGGATGAGACTCAATCATTAATCCACGTATTCTCTAAATACTGGTTGAGCACATTCAGGCACTGTGCTAGGGGATGGAGACACAACAAATTCATTAGACACAGCACTTGGCTTCTTTGGGTTCTTCTTTATTAGGTTGTGGGAAGGTCTGGAGAGATTAAATATATCTATGACTGATACATAGTAGATGTTCAAGAGATGCTACTGTTACCACTAAGGCAAGGACTCCTGCAAGGGATCAATGCCTGGACCTGTGGCCACAAGGCAGAGGCTGGGAGACTAGCTCTGATGCAAGTGCCAGTGAGGGTCAGCCAGCAAACCTTCAGTAAGGGTAGAGCTAAGTGTGTGGGATCAGGCTGTACTGGAGAAAGGTTTTGATTGGATGCTAGAAACACTCTTCTGCGTATTTATATGCATAAGCTTATTGGTGTGAAAGGATGTTCATCCTGTATATCATTTGTTCACTTAAAAAGGCATTTATTCACTTCAAAGGTGTTTCTTCAGTGCTAGGCTCTGGGCTTCAAGCTGTGGAAGAGATAGGGGATCATGACATGAGATTGGGGTCTTGCAGGCTGGTGGAAAGACAAGTTGGTACATGCAGACCAGGCGAGGGGTGGCCTTGGGGTCACGATGAGTGAGATGGGTCAGTGGAGTAGGAGTTCAGAATGGTATAGTGGGGCAAAAGTGGTTTGGGTAGAAGATGGCAGGAAGTTGGAAAATATTTTACAGCAGATGCAAGGGTATCAGGCCTTAGCTCGGCCTTGTGGATCGTGCCTCAGAGATCTTCAGAGAAGCGAGGGTATGGTTGGATGTTGTTTGTTCGTTTAACAGATCTTTACTGAGTGTCTGTTAACACTGGGCAGTTTTCTAACCTCTGGGACAGTGAACACGACAGAAAACAGCCCCTGCCTTCATGTAGTTTGCATTCTAAAAGAGGAAGACAAAAAATAACCCATGTTATATATAGTAGCTGTTCTCAAACTTTGATCTCAGAAACTCGCTCTATTCTTAAAAATGACTCAGGAACTCAGAGCTTTTTTTCTATATAGGTTATCACTATTGAAGTTTACAACCCTAGAAATCAAAACTGAGGAATTAAAAATATTCATATATGAACATTTAAAAGCAACAATATGCTCATGACGTTGTTGTATAAATAACATATATCCAGTGAAAAATTGCTATTTTTTCCAAAATGAAAATTTAGAGGAAGAGTGGCATGCTTGATATTTTGGCAGAACTCTTTATTTTTCTGACTGAAGTGGGAGACAGCTGAATTCTAATTTGTTTCCGCACTCAGCCTGTGCCAATATGTTGTTTTGGCTGAAGTGGATGGAGAAAATCTGACCTCACACGGTCGGTAGTTAGAAATTCCTATAGGAATATTTGAATAGCCTTTTAATTGTGTATATTCTTCTCTTATACTACATCAGAACTCAACAAGGAGTCTTTTCTTAAAGGTTGGTTGCAATGTCGAATCTGAAACCATGTCAATATTCTATTTCCTTAAAATCCACTGGTCTACCTTGCACTTTCAATGGGTCTTTTACCCATGCCTTATGAACTGGTCATTTGAAAAGAACTGATTTGCCATGTTATGCAGATTGTTTCAAAAGTTCATGCTTTTCATGATCCAATACCAAAATCACATTTATTCATGTCATCTCCAATCTCATCAGAAAAATCTTAAAGTTTAGGAAAATAACAGATCCAAGTCTTCCAAAAATATAAATTTTTGCTTGAAAGCCAGTATTTTATCTTTGGCAGGAAATACCATCAGTTATTTTCTAGAAAATATCTGCCAAATACCCAAGTTGGAATGATCATAATCTGCCAGTCATTCTTTTAAGTAAAACATAGTCCATGAAAGAAGCAGTCAATTCAGCCTACAACTCAAACTATCACACAAGTACAAAAATTACACCTTCTCGGTAGGTGATGGATGAGCTTGGTGCATATTCCTCAGAATATTAGATGGACTTCCCTGGTGAGCCAGTGAGTAAGACTCTGCACTCACAGTTCAGGGGACCCGGGTTCCCTCTCTCAGGGAACTAGATCCTACATGCTGTAACTAAGAGTTTGCACCCCGCAACTAAAGATCCCATGTGTCCAAACCAAAACCTGGCACAGCCAAATAAATATTTTTTAAAAAGAATATTAGAAAGACATGTGCTCAAGGGTCAAGATTGAATAAAATGAATAGTCTATACTCATTTCTCAGGGACGTTCTTATGTGAAACTAGAACCTTCTCTACTGTGAGTGTGGTCGCGAGAGATGCAGTAACCAGTAGCAGTTTGATGTGCCTGATCTGATTCACGCCAAGGTGCCAGCAGTTTTACTTAACACTGCCTTTGTACCATTGGTGCAAATGTCAACACACGCAAAAGGGCAAATAGCATTTTTGTGTTATGAAAATTGTTTGAATGAGTCTTGGAGAGGTTCAGGGTTGGTGTACCACGCTTTGAGAACTACTTAGATGGTGGTATATGCAATGGAGAGAGTTGTAGCAGGGAAGGGGGATGAGAAAGCAAAGGAAGAAGGTTCAATTCAAACTAGTGGTCAAGGCAGGCTTCTAGGAGGAGTTGACACTTGAGCAAAAACTGAAAGGAGGGGAGGGAATGAGCTTGAGGTCAAGGAAGAAAGAACAGCAAGTGCAAAGGCCCTGAGGCAGGAGCACATTTGGCCTATTTTGGGAACAGCAAGAAAGCCAGGGTGGCAGCAGAAACAGGTGATAACAATGGTAGCAAATGAGGTCACAGAGGAGACAAGAGCCAGACCCTGGGGCACCCTCCAGGCCATCATAAAGGACTTGGGCTTTAATTTTAAATTGGCTGGAGGGTTCTTCCCTGGTGGTCCAGTGATTAGGATGCCACGCTTCTACTGCAGGGGGCACAGGTTCAATCCCTGGTCATGGAACCAAGATCCTGTATGCCACTCAGTCAAAAAAAATAAAAATAGATAAATAAATAGGCTGGAGAACCAGTGAAGGGCTCTGAGTGGAAGAGTGACATGATTTGTTTCTGTAGCAGAAGGGGATAATGCCGAATGGTAATGGATGGCCAGATGCTATATTTGTAAAGTCTGTACATTTATCCTTGAACACTACCTTGCACAGAGTAGGCATTTAAAGAAGTATGTTGGGTGAAAGAATATCCCACATTCCTGTCTCTATCAAGGTGCAGAGCTATGTCTGTCAAGCAGCTTTTTGCCACAGTAAGAAGCAGCCCCAACAGCTCAATGATTTAAAACAGCAAACGTTTCTTTCTTGCTTATGCTCTATTGCTTGGCTGCAGTTCTGGTGGAATGAAAAGGGGAGAATAAACATTTGGGGGATGATCACGTGATCAATAAAGGCCACTCTAAGGGGGTGGTGTGGCCCCAGTTGGCTAACTGAGTCAGTGTATTTGACTATCTCTTTGGCTTATGGGGCCCCCAAAGGCCATCTTACAAGAATGCTGCTGCCAGAATTGAGTCACTGGCTTGTACACCCAGAGAATAAGTGCAGAGTCTTCCTTCTGTGATTCATTCCAAAAGAAGGGCCAAGAATTCATGGCCTTTTCACCCCAGGAGCACAGAGCTTATCTGAGAGTTACTCAACGCTGCGAGTGTTAGGTTTGGGGCCCCTGAATGGAGCCATGCTTGGGGCTCTGGGGGCGTCTTGGTTATAACAGGTCCTTTACCCACCAATACTGGAATCGCATGATGGGACGGGGGGCCTTTTAACATCACAGTTTCCTGTATCTACCCAAAGACCTTTGGCGAATGGGTCTGGGATTTCCAGCCTTTCTTACCCACTCTAAAAAGGAAGGGTATCTTAATGAAAAAAGTTAGAAAATAAGCTTTTTCACAAGTGCTTGCTTCCACTGTTTGGCCCTGGCCTCTGTCCTCTTCGTCTATGAATGCTAGAGATTGGACCTTGGGGTAGGTTCTTTGCACCAGGCCATGCATCGGCTTGAGAATCACTGGAGACTTGGTGAGGTGACTTCAAACTCTAGCGAACTTTCTTTTTAAAATGACATCATGACCCAGCCAGGTCCCCACCTCATGGGCCAGCCTCTCAACTTCTCTATCTGAATCCGGCTGACAGCTTGTCTAATATTAAAAGGAAGCCTCTCCCAGACAACTGCATATGGCCCTTCCCTGATCCCGTCCCTTTAACCTTGGGTCACAGCTTCTGAGTCTTAGCACATCTTATTTTCGAGAAATCTTCCTTAAAAATCTCTTGACTACCAGAATATGACACCCGCCAGGTTCACTTTTGTGGGGAGATTCTGTGGGACCAGAACCACTGTCTCTTAACCACATCAGCTGATTAACACTGGCCTGCAGTCTGGCTCCCTCCACCCCTTCCCAACGTGGGTAGAAGTGTCTTCTTTTTAGGTCTTACCAAGTTCAGGCAGCTCAGGGATACCTCCATGGAGGCTGTTTGTGATCTAGAGTGATTTATAGCAGCACTAAAACCTCTCACAACAGACAAATTAATACCCAGACACCTTTCCAGCACTTCCTCTGAGAGAGTGGTTTTAACACAGGGCCAGGACGCAGGAGGCAGGACACTTCTCTCCAAACCCATTGGGTGGCAGCCCCTGGGATCACACCCACCTTGGCCTGAAGTTCTGCACACTCCAAAATTGGCCTCTGCTAAATATATATATATTTTTTAACTTTATTTTTAAAAGTTTTACAATCTTGTGTTGGCTTCTGCAAATAGGCCATAATTACACATACATCTCCTTCCTCCAGAGTCTCCCTCCCCTCCTCCCAGAATTTCTCTCCTCTCCCTTCATCCCATCCCTCCAGGTCATTGCGGAGCTCCAGACTGGACTCCCTGTGCTACGCAGGAACTAGTCACCAGCTTTCCATCTTATACCTGCAATAGTGTATCCACACTGATGCTGCTTTCTCCATTCATTCACTCTCCCTCCCCCACTGCATCCACAAGTCCATTCTCTACATCTTCAGCTCCATTCCTTCCCTGAAAGTAGGTTCATCAATAACATTTTTCTAGATTCCATATATATGCATTAATAAACTATGTTTGAGTCAGTTCTAGGGAGATGGTTGAGCCTAGAGCCTGTTACACAGAGTGAAAAGTCAGAAAGAGAAAAACAAATATGGCCTCTGCCTTTTGACTCAGCTTCTGACTCTGTCTTTACTTCTCAGCTTTGATCTGTGTGAAGCCATTGTTCCTAGTCAAAGGCACACCTAGGGAGCAGGCCTGGGTTCAGGGAGGCGGGAGAGTTTTGAGTGTTCTGTGCACTTCTTGGGTGATCCCATCAGTGACTCCCAATCACTTTTCCTTTGGTGGACGTGAAATGTTCTATGACAAAAATTATAGCTACCTCTTCTAGGGTCATGATGAAAACAGATGAGACCCTGTCAGTGTCTTCCAGTACAAAGACTCCAGAATCCTGGCAGTGGAAATTGGAGACAGACTCAGCAAGGGAAATACTGAATAGAGGGATAAAGTCTGAATGAGTTATCTAATGAGGACCCACTGTGTAGCACGGGGACCTCCATATTCTGTGGTGACCTAATTGGGAAGGAAATCCAAAAAAGAGGATATATATGTATACACATAGCTGACCCACTTTGCTAGACAGCAAAAACTAACACAACATTGTAAAGCAACTATACTCCTGGTTAAAAAAAAAAAGTCTGCCTGAGAAAGGGCTAAGATCTTGTAAGGTAAAGGCATGGTTTTTAATCGGTGGAACTTCAATTTCCATATCTTCATGTGGGATGATTAAAAAATTTTAAGTGAATATTTCAGAAAAGGAGCTAGAAAATGAACTGATTGCTATTATGAGGCTTCCCCCTCCTTCCCCCCCCAGCAAGAGGCCAGGGTTAAAAATTGTCTGCAATTTTTTAATGTTTTTTGTGCCATGCCATGAAGCATGTGGGCTCTGAGTTTCCTAACTAGGGTGGAACCCCCCTCCTCTCCTCACCACAGTGGAGTTGTGGAGTCTTAACTACTGGACTTCCAGGGAAGTCCCTGTTGTCTGTAGCTTTAATCTGTTGCTGTGTAGTTGCTAAGTCGTGTCTGACTATTGCAACCCCGTAGACAGTAGCCTGCCAGACTCCTCTTTCATGGGATTTCCCAGGCAAGAATACTGGAGTGGGTTGCCATTTCCTTCTCCAGGGGATCTTCCCGACCCCAGGATCAAGCCCTCCTATCCTGCATTGGCAGACAGATTCTTTACCACTGAGCCACATGTTTTAGTAGCAACAGGTAAACAGAAAACTCAGGAAGACATTCTTCAAAATGTGTTCCCGGCATGGAGCTCCTGTTGATCCCAAGCAGTGATTAGCAGGAAATCACCTAGTGATCTGTTAATCCCAGGTTGCTGATGATGCCCTGGCAATGCCCAGGTAATCCTGTAGCATTAGGTCTTGTGTTTGGGAGCTGGAACGCCAAGAAGGTCAAGATTATTGGTTCATAAGCTTGGCTCTGGCCCACTCTGGACCTTGGCTCCCTGTTCCTGACCCTAGCCTCAGAAATTCCTCTTCTATGAGTCCATCCTGTGGAGAGTTTCCCCAAAAGTGGCATGTGTCAGGGGCAAGCCTTTGCACACAGAGCCATTTCCTGTCATAATTTAGAAATGGGCAGTACTGGGAAAAATTGTATTTCAAGAGGGGAATGCGTAAGCAGATATGATAGTTTGATAGTTTGTTTAACGCAACACTCTGTGGACATTACAAATGATGTTTGCTAAATCTGTATGATTACAAGGGAAAAGCTCACGATGGAGCAAAAAGCCAAGACTCTGATTATAACATTTTTATAACTAGGTCAAGAGGTGAAACTCTTAATGCAAAGAGAAATGACAGGCAAAAAACCACCAAATGGTACCTGAGGTTGCCTTTGGGTGAGAGTCTTACAATGTTTTTGCTTACACATTTGTGTTTTTTTTTTTTTTTACATTTTCTTTAAAGACAAGTTACTGATTTAATGTATTTATTTAAAATATTTATTTATGGCTGCACTGGGTCTTCCTTGCAATGTCCAGGCTCCTCACTGTGCTGACTTCTCTCTTTGTGGAGCAGGGGCTCTAGGTGCGTGCACTTTTGTGGTTGTGGTGTACAGATCTAGTTGCCCCACGGCATGTGGGATCTTCTACAATCAGGGATCAAACCCATGTCCTCTGTATTGGCAGGTGGATTCTTAACCAATGGACCACTGGGGAAGTCCCAGTTATTGCTTTTATATTCTGTTAAATAGACACATGAATATTTATCTATGCATATCTTTATTTCAAAAACTAAAGAATTGCATAGATTTGGTGCTGAAATAGGACCTGGTGCCTCAGCGTGTGTGGTTGAGATCAGAGCCGTCGCTTTCACTACGAGCTGATAGCTGTGCTAGCCGGTAGCAAGCACCTACAGATCACAGACGAGCAACATTATCCTTGGCCGGGAAAGAGATATGTTTGTGTCAGCATCCAGAACTGTGGCTCTCTCTCCCTGCAGAGCGATGGACAGATGCCATTTCCGAACACAAGAGACCTTGAATTTGGTGTAGGATTCTTGAGGTCTGACTTGCTTGAGGTTGTTGGAGCTTCAGGGAATACCTTGGACAAAGATGCAAAGGATGGATGGACTCCCTCCAGCCAGCTGAGCCACCCCTATCTTATTCAGACAGCCAGCAAGTTCCCCCACAGGACACAGACACCCTGGAAGACCCAGTGTCTACTCAGATAATAGATCCTGAAGCTTGCTTCCCAGTGACATTAGAACGACCTCGCCTCTTAGGATACGAATAGAGAAGAGCATTGATGCCTATTCTGGTTGTTTGAAGCCTTATGTTGGAAAAAATTGTGAGCAAGTGTGGGGATTAAAATGGAGAAGGAAATGGCAACTCACTCCAGTGTTCTTGCCTGGAGAATCCCAGGGATGGTGGAGCCTGGTGGGCTGCCATCTATGGGGTCGCACAGAGTTGGACACGACTGAAGCGACTTAGCAGCAGCGGCAGCAGCAGTGGGGATTAAAAAAAGCCCTAGGACCCTCATCAGCATGCGATCATCAGCCAGGCTGGTGCCACGTGTGTGCGTTGCGCCCAAGGAGACTCCGAGCTGGTCCTGGGTGTCTCGAGTGGTTCTGCCTGCCCTGCTCTCAGCCCTCAGTGACCAGGATGGAGGGAATCCCTGAAAAAAGCATCTCTTCTCTTCAGACTCTTCTGGACTTGGACGCACTCCTGACCAAGCTTCCCTGCTTCTCACCTTCAGCCACCTTTGCCCTCCATTGGTTATTATGAAAACTGAACTGTCCTCCTTGAGTCAAATCATTGTCCAGCTCCCCTTCAGCACCTGGGTTTTCTGGAGGGCCTTTCAATTGGCTTCATTATTCACTCATATCAGGCTAGAAGTAAATTAAAAAAAAAACCAAACTGCTGAGTTTTCAAAATATTCATACCCTGACTTTCAGACAAGTCCTTGTTGACTCTTATTTAGCATCTTGTTCAAGACCTGTGTTGTCCAGGCCAGTAGCCACTAGCCACACATGGTTATTTAAATTTAATGGAAACTAATTAGAATTAAATAAAATGAGTAAAATTCATTTCCTTAGCTGAACTAGCCATATTTCAATGACTCAGTAGTGGTAAGTTGATAGCACACAGAGGAATTTCAGTCATTGCACAAAGTTCTAAAAGTTCTATCTTGATGTCTTCTATCTATCTATCTATTTTAGTTTCCCAACTCACAGTAGATTAGGAATAGCAAATTAAGGGCCAAGGGAATGATGTCAACACATGACTTGATATGGAAGGAGGAGATGAAATCACTAGAAAGTAAAACAATCATCTATTTACTCAATCATTAAACACATGTTTGTTGAGCAACTACTATGTGTCAGGACTAGTCTAGGTCCTTGAACAACCTGATTGAGCAAAAAGGACTAACATCCCTGTCCTCAAGGGCTGTATGGAACCTGTGACACACACCACTTTGAGGACATTGAGTGCAGAGACCAAGAGCCTTGCTTTCTTCAGTATTCTCTGAAGGTACCCTCTGTTCACAATCCAGTTTAAAAACTGATGCTTATCTGGAGTCACAAGGAATGGTTAATATACTTTAAGAGGATGACCAGTATGTACATTTTAGAAAGGTGATTGTCAGAAAGTAGCTAAAAGAGCTAGTTTCAGTTATTTGAACCTGAATTGCCTACACTTTTTTCCCCCCTTTAAAAGTTGGGTTAGGGTTAGGGTAGGAAAGTAGTGCTCAAAATTCTCCAAGCCAGGCTTCAGCAATACATGAACTGAGAACTTTCAGATGTTCAAGCTGGTTTTAGAAAAGGCAGAGGAACTAGAGATCAAATTGACAATATCTGCTGGATCATCGAAAAAGCAAGAGAGTTCTAGAAAAACACCTATTTCTGCTTTATTGACTATGCCAAAGCCTTTGACTGTGTGGATAACAATAAACTGTGGAAAATTCTGAAAGAGATGGGAATACCAGACCACCTGACCTGTCTCTTGAGAAACCTGTATGCAGGTCAGGAAGCAACAGTTAGAACTGGACATGGAACAACAGACTGGTTCCAAATAGGAAAAGGAGTACGTCAAGGCTGTATATTGTCACCCTGCTTATTTAACTTCTATGCAGAGTACATCATGAGAAACGCTGGGCTGGAAGAAGCACAAGTGGAATCAAGATTGCCGGGAGAAATATCAATAACCTCAGATATGCAGATGACACCACCCTTATGGCAGAGAGTGAAGAGGAACTAAAAATCCTCTTGATGAAAGTGAAAGAGGAGAGTGAAAAAGTTGGCTTAAAGCTCAACATTCAGAAAACTAAGATCATGGCATCTGGTCCCATCACCTCATGGGAAATAGATGGGGAGACAGTGGAAACAGTGTCAGACTTTATTTTTTTGGGCTCCAAAATCACTGCGGATAGTGACTGCAGCCATGAGATTAAAAGATGCTCACTCCTTGGAAGGAAAGTTATGACCAACCTAGATAGCATATTAAAAAGCAGAGACATTACTTTGCCAACAAAGGTCCGTCTTGTCAAGGCTATGGTTTTTCCAGTGGTCATATATGGATGTGAGAGTTGGACTGTGAAGAAAGCTGAGCGCCGAAAAATTGATACTTTTGAACCGTGGTGTTGGAGAAGACTCTTGAGAGTCCCTTGGACTGCAAGGAGATCCAACCAGTCCATCCTGAAGGAGATCAGTCCTGGGTGTTCATTGGAAGGACGGATGCTGAAGCTGAAACTCCAATACTTTGGTCACCTCATGCGAAGAGTTGACTCATTGGAAAAGACCCTGATGCTGGGAGGGATTGGGGGCATGAGGAGAAGGGGACGACAGAGGATGAGATGGCTGGATGGCATCACCGACTCGATGGGCATGAGTTTGGGTAAACTCCGGGAGTTGGTGATGGACAGGGAGGCCTGGCATGCTGCGATTCATGGGGTCGCAGAGTCGGACATGACTGAGTGATAGAACTGAACTGAACTGACTGAAGTTGGGTTACTGTCCTTTTATATGTAAAGGATGAGAAAGAAAGAAAGAAACCCCTGTCATTGTAAAAGCTCCTTCTTGCAGATGAATTTGCACTGATCTTTCTTATTCATTTTCAGGCTGATATAGTTTGCTTTTCAGTTCTGTCACTTGCTACATGTGATGCTGGATAAGTCATTTGAACTTTTTTTTTGCCTCAATCAGAAGGTGAAAAAGAAACAGAACTAACCCAGGCAAAATTGTGGGTGGCAAACATTTTATCAACAAGGTGCTTGAGAACCAGTACAAAGCTTTTGAGAGCTTACTGAAGGCAGTAAAGGCCAGGCTGAACTTGATGAATCCATAGAGTTTCTCTTTTTTCCCCCATTTTCTTTCCCCACTCAAAACCCCAAATGAATTCTCTTCTCACCCTTCCCAACTGGTAGAAAACACAGAAGCCAAGCAGTATTAAGTTTAAATATTTCCTTAGAGAAATAATTTAATTCTGGTGGTTTAAAAAAAAAAGTGTCAAGGCAGGTGAGAAAGAAATTAAGTTCTTTGTAGAACACTCCAGGGTTTGGCATCCATAACTCTTCCAGGTGATATTTCTGTGAAGGGAAGAGGAGGCATGCATCTAAACTGCTTTTTAAGAGAGTAGCTCAGAAACCCTTAATTTCAAAATGATGTCAGAGTCCAAGGTCACTGATGGATGGGAGACAGGACAAGGCAGAGAGGGAAAACACGGCATTTGGAAACAGGCAGATCTAAGTTAAATTCCAGCTCTAGCACTTATTAGCTTGGACACTGTATCTAAGTAACGCAACTCCGCTGTGTCTTACTGTACTCAGTTGGAAAATACAAAAAGAGTCGGTGAGTGTACCTACCATACAAGGCTATTACAAACATTTAGCGAAATAATTACGGTAACCCTAGCTGTTGGAACAGTTCAGCGCCAAATTCCAGTGGTTTCGTATAATTAAAGTTTATTTCTGGTAACAGACACAACAGGGAAAGCAGAAAGCGTTCCTCCACGTGGTGACTCGGGGATCCAGGCTTCCACCCTGTAACTCCCCCATCTTCTGGAACCTTCGAGTCCTCTGCTTTCAGGTGGTGCAGAAGAGAGTGGAAAAACCCTATTTGTTTTTCAGTATCCTTAGGGGTGAGAGGCACCCACTTTGATCACATGACATTGATGAGAACTGCAACCTCAGTTGGGTGCAGGGAGAGCTGAGAAATACAGTCCCAGCTTAGCAGGCTCTCTGAGCCTGTTGCATTCTGCAAGGGGTGCCCAATGTTTCTGGCCGACGCCCATCAGTTTTGCCACAAGGCTCGACAAATTGTAGCTGTGCTTACATTACTTTGGTATGACACATAGAGCTTGGTAAGCAGTGAGTGATCTTGGTTAAGTACAGTGTGTGCTGGAAAACACTAAAGGATAAGGATGAAAGTGCAAAACTCAGATGATAAAACTAGATGAGTGAACTAGTTTATACAGTTCAATAGTATCTCAGACCATGTTTTATTTGATCCTATTGGAAACCAAGGAGTGTCATGTTTTCATAATCCATCAAACAAATATTTATTAGAGTGGCTTGAGGCAAGACATTGGGCTAGGCTTTGGGTGTAGGCTGGGAAAGGGGTACAAAGATGACTAAGGTCTGGACTTGCCTTCAAAGAGTTGATTTTAGGGGAGGGATGAGGGATGTGCACATTTGAAGAAACACAAAGACAGGCAGTGTGGGCAGCGCCCCAGGAAGTGCAAAGTGCCCCTTGAGAAAGGGCGGGATGGTCTCCATGCAGCCTGATTCAGAGAACATGCCACCGTCTCTGCTGGCTCCGCAAACCTCCCCCTGCCCACACACACTTCGTTCTCAGATGTCCCATCTGCTCCATCTCTGCCCTCTTAGCTCAGAGTCCTGCTTTGCTCGGGACCTTGGCCTGCCCCTCCTCCCAGGCAGGACCGGGGTGTCCAGGCTGCATAAGCTGCACTGGCTCCCTCCCCCGGCAGCTCTCCAGGACTCCGTCCAGGGAGCAGTACCTCCTACGCATGGCCAGGTGCCCTGATGCTACCTGACCTCCTTGACTTTTTCCTATCTTAAGGTTGAGGCGTGGGTAAAATTGCATTTGAATTAGGTCTTAGAGGGTGCACAGAATTTTGTTAAGTAGAGATGAAGCTTTTGTGTCTGTCATACTTGATTCAACCAAAAAGTCTTCTGTTATTACTTTCTCAGTGTATTAATAGCTACAATCTTTTTGGTGTCACGTGTGTTTTTGGAAAGGTTGTTATACATCAGGCATTGTATTGAGGGCCAAGGACATTGAGATTAATAAGATACAGCAACTCCTGTGATGTAGGCAGGGCAGCTCATATTGATGGCCAAAGACACTAAGATTAATAAGGTACAGCAACTCCTGTGGTGTTGGCAGGAGTGTTGGTATCGCACCCTTTACAGATATGTGAGACTGAGGCTGGGACAGGTCATGTGACTTTCCCACTGTTAAGCAGGAGAGACCGGATTCTTCTCCAGTTCTCCTCAGCCCTAGTCCAGTGCTCTTTAACTGCACTGCAAAATACCATGGAGGGTCAAATGAAGGAGATGAATTTTATTAAATTCAAGTACGTTCTGTCAGATATAGTATGTTGTGAAAAAATCTGCAGTTTAGGACATGCTTAAAGTTAGATTGTAAAACCTTCAGCCATCAAACAACTAAACCTCAGTTACATATTTGCTATGTAACTGAAGGATGACATTGAAGAATTAATGGGCACATGATGCCCAGCTCATTCCTGTAATCGAAATATGTAGACAAGTCCATACCCCGTCCATTGCAAAGCAGGTGCTGACTCTGACGGTCTAGGCTGTAGTCTTGGGGACAAAAGGTCCTCAGCCTTTGCTTTTTTTTTTAAACAAGTTTTTATTTTTTTTTATTGATCCTCATCTGCCCCAGGAGGCAAGATCTGAAACATCTGGTGAAAGTGTGCCTGGCTCAGGTTAACTGAAACTGACATTTTATTTCAGTTCTGCTATTACTCCTTCCTCTCCAGATTCTCAGGGTGGGGTGGTGAGAGGGAGGGACCTTCGTTGTGAGACCACGGTAGAAGGTTTCACTCAAGAGGGAGGGATCTGAAACAGGGAGGTTTGATGGAGCAGGAGAAACAGGTTGTCGTAAATACAGGGGACAACTTTGAAAACGACAGAGCTGTGAAGCTAGTGGCGGGAATGGGGGTAGGAAGCGGGGCTCAAGAAGGTTTGGGGTATTTATTGTGCAATAACTCCGTGGCCTCAAACATGAACAAAACATTTGGAGCAAATAATAGCAATGTTGAACCATCCTGGGCTGGAGAGAGAAATCAGAGTTGTGGCATCCCAGATGAAAAATGATCAAGTTCACTGCTACCCCAGGACTCAGAACCTGTTCTGTGTGTGGAAACACAGCGCTTGTCTGGTTAAAAAAAATGTTGTGTTTTCCTATTTGGGACCAAGCTGCAGCCCTCTCACCCTTGGAGGTTGGGCCCGCGAGGTATGAAAGAAGTGCTCTCAGTTCTAGCCCCGAGCACTTTTTGAAAAGGCTGCTTTTCTTAAAGACTCCATATTTTGAGAGGTAACACAGATCTATATTTGAGATTAGAAAAATAAATGAGCAGGAAAGCAGTGCAACAGAAAGAAGCTCACAAGGCCGCTGGGATGCCTCCCAGCTTCTTAACCCTGGGTTTCCCCTCACCAAGGGCGCGGCCTCCACCATCAGAGCAAGTGATGGGTTTCGGCAGAAACAACCAACAAAGGCGCGAACTGATGGGGAAGGAAACGCTTCTTCTGGCTCTGCTGAAGAAATGGGAAGTTGAAACAGGGCGCTTGTCTCAGATCACGCTTTGGGGGCTGTGGTGCACCCGAATGTCTGGAGGCTGGGTTTCCTGGTCTCTTCTCTTCCCCTAGAGGGTGCAGTGGCAGGGGTAGCCTCATCAGACCCAAGTGGCCAGGAAAGAGTTGGGGTGACAGGTGTTTTGGGTGGAGCTGATATTTGGGGAGACCCTCCTGTTGCATCTCAATTCTCACTGTGTAGCAGTCTGGTCCCCGATCCGGGCCCTTCTCCACGCTCAGCCAGAGTGATTAAATGGCAATCTGAGGAGGCCACTGCCTCCAGGAAAGGCCTTTAGCACCACCTGTTGCACTCAGAATAAAGACCCTCCTTTCCTCCTGATGAGTCTTGGGATGAACATCAGGAGGAAGGAGAGGCTTCATTGGTGGAGTTGCTGTGTGCTGAGCTCCTGGTCTGTGCCAGGCAGCAGGGCACAGCCAGGAACCAAACAGGCAAATCACCCTCACCCTATGGTGCTTCCATCCCAAGGGGGTGAGAGAGGCAATAAAAAACAGATACATGGCCGCTAGCAGAACATCTGGGACTTACCAAGTGGCTCAGTGGTAAAGAATCCGCCTCCCAATGCAGGAAACTCGGGTTCAATCCCTGGATCAGGAAGATCGCCTGGAGGAGGAAGTGCCAGCCCACTCCAGTACTCTCGCCTGGGAAATCCCAGAGGAGCCTGGTGGGCTGCAGTCCATGGCGTGGCAAGAGTCGGACACAGTGACTAAATAATAACGACAGAACATCTAACACTGTAGGATGTTAGATGGTGGTACCTGCTGGAGGAAAATGTAGCAGCAAAGGCTGGAGGAAATACAGGATGGGAGTCAGGGGAGGCTCAGAGAGCAGGTGACGTTTAAAGCAGATGCTAGAGCCGTGGCTCTCTGAGGGGAAGAGGGGTCCCTGCAGGGGGAAGAGCAGGTGCACAGGCCCTGGGGGCTGCCCTGCCGGAAGTGTTCTAGGAGCTGTAAGGAGATCGGTGTGGCTGGAGCAGAGTGAGAGGGGCAGAGAGTCCCAGGGATGAGGTCAGAGAGAAGCCAAGCCTCTAGGCCTCGCGGGCCAGGCCTCCGATGGGAGCATTTACTGTAAGTGAGATGGAGCCTCGGGAGGCGAACATAGCCGGGGCAGGATCCAACGTAAGTGAAACGGGATCATGCTGTGTGGACTTAGGTTGAATGAAAATCTCTTAACACACTGGTGAGAACATAGCACTTAATAAATGTTCGCTGCTGTTGCTGTTAGGCTTATTAAAACGCGGTGGGGAGAGAGGATCACCAGGTGGTGAACGGTTTCCTATGACACGGGTGCTACATGCCGGCTCCTCTGGCTCCTCAACTCAAGGAAATCAGATTGTAAGTGTGACGGGATTCCTGGGCCCAGGGCATGAAACTAGATGAGCAAGTATCTAGTTTTGTGATGATCTGCCTCCTAGGGGGGAAAGGCATGTTTTGAGCATCTCCTATATGTCAAGTGCTGAAGCAGACTCTGGGGATACAGTAATGAACAAGACGGATGGGTCCCTGACTCATGAGTGTCATTGAAGTCAGATTTCCCTCTGGGAGGGATACAGAATGACATTCAACACACAGTCATGCACATAATCGCGGCAGTCTTTTGGTGATAAGTTAAATAAAAGATCAGGGCCCCATACCCTGGGATGCATTGCAGGGGGCCTAACCTGTTCATCAAGAAGTCAGAAAGAGAAATATAAATATCATATACTGACACACATATGTGAAAGATGGTACTGATGAATTTATTTTCAGGGCAGCAGTGGAGAAACAGACATAGAAAACAGACCTAAGGACACGGTGGGAGGTGGGAAGGGAGACGTTGAGATGTATGAACAGAGCAAGGTGGAAATTTACAATTCCATATGTAAAATAGATAGCCAATGGGAATTTGCTATATAACACAGGGAACTCAAACAGGGGTTCTGTGACAATCTAGAGGGGTGGGATGGGGAGGGAGATGAAAGGGAGGTTCAAGATGGAGGGGACATGGGTGCACCTAAGGCTAATTCTTGTTGATGTTTGACAGAAAACCGCAAAATTCTGTAAAGCAAATATCCTTCAATTAAAAAAATAAAATGGCAAAAAAAACTTATAAGAAAACTTAAAAAAAAAAGCCAATAAAGGGATGAGTATTTGTTTTTTGTTTTTTGTTTTTTTTTAAAAGAGTGACTTCTCTGAGCAAGGGACATTTACACTAAGACAGGAAAAATGGGAAGAAGGTGGCCTGGTAGAAAGCAAGGTGGGATGGGGCTGTGAAGGAGGGGGATGCCCTTGCAAAGGCCCTGTGGCAGGAAGGAAGAAGTGAATGCCTGGGGCCTGGAGAGCAGAGAGTTCAGGCAGAAGGAGGGGATGAGCTGGAAGAGGTAGGTGGGGCTGGTCGGGGGGACCTTCTGGCAGGTGAGGATTGGGATCTTTATTCTGAGTGCAACAGGTAGTGCTAAAGGGCCTTGTATGAGACAGTGACCCCATCAGGTTGCTCCCTCGGGCTGAGCACCGAAGGAGGCCCAGACTGGGGACCAGACTGGGCTCCTGGTGGGTGGGGGGGCCCCTGTAGCATCCAACTGGTCAACTTGCTACACAGTGAGAACTGAGGTGCAACAGGAAGATCTCCCCAAATATCAGCTCCACCTGCTGGCCTAAAGGCTCTCTCATTTGGCTCTAGCACCTGTTAGGGTGTTCGTTCCCATCCTCCTCCACTGGAACTAAAGCTGTTAGCCCTTGATGTAACTATCAGGGGCGCTGGACTCAGCCTGACTTGGAACCCTAATTCTGCCTCTTCCTATCTTGGTGGCTGGGATAAATCTCTCCGCCCACAATTCCTCACCTCCTAAAATGGGCAAAACTACACTTGCGAGGATTAAATGAAATAATGCTTAAGGATCTGTCCCAATGTCTGTAGAGGTGGGCAATTCACCAGATGCTAGTTTCAGACTATCTGAATGAATCATCTAATGAGAACTAGTCTCTTAGTTACTAGAGTAGTTTCTATTCCACAAAGGCCCCCGAGAGAGAGAGTGAAAAAAAGTGATGGTGTGAGATATTGGAGACCATGACCTTTACCTTGGGCCTGAACAGCCCACTGGTGCTCTGAGAATTGAAAATATGGACAATGTCAATGAGATCTGAGTGAAAGGCGGTGAGCAAACTCAAGATAGGAAGTAGTTTCTCTTTCTGTATAAACTTGTTTCTGAGATAAATAACTCATTTTAAAAGGAACAAATACCAGCAAAATCTTAGAGGAAAATGGTCCCAAAGTACAGTGAGATTGTATTTCAACTTGTGCTGCTGTTTTTTCAGTCACTAAGTCATGTCTGACTCTCTGCATGAGTCCCCATGAAATGCAGCACACCAGGCTTCCCTGTCCCTCACCATCTCCCAGAGTTTGTCCAAGGTCATGTCCGTTGAATCAGTGATGCCATCCAATCATCTCATCCTCTCTCACCCTCTTTTCCTTCTGCCTTCATTCTTTCCCAGCATCAGTGTCTTTTCCAATAAGTCAGCTGTTCTTATCAGGTGGCCAAAGTATTGGAGCTTCAACTTGTACAGACTGCATATATGAGTGTTTGCATATATGTATTTATCACTCATTCATTCAACAAATCAGCAATTATCTCTTCTATTGCTGACAAGATGATAGGTGTCATCGAATGGCGACAAAACTTGTCTACTTCTTCCCGTGGTCTCCCATGTCTATATTTTCCACAAGAGACCATAGACTTTCTGACTTGATTCCTCAGTTAAAAACCAAAGGGCAGAACTCCAGTTTTTCAGTTTCACTTGGTATTTTAATTGTGCCTCTAAAGTGTCAAGATTTAATTGTGCATATCATCACCTCTTAAATTAGATTATCTTGAAAATGTCTACTCAAACTCTTATCATTTAAACATTCAAATTTCAAATCCATCCCAATTTTTAATCCTTTTAATCATGAGTCCCAAGTAATTCCTCTGGTGAAGTTACAGAGGATGAAATGTGGCTCACAGATGATTAAAAAGCAGACCAAACACACACACGGTAGCCATGTCGAGACTTGTATCCCTAGGTCCACTGAGTCCCCTAACCCACATAAATCTCTGGCTCTGATCTTGAACATGAGACGTGAGGGGAGTTTATGGGTGTCCCTCCATGATCGCATACCTCTTCTGCCAAATACTCTGTTTTGACATCCCACCCCCACTGAAGAACACGTGATGGTCAGAATTGTGATAGTACAGTAAATTTGCCAAGCAAATTGTGAAGTATGAGTCATGCTGCTATTTGTTCTGCAATTTTGAAAATTGCAAAATTCTTTATCAAGATAGAAACTGAAAACTCTTGAGTGTCACCTTACGGGGAGTCCTGACACTCACGTCAGACAGTTCTTCTCACCCACTCCCCACAACTCTAGTCACGCTATGCTTCGGCCAGGAGGTACCCCCTATTTTGTACTCAGCAACCAGAAGACTGCCCACCCTAAGGCCCTTTCCAAAGGCCCTCACAGGCACCTCGTTCTTGGCCTGATCTCTGGCCCGCCTGCCAGGCAGGGAGCGTGTAGTCTTGGAGACTTCATTTCTCCACCAGGAGCCCCTGCTACTACCCAGACTCTGGATCCGGCTCCCCCTCAACCCAGCTCTGTCCTCGCCAGATGCCTGTCCTGAGGCTGGGATCTCCCTGGACTTAGAACCAGGTTTCAAAAACCGATTCATTATAATGCACTAATACCTCACTTCTTCCAAGGAGGTGTGAGCTTAAAGTGACCCTTGGTAGATAACACCTCAATCCAATGATTTTAAGAGTTGTGTTTCATGGAATCCTTCCATGAATGTACCCGAGGATCACCCCATGGAGCCTGGAAACCCTGGAAATCCACCACATGGGCTCTGATAGTATTTGCCTTCTACTTTGGGGCCACCCAGTGGGGGTCTGTAACGGGTAGGCTCTGGAGTCAGACCACCCCGATTTGAACCCCAGCTCTACTACCGACCAGCTGCATAATGTTGGGCAGGTCATTTAACCTCAGTTTTGTCATTTGGGGAAAACTGAACATTATCAGTACACTGTATCTGTCTTATGGAGTTGCCGTTGGACTAAACGAGTTAAAAATCTGGCACATAATAAATACTATTGAAGAATCTGCTATTATGATTTTACATGGGGCACTCTGCAGGATTTCATGTGGAGGAAGGTTTCCATTGCTTAAAAAAAAAAAAAAAGGAAAAACAAACAAACAAAGCCCCAAACTCTCACTACCTTCACTCAAAATATGAATAACTTATTGGAATTCTGCCACCAAGAGTAGGTTTCTTGGCGCCTCTGAAATCCTACCTAAGTGTGGGGCCGAGCTGGCTTTGGGTCTGTACATAAACTGGATCAACCAGCTCACACTCAGCGTTCACACTCGGAGCTGCTGACTTAGAGAGAGGGCTTAAGTGTAGGGTCTGGGGCATTTCATTCATTCTAACACTCAATGAGGTTTTTTTTTTAAGTTATATTAAATGAATAATATTAAGCTTTATTCATGATGCATGCTGAAACTGTTTCTGTAGTGTAGCGGTTTACACGTTCGCCTCACAATGCAAGCTGAGTAATAGTCAATTGACTTACAATGTGACAAGGGGCCAAGTGAAAAAATGTTTTCTGATCTTCGAGGAGGGAGGTCAGATATTATTATCAAAGATCTCTGAGACACGCATGCTTCATTAGAGAGCTTTGAAACCTCACACGTGGCAGTCACTCAGTGCTTGAGGGTTAGGGTTGTCCATTTCCAAGGGTACCTGCAAATCTCTCCTGCTTCCCGAATAAGCACATATGTTGTGTTCTTTTAAGTTCAGTGCTAATTGTGCCATGACTCTGTGTATTTCCAATCTGAGTGCAAATATCATTCAGAGAAACCGTGGGAGGAATGTGGGCTAAAGACTTAGGCTCCTCCACCCCCATCTGGGCTTCCGCCATGGTTCAGTGGCAAAGGATCCATCTGCAATGCAGGAGATGCAGGAGACTTGGTTCAATCACTGGTGGGGAAGATTCCCTGGAGGGAGGGCATGGCAACCCTCTCCAGAATTCTTACCTGGGAAATCCCATGGACAGAGGAACCTGGTGGGCTATAGTTCATGAGGTTGCAAAGAGACAGACACGAGTGGAGTGACTGAGCACATGGACATGCACCCTCATACAGGTTGCCATGACCATCATAAGCTCCTACCTCAGAGCTTTAGCATCTCATCCCTGTGGAGTTTTCTGGCCTCAAACTCTCCTCCTCCACACCGCCAGGAGGACTTCTGTGCATGCTGGCTCTCCCATCTCAGGACCTTGATCTCCTGGCTCAAGGCAGAGTTACATACAACTAACAGTCTCCCCCTCTTGTGGGCTCCACAGTGCCTGGCACTTGCCACCAGGCATGGTCAGTTTCTCATGCACCCTTGTGAGAGCTTTGAAGACTGAGTTTGTGCCCAGTTCACTCTTGACTCTCCAAGGTCTGGCACAGGGCATGCCACTGTGCTCAATAAAAGTTTGTGACATGAATGAATAAACCAGCCCACTTTTCAGTTGTGAGTGGCAACATGTTATTGATCACTTGGCACGTGTGTCATAGCTAATTTTTTTTTAGAAAATCTTGAGGTCTTCAAACTTGGAAACCACGCTCTTTCTTCCTTCCCTTTTAACTATTTGTGCAAGCTCAAGGTTTTTATCTCATGATAATGTAACTCTCACATGCAGGATTTAGACTCGAGCTGGGGTTAGAACCTCAGGAATTGCACTTCCACTGAGTTGCTTCAAGAACATCGACTCGACCTTGACTGAGGAACAAGAATGGGAACCACACCCATGCTGTTTAACACAATCAAGGCAGGGCTTTCCCACCCTGGGGGCTGTTGGCACATGCCCCACACATACCCCACACACACCCCACACACACTACTATGATGCTTTAAGTGGGGTACAAAATATTCCATGCATGCATGCTCAGTCACTTTAGGCATGTCAGATTCTGCACACCAGGCTCCTCTGTTCTGGAATTCTCTAGGCAAGGATACTGGAGTGGGTTGCCACGGCCTCCTCCGGGGGATCCTCCCAACTCAGGGATCAAACCCATATCTCCCACGGCTCCTGCATTGCAGGCAGATTCTTTATTGCTGAGCCACCGGGGAAGCCCAAAATAGTCCATAGGGTCATTTTATTATAGTCAGGGCTGGAATGATGATGGACTCAATCTCTCTGTTTCTGATTTTAATTTAGGGGTCAGGGCATGGTCTTTTCACAGGGTTTCACTGGATCTGAGAAATATATGGTTTTTTGGTGACTCCTCACCATTTATACTGACCATATGACTTCAGTGACAGAACTCCAGACTCACAGGTGCTATCGGAGAGAAGAGAAAGCAAATTTTAGAGAAAGTGAAAGTGAAAGAGAAGTCACTCTGACGTGTCCGACTCTTCGTGATCGCATGGACTGTAGCCTACCAGGCTCCTCTGTCCATGGGATTTTCCAGGCAAGAATACTGGAGTGGGTTTGCCATTTCCTTCTCCAGGAGATCTTCCCGACCCAGGGATTGAACCCGGGGTCTCCCGCATTACAGGCAGATGCTTTACTATCTGAGCCACCAGGGAAAGCAGCAAATTTTAGGGAGCTGGTATCAAATGCCCCTGTGACTTTCTCTGGGGGTCAGTCTTAAATCACATGATTGTTAACCCTGAAGACATTCGTGTAGCTTTCAGAAAGAGATAATTTTCTCATTCGTCTCTGCTTAACTTAGAAGGGCATTGTGGTGTTATTTTATTTGCCAAATAAGACCGTAGCTAACATGTGAGTGCTCACTACATGCCAGGCCCAGAGGTGAGTGCCTTCACACAGACTGTTTCATTGATTACTGGCAATAATCTATAAAAATTGAGAAAATGAAGACTCACAGGGTCTAAATGGCTTGTCTGAAGTTATCCAAGGAGCTTCCCTGGTGGTCCAGTGGTGAAGGATCCATTTGCCAGTGAGATCCCTGGTCAAGGAAGATCCCACACGCCACAACTACTGAAGTCCGCACCCTCTAGAGCCCGTCCGTGGCCAGAGAAGCCACCTCAACGAGGAGCCCACTTGCCGCAGCTAGAGAAAGCCCGAATACAGCAACAAAGACCCAGCATGGCTCAAAATAAAACAAACAAATAAAAAAATTTGAGCAGTTATCCAAGCAGAAGCTCATGAGGCTGGGATTTGAACCAACATCCAGCCCCAAAGCCTGACTCTTTCTTCCTTTTAGACACACAGGCTCTCCTAATGAACACAGGGCATTTACCTGTCTATACTATGACTGCCTTATCCAGACAGATCAGAGCTTTAGGAAATATTTGGAGAGTTCTCACTCAGATAGATCATCAAATATGGATGAGAATTATTCTGCTTGAGAATTTCCCCCATTTCTTGCTCCTTTATCTATTCAGCTTGGAAACCAGTCTCAGGGAATGAAATCTCCCTACACCTACAGCACACATTCTCATCCATCACTTTAAGAGAGCAACCGGGCTGCATACCCAGCTTCAGCTCACCAGGACAGGTGCCTCTGCTTTCAACAGAAGGGCCAGACTGTCACCATCCTCTGCGTCCCTCCACCCTTTCCTCCCAGCCCTGGAAAGTCTGGGGCCCAGTAATGCTAGTGAGGCTGAATCCAGGGACCCTCTTGAACCTTAAGCCTTAAATGGGCCATTTACAGGAAAAGAGCCCTTCTGTAGAAGTCTCATGGTGAAGTTGCAAAGGCTGTGTGCCCTTCTGTCTCCCAAAAGCCTCGCCGTGGGCATGCACAGCCTTCTTGACATCTTTTGCGCTCATCTTTACCTCTGAAGAACTGAAGGGAGAAATCGGAGGAGCTGGAAATTCCAATGAACCTTTGGTCTCTTAGTTGTGGTGCTGAGGCTGCGTGAGTCGTACTCTCAGAAGATGGTGAGAGATTGTGGATCAAGGCTGCCAATCAATGTTCATCTAGGGAGAGGGACTGAGTCCCATGGTCAATGTGGGAAGGAAAATGAGGCAATTAGGAAAAAGTGAATGGGGGGAGAGGGATGCACTCTTATTTTCTTAAAAGTGCTCTGTATGGAAAGAGGCATACCCCCAGGGTCTCATACAATCGTGGTGGACTTTGCAAGTTTGCTCCGAGAAAAGAGCAGGAGGGCAGAGCTGGGGGAAAACCCACCTGGAACAGGAGTGAATTCTGAGCTGGCAAAAAGTCGTTGATCTTGCCAGGTTCCAACTTTTGACAGCAGCTAAGAAAAAGGCACCTGAGAAAATAGCTTCGACTTTATAATTTGGAAAAGGGAAAATTCATCAGGGCTAAAGGCACAGAAAGGGCACGAGGGGCTTTCCTGGGTCTTCTGGAGGTGACTCACTGAGTCTGGGTGTCTGGAGACATTTGGGGTCCCGCAAGGACGAAAAAGACACATTTCCTGCCTGGCGAGCTTGGGCACCCATTATGACACTTAAGGCAAAACCTGTCAGAAAATCGCCTCTAGGCAACAGCGCCCTCTACTGGATTCTTTCTTGGAGAACAGTAGCCTAAAGTCCCTCTAATCTCGTAGCATCTTCACAGACGTTTTTCTCTACGTTAATATCTATCCTGATGTTTTCCAGGACACACACCCAAGAAAGATGAGACACAGTCCCAAGATTGATGAACAAATGGAGGATGGGGAAGCATGAAAATTTCAGACTTCAGAAGACAGAGTCCTTTCCCTGGTGGGGGGTTGAGGACTAGAGAAGAGGAGTTATTTGCTGAAGACACACACGGCTGGCAAAAGGCAGCCCTGGGGTTGAAACCCCCCTATTGGACACCCACTTTAGTGCTCCCTCGCCTGTGACAAAGTGGCCTGTAAATATTCAGGGTGGTTGCATCTCAAGAGCGGTTCTGGTCATAGAAACCCAGGACCAGTCTAGGAGGGAGGTGGTCCCTTATGCTGTTTCTCTCGCAAAGCTCCAGTCTCTTGATGACCCACAGACCTGATGTGCGAAGCAGCTCGAAGCCCTGCCCAGCCACAGGTTTCTGGACTCTTCTCTGTCAGAGTCACTCCTAGACCAATGCTGCCCAGTAAAACTTCCTATAATGATACATTGGGTTGGCCAAAAAGTTCGTTTGAATTTCCCCATAAGATATTATGGAAAACCCATAAGAACTTTTTGGTCAACTCAATAAATGGTTTATATCTCCATGGTCCAATATGGTAGCCAATGGCCACACGTGACTACTTATCACTTGACATGTGATGAATATGAATGAAAAAACTGAAGTTTAATTGCAATTTTAATTAGAAATTAAATATCCACATGTATCTTACCTAATGGTCAATACAGTTTTAGAAGGTTCTGTTGACATGTGTCCGTCACTTGGCCAACAAGATACTTTCCTTGTTTGGTGTCAACTGGTAATTATCAAGGCTGTCTGAAGGGCACGGGGCCCAGAGGGCAGGGCACCTTGTTCAAACAGCACTGAAAGCAAACCTCCTGGGGCTGTAATTTGTAATCTTGCTTCTACCCCAGAGAAGCTGCTCAGGTTTGGGAGAGATCTGACTCCTGAGTTTTTATATCCTCATCTGTGAAATGGGGCAGGTTGGTGGTTTCTGTTCCTTTGCCACTAAGGAGGCTTTTCATTATTTTTTTTACCCCCCCATGGATTTCCTGTTTAGAAAAAATAAGAGTCAACGCTACAAACAGCATTCATTAAGTAGTCATTGTTACATTTAAAAATAGTATACTATTGATTAAAACTTTTATCAGCATGAGTTAACCAGAGTGATCACATTGAATGGATACAATTCTATCCAAAAGAGACAGAGACACAATTAACCTGTCTAGTCTCACATGGGGCCCTTGTATGTGTTATGAACAGCTTTGAAAAATAGTTACACAATCTTTAGCCTCCCCATTATTGCCTGTCAGCACATTTAGGGGGCTCAGGGACCCAGATCAGAACCTAGGGGGGATGCTCTCTGCATCTCACTGGGTCCCAGAGTTCTGAGGCTAAGGAGGCTTGGACATGAGGACCTGGGCCCGGGGCGAGCTGGGGCAGCGCCGCTTGTGCAGACCCGGCCTTGCTGGGGGAGGGTGGTGAAACGCATATGGGAAAGCCAGGCGAGAGGATTCCACCTGCTTCCGCCTTCTGCTGCGTGCTCAGTGGCTCAGTCATGTCTGACTCGCGACCCCATGGATTGTAGCCCGCCAGGCTCTTCTGTCCCTAGGACTTTCCAGGTAAGAATACTGGAGTGGGTTGCCATTTCCTACTCCAGGGCATCCTCCTGACCCAGGGATCGAACCCAAGTCTGGTGCATCTCCTGCATTGGCAGGTGGATTCTTTACCACTGCGCCACCTGGGAAGCTCCCTTCTGCTCAGGGCACTGCCTGGGGGCTTCTGGGAGATGCTGAAGTCATTAGTTTAGAGCTGCCCCCAGTGACCCCATCAGACTGCCTCCCTCCCCTCTGGGCACCGCCTCCACCAGCAGGAGACGGAGTGTAAGGTGAAGGGCCATTTGCTTCTCAGCATGCGACCCTCCAAGGCTCGTGGAAGTGCCACAGAGAGGCTGGTGGGAGGAAACCCAGAGCAATGAGGCAGAACTTGAGACAAATTTACACAAGCAATTCTAAGGAAGCTCTTCCTCCCATCTGAGGGTCTCTGAGAGTCAAATGGTTTCTTTGAAGGACAAGCTTGCAGGTTGGGCTCACATCTGGGCAGCACTTCTGCATGCTGGTCTCTGCTCCTCCATGTTCCCTCTGAATCCCTACAGAACATCCGAGCTGTTTTCTACAAGGGAAAAGATATTAGTCTGCTCTGTATGGAAGGAGGCGAAAGGGACCAGGTGAGATGATGAGGTTACTTAGCTGGAGGATGACAGTTCTGGGATTCACACCCAGGACAGCCAAAGACCTGAACCTGGATGATACAACAGAGCCCTCTAATAAAGAACACATCCTGTGATGATCTAAGCATCCTCGCTCCTGTCACCTGGTACCATGCTGGCAAGGAATTCCCTCTTCAGCTCTCTTTGGTACCCATATCATTAGCCTTTCACTGGTGGCTGCCGATTTGTACATAGAAGTTTCCATTCTCGAAAATTCTTCCCTTACCCTGTGTAATTTTATTCTCCCAAGAATGCCAGCCAGGAGATGGAGCCAATCTCTTTGTTCCCATTTTATAAATGTAATAAACTGAGGCCCAGGGAATGACAGGACCTGGGCATTGATTTCAGTGGTTAAGTAAAAAGAGAACTTTTCTGACTGGTATACTGGCCTTTTTGACCAAAGGGGCCAAGATGTCCCTCCTACAGTGTCAGTATCCTTCTGGCCCATTTTGTTGTTGGACTGGTTTTTATCCAGTCTAGTTTTGATAAGGAATCAGTGCTCTGATCTCAGCAATTTCTGTGTTGCTGACAGAGATCCCCAAATCTTGAGATGCTTCCAAATTCTTGGGAGAATCAGATTTTCCCAGTGTTGGTGTGTGTCAGTGTGTGGCGTCTGCATTAATCCTGTCTTTCAGGGACATGGAAGAGGCCCCCCTCCTCTGGAGACCAGGTGAAAGCTTTGAAATGGTGCATTAATCAGAGCAGCTAGGAAGCATGAAGGTGCTTTCAAAAATCATGGCACCCTGGTCTGGGTGGGGACTGTAGTAACAGTCACCCATCTCGTCTGTTCAGGCTGGGGCGTGACAGAGTGCAGTCCACGGGGCTGTGTGTATGGACGTTCCTATTTATTTTTAGATAAACATTAACCAAGCACCTACTATTTGCCAAACCTTGTCTTAGACACTTGCATGCTTATCATCCCTTTGAATAAGGCTCACGTTTAATTTGGGTTTTGTTTGGGGATCCTACTTGAGCATCTGGAAAAGGATTAAAATAATCATAGCCCTCTCTTTTCCCCCTTCTTAACTTTTCAGATATTATTTCCCAGGAGATGGTGTTCAGTCGTTTGATTTTACGATTGAAGATGATGAAGGACTCTTTTCTTCTTTTTTTAAACATTAAATGCTTGCCAAAGAGGTGTGTTCTATGGAGGGTGTACAGCAGACTGGAATGAGAGTCTGCGGTGAGGGCAGCTTAACCGGGGGAGGGGGCGGCCACATTAATAAACTGAGATCATAGAGGAACGGGGGTGGGGAGCTCAGGGCTTTTGTTGGAAAGATATTAATGGGAATCATTCTTACATTCTTAGCTGAAGAAACTATTTGATCTCCTGAGCATAGCTCTGATGTCTCTTATGATATGTATTAAATGTAAAACCCCTTTCCACTCAGAAAGTCATTTGTCAAATCAAGCAGTTGGAAGTTTCTACAACGTCCCAGAGCCTCAGAAAGAAAGATGGACATGGCTGGTCCATGCGCAACGGTAGTGAGACTGGGACGTTACAACTGGGCTGGAGAAGGTCCTGGAGGAGGGGGGACCTTTGCAGCCAGTTCAGAGCCTCAGCACACAGCCTTTTGGGGTCTGGACTTTGTGGTGTTGGTGGGCAAACATGAATGGTGGGGTAAAAATAGTTAACCTGACAGTGATAAAGGGCCCATTAGGTGCAAGGAACAGAGCAGGGGGTTTTAAAATCCACTTTCTCATCTAATGAGGACAGTGGTCTCATTGGTCTCATTTAATTTGGGTTTTGTTTGAGGAGGGTACTTGAGCATCTGGAATAGGATTAAAATAATCATATCCTTCTATTTTTCCCTTCTTAACTTTTCAGATTTTATTTCCCAGGAGATGGTGTTCAGTTGACCATGGGTGATGACTCCTCTATAAGGGTGTGGTGGCATCGGGAAGGAGGAGAAAGAGGGCAGGAGGGCAGAGTGGGCCTTATGCGCCCTTGTTTACTCACTCAGTCATGTCTGACTCTTTTGCAACCCCATGAACTGTAGCCCACCAGGTTCCTCTGTCCGTGGGATTTCCCAGGCAAGAATACTGTTGTGGGTTGCCATTTCCTTCTCCAGGGATCTTCCCGACTCACGGATCGCATCCATGCCTCCTGCATTGGCAGGCAGGCCCTTTACCACTGAGCTACCTGGGAAGCCCCATTTTTTTCTTAGGGGCACTCTATTCTCATGGACAAACAGAGAAAATGGGCCATCATTCACTGTCTATTTGGGGTGCTCATGAAAGATATTCTGGTCAAAACTGTCTCCTCCATTGGGCTAAGATTCCAAACAGCTAGGTCACTAGGGTATCAGATCTGAAGCAGGAGCCACACACAAATTCCTGAAGCCCTTGTTAAAATGCCCCTAAAATTCCCTTTGAGAGAAGAAATGTCTGCCTGGTATTGGCATGTAATTATTCCTCCAGTTCACGGAAAACTTGGGGGTTGATTTAAATGAAAGGGATGGGGACCCAAAGTTTTACTGAGCTCTCAGCTCTCTCCCTGGGCATCCAGGGATCAGCAAAGACCAAGTTTCTCACCTGGAGCCTGTAAACTCTTCATTCTTCTCTGCAAGTGTGGGAGAGGTCCGGTTTACCTCTGTAATATGTCACTCATGAAGGCAGCAGGCTAGACTGATCACTTACAGGACTGATCACTTGGCAGGACTGTTGCCTGTCTCTGGGATGGCCTGGCAGTCAGAGGAGAGGGGGATGGGTGGGGGATGTAGGAGAAGACCATGGCTCACCCACCTGATCCCCAAAACTTACTGGACAGCCAGTGACTCAAGGGGAATTGTAGGAAAACCAGACAAGAATCAAAACCAAGCAATGCAATCTCTTGGAGCCTAAAAGGAGTAAGTCCTTTCGGAGGAAAAAAATAAGGTGAGCAGTGGTCTGGTAAACATGATCCTGCAAATGGATGGAGGTTAATACACTTTCTCAAGAGTTTTTTAGGCATCGTGTGAAGTGCTTTATATGAAATGTCTGATTTCCTCCTCAAAACGAGTCTAAGAAGATACAAGGAGCACCCGTATTTTACAACTGAGCAAACCTGATCCAGAAGATTTTCTTTCTTTCTTTTTTTTTAAAGTTTATTCTTATTCAGATTTAATAACATATCATCAACTTTCTGTTTATTGTTATTTCATGCACTCATTTCTTCTGTTTTCAAGTTCTTGTTTCATACTTTCTTTTCTATGATGATTTTGAAAACATTTTTATTGGCGTACAGTTGCTTTACAGGGTTGTGTTAGTTTCTGCTTTATGTTGCAGACAAAGGAGCAAGATAAAAACCCATAACTCCGAGAATGGAGTTGCTTGTTGGAGGAGAAGATGTGGAGAGAAACAAGGGGTGGGGAGGGATGAGACTGGGTAATACTTCCACCCACGGAACTTAAGCTAATGCATCGACTCTGGCCCGCAGCTTTCAGGATCTTATATTTCAATGGGAAAATCAAGACACACAAGATATCACAACTGATTACTTCTGATACATATGAAATGAAGAGAAAATAGGCAGATTTTCTAGTCTGTGGAATGAAGGAAGAAATATGACCAGTAACGTCTTCACTAGGATCATACAATCTGAACAGTTTAGTAGCTTAAGAGAAACATAAATATGCCTGGTACTGAAACCAGAGCAAAACGCCTCTTGTGAAATACATGGATGACCCCTATCAACAAGTGGCACAGTATTAGACCATATTACACCCAAATCTATACATCCAGATGAAGACTGGGCTATAAGACCTCTGCTCTATGTTAATGGTATCATAACTGGAGCTCCTAAAGGGAGGTGATGCTCACCTCCACTGGAAGGGATATTTGTGTGCAGAAGGAAATTCTTCCTTCCTGGAGATGGTGGCTGACTTTTCCAGTGACACAGTCACAACTGGAGAGGTGACTGTTCTCCCTGGAGGCCAGTTGTCATCTTAGGAAAATGATTATAATTCTTTGGAGGTCGAGTCAGTTTCGGTGAATAAAGTAAACATTCAAACTGAACTTCTGAGGGAGAAAAGCAAGGCTGAAGTTCTCTGTACAGCTCAGAAATCAATCCAGCTCCTAGACAGGAATTCCAAGGACATTTTGGCAGCAGCTTTGGAATAAATGTGCATGGCTTCCCAAGATGACAGCTTTGGGGTTAGTGTTCACTTGTTGGAGTAAGTTCTGATATATCAGAAGTAATCAGTTGTGATATCTTGTGTGTCTTGATTTTCCCATTGAAATATAAGATCCTGAAAGCTGTGGGCCAAAGTCAATGCATTAGCTTAAGTTCCATGGGTGGAAGTATTACCCAATCTCATCCCTCCCCACCCCTTGTTTCTCTCCACATCTTCTCCTCCAACTAGCAAGTCCATTCTTGGAAGAGAATGGATTTCTCCAAAATCCTTGGAATCATACCACTTCTCTCTACCTGCTTGCCTCCACATCCAGTCGGTCAGACAATCCTATTGGCTCTAAATGTAAAATATACTCAGGAAAAAAAGACCACCTCCATGGCTCTGATCCGTGTCTCCCTTCCTGTCCCCCTTCTTGGGTACTTGGCGCCAGCTACCTCACTAGTCCCCCTCCCTTGCCTCTGCCTTCTGTGGTCTGTTTACGGCCAAGCAGCCATTCAGAAATCAGGCCACTCTTCTACCAGAATCCTCCAGTGATTTTGGTGGTTGGCAGACTGATGACCCCCAAACATCCATGGCCTTATGTGTGCGACCTCACTCGGTGAAAGGGTCCCTGCAGATGTGATCAAGAGGATGGGTCTTCACAGGGAAGGCACCCCGGCGACCCCAGTGGGTTCAACTCTAATCCCCCGAGTCCCCTTGCTGGGCTGAGGTTAGAGAGGTGGCGGTGTGGGCCTGGAAGGTTGCTCAGAGGAATTTCAGGTGAGGAGGACCTGAACCCTGGTAGCTGGCTTTGAAGGTGAAGAAGGGTTCATGAGCCAGGGAATGACGCAGCCTCTGGAAGCTAGAAAAGGGGGAGGCAAGGGCTTCTCCCCTGCAGCCCCCAGGAAGGAGCCCAGCCTCACTGACACTTTGATTTCTGCCCAGTGAGACCCATGTCCGGCTGTTGTCCTCCAGGACTGCAAGATGAAATGTTTGAAATGGTTGAAGCCTTGAAGTTTGTGTTGTTATAGCAGCAATGGGAAACTGAATAGACTTAAATGGAAGGGATCTGCTCCTGCCATCTTTCTGGCTTCATTTCTTTCTAAACTGAACTGACCCTCCATAGGCCTCATTACAAACAGCGTCCCCTTCTGACTAGTTATTTTCTGTCTCCCTTATCTGGCTTTGTTCTTCATAGTGGTCGCAAGCTGATATTTCTATGTGTTTGTTGTTTTTTTGTGTTGTTTGATTTGTTATTGCCTGTTACCATCCTCTGGAAAGTAAGCTCAAAGAAGGCAGGGATTTTCACCTGTGTTTCCACCACCCCCACCCCCCCACTCCCCCCCATATAGTGCCTAGACTATGGCACATTGTAGCTGTTCAATAAATACTTTTTGAATGAATGAAAGTATGAACAGGTATTTATTGTTCTACACTATTAAAAAAAAAAACTTTTGCTATGATGTACTGATAATTGTCATCTTTGGTTGGACATAAAATTAGCCCTCGACAATACCTTCTCCAAATAAGTGGCTTATTTCGGACAACTTAATTTTTTCCTTTAATGAGATTCACTGTTTGTATCTAAGGCTCAGAGGTAGAGTAATGTCACCCTTGTCCCTACAAACTGCCAGGCTGGCAACTTCAGGTCTTAGGGTTCCAGCCCAGCGGCCCCTCACTGATTGAGGAGCTTGAGCAAAGCACGTTCTTCATTTCCTCCTGTGTTAAAGGGGAAGGAGGTGACAATTGCTCGCACTCCTTCTGCCTTGAAGATTTTCAGTGCCCAGAGATTCTATCACTGCTTGGATCCCTCACGGTGGTTAACAGTAGAGAAGTTGTGGTACCATCTCTCCGTGTGCCTTTGAGAGACAAATACTCTTTTGTGCTCTGCCCCTGGAAGCACAACAGACTCCTGGAATGCAGGTAGGGTGTGGGTGTCTGTCAGCCAGCCAGACTGTGTCATCAGAGGGAAGGTGGGGAGAAGGGATGGTAGGGAGGAGATGAACAAGGCAGGGTAGCCAAACAAGGCGGCTAGGAAGAGAAACAGGTCATGCCACAAAAGACTCTTACACTCTTGGAGAGAGAACACTTTAGATTTGATTGAAGAATGTTAATAGGAGGCATGAGGAGGGCATGGCAACCTACTTCAGCATTCTTGGCTGGAGAATCTCATGGACAGAGGAACCCGGTGGACTATGGTCCACAGGGTCACAAGGAGTCGGACACAACTGAAAGAGACTTAGCACGCGTGCCATGAGAGGCATATTGAAGGAGGCCGGTGGGTGAGTTAGGAATCCGGCCAGGAGCATGGAGGTTGAACTGACTTCTTCAGAAAATGATTTGGTAATATCTAGTAAGGCTGAAGATAGGTGTAATCTATGACCCAGCAATTTCACTTTGCTCTGAACTGAATTGTGCTCCCCTCCCCAATTCACATATTGAATCCCGAATCCTCAATGGGAGGTATTTGAAGATGGTGCTTTGAGACATAGTTAGAGCTAGATGAGACCATGATGGTGGGGTCTTCATAATGGGGTTAGTGCCCTCATGAGAGCGCTTGCTGTCTCTCTCTGCCATGTGAAGACACAGTGAGAAAGTGGCTGGCTGCAAGTCAGGAAGAGCGTTCTCACCAGGTAATGACCACGCTGGCACCTTATTTTAGACTTTTAGCATCCAGAACTTTGAGAAATAGTTTTTTTCTGTTTAAGCCATCCAGTCCACAGTAATTTCTTTTATGGCAGCCCAAGCTAAGGCTTAGGCCTAATATTTATACTCTAGAGAAACTTTTGCACATGTACACCAAGAAATAGTTATATTCACAGCACCATTGTTTAGCAAGAAGTTAGAAAAAACTATACATCCATCCATTGGAGAAGGAAATGGCAACTCACTCCAGTATTCTTGCCTGGAGAATCCCATGGACAGAGGAGCCTAGTGGGCTACAGCCCATGGGGTCGCAAAGAGTCGGACACAGCTGAGCGACTTCACTCACTCACTTACTCACTCACTTATACATCCATCAGCAGTAGAATGAATAAATATATATATATATTCATAAAATGGAAGGGTTTCCTTGGTGACTCAGCTGTAAAGAATCCATCTGCAATACAGGAAACCTGGGTTCCATACCTGGGTTGGGACGATCCCTTGGAGAAGGGGAATGGCCACCCACTCCAGTATTTTGACCTGGAGAATTCCATAGACCGTATTGACCAAGGGGTCCATAAAGAGTCAAACACGACTGAGTGACTTCCTTTTCATACAATGGAATATGATACAGCAGGGAAAATGAATATATCCCTTTAGTCATATTAGTAAATATGGATCTCTTAGGTTGTAGAAGAATATGTGTAGTATGAACCCATTTAAATGAAGTTCAGAATTATGTACAACTCAATAAAATGTCATTACACATATCAATATCTAATCTATCTAAATAGATATACATATATATGTATATTTATATATATACATAGTAAAACTATCAAGGAAAAAGCAAGGTGAAGAAAAGAGAGGAGAGTAGGCACCCCAGAGGAAAGGGTGGAGGGGATGAGAAAGGGGTGGACTCACAGGTGAATTTGAAAGCACCCAGAATGCACTGTGTTTATGGCTGTGTGGTGGGAATTGTTCTCCATATTTTCTATATAGTGCTATGTATTTGATTATATATACATATGAAATATTTCATCATTAGAAAAACAATTTAAGCAATGAAACAAAACATAATAAAAGCCTAGGTTTTGGAGGTAGGCCAACCTGGGCTCTGCTCCAGGCTCCGCTGCTTTATTAACTTGGGATCTGAGCATGGCTCTTCCCTCTGCGACTAATGACACATCCTCACAGGCATTGGAGGGGAAAACCAGGGATGAAATGAACAGAGCCCACATACAGTTGGTGTTCAGCCATGGAAGGGATGCTGAGAAAGGTGGGATGAAGCCCTATAAAACTAAAAGGCTTTTATTTGGACTTCCTTGGTGGTCCAGTGGTTAAGACTCTGCCTGCCAATGCAGGGTACATGAATTCAATCTCTGGTTTAGGAAGATCCCACATGCTGTGGAATAACTGAGCCCCTGCACCACAGCTGAAGCTCGCATGCTCTGGAGCCGTGCTCCGCAACAAGCTGAGAAGCCACTGAAATGAGAAGCCCTAGCACGGAAGCTCAGATGGTGAAGAACCTGCCTGCCACGTGGGAGACCTGGGTTCGACCCCTGGGTTGGGAAGATCCCCTGGAGGAGGCCATGGCAACCCACTCCAGTATTCTTGCCTGGGAAAATCCCCATGGACAGAGGAGCCTGGTGGGCCACAGTCCACGGGGTAGAAGAAACTTGGACACGACTGAGCAACTAAGCACAGCCCAGCACCAAAACTAGGGAGTAGCCCCCACTCACCGCAACTTGAGAAAGCCTGAGTGAAGCCACGAAGACTCAGCACAACCAAAATACACATAAATAAAATTAAAAAAATTTTTAAAGGCTTTCATTCTTCTCAAGATGATGAGAGCTATCAGAAAATGCTCGACAGGAATCGTTAACCTGCAGGGGATGCTTTGTAGTTTGCAAACCCTTTCTTCCCTGGATCTGACAGCTGTGAGGCAAGTGAGAGCGGACACATTATATAGAGAGAGGAGGAGCAGGGGCTGGGACCCTCACCATCGCAGCGACAGATGTCACACACGATGGCCTCAGGACCAAGCTGACCGTGAGTTAGCACAGCTGTCGAAGGTTTGGACAGCTCACTGAACAAGCTTGACTCGGACATCCAAGGAGCCCTGCACCCCACGGGTGGGGCTTACGCAGTCTTTCCTGTCTAAATGTTTACAGCAATTGGCCATGTATCAGGCAATAAAGGTTACTATGTTTCAAAAACTCAGGAACACACAGGACATATTTCTTGACTACAGTGCTGTTAAATTAGAAACCAAGGACAGAAAAATAACCCACATGTATTTGGAAATGTAAACATGGGAATCCAGATGAAATGACATTGGTGCTGGCAGAGAGGTTCTAGAGAGGTTAAGTCGCTTACACTCTTTGCTAAGCTTGGGCTGACCTGGAGACCAGGTCTTCATTTTGGAAAGACTTATTTTGTTTTCGCTGTTGTGATGAAGGTCCTGGGTTCTTACCTTTCATGGTTCTTTTCCTTCATCCGGTCTTCACGTGACAGCTTCGTGTCTTCAGACCAAAATGCATGTGTGCATTCTAAGCCACTTCAGTCGTGTCCAGCTCTCTGAGACCCTATGGGCTGTAGCCCACCAGGCTGCTTGGTCCATGGGATTCTCCAGGCAAGGATACTGGAGTGGGTTGCCATGCCCTCCTCCAGGGGATCTTCCCAGGGATTGAATCTGCATCTCCCGTCTCTTGAGTATGTGGGTTGTTAACACTAGCGCCACCTGGGAAGCCCAAAGTATGTACTGCTTTTACCTGCCTCTGTCCCATGACTTCTTTTCCCCATGTCAAAATCCCCTAGCTGACTGTCAGCGGTGGAAGAGAACACATATTGGTTGAAGGCTGGCTGTCTATTGGGGCTGGGATCTGGGGCACATAGATGAATAAAACAAAGTTCTGATCCACAAAGAGTTCACAGTCGAAGAAATGTTATTTTATCTATTGTATTCATATATAAATATATATATATACATATACATGAAAGAATATAACCTATTTTCTGCATTATATTCAATAGATTCATACATAATCATGGGAAACTCAGTCCAACCAGGATACAATTTCAGGAGCATCTCAATTCAGGAGGAAGGGAGGAGAAAAGACCAATGAAACACCACAGAGGAAAGAGATTCAAAAGAGCCTGATTCCTTTCGTAAACAAATGCTCAGGGTGTGGGTGATGGAGACCCTCCATCTCCATACAGGGGCTAAAACCCGAGAGACTGAACTCTAAGAAGTTTCAATTAGATTCTGTAGGAGAAGGGGAGTTCACGGAGGTTTTTTAAGGCAGTAAAGTGACAAGACTGATTTTTTTTTTAAAGTAATCACTGGCAGAAGAGGAGAAGATGAGTGGGATGGAAGAGAGAACAGAGCAGGGCAGCCAGTAAAGGGGGCCTCTGTGAAGGTCGGGGTGAGGGTGATGAAAGCATGATGAATGGATGCTAAGATGCTGGAGACCAATACTCACTGTGTTATCCTCCCAGGAATTTTATACTTTGACAGGGGACACTATCTTAACCCAAAGGAATGAAACCATAAAGATGGCAATTCCTTGGATGGTGACAAGCCAGTCAGAGAGAGGTTTTGGGGGTGAGGGGCTCTTAGGGGGTCCTTTAAGTAGATACTATGTAGGAGAGGGGTCACAGCATTGTCTTCTATGAGATTCTTATTTGTCAACACGATTCGTCAACACGAATCTTTGTCCATGTTGCATTGTAAGTGTAAAAATAGTTGTTGCAGAAATGGTATGGAAACATAATTCAACCAGATTTGAAACGGAAAGCCCTTTCTCCACCTACATCATCCAACCTTAGCCAACTGATTCTGAGAGCATCCACTTCCTCCAGGTGGTCAGTGCAATGACATGTGGAGTGGAAACTTGGGTTCTGCCTAGACCGGAGGCAGGAGGCTCTTCTGCCAAATCAGTCCTGTCACAGAAACTGCCGTAGGGCTGCCATGTCTGGAGCACAGGACCAGAGCAGGAAGAGGCTTTGGGGAGGAGGGCCTTGTGATCATGGAAATCCTTAGGTTGCTTTCAGGTCTGGGGTCAGGACTCCTACTAACACGGTTTCTCCAGCCCTGCTACCACTTGAGTGAGTGGAGAAGGTGTTCGGTACCCATGGTGATGGAGATGCTGAGAAGAGTGGTCCTGTCTACATTTAAAGATGATGCTAGCCTATCTCTGCCCCCAGTGCTGGTTGGGTCCTTCTGTGGCTGTGGGGAGTGCTTTCCAAGAGCCATCCACACTCTCATCTGGCTTTTTTGTTGTCTACAGACAGGTATCATGAAGACACCTGGCTCGGGTTGCAGGTAAGGGGAGGATGCATCCATGGCTCAAGGACATGACCTACCTGGCTATCCACACTCAGCCTTGTAAACATGGCATCTTGTATACATTTACAGATTTTCCAGGCTCCTCCCCAGACTGGCCTGGGGCATCTCCTCTCCATTCCCTCATGCATTCTCTCAAGGCACCTATGTGAATAAGACAGGTGTACCCAGCATCAACACAGCTCCAAAAGTCTGGATGCTCAGATTTCCCTGGGCCCTATTTTCATCAAAGGCCAGCTGATCACCATGGATGCCCCATCAGGGTCTAGTCGTTTCTAGGACCAGAGTGAACTGGTAGCCCCGTTGGAGATCCGCAAGCAGTTCGCTTCTTTCTGCAGCTTTCCTGGCTCTGGCCTTAACCTACCTTTGCAAAAATGGGTCTGCAGTCCATCAGGTTAAGCAGGTGTGACAGAAGATGGATACTCTAGGCAGGGAAAGGGAGGGCTGGGGTCCAACTACTTTCCAGTCTCTCTAATTTTTGTATCCTAACAGAGACTGCTGCTGCTGCTAAGTCGTTTGAGTTGTGTCCGACTCTTAGCGACCCCATGGATTGCAGCCCACCAGGCTCCTCCGTCCATGGGATTTTCCAGGCAAGAGTACTGGAGTGGGGTGCCATTGCCTTCTCCCCTAACAGAGACTGGGATGCCCCTTTGCAGTCCAGCCAGTGCACATGGTGATGAGTGGCCTCTGGCTCTCCAGAAAGCTAAAACTTGATGTGAAGGATACAGAAGTTACCCAGAATCCTCTGTGTGCTTGGCCCAAGTGGCAAGGGGAGATGGAAGGTAGATTTGGAAGATGAGTGAGGTGACTGGCAGCACACACCCTGGAAGCAAAAGATGTCTTTTTTTTTTCCTTCTTCTAAGTGTTGAGAGACTACTTGGCTAATAACTTGAGAACTTCCAGGAAGATTCTGGAGAGTGCTAGAATATGGAGTTACTTGGACTCTGGTATTTGTCCTTCGTTATAAAAGGGCTCACAGAAAGCGTTCCGCTTCTAAACGTGCTGCAGCTCCCCCAGTCCTGTGCCCCATTCCAAGGAGGACGAGAAAGACAAGTCCCACGCCAGTCACTCCCTGATCTCATCAGGCTTGGAGGATAAGATTCTCTCTGCTGCTCTTCCCACCCTTCCCCAAGTCAGACTTAGAATCTTGTAGCCAGAGGGACCCTGAGGAGACCCCTGAGTCCAAGATTTTCAACCTTAAAGACCCTTGCACCCTAATGAAAGCATGACAATTTTATGCCGACCAAACCCTGATCCCTGCTGTGGACAGGTCTGGGTCTTTTTTCAATTTGCATCCTTAATGGCTAAGGTTTTATTGAACTTTGCTTCTTGTGGTGTGTGGTATGAAAAATTAAAAAAAAATCAATTTCTGAATATAAAATTAAATTATGGCAATGCATAGGTTGTATGAAGGTTCACAGGCATGGAATGAGGGGTTGATCCTGAGGTTGGTGGAGAATGCAACTCAGAACATAGCCAGGCTCAGGTCTCAGTGATTCACAAACATCTTGACACTAATCCTTTCATCAACCTAGTTGAGACGGATACCCACAGTCCCATTTTTCAGATTAGCAAACTGAGGCTTGGGAAGTTGAGAGGCTTTCTCCAGGTGCCATGATCAGAAGGGCAGAGGCAGGAACATGTAGTCATGACTCTTTGACTACAAAATCCATGTGTTTCCCAAGATTCCAGGTGGCCTGGGGAGCTGTCACACCCCAGTGGAACCTTGGGGTCTGTCTCACCACAACAAGGTTGGCACAATGCTCCTCAATCCCTTTCCAGATATACCAGTGGGTCCAGATTTTCTCAACAGGCCATCTCTTCCAGGTGAGACAGGCAGAGTAACAACATGCCAGGTGATGGGTCAGGGGACATGGTGGTGAACAAGACTTAAGTGATCTCCTTTCTCAAGACACTCACCAGCTACTTGTGTGACATTAGCATCTTTGTGTGTCTGAACCATGGTTGTTCGTCTGTTAAATCAAGTAACTTTCCCAAAGTCGCACACGCATGAATGAAAAAGTGGGACTTGAATTCGGTGTGTGTGCACTCAAAGGCTAGGTTAACCTGCTCCATCTGGGAGCAGGGCTGAGTGAGGAAACAGCCCAACCATACACAGTCCCTTCAGTGATATTGGAGGGCCAAGGTTTTATTCAGAGGAACTATACCAAAAGGTCAAAACTAGGACCTAGGTTCAGGATATTTACTGAGAGAAACCTCACATAAACTCCACTGCACTTGAAAAGGCTTTCACTTATTTATTTCCATCAACAAACTAGACGGCAACTGTGGGTAGACGAGAGGGCCTGGAGGCACGTGCTGTCTTGTCTGGGATGGACCAGTTTCCTCTCATGCTCTCGGCTACGCCTCATCCCAGCTCAGCCAGCCTGTCTGCTGCTGGCCGTGTTCCTCTCTTGGAATTCTTGGTCCTGATCAGTACAAGGAGCTGGAACCACTGACTGGTCACTATGCAGTAGTGGCTACCAGTTCACTGTGCTCCAGAGATCCAGGAAGCTGATGCTTCCAGTGGCCTGGAGGGCTGGGCTTGGCACAATGAAAGGAAATGCTGACGTGATGGTTAAATTTATTGGGCAAAAGCAAGGCATGCTTATGGAGGAGTTGGGTGTCATCTTTGTTACAAAGGACTCACCTGAAGATCAGAGGGCCTCATGCTTGCTTGAGGTCACAGATGAAGAAAATAGCACCAAGACTTGAATCTGGGTGGCCCTAACACCTTGTCTCCAAACTGGAGTTGGATTCTGAAATTCTTGACTCCAGACTGGGCTGAAAGCATGCATGCTTTGAAATGCGTGGCTTTTCCTGTGAAGAATGCAACTTTGGTTTAACACGGAAGATACAATGATTTCTCTTTTGGGTCTGGGGGCTGTGTGTATCATCCTCCAGAATGCAGGTCTGTGAGAGTGGGGGCTTCTTTCCTACATGCAGGATGGGTTTTTTGACACAGATCAGGTGCTCAGTACTTGCAGGTCCACAGAAATAAGCCAGGCAACTTGTGGTCTCCAATCAGTACATAGTCTGCTTAACCCAGGGTTTCCAAAAGAACGCTGTAATAGTCTGGGGCTCAGGAAAGACTGTTCTGTTTCACAGAACATTAGAAGAAAAAGAGATTCAGATCTAGAGAATGGACTGGTGGACACAGTGGAGGAGAGTTCAGTTCAGTTCAGTAGCTTAGTCGTGTCTGACTATTTGTGACCCCACGGACTGCAGCAAGCCAGGCCTCCCTGTCCATCACCAACTCCCAGAGCTTACCCAAACTCATGTCCATTGAGTCGGTGATGCCATCCAGTCATCTCATCCTCTGTCGTCCCCTTCTCCTCCCGCCTGCAATCTTTCCCAGCATCAGGGTCTTTTCAAATGAGTCAGTTCTTTGCATCAGGTGGCCAAAGTATTGGAGTTTCAGCTTCAACATCAGTCCTTCTAATGAACACTCAGGACTGATCTCCTTTAGGATGGACTGGTTGGAGTTCCTTGCAGTCTAAGGGATGCTCAAGAGTCTTCTCCAACACCACAGTTCAAAAGCATCAATTCTTCGGCGCTCAGTTTTCTTCATAGTCCAACTCTCACATCCATACATGACCACTGGAAAAGCCATAGCCTTGACTAGACAGACCTTCGTTGGAAAAGTTATGTCTCTGGAGGAAGAAGAGGGTAGGACAAACTGAGAAAGTGGCCTTGACAAATAGACACTATCATATGTGAAACAGATAACCAGTGGGAAGGTGGTGTGTCACACAGGGAGCCCATAGATAACACAGGCAGCTCCTGTAAACCCAGGGACCGGTGTGTAACATAGAGGGGTGGGATGCGGGGGGCGGGGGGAGGCTCCAGAGGGAGGGGGTATGTATGTGTATATATATATAATGATGACTGATTCAAGTTGGTGTAGAGCAGAGACCACCACAGCATTGTAAAACAATCATCCTCCAACTAAAAAATATATATAGTTTCTTTATAAGAGGTGTTGTGGACAGAAAACTTGGAAACAGAAGTTGTTAGGAGGTGGTGGAAAAGTCAGGATAGAAGTGACACAAAATGCAGAGAAGAAGGGGAAACAGCCAAGAATTCAGCTTTCCGAAGATCTGCGTGTACATTCGTTTATTCATATTAAGTATCACCTTCTCTGGAAAACATTTCAGAGGACTAAACTGCCCAGAGATGCAGCTGAGGTGTGTGCCATGTGGTTGGGAGGTATCCACAGGTCCAGACTCTCTGCCTTTTATTAGGGCTGGGACCTCAGGCCAGCTACTTAACCAGCCCGAGTCTCCATTTCCCAACTAGAGCATATTGGGTCATCAAAGGCTGAACACAGTGTATACAAATGCCCATGAGGGTGACTTTCTGGCTCACGACAGACCTCGAGTCTATCATGAAGTCTGTTATGGAATCTATTATGATTGTTATTTTACCGAAAAGGAGAATGAAGCCTCCTTGTTGTCATCACCATCATCACCACCACCATCGTCACCTCCATCCTTATTATCATTACCATCCTTAGCATCATTGTCACTAATACCTGTTGAGTGCTTGCTATGGGTTAGGCACTAAGGTCTTTATGTGCACTGACATTTAATTCTAACAACCCCACAAGCAGAGATGTGAGGAAAGAGATGCAGAGAGAGGTCAAGTGATCTGTGGTCCCAGGACCACACAGCTGGGACGTGTCATCAGTTAAGTTAAACGATGGCTCTTGCTAGTGTCAGGCTGTACATATAACCTGAGATGCCCTGGGGTGTAACCGACCAGTAGCCTTTCTGCTCCTTGGTGACATACAGAATGCATGTGAAAGAATTCTAACTTCAAAGCTATATCCAAACCTTGCATGGATGGCTTGGATAAAACATAGCATCAGCAAGCACCCTGGCCTTCAGAATACAAGTAGCCCCTTCCTCTCCCTGGTTGCTAGACAATGGGGGCACAGAGGAACCCCTCTGATTTCCAATTCACTCCTTGTAGCCCATCATTCAACGTCCTCAGGCAGGCCAGTCATCTTGTCCCAACAACCACAGATGAGAGGCAACAAACTTAGCACCCTTTGGCACTTCTACTATTGGAAATAAACACACAGCGGAAATCTCTGGTTAAAATGCATGCAATGTTCCTTTAAAATACACAGGCGCTTTCTAAGACAGCCATTTCACTTGGCAGTTGGAGGCTTAAGCCTCCAAATTAAACAAGAGTGTTAGTGAATTGAGCCAATTCATCTGCTTGGTCCCAGTGTAAATGTATACATCAGTGTGGCTGTGGGTGTCTGTGTGCAGCCAGAGAGTGTTTACATGGTGAGAGTTGAGCCTGGATGGTTAGGATTTGATCCCTTCTTCCTGCTTCTCTTCTGGTGTTCAGCAAAGTCTCCCCTTCCCTGTTCAGAGGTGGAAATGCTCTGCATGGGGTGAAGTTCACAGCCTAGAGTTCTGGCCCCTAGCTGAGAAATCAATGTGCCTCTCATGATGTCCTTTTCATTTAAGGTTTTGGGCCATTGCAAAAGGTGTGAACCCCAGAAACTCATGAACTGAAGGAAGAAGAGACTTGAACACTCCTTCAAACCAAGCACAGGATCGGTCCTGTGCTTTAGAAAGACAATGGGAAGACTTCAAAGTGAAACTTCCGTACTTGAGCAAAATATTGTTGAGAATCTTGAAACCTTCCTCACCTTCTAACCTTATTCCATCTCCATCTTACAGATGATGAAGCTGAGGCACAGAAAGGTTAAGTCACTTTTTTTGGAGTTGCACAGGATGTGGTGGCAGATCTCGGATTCACACTTCGGGAGCCTGTTTTCAGGTAAAATCACTGTCTGCTGTTTCACCATCTGGAGATGGCATGGTCAGGATTTCAGCTTCAAGGTGTCTTCCCCAAGGGCTGGCTTTTTTTGGAACAACTTTGAACTTGGTCAGGTTAATTCATGTTTCTGGGTCTCAGTTTCCTCCTCTGTAAAGTGGGGTGACATTACTCATGTGACACATCCTGCTGGATGATAATAAGGAACAAAGGATACCACAAATGTGTGAGAGAGGATTATGGAGATTCTAAAGAGCAGCTAAGAATTATATGGGCTTCCAGGTGGCTCAGATGGTAAAGAATCTGCCTGCAGTGCAGGCGACCCGGGTTCAAGCCTTGCGTTGGGAAGATCCCCTGGAGGAGGCCATGGCACCCCACTCCAGTCCTCTTGCCTGGGCCATGGACAGAGGAGCCTGGTGGGCTGCAGTCCATGGGGTCACAAAGAGTCGGACACGACTGAGTGACGAAGCACAGCACGTGGTGTGAGGGCGTTTTGATCTAGGGTGTGTTACCCTACTTAATCTGAATGCCAAGGCTTCCATCCAAGTCTAATCAATCCCAACTCAAATATTAGGTAATTGACACTCAAAGAAGAAAAGTGACTTTCTCAAGGTCTAGGACATAAGCCAAGATCTTCTGAACTCAAGCTGAAGACTTTTATATGATTCTTTTATGCTGAGAGTTCATAGGCTTAGGGGATGAACAATGTTTTTATTTTATTTTATTAAGGCTCTCTGATCAGGGAACATAGTGACTTGAATGTGGAAAGGATTTAGTTAGGTTGCTCTTGACTGGATGAATCATGACCAGATGGAGAAGAGGCTTGATTCACCAGAAACTTGGGGAAATACAAATTCTGATTGAGTTTCTGATGAATCAAGAATCATTTTGGAACAAAGGGGTTGAAAGTTTCCAGTTCATTCTCTTTCTCTGAGGAAGAGCTGTGATACACATCAGTGAATCTTCATTACTTGCCTAAGGATCTTGCAATGTCTCCTAGCCATGCAATTATGGAAATTTTAGATCTACAATGCACCTTGGAAATCATCTGATACAGCTTTCTGCTCAGTGGATAAATTCCCCACCACTATGAACCTCAGCTGGCAGTTGAAAACCTGGGCCAACAATTTTCCTCTCTCTCACTTTTCAGAGTTGAAGTCAGAGAGTTTTGAATTCAAGCATCAAGCTACAAGGCTATTCTGGCTCAGTGGTAAATAACCTGCCTGGCAATGCAGGAGACACAAGAGATGTAGGTTCAATCCCTAGGACTGGAAGATCCCCTGGAGGAGCAAATGGCAACCCACTCCAGTATTCTTGCCTAGAAAATTCCATGGACAGAGCCACCTGGCAGGCCACAGTCCATGGGGTCGCGAAGACTTGGGCATGACAGAGCAACAGAGAAACTATAAGAAACACAACATTGAACAAGTTCCCAAAGTACTCTATGCCAGTTTCCTGATTGGTAAAATAATACTTTAATAATTTGCTTTTTTTCACTTAACAGCACACCTAGGAGATTGTTCATTTCAATATATAGAGCTGCATAACACACATATACACACTCACACACATCCACTCAATCAGTCCCCTATCCTAAACTTTACTTCCTTTTTTTGTCATTGCAAACATTCTTATGGTAAACATCTTTAAATAGAAAAAAAAAAAAAAAAGCAGGACCTGCTTCATAGGTTGTTGTGACAAACAAATCAATTCCTATAAAGCATTTAGAACAGTGCATGGCATATAACAAGTACTCCATAAATGCCAGCTATGATTATTTTAATTTTTGTTAACTCAATGATTGGAACTGGAAGAGGTCTAAGTTTGGAATAAAGGAAGAGGAAAGAAAGCAAACAGACATGCAGACTGTTAAGGGAATGTATCATTTATGAATAAGTTCAAGAGTGAGAAACCTTGCAAACCAAGTAGAAATTTATTCATGCTTTACATTCAGTAAGTTTGGAGGCAAGTGGTTCAGAACATTCCTGGACTCTGTGGCCACAGGGATTCAGGCATCTTTAATCTGTATCCTCCGTCACGCGTGGCTTCTCTAGAATATGTCATCGGCCTAGTTTGCTGCTGGGGCTCTAGCTATGATAGCCACATTCCAGCCAGTAGGAAGGAAAAAGACTGGTAAGAGGGGTGGGGACAAAGGGCATAATTTGCTTTTAAAGCCATCCCCTGCAAGTTACACACACCGTTTTAACCTCCTTGGCCAGGACTGAATTATGAAACCACATAACTGCAAAGAAGGCTGGGAAATGTAGTTTTTAGTTGGGTGCCCCACAAAAAATCTTGCATCAAAGGACTACAGACAGACAGAATATATATTGGGGGACAGTCAGTAATCATTGCTACAAGGAGTGTTTGGCTTTGGGGGAAAGGCTATTTAGCCATCTTTGCTTGGGTAACAGAATGCCTTTGGGTTCAAGCTAATAGTTTTGGATTCATACTTCAAGGATTTTCATTAAAAGTACCTCCATCACCCCAAATCATTGCCTCTCTGAGTCACGGTGCAGCAAACCACTGCATAGGATAGAGGAATCCCCTTGCCCATAATGGGTGTCTATGCTATGGCTGTTGGCCCTCAGGTTGATGTTGCAGGAGTCTGACTTGTGCCCACGAAATCCTGCGTGCTCTAAGTCACAGGAATCAGGTCCTGTGACTTCTATTGCCTAAGATGAACTTGATACAATACTAAAACCCAGGTCAGACCTGGAACCTTTGAGCTGCTTTTCTTCTAGAGAGAAACCCATCCCCTTATTGGATCTCCTTAAGGTTTTTCCTCTAACCATGTAATTCAGACCTTCTGGTCACTTGAAACTTCTAGCAAATGACATTCTTGCTGTCTGTGGCCTGTCTGTATTCATTAGAGTTCCTCCTCTTACTCCGGACCCGATCTTTCCTTCTCATTCCAATAAGTGATCCCTATCTAAAGTGGTTCCACGTGCTGCAGGAATTTTGTCAGGATGCACACTAATTAATTTCTGGAAATCAGAGTAACCTTGGAAGCAGTGGTTACCCCTACATAGAAGAAAATCTCTTTCTCTTTTGCTCTCTGTCTCCCTCCCTCCCTCCTTCCTTCTATTTGGAAATACCACGGAACATGGGGCAGGAGTGTTGGCTACCCTGTGACCCGTTTTCCTCAGCAGAGACCTGGAAGGGACAGGATTCCGTTTGGAAAGAAAGATGGCCTCAGTCAGACCCAGGGTGGCCTTGCAAGAGTCTCCTGTACTCACAGCCTGCAGTGATGGGCCACTTGGTTTTGGGGAAGCTAAGCACATTGGTGTGAGGGTAACTCCTCTCATTAGAAAAGACCCTGATGCTGGGAAAGATTGAGGGAAAGAGGAGAAGGGGGTGACAGAGGATGAGATGGTTGGATGGCATCACTGACTCAATGGACATGAGTTTGAATAAACAGGGAGATAGTGAAGGACAAAGAAGCCTGCAGTGCTGTAGTTCATGGAGTTGCAGAGTTGGACACGACTTAACAACTGAACAACAACAACTCCTCTCTGTGACCAAATTGTGGAGCAAGTGGAGTTGGCTTCAGTGCCCACCAGCTCCACTTCATAAACCTCCTTCTGTCTCCTGGACTTCCTGTGTTCAGAGTTCCAGCTGCTTCTTATGCAGCCCATCTTTGTCCCTCTCAAGTGTCTAACAAGTTTCCCATTCTCCTAAACATTTCTTAACCACTTCATTACTAACTTCTCCCCAAACCACTTAGCACTTTGAGGAGAATGGGCCAGTCACAGATGGAGGAGTCCTGTACTAAATACATCGACAAACTGATTGGGAGTGACAACGTGATTTTGAGGTAGTCAGACAAATGTTAGGAATTTTTCAAAATCATTAACATTTGCATCAAGAGTTTGGTGATTAACAACACCCCAAGATCATACAGAAAATAGGTTGTGGAGGTGGCATTCCAACACAGATTCTCCACTGATCAGCATCCCAGGCCCCAAGTGGGATTTCAGAAAGGTCAACAGAGTGACATTTGGGACAGGGGGGTCTTTCAGGTTAGGTCTTGCCCCTCCCTCAGTGACTGGCTCTGCTCCCCCAGAGTGGGCTTGGACTTGGGGAGTGGGGCTCCAGGAGAAGCTAAATAAATGGGAATTTGGGTTGCCAATTCACTTGAATCAGCTAGACGGAAGGCTGACCAGGAATCACGGAAGTCTGGAGGTGAACCAGGGGAAAATTTTTGTAGGAGAAATTGGAATGAGGCTGGGGCGACCTTTCCACCTCTTTCTCCTTGACTCAACCTGAAAGTACGTCAAATAGTGTGGTTTAGGCTCCGTTTAATTTCTTTCAACCTGAAAGTCAAAATTTCTCTCCAAAGGAGGGAAACCTGCATGAACTGAAACGGAAAGAAGTGAACTCAGAGCCCTGGGAACTGAAACTGTCAAATTTCACACAGCTCCAGTTCATCTTTCTCCTCTCCCACCCACCCGCACACCCCCGATCATATTCATTCAGGGAACAAGTCCGAGGTAGATGTTTTTCCAATTGCCAGGCTCACAAAACCATTGACACACCAGGCTTAAATTCTATAGTTATAATAGCTAACCATGGTAAGGCATTACGCTTGCTTTATCTACCACAGGGTTTGACATGCTGGACTCATCAAAAAGATGATTCTTTTCAGGGTAGAAAGCCCGTCGCATAGATAACTGAGCAAATTCCCAGTCTACCTGGGCTATTGAAGGAATAATCCTTTTAGAGATGGCAAGAAAATGTGTGCCTTCTTTTCTGTCCTCTTTGAATCAACAGTCTCTTCCCTCTCATGAAAAGACTGAAACATCGGATTTACCCAAAGATGCTACTCAGAGGGCCTGACCCTCATGCAGTGAAAGGCTGTTGCTGAGACTAGTCGGGCTCGTCTAACACTGAAATAACCAGTGGGTGACTGTGGAATGTGATTCGAAGGTTTCCATCCAGGGCTTGCCTCCAAAATGTCTCTCCCGTAGCCCCAAATGCCCACCATTGATGTCCCCAAGGGGGTCATCTACTCCAGGAAGCACATTGAACGTTGGAGGACCGCTGCCAGCAAGAGCAATGCCCTGTCTCTTTTGGGCTACCTGGAGAGAAAAGAGTAATTTACTAGACCCAAAAAAAAAAAAAAAAAATAGTGCCAAGTAGAAATTCCTCCATCATTCAGGTGGGTTTCTGAACCCCTTTTTGTACTTTACTTGAGTCTTCTGTCAACTCAGGAAGGGGCTGGAGGGGAGGAAGGGAACCAGATGGAATGGAAGTGAATATTTGTGTCTTTTGCAAAAGTGCTTCATGCCTGCCATCTCAGTTCATTTTCCCAGGACATGTTTGGCAATGGCTGTTCTGAAACAGAGACAACGTCTAGGAAGAGACTGAACTGGATTCAAACTCCCGTCTTTCTGACTCCTTTCATAATTTCCATGCCTTCTTTCTAAAGGAAGAGATTTTCAAGGTCTCCTAGGACAATCTGCCCATTTTATTGAGGAGCAAGCTGAGGCCAGAAAGGCCTCACCTGAAACCACACAGCTAGTTGATGTCAAAGGAGGGGACAACGGTGTTTCTAGATTCCTAAAGCACAATTCTCTCAACTATAACCCACAACTGCAACAAGAGGAATCCAAAGGTCTTCTGCAAAGGCCAGTGAAAAATATCAGAGTATGACTATAGGGTGGAGAGGGGAGTGATTTATATTTTAAACATTATTGGGGGAAAATTACATATGAGCCTTCTTGCCAGAAGTTTTCATTGTTACAAGCAGAACATTTCATTCTGTTGCAAAAGATGAACCTAGCATAGTGAACCCTGAAATTGGCAGTAAACAGATTCTCTATAGGTATGGATGAGGAATACCAGGGTCCAGGTGATTCTAGTGTGTACCCAGAGATGAAAACCACCACTAAAATTCAGCAATTGTGGTCTAGTGGCTAATGGACCAGTATTCTTGCCTGGGAAATCCCATGGGCAGAGGAGCCTGGTGGGCTACAGTCCATGGGGTCGCAGAGAGTCGGACATGGCTTAATGACCAAACACCAACAGTGGTGAAGACCCCATGTGCAGGGGACTGGGATTCCACCCCTGGTTGGGGAACTAGATCCCACAGGCTGCAACCAAGAGTTCACGTGCCACAACTAAAGATCTCGTATACCACAACAAAGACCCAGTGCAGCCAAGTAAATAAAGAAATAAAAATATTTTAAAAAACCCCAATGAACACTTGTATTAACTTCTTTGCCTTTAAACTCAGCTTACATTAAATGAAAGTGTTTTGAAATTGTCATAATCCAGGCTATAAATTAAGATCCTGCCTTTGGTGGGTGCCATCTGCAGAACTGCAGCAGACTATGTCTCCTTGGCTGTATTATACTCAAGCAGGCATCATTCAGAACACATTACAGTGAGAGAAGGGCTTCTGCTAGACATACCCTCCTGACCCTCAAATTACATGATTTAACATGTGTATGTGTGTATTGTGTCAGACATGCACATATATTTAAACATACAATATAGATCTCTGCCTATACCCAACTGAAATGATTATAGTTTGCTTTTTGCTTTTTTTTTCAGAGTCCATGATTTTGAAGAAATGTGACATTATTTCTAAGGGGGTGAGGAGGGGAGGTTTCTTGCCTCTTTCACTGTCCCGGTGAAAATCTCGCTCGGAACAATACATCTTCTGTGAAACACTCAGCACAGAAAGTCGTGGAAATAAATCTTTCCTCTCACCACTCGAGCTGAAGTCAAACCTAGTAGAGTACAGAGGCTTTTGGAGGATTGACATTCCACGGAAGAGGGAAAAAGGTCCTGAAATCTGTATGGGTCGGGGGAGGGGTCGACGTAGAATTCCCTTCTAGCAACTGTGCTGTGGGACCGAGAGCCTGTGAGTTAAGGCAAAAAAGAATATAAAGACTGCCCTTAATAAATCTCCAGCTCTCCCACCTTTCATGCCCCTTTAGTGGAGAATCCTAAAGGGGACCCTGGGCTCTATCTGTCTTAACCTCTATTTTACAAAAGCGAGAAACACACGGTCGAACTCCACCAACTCCTGGAGCAACTCCTGGTCGAGTCCGGGGTGATGAGCCCAGCAGACTGGGGGGCTGGGCCTTAAAGGGAGAGGGTCTCTGAGGCACCCCCAGGCTTCCCAAGGTGGCTTAGCGGTTAGGAATCCGCCTCCCAATACAGCAGACTCAGGTTCAGTCCCTGGGTGGGGAAGATCCCCTGGAGGAGGGAATGGTAACCCATTCTAGTATTCTTGCCTGAGAAAACCCAAGGACAGAGGAGCCTGGCAGGCTACAGTCCATGGGGTCTCAAAAAACTCAGACACAACTTAATGACTAAACAACAACAAAAATAGCTGAGACATTCCTACACTCTCCACATGCTCACATTCATTCAGAGGAAGTCCCTTGTTCTCAAAGGTTAGGACTAGGAATTCTGTGGAATTGATAGATGTCCTTTGTGAATTAAGGGGTTGATAGATGTCCTTTATGAATTTAGATAAGATTGTAAATCACATTTTTTTATTGAATGAATTTTATTCTATTTTTTAAGTTTTTTTTTTTTTTTTTTTTTTAATGTGGGCCATTTTTAAAGTCTTCATTGAATTTGTTACAATATTGCTTCTGTTTTATGTTTTGGGTTTTTGGCCTTAAGGTATGGGGGATCTTAGCTTCCTGACCAGGGGTTAAACCCACACCTTCTGCATGGGAAGGCAAAATCTTAACCACTGGACCACCAGGGAAGCCCCTACTGAATGAACTTTAAAATCGCCTTCTCCATAGGGCCTGCCCTTAACATCCAGTCCCCTTTTCCAGGCTTTCTGTTCCCTTTGCCATAACATGTGCTGCCTACTTTGCAGGCATAAATTTGTTTACTTATGAAGTTGACTCTGCTGACCCCCCGGAAGTAAGGTCCTCACAGTGGCCAGAATCTTTGTTTGATTCACAGATGTCCCCAAGCCTCTAGCACCAATGGCCTGCTAGCATTTTTGGACTCAAGAATGAATCAGAACCCTCATATGTGACAGGCACTGTGCTAAGTGCTTTCACAGTGATTCCATCAAATCCTGAAAATACCCTTCAAGGCAGGTTCTATTAATAACCCCACTTCATGCAGGAAGAAACCGAGGCTTAACCAATTGACCTGATTGCCAGCAGCTCACCGAGCAACCTGATGGGTTAGTCCCCCCAAAGGTCACTGGCAGAGACTCCCCAGGCAGGCGGCTGCCCCCGGCTGCCCATCCCTGCTCCTCTGTGGTGAAGGCCTAGGCTTCCAGAAACTTCTCTGAAGGAGAAGCCCTGTTCTCTGTGGTTCTTGAGGCACTGCTGGCCTTGCTGTGGGTTCCTGCCACCTGACGTTCCAAACAGAGGCATTTGCTAATTTCCTGGGGAAAGCTCCAGGCAGGCTTGTCCTCGGGTAAAAGCTGTTCCCAGTAGGTGAAAAAAAAAAAAAGGAAGTTTCCAGACCACCACACACTTGGAGGTTTCACTTTCAGGGCTATGTGGAGCTGACCAATAAACTTCTGAGTTGGCGCTCTTTCCCCTGCAGCCCCTCCCGCTGCCTCTCTGCTTTTCCAGATTCATGAGAATGTTTCGGTTAACTCTGGCCCCTCTGTGTGACTGCCGTTCCACCACAGGTTAACTCGGGGCTTCTGGAGCCAAGAGGACGAGGCTGAGTCACAGGATGGAGCTTCAAGCCCGAATGAGGCACTGAAGCTTTTGGCTGGTCCCATCTCAGATATACACCCGCACATCTGGATGGGAGATCATGTGACAGCTTGAAAAGCCAGCAACATATCCTGGATACTGTAAAAAATAGGTTCTGTTAAATTAAAAAGGCTTTAAATACTGGCTCAGTTGGTTTGGGGAGAGGAGGGATCTTTATTTCCCTTTCTCTCTTTTTTCATTGTTTCGGAATGCGTTGTAAGATTTGTGATTGCTGAAGATTTCATTTAATATTGTGAACCCATCAGATTGTGAACTCATTGTAAGGTTTTTGGGGAAGTTCAGCCAACCCTTCTCCACTTTTCTAACTTTGGGCATGGCTTGTCAATTTGGGGCTTGGGACTTGGTATCTTGGTTTAAAAAAAAAACACACACACTCAAATAAAAAAAGAAACTCTTCCCTTTCTCACTTGCCAGCCCCTCACTCAGATCCCCCAGAAACGTATCAAAACCTTTGGCCAAACCTGTCTCGTTTCAGAATCTTTAAGAAAGCTCATATCATGCTGCAAGACATTACTGGTAAAGAGAAGTGTCGTAGTTCTCTTTGGATAGAATCCAGAACAGACTGGAAATAAAGACTTTCTTGAGATGAGTGGATGTGAAACACCAAAGTTTGGTCAAGACTCAATTCATGCAACTCAGAAAAACAAAAACAAAAAATCTCTATTTTTTTTTCTTAAGCAAATAAATCATTCTTGTGTTGCCTACTGGACACATCTTTCTCCCTGATTTACCAAGATTGCAGAAACCAGGATTAAACAAGTCACTCATTTTAAAGCCAAAAATCAGTTTTCTGAAATTATCAAAGTGAGAACGATTTTGGTAGCAAGCTGGTGATTAAAAGACAAGATAGGAAAGTTGTGCTTCATTTCTTTTTTGAGAATGGACAGAAGGCTCTCTTTTGGCATTTGTATCGTCTTCCGGTGATGGTTCATCTTCTAATTTAAGTAAAAGTAGATGAAACAATATTGGTAAAATACCACCAACTTTGGGTTTTCTAATATGAAATCATCTTATTTTCACCTATTTATTAGCTTTTTTTTTTTTTTTGGAATTAGTAGAGAATTCTTTATTTCTCTTATTCGTAGTGAAGTTCTTCAATGCTGTGACCCAGGTAGACCCTCTGTCCTTCCCCCTCTACATAGTGACCATGAGAAATCTTAATTGCTCCCATATAATCCCCCAAACAGGCCAAACCAACACCCTGAACTCCAGACATGGTCATGCCTACTGGACATTATTTAAGCATCCTTCAGGCATCTCAAATTCAATGCCTCCAACCACGTCCACTATCTCTGATCCTCAATCTAGGTCTCCAGTCTGTGTTTTCTGTTCTATGTCTGTTGCCTCAGCCAGGAACCTAGAATCCATCATCTCTGCCTTCTCTCTCTCTCTTACCTCTCTCTGAGCCCATCCAATCAGTCACCAAGTTCTCTTTAATTTACTTCCTGGAAATCTTGTGAATCAGATTCTTTTTGTCCATGTCTTTTGCCTCCTAACCAAGATAACCTCTGCCTAGATCATCAGAATCATTTGTTCACCTGCCAGCCTCATAGAATATCTTTGCCATCAATTCACCAGTGTGATCTGCCAAACACACATCAGTTTATAACATTATCCCATTGACTTTAGAATAGAAAGTTCAAGTTCACACTTCATAATACAGTTTATTAAAGCCTTCATGTGCTATCTCCATTCATTTTTCCATCCTATCTTTAACCATTCTACCTCCCTTTCTGAGTGCCAAGTCCCAGACACACTGACATTGGCCTCCTGCTTCAATGTGCCATGCTTTCTTTCTTTCACCCTTCAACTTTCACATATTTTCTCTCATGGTAAAAATACTCACCTTCCTCCCTGTTTTTATTAAATTTTAGCTTTCAGATATCTGTTTAAACCTCCTTCCTTAGAAAGATCTTTCCTGGGGCCTAATTTTGATGAAATCACTTGACTCTTTTCCCCTCTGCTTCAAATAAAGCCTTTAACATTCTGAGATTAGTCTCCATAATTCTGAGCAGATCTTATCCTCCTATTTTTGGAACGGGGAGATGGACACTAATATGTATATTTAAAGGCGGAGGTTATAGAGTCCTCTTTCACTCACTCTTCATGCAGAAATTATTGGTCCTTGTATTGATGTTCACTCATAGCTCACCATTCAGTTACTTCAACTGAGGCATGTGTAACAGGTGAAAGTGAAAGTGAAGCCACTCAGTCATGTCCTACTCTTTGCGACCCCATGGACTGTAGCCTACCAGGCTCCTCTGTCCATGGGATTTTCCAGGCAAGAGTACTGGAGTGGGTTGCCATTTCCTTCTCCAGGATATTTATTAGCTTTGTACTTCTTTTCCCATCATTGGAATGTCAGCTTCCTGGCAGCCAGGAACTTGTCCGCCTCATCCTCTGTTGAGTCCTCTGCATCCAAAAAAAGTTCTCAGCAACACTGCCACCCGGTTTCACTCTGAGTGTCTTTGTTTGCCGCTCCAGACACTGCACCTTTCCTCTGTACCCTTCCTTACCCCACTCTGTGCCGCGGGGCTGTCTCCTACCGACTGTGTCCATAGGCTCTGTGATGGTTATGTTTGACTGGGTCAAGGGATCCCCAGATAGCTGGTAAGGTATTATTTCTGGAGGAGTGGTTCTGAGGGTGTTTCTAGAAGACATTAGCATTTTATTTTGATAGATCGAGTAATGCGGGTTGGCATCATTCAACTCGTTGGGGGCCCAAATGTAACAGAAAGGTCAGAGAAGAGTGAATTCTCTTTTTCTCTTCTTGAGCTGGTATGTCCATCTCTTCTGTCTTCAGATATCAGAGATCTTGGTTCTCGGGGCATTGGATCCCAGGATTTACACCAGTGGTCCCTGATTCTCTTACCCCACTGGCTTTCCCAGTTCTACAGCCAGTAGACTGCAGACAGTGGAGCTTCTCAACCTCCAAAACCACATGAGCCAATGCCCATTGTCAAGCTCATACACGTCTGTATATACCCGATTGCTTCTGTTTCTCTGGACAGCCCTGGCTGACACTGGATCCAGCCAGTCAAGGCAACAGAGAGCGTGAGCCTGGAGCCGGCTGAGTCCCTGGGCTGCAGCCACAGCCCCTGGCAGCCCAGGGATGCTAATACCTCCCTCCTTTTCGTCCCAGGGCCCTGTACTCTCCCTTGTAATAGCCTCTTCATTAAACTCAGAAAATGACTCCTTTTGAGTTTATCTGTTTTCACCATTATCTGTGTCCTGCTGGGGTCATGACTGATGATACTAAGATTTATTGAATGAACAAATGAGTGAGGCTGCACTGTAGTGAGCCACACTTCTGAATAATTGAAACAAGCTGATTCAAGAGCCATTCCTTCCCATGTTCAGTTTTTGTTTTTGCTTTTTTTTTTTTTTTTAAATTCTGTTTATTTGGCTGAGTCAGGTCTCAGCTGCAGCTCTTGGGATCTTTCATTGTGGGGTGCGGCTTCTCTCTAGTTGTGGTGCACAAGCTCCGGAGCACACAGACTCAGTAGTTGTGGCGCTCAGGCTTAGTTGCCCCATAGCGTGGAGAATCTGTTTCCTGACCAGGGATTGAACCTGCATTCCCTGCATTGGAAGCCAAATTTTTAACTACTGGACTGCCAGGGAAGTACCCCATGCTCACTTCCTTAGAGATTTAGTCATTACCGTTAGCTCAAGGCTCCAAGGATATGCTGGAGTTGTCTTCCTCCAGTAAAATTCCTCTAACCACTCCCTTGCTGGTTTCTCTTATAATCAATGATATGAACAAACAAAGCAGTTTACAGCACTCAGAAAGATCCATTATTGAATCACCCACCTAGTCATCCATTCATTTATTTATTCATCATTCATGAGAAATTTAATAATCATCTACCATGTGCCATGCATCTAGGGATGGCAATTTTATCTCATCTTGCATGCACTGAAGAGAATTCTGAAGCAGTCTGAGCTCAGTGGGGAAACTGTGCCAAGATCAATTAGTAATGTCTGCCATGGATAGAGGAATAGAAGCACCCAGGATCAGTATTTACAGGACCAGTATTTGCCATCCCTGTGTTAGATTCCACTGAGTATGCAATAAATAAATAAAGCAATATAAACCTCAGTAACAAGATTACTTTCCTCTCCAGCTTTGCTACTTCATGCTAAAGCTGCATGCTTGGGATTTCCCTAGTTATCCAATGGTTAAGACTCTGCACTTCCATTGCAGGGGGCACAGATTCAATAACTGGTCAGAGAACTAGGATCCTGCATGTCTCATGGTGCAACCGAAAAAAAAAAGTGACTGCCAAAAAAAGTAACTGTATGCTTGCTCAAGAGTTTCTGATATACAATAACTGTCTTCCCTCAAATGCACCCAAATAGTTATTTGATTGTACAAAGGCATCATTGACCCGACAGGGTCTGTTTTCATTATTTACTGTCTTGATTGTGTTTGGTGAATTACAGGACACAATTAATTGAAAAGTTTTTCAATCTACTTGTTTGAAATGGAAATCATAGACTGCAGCGACCAGCCAGTCCCCAGCCTTAGTTAAGATGAAGATTTTCTAGCTGATCTCGTCACTTTTGGGTAATGTGTCACAACCATCACTTGCAAATAAAAGGCAATGTTCATGAAAACTTTTCTGTCCAGCCCTCTCTTCCTAGATTTTCTTAATGAGGGAACACATGTGAGGAAAGTTACTCCTCTAAGCTTTTCCTTCTTGATTATAGTCAATTTTTGTTTTATATCCAGCCCAATTCATAAGACACTGGATTTGACATGCAGACTTCTTGAACTGAACTTCCTGTGTCCTGGGTATGCATTCCCCTGGGGAGCAGGTTTCCTGATTGCCCTGTTTGGCACTTGATCCTCTTTCTTGAACCGTGTTTCTTTAATACAACCTACTCAGCAGCCCTGGGAAAAATCACCCTCTCTGGGCCTTCATCTGACAGGAGGGGATTCCATAATAAGAATTAGTAATTATGAAGCACTTACTTTGTGCCATACTGTGTATTAAATATATTTAAATATGTACACAGTCAGAACTAAATTATTACACTAAACATGTAATAGATAGATGCTTTACATCAAGGATCAGGGATTTCCCTGGCGGCACTGGATAAGAATCCCCCTGCCAGTGCTGGGAACGTGGGTTCTATCCGTGGTCCGGGAAGATCTCATGTGCCACAGAGCAACTAAACCCTGTGCCCCACAGCTGCTGAGCCTGCACTCCAGATCCCGAGAGCCGCAACTCCTGAGTCCACATGCTACAACTAGCGAAGCTGGTGGGCTTAGAACCTGTGCTCTGCAATGAGGGAAGTCACCATAATGAGAAGCCCTTGCACCGCAACTAGAGAGTGACCCCCACTCTCCACAACTAGAGAAAGCCAGCATGCAGCAAGGAAGACACAGTGCAACCAATTAATAAGTAATCTTTTTAAAAGAATCAGTAACGCTTTCTAGAAAGGACCCTACAAGTATTTTCAGCTTTGTAGGCCATATGCTCTCTGCTGTGCTTATCTAACCCTGCCACTGCAGTGTGAAAACAGCCACAGACAATATGTAATCAAATGAGCATAACTGTGTTTCAATAAAACTTTATTTACAAAAACAGAGGACAGGTTGGTGGGAATGTAAATTGATACAATCACTATGGAAAATAGTATGGAGATTCCTTAAAAAACTAAGGATAGAACTACCATATGACACAATAATCCCACTACTGGGTGTGTGCCCTGAAAAAAACATAATTGAAAGAGACACATGGACCCCAATGTTCTTTGCAGCACTTTTCACAATAGCTAGGACATAATAGCAACCTAGAGGTCCATTGACAGATGAATGGATACAGATATAGTGGTACATGTATACAGTGGAATATTACTTAGCTATGAAAAATGCATTTGAGTCAGACCTGATGAGGTGGCTGAATCTAGAGGCTATTGTACAGAGTGAAGTAAGTCAGAAAGAGAAAAACAAATATTGTATATTAAAGCATGTATATGGAATCTACAAAGATGGTACTGATGAATCTATTAGCAGGGCAGCAATGGAGATGTAGGCATAGAGAAGGGATTTGGACACAGTGTGGGAGGAAGAGGGTGGGGCAAATTGAGAGAGTGGTATGGAAACCTGTACATTACCATATGTAAAATAGACAGTGGGAATTTGCAGTGCTCTGTGACAGCCTGGAGGTATGGAGGGGGAGTCCAGGTAGGAGGGAATATGTGTATACCTGTGGCTGATTTATGTTGATGTGTGGCAGAAACCAGTATAATATTGTAAAGCAATTATCCTTCAATAAAAAATTTTTGAAAAGAATGGGCTCAGTTTGGCCCATAGACTATACTTTGCACTCTGGCTTTATAAATCAGAGTTTCCCTTTTAATTTGTATTACAATCTCATAAGATAGGTACTAGCTAACTAGACTAAGTCACTTTTCTTCGGTTGCTAAGAAAGGAAGAGACAGGATGCAGAGCCAGACTAGTGGCCCCATGATTAAACCATGCTTCTGTGTTTCTAAAAATATTGGACATTGACTCACTCCTGCTCAGGTACCTCCTAGGGCCCCCAGCATCCCAACCTGAGTCCTTGTCAACTCTCTCCCTTCCCCCTTAACCTCTCTGAAAAAGGCCACACTTCTCAGGCATTCATTTCCTCTTAACTCACTGTCTGTCCTCAGTCCAGTATTTGGCATCAACCCCAGCAAATTCTAAATCCTCCTACATTCTGGATATTAAGTCTTCTGCCAGACTGGGGTTTCGCTCAGTCTACATATAATTGGAATGAAATCACCAGATGAAACCAAAGAGCTCACATCTGAATCATGCCTGTTCAATGAATATGTCGACTATCTCATGGTTTTGAGTTTAAACCTTTAGTTCCACTCTCAGCTTGCCATGTGACCCCAGGCGTATCAAAATCTCTTGATTTCTTATCTATTGAGGGATGATTAAAAAAAAAAGAAACAACACGTAAGTTTGCGGTGAGCACTTGCCGATAAAAGCATGATGTAGTCATGGAGATATGGCGTGCAGGAATGGCGAACCAGGCCGGATCCCTTTTACCTTTCTTCTTTCCGTCTTTCGAGGGATGGCAGTGGAGGTATTTTTACTTGCTGCTGGCTGGAGGTGGGTGTTTGTGTCTGGTGGCAAGTCTGTCCTGAGCGGGTGAGCACTGAGTGTTAGAAGTGTCACTTTCAAGCTTTGGCTCCTGTTATCAATGTTGGGTTACCCTCCAGCTGAGGGTGGACCCATGGATCCAACCCACTCATCAAGTCAATATTTACTGCATGTCAGCTCTGTGCCAGGCATGATGCAGCCTGGGAATGTGGTGGTGGACAATACAGACTAGGTTCCTGGAATCTAGCTAGACTGGCAGACACTCAACAACTCACCCAGGGCTGTAATAACAGTGATGATAAGTGCTATAAGCCGTAGGGGCCATGAGCACGCAGGACAAAGAAGGATTCCAAACTGAGGTGAAGAGAGTCCAGGGAAACCCTGCCTAGAGTTTTTCTTCATTCTCCTCCATCTGCCAGCCCTAGAAGTGTAAAGGACCAGAGTGTTCTGAGGAAATGAGTCCAGGATGCTGGGGATCTTGGGGATATGAGCTGAGGCCAGAGAGCTAGGCAGAGGCAAGATGGAGCAGTGCCTTATAGATCTCGTGAGAAACTGTTGACTTTATCCCAAAGATAACAGGAAATTATTAAAAGGAGTTGAATAGGGAGTGACATGATTGTGGATAGGCAAAGGACGTACGAGCTCAAAAGGATGCTGATTGATCTTGAAGCTTTTGAGGTAAAAATTTGACTTCAACCAACTTTCTCATCCTTCTCTTCCTGTATTTCTTTATATTCTCCTTCTCTTCTCTCTAACAGATGGGTCTTCTCTATGTCCCTTGAACCCCCACTCCGTTACCACACCCTGCTCTTCACAGGAAGGTTCTCTTTGCCTCGAGGTGCTCATCTAGGTGTAAAGTGAAAGTCGCTCAGTCGAGTCCAACTCTTTGTGACCCCCTGGACTATACAGTCCATGGAATTCTCCAGGCCAGAATAATGGAGTGGGTAGCCTTTCCCTTTTCCGGGGGATCTTTCCAACCCAGGGATCAAACCCAGGTCCCCCACATTGCAGGCGGATTCTTTACCAGCTGAGCCACAAGGGAAACGCAAGAATACCGGAAAGGGTAGCCTAGCCCTGCTCCAGTGGATCTTCCCGACCCAGGAAGAGAACTGGGGTCTCCTGCCTTGCAGGCAGGTTGTTTTTTTACCAACTGAACCACCAGGAAAGCCCAGGTGTAAAAGGTGGCTTATTTAATGGGAAATGGTCATTCATCTAAACCAGAGGTTGGCAACCTTTTTGCTCTTATACTCCCTAAATAAATTTTGAAAAGTTATTTACCCTTCCTGTCAGATATTTTTGAGTTGATACTTATATTTAATCAGCTTTCTTTTAAATTTTTATTTAAGTTTTTAAATTTTAAAATTGGAGTATACAATTGAGTATATAATATGATTTACAATGTTGTGTTAGTCTCAGTTTACAGCAAAGTGACTAAGTTATACATATACATATATCTAGAGCTTTTCAGGTGGCTTAGATGGTAAGGAATCCACCTGCAAAGCAGGAGACCAAGATCCCCTGGAGAAGGGAATGTTAGGCCACTCCAGTATTCTTGTCTGGGAAATCCCATGGATAGATGAGCCTGACAGATTATAGTCCATGGGGTCAAAAAGAGCTGGACATGACTGAGCGATTAACACACACATACATCTATTCTTTTTTTTTTTTTTGCATCTATTCTTTTTCAGATTATCTTCACATACAGATTATTACAGAGTATTGACTAGAATTTCCTGTGCTATGCAGTAAGTCTTTGCTGATTATCTATTTTCTATATTGTTGCTACTGTTCAGTTGATAAGTTGTGTCCAACTCTGCCACCGTATGGACTGTAACCCTCTAGGCTCCTCCGTCCATGGGATTTCCCAAGCAAGAATGCTGGAGTGGGTTGCCATTTCCTTCTCCAGGGGATCTTCCTGAGCCTGGGACTGAACCTGCATCTCCTACATTGGCAGGCAGATTCTTTACCACTGAGCCTCATGGGGAGGCTCCATTTCCTATATAGGAGTGTGCATACATTAATCTCAACCTCCTCATTTATCTCTCCTCCTGATCTTTACCCTTTGGTAATCTCAAGTCTGTTCTTTGAGTCTGTGAGTGCGTTTCTATTTTGTAAATAAGTTCATTTGTATCATTTTTTTTTTTTAGATTCCACATATGAGTGGTATCATGTGATATTTGTCTTTGTCTAACTTCACTTAGTATGATAATCTCTAGGCCCACCCATGTTGCTGTAAATGGCATTTCATTCTTCTTTTCTGGCTGAGTACTATTCCATTGTACATATGTACCATGTCTTCTTTATCCATTCAGCTATCTATGGACATTTAGATTTCTTCCATATGTTTGTTATTGTAAGTATTGCTGCAATGAATAAAAGGGTGCATGTATCTCTTTGAATTATGGTTTTCTCCAGATATTTTCCCAGGAGTGGAATTGCTGGATCATACACTACTCTCTACTTAGATTTTATTAGCTTATGCTGCTTTGACAAACATGCTCAAATCTTAGTGGCTTATTGTAACAAGGTCTTATTTCTGGCTCACCTGATACATTGCCTGCAGGTTGTTTCTGGCTCTGTTCCATATGTCTTCTCCTTTCCAGGATCCAGGCGGAAGCAAGTGGCACCTGCTGTTGGAACATAACATTCTCCTGGCAGAGGCGAAAAAGAGCTCTGGCGGAATCACTTGATGACTTTTAAACCTGCTGGGTAGCTAGTGGTATACAATGCCTCTACTCACATTCCATGAGCCAAAGCAGGTCATACGGCCAAGCCTGACCCAAGTATCAGTATATTCTGTTTATAAGAATGGGACAGCAAAAACTGGAGATAAAAATGCAATCTATCACAACGTCTAAATTCTTTTAACCGTAAGCTTAAAAGTTGCAAATGTTATCATTTCTGGCATAGTGCATATGTACTTTAAATATATTTTGTCATGGCCTTAGAACTCCTTCAGTTTGTGAAAATTTCCACTCACATAAAAGCCCCTTGGCAAAGGTGGTTCTCATGTTCAAATAAATCCATCAGATGGGTCTTATTTTTTGTCAGAAAAAAAATCTAAGTTAAAATTTCAATTCAAATACACTTTTTGATCTGTTCCTATGGCAACTATTGATTTCTAAATTTGTAGATGGGTAGATATTTCCACAGTTAAAGTCACAGAGTCATGTCATTTATTGGTTTCCGGGAAGAAAAAAGGTCCTGCCCTTTTAATAATTCTTAGTCAAGTCCTCAAGTCTTTGCTGTCACGGAGCTCCTTCTGGAACAATGCATTATCGAACTGTGTCTTGTCTGGTGTCCCAAAGGATTTTGCTCACCAAGTCATACCCCAAAGAAAGATCTGGATGGGCAAGAAATACACTATGTTTTGTCAAGCAGGAAAATGGTGACCATGAAAGGAAAAGTGAAAGCAGACGTGGCAGACTGGAGGTGCTGACTTAAATAGCATTTGTGGACGTTCAGGATGTGAAACATTATTTTCTTTTCGGTCTTGCAAGTGTACACTATCCTCCCCTCCTCCTGAAAGTCATAATATCTCATAGGAGTGTACACATCCAGTTTGAAGATTATTTCCATAAGACACAAGATGCTTTAGGTGTGGGTGAAGGTAAAATGAATGGAAAGACCTCAGTGAAAAAGAGAACCAGGAACTTCCCTGCTGTCCAGTGCTTAAGAATCCACCTTCCAATGCAAGGAGATGTGGGTTTGATCCTTGGTTGGGGAACTAAGGCCCCACATACTGCAGGGCAACTGAGCCCTGGCATGGAAACTGCTGAGACCGCATGCCACAGTGAAGAGCCCATGTGCCACAACTGAGACCCGATGCAGCCAAAAATAAATATATAAGTAAATATTTTTTAAAAAAGGAAAAAAAACAGAAAGAAAAAACTGGAGTAAAAGTCTCAAAGCATATAGAAAATGTGTGAAAGTCGGGGAGTAAAACTCCCCAACTCCCTGGCTGAAGCTGGCTAGGGATATATTAAAAATTTTCCCCTTCCACGAGAGAAGTAGAAACCAGTGATGGAGCTGGGGAAGGAGAAGTGAGCTTGGGGCTGCATCTGAGCGAGGGGGTAAGCCTACGAGGAAAGGGTCCTGGACCCCAGCCCATGAAGGATGACTCGACCGGTGCCAGTTTGAGGAAACATCACGTACGTGGTCTCTCGAGTTGATTTCAGAGGAAGTTTCAGGAATCATTGATTTCATCTGCTCGTCACCAGCATGATTAATACATGTTTCAGGACACACACACACACACACTTTCTTATTAATGAAGCCCGTATGCCTTATACAAGAAACAGATCACAAAACTCTGGAAATACTTTCCAGGACATGTCCTGTCCCTGCCCCCACCCTCCACTACCCACCCCCCACCCACCCTTTCTTTTCCCTCCTTTCCTCACCTCCTGTTTCTCTTTCTTCTCATTTTCTTGTTTTCTGCCCCTTCTCTGCTGTTCCTTTTCATCCTTATACTCATCCCCAGAGGCTTAACCCTGTCTCAGTGTTTTAGTCAGGAACTGACACTGATACAGAGAAAAAAATGAACAATCTCTGCACCTCTCTTCTCAGCAAGGCTCAAGAATTTTTCAGTTTTGGATGAGCCTCTTTGTCGGGAAAATGAATCAAGGAGGTGATAAGGTATTGTTGAAAGTCTCTAGCCAGGTATGATTAGCGTAGCACCAAAGGGCTTACTTAGGACCTTATTTGTGTTTATTATTTTTTAAAAAATGCATGTTTGTATAGAAATTGTAAGATATCAGGAGGGGAAAGAAACTTAGAGACCATCTAATTCAAATGTTCATTTTACAAAAGAGGAAACTGAGGCCAGAAAGGGGACAAGATTTATCCAAAGTCACTTAGGACTGGCAGCTTTCCACTTTAGAATCTGTTATCTAGGGGGAAAACTGGGACCCAACAGTCAAAAGTCCAGAAGACATCCATTTATTAACATGCAGAGGTGAGCAAGTCCACAAACATGTATGCAGTAGTTACAGCAAATATAATAGACATAGGGTGCTCTCTCTGCTCTTAACCTCTTTTTGTTGGGTTTCTGATTGAATATATTCAGCTCTTATTCATTAAAGAGTGGGATGTTGTTGTTCAGTTATTAAGTTGCATCTGGCTGTTTGTAACCCTATGAACTGTAGTCCACCAGGCTCCTCTGTCCATGGGATTTCCCAGGCAGGAATATTGGAGTGGGTTGCCAATTTCCTTGACCCATGGATCAAACTGGTGTCTTCCGCATCTCTTGCATTGGCAGGCAGATATTTTTTTTTTTAATCACTGACCCCCCAGGGAATAAGAGTCACATATCTGTGGTGATTCAGGGACTCATTTGCCCATTTGTAACCATGTATCTAATGTTTTAGGTCCAGGTGGAAGGGAATTGAGGCTGCACACACACACCCGGGCATATGTCTAGAGTGTGCATCTCTGATTGAAGTCTTTTTTAAAAAATACATTAATTTATTCATTTGGCTGTGTTGGGTCTTACTTGAGGTGTGTGAAATCTTCAATCTTTGTTGCATTATGCAGGATCTAGTTCCCTGACTAGGGATCGAACTCTGGCCCCCTGCATTGGGAGTGTGGATACTTAGCTACTGGACCACCTGGGAAGGTAAGTCTCTCTGACTCAAGACTTCAGTTCAGTTCAGTTGCTCAGTGGTGTCTGACTCTTTTTGACCCCATGGACTGCAGCTCATCAGGCTTCCCTGTCCATCATGAACTCCTGGAGTTTGCTCGAACTCATGTCCATGGAGTCAGTGATGCCATCCAACCATCTCATCCTCTGTCCTCTCCTTCTTCTCCTGCCCTCAATCTTTCCCAGGTTCAAGGTCTTTTCCAATGAGTCAGTGATTCGTATCAGGTGGCCAAAGTATTGGAGCTTCAGCATCAGTCCTTCCAATGAATATCAGGACTGATTTCCTTTAAATTGGACTGGTGTGATCACCTTGAAGTCCATGGGACTCTTAAGAGTCTTCTCTAACACCACAGTTCAAAAGCATCAATTCGTTGGTGCTAAGCTTTCTTCATAGTCCAGCTCTCACATCCATACATGACTACTGGAAAAACCATAGCTTTGACTAGAAGGACCTTTGTTGGCAAAGTAATGTCTCTGCTTTTTAATATGCTGTCTAGTTTGGTCATAACTTTCCTTCCAAGAAGCAAGTGTCTCTTAATTTCATGGCTGCAATCACCAACTGCAGTGATTTTGGAGCTCCCCAAAATAAACTCTCTTGCTGTTTCCATTGTTTTCCCAGCTATTTACCATGAAGTGATGGGACCAGATGATCTTTGTTTTTTGAATGCTGAGCTTTAAGCCAAATTTTTCACTCTCCTCTTTCACTTTAATCAAGGGGCTGTTTAGTTCTTCACTTTCTACCATAAGGGTGGTGTCATCTGCATATCTGAGATTATTGATATTTCTACCGGCAATCTTGATTCCAGTTTGTGCTTCAGTCAGCCCGGCATTTTGCATGATGTACTCTCCATATAAGTTAAATAAGCAGGCTGACAATATACAGCCTTGACATACTCCTTTCCCAATTTGGAACCAGTCTGTTGTTCCGTGTCTGGTTCTAACTGTTGCTTCTTGACATGCATACAGATTTCTCGAGAGGCAGGTCTGGTGGTCTGGTGTTCCCATCTCTTGAAGAATTTCCCACAGTGTGTTGTGATCCACACAGTCAAAGGCTTTGGCATAGTTAATAAAGCAGAAGTAGATATTTTTCTGGAACCCTCTTGCTTTTTCGATGATCCAATGGATATTGGAAATTTGACCTCTGGTTCCTCTGCCTTTCTAAATCCAGCTTGAACACCTGGAATTTCATGGTTCACATACTGTTGAAGCCTGGCTTGCAGAATTTTGAGCATTACTTTGCTAGTGAGTGAGATGAGTACAATTGTGCAGTAGTTTGAACATTCTTTGGCATTGCTCTTCTTTGGGTTTAGAATGAAAACTGACCTTTCCAGTCCTGTGGCCACTGCTGAGTTTTCCAAGTTTGCTGGCATATTAAGTGCAGCACTTTAACGGCAGCATATTTTAGGATTTGAAATAGACTGGAATTCCATCACCTCCACTAGTTTTTTTTCATAGTGATACTTCCTAAGGCACTTGACTTCGAATTTCAGGATGTCTGGCTCTGGGTGGGGGATCACACCATTGTGGTTATCTGGATCATGAAGATCTTTTTTGCATAGCTCTTCTGTGTATTCTTGCCACCTCTTCTTAATATCTTCTGCTTCTGTTAGGTCCATACCATTTCTATCCTTTATTGTGCTCATCTTTGCTTGCAATGTTCCCTTGGTATCTCTGACTGAAAACTTAAGTAAAATATGCCTAATAGTAGGATCATCCTTGGAGAAGGCAATGGCACCCCTCTTCAGTACTCTTGCCTGGAAAATCCCATGGATGGAGGAGCCTGGTAGGCTGCAATCCATAAGAGTCAGACACGACTGAGCGACTTTACTTTCACTTTTCACTTTCAAGCATTGGAGAAGGAAATGGCAACCCGCTCCAGTGTTCTTGCCTGGTGAATCCCAGGGACGGGGGCGCCTGGTGGGCTTCTGCCTATGGGGTCGCACAGAGTCGGACACGACTGAAGCGACTTAGCAGCAGCAGCAGCAGGATCATCCACCATGTTCTATTCTCCCAAAGAGCATTTGAGCGGGAATTAGGAGAACTGGGTTCTAATCCTGCCATGTCACTGTTTTTTTCTGAATGGCCTTGGGAAAGTCCCTTTCCCTCTCTGAGACTCTGTTTCAGCATTTTTACAGTGCAAATTATACCTCAGAGAGTTGTGAGACGGAAATGAAGTGGCTAGTGTAAAGCACGTGCGTGATAAGTGAATAAGTGCTGCCGTAACAGAAGGGACTTTAATTTTTATCACCACCTTCCATGGCCATGGGGAGCTCAGGGATTTTTATCTGGTGGAAGATGTCCTCCTGCACACTCTCTACTTGCACTTCAATTCTTGCCACGTGTCTCCTCTTCAGAGAGGCTCCTCTGAACAGCACCTCGCCATCTGCTATGCTACCCAATCCCTCGAACCAGTTCACTCTCAATCCTCTTAAGCAGGTCTGTTTTCACCTCTAGACCTTACCGCTCCCTGCCATGTTATGAAATATTTACTTTTTTTTTTCCCTAGGGGTATAGTCACTTTACAATGTCATGCTAGTTTGTGCTATACAATGAAGTGAATCAGTTGTATGTGTACATACATGTACAGCTACATATATGCCTCCCTCTTGGACCTCCCTTCCACCCAGCCCCATCCACCCTTCTAGGTCTTCACAGAGCACCAAGTTGAGCTCCCTGTGCTATAAAGCAGTTTTCCACTAGCTATCTGTTTTACACATGGCTTTTGTATTCACACATGGCATATTTATTTCCTTTTTCCACTCTCTGACTGTGAGACCCATGAGGGCAGGGACTTTGGCAAGTTTCTCTTACCACTTATCCCAGGGCCTAGAACCGGTGGTGCTGGCAGGTAGCACGTGTTCAATAAACATTTGCTGATGCACGAATGATTGCAGGACCCCTCAAGAGAATTTGATGCAGGCATCTTTAGCCAGAGATGAAGTAGCTCCAGGAAGAGTAGGGGGTGACTCTGGGTGGTGGTGACAGCTTGGGAGATGCACAAATTCAGATTTCATGGCCTCAGTGGATGTTTTGAATGCCCAGAGATATTGGAGCACTTGTCTCAGAATTTTATCTCTACGTGTCCAGTGATATAAAAGACCAAAAGGATGAGGCATCAGCCACTTAACAGAGTGAGGGGTGTGCCTGCCGCTATCTATCCAGAGACATGGGTAGAGCCGGGACAGTGTGTAGGTGGGGTGTTGGCTCCTTCTCCAAACACTGTGGGCCAGCAGGAGAGATGAGGTGAGGAGGGAGTCAGGAAAAGAGGCAGACAGGCCTGCAGTGCTTAGAGGAGACCCTTCCCCATCTTCCAGCGCAGCCAACTATTGGCCCAACCTTGGACACTTGTCGATGTGACTGTCATGGAAGCTTCTGATTTCATGAACTGAATAGAAGAGTCTACTCTGCGAGAACCCTTGCAACTCTTGCAGGGAAATACACCTGGTTTCTCCACTGAAAACAGTGGTAGACCAGAGATCTTGAGTGGAATCTGCTCTGAGCTGATTTTCAGAGTGCTGGGCTGATAAAACTGGCCACTGCCAGAAAGTCTGTCTCAAGGATCTTGACCTCTGTGCTGATACCCAAGGATCTATTGCATTGTATTACATTATGTTATATTTCATCTATTTTATGATATTTACCTGGGTCTCCTGCATTGCAGGCAGATTTTACCATCTGAACCACTAGGGGCTTATTCTATATGTACACACACACACACATATATATATATATATACATGAATAAGTACACATACATACATATATATGTGTGATCAAGCCAGTCAATCTTAAGGGAGATCAACCCTGAATATTCACTGGAAGGACTGATGCTAAAGCTGAAGCTCCAGGATTTTGGTCATCTGATGCGAACAGACGACTCATTGGAAAAGTCCCTGATGCTGGGAAAGATTGAGGGCAGAAGGAGAAGAGGGCCTCAGAGGATGAGATGACTGGACGGCATCACCAATGCAATGAACAATGAACTTGGCAAACTCCAGGAGACAGGGAGGGACAAGGAGGCCTGGCGTGCTGCAGTCCATGGGGTCGCAAACAGTCAGACATGACTGGACGACTGAACAACAACAGCAACACACACACATCTGTGTGTAAAAAAGACAGCAGAGAGAAAGCGGCAGGAGACAGGAATTCAAGGATGTACAGTTCATCACAAAGAGTGGTGCTGACCACAGGCAAGGGGTTTCTCCGTATCCTCTTATCCTGAATTTACAGCACACCGAATGCCCCGGCGGTGCCCCGCAGTCCCCCGCGAGGCCGTGATCTCAAGATGGTCCGAGCAGCATTTGCAACAATGACAGAAAAAGGCTAAATGCAACTAACCCTCCCTGCCATCCTGGTGGCTGTGCTGGTAGGATGACAGCCAGCCAGAAGCTGGTTCTGGTGGCCACATGGCTTGTGCCTGCACATTCCCCCCAAACATTTGCAGTCTGCAGAAGCAGGGCTGCCTGTCAGCAACCCCGAGTCATTTTCTTCTCCTTTCTGGTTTCGTGCCTGGCCCTCCAGGGGCCCCCAGACACATCCATTAGGGGTCTGCCCCAGGTTGGGAAAGCTCAGGGGGGGATGCTGTGGGGTCAGCTGGGATTTGCCTGGGATGCTCTCCCCCTCCCCGAGGGAGACTCTTCTGGGTGTGTCCGAGGGTGCTCCCTAGTGCTCCCTGGGGGCCCCAGAGAGTGTGCAGGAGAGCCAGCCAGCCGCGCTGTCCCTCCACGTCTCCTCCCTCCTGTGGTCAAGCACAGGGTTTTGAAAAGTCTCCTTTGGTGTGGCCATGGGGTCCCTGACCTCTATCCGGCCCTCCTGCCTTAAAGCCGTGGGGCCCATCTTGGGATCTTTTCAGCTTTCTGTGAAGATCCGGGCAAGCTACTTTTTCTCCTCAGGAGGCTCTGCCCGCCAGCCAAGTCATGTTCCATTGAGGTCATGGGAGATGGATTATTTTACACAAGCATTTGCAAATGATGGCTCAAACTCGAATCTACAAGTAGGTGTTGATGGCTGAAACTCCCAGGCATCTGTTCCCATCCCCTTGGCAACCCTCATCCCTGGCATCTGCTTCACACCTTTCCCGCTTTGCAGAAAATTTCTGCTCTCCTTTAAGCTTCTGTCCTCCCAAAGGTAGTCAGTAGGAGCTATGATGTGGGGAACCCAGAGTTTGGGGGCTCTCGGAGCCTCAGGATACTGTGGGGCTGTCTGCCCCAAGCAATTGACTAGAGATTCGGGGCTGGGGGGCACTTGAAGTAGCCTGTGGTACAGAAACTCACACATCAATTGCTGATGTTTGGGAGGAGGACCACACATGGCTATTTTCTTTTGCAGTCCTCTCCTGCTCCTTGCCTTCCACCTCATGTTAGACTCAAAGTTGTGCTACATCCAGGGGAGTTTTTCTTGGCAGTATCCTGGATTTGCCTCTCTTTTTGATGTAGGTCATGGAACAATTGTTCTCAAAGACAATGAAAAGGAAAATGGAAGATTTTTGACCTGGTCCCTTCTTCCCCCTGTGCCTGCATTTCCTGCCTCTGAGGAGGTTGAGTTAGTACCATGGCTGTCTCTCCCCTTCCTCATTCTGCCCCTTGTTCTCTAAACTCTTTCAGACATTCTGGGATTAGATAAGGAGAATTTTAGAAGAGCCCACAATTAAGTTTGGATAGTTGGAGTATGTTTTATTCTGATTTCCTCCCACCTATTAAGTTCTGAAAAATTGTTCACTTGGAATGAGATTCTCTAAACTCCCAAGATGCTGAGACTGTGAATTGCAAAGACCCAGGATTTTGAAGCACCATGACTTCCTTTCTTCTCCGCACCCAAATTGATAATTGGTGGTCAGTTATTTCATGGAATTGGTGATGCCCAGTTCTAAAACTCTTCAAGTTGAGAGTAGTGTCCTCAACAACATATCTAGAAATCAGAGCCTGATATTTTATTCCAAAATATTCAGTGCCTCACAGCTATCTGCAGGATGAAGTCCAAAGATTTAGCCAGACTGCTGAGTACAGTTGTTCAGGTTGTGCACTGTACAATGCTAAGGTGACTCACACTTAGCACAGTCACAGGTTTCTATAATAAGCAAAGTATTCAAAGTTCTTCAAAGTACATGCTCAAGAGGCTCTTCTAATCTTATGTTCCCTTAGTCTACAGGTGGACCTTTAACTTTAGCCAGACTGATTTCACTGCCTTCAAACAGCATGAAATTCCAACATCTGGGGCTTCATACAGACTCTTCCTTTAAGATAAGGAACATGTCTTCCCTCGTTTCCACCTAGCTGAATCTTCCTGGTCTTTCAAAACCTACTTTATCTTATTTTATTTTTTATTTTTCTGTAATTTTAGAGGTTGTTTTCTATTTACAGTTACTGCAAAATATTGGTTATATTCTCAGTGTTGTATAATACATCCTTGTAGTCTATCTTACACCCAGTAGCTTGTACCTTCCACTCCCCCACTCTTAACTTGCCCCATCCCCCTTCCTTTCCCTACTGGTAACCACTAGTTTGTTCTCTAAACCTATGAGTCTGTTTCTTTTTTGCTATATTCACTAGTTTGTTGTATTTTTAAATTCCACATATAAGTGATGTCATCAAGTCTGTGTGACTTCTTTCACTTAGCATAATGCCTTCCAATCCATCCATGTTGCTGCAAATGGCAACATTTCAAAGCCTACTTTAAGTTTCACCTTCTCTGTGACATTTTCCCTGCCTATACCACCTGGAAGACATCACTATTTCTCCTGAACTTCTGTAGTGTTTGTGATCGACAGACCCCTCGAGACAGACTACCCACAGCTGGAATTTTAGTTTTATGCCCACGAATTCTAGGTCTCCAAGTAGATTTTGAGCGTTTGAAGACAGACCCCAAGTTTAACATGGCCTGAATTTCCTACAGCGCCAGACACAGTGCCTGACGCACAGAGGGGGGCTCATTTGATTAGTGACCTCCTGGCTGGTTGGTTTCAGTTGCTTTGTGAACAATCCACTCACCCTCTCTCCCACCCCCTTGTTATTTTATTCCAGTTCCTGGAATTTCATAATAACAGAGATGGTTCCAAAAAACCGATACAGACCATTTCCTCCAAATAAACCCATGTTTCATATGACAAATGCTGGAGCTTTTTATAAAAGAAACCCTCTGTTTGGGTTCCATCAAATATGCCAAATAATAATGATAATAAAACAATATCCATTTATTTAGTGCATCTTAACAACAGATACATGGACTAAATACATACATTACCTTCTTAAATCCTCAGCAAACTGTATTTTCTCAACTTTGCACATGAATAGTTGTGGCTGTGTATGTGCTCAGTCGTGTCCAACTCTTTGTGACCCCATGAACTCTAGGCCACCAGGCTCCTCTGTCCATGGAATTCTCCAGGCAAGAGTGCTGGAGTGTGTAAGTAACTGAAGTCTAAAATAGATAAAGCAACTTGTCTTAGGGGCCAGAGCTAGTGAGTGATGGCCTCAATATTTGAACTCAGTCTTTCTGAATCAAGGGTCTTAACCACTGTGCATCTATGCAAGGTCTCCTGGGTCTGGTCTGAAGCACTTTTGAAGGGTACCCTGGCAGTAAGGAGGAGAAGGCTGGATGGCATCACTGATGCATTAGAGATGAACTTGGGCAAACTTTGGGAGGTGGTGAGGGACAGAGAGGCCTGGTGTGCCGCAATCCATGGGGTCGCAAAGAGTCAGACAAGACTGGGCAACTGAGCGGCAACAACACCTGGCCGTCAGGCACACTGTGGGCTCCGGACTGACCTGGATGTGGCCAGAGCTCTCAGTCCTCAGCGGTGTCCGCCAGAAACTAGTTAATAGGCCTTATCTTTAAACTGAAGCGATTGGACCTGGTCCCTTCCTGTTCTAAGAATTTATGAAGCTACAAAAAGTAAAGACACGGCCCTTGCTCTCAGGAATGTACAGTCTCCTGTGTTTGGGGAGAAGGATTGGGGGAGGGGTGGCAAATAGAAATCTCAGTAGAGAAAAAGCCAGCTAAAGTAAACTATGTCCCAGTTAGGAGACTGGTTGAGGTCCATGGGTTCAAGTACATCAGAGGATCCGAGAAGCTGGTGTTGTTGCTTTGCAAGCGGAGAGAGCTTGGATCCGCCATCAGCAGGCTGCTTTTTTCCCCAAGGACAATGAACTTGACCTAAGGCCGGGGGGTGAGGTGATGGGGGTACTGCCGGAGAAGAGGAGGAGCGTATCACTAACCCCAGGATGTTTATCAGCCAGGCCAGTTTGACCCTTCGACAAGATGTTTCTTGAGCAAATTTTTTGGAATTTTGGTGGGCTCTGACCTGCAGTTTTCACTTCCAAAATAACTTGACTTTTCTAAAGTGGTAATTTCATTTTCATGATAATACTAAACTGAAGCCACATGATCCCTAATTGGAAGCAGGTCTTGGGCCGCAGAGTTGCCAAGAAGCAGTAAGAAACATGCTTATTCTACTACTTTGCTTGAGGCACTCAGCATTTTTGAATGCCTGGGCAGAAATATAGTTTTTTAAATAAAGCCAATCCCTGAGAGAGGAGGGGGTGAGGGGAGGGGAGAGAGTGGGGGTGGTTAGAAATGGGAGAAGGGATTTTTTTTTTTCTTAATCCAAAGAGAGGAAAATAACACTCTTTATTTTTGTATTTAAATTGTCCCATCTGTCTCTACCATCTTTTGATACGAGTGAAATCAGGGTGTGTCCTGTGGGTCTTGGGGTGGTGGTGGGAGGGTTGCTGCTGTTCTTTCAGCATTCAGATTTGCTATTCTGACTTCCATCAGCCCAGCAGAGAGTACGGGGCCAGCCTCATGAGGGACACTGGGAGCGTTGCCTTTTTCTATTTTCTTTCCCACATCACTTCATTTGTTCTATTAATTGTATCCTGATGAGAGACGCAGAAACTCCTCCTCCAGTGGCAGTTGTGAGATCGTTTGAGTAAGTCCCCCTGGAGGAGGAGAAGAAAGCAATCCCAACTTTTCTTTGCAGAGTGGCAAAAAGTCTCCCAGGCAAGGAGACTCCAGAAAAGACGGACCCAAGGGAAATCTTTTAATGATTTCTTTCTTCTTTTTTAAATGAAACAAAACAGATCCCCTTTCCGAAAACAAAAATTAGATCACAGATTAAATGCATCTCGGAACTTTCTGATCTGACGGAAGCCAAAGCTGTTTTCTAAATACAGTTGGGAGCCCCGTAATCACATGGTGGTTGGTGAGACGCTTTCCTTTCTGCTGCCCTCAGTTTCCTGCGAGGCACCATTTTAGACAAGTTTGCTGGAGGGGACTCCAGCTTCCGTGGCTCTGTCCCACCCTGTCAGTTAATAGCTGCCTGCGTGCTGTTGGAGCCTCCGCTGGCTGGCTGGCTGGCAGCCATGTGGGTCTTTTTCTTTGTGGAGGCAGCAACCCTCAGCATCCTTCTACCTCCATCCCTCTGCTCGCCTTGCCAGGTCTGGTATGGAGCCTTTCCCCAGGGCTACCCATGGCTGGACTGTACCAGAAGAACCTCTGGCTTGATTCTGATGCTTCCAATTCCTGCTTTGCACACTCCTGTAAAGAAAGAAAACATATAACAGGAACCATGAAGAAGAGAACAAGGGAGGGACAAAATGATGGGGGGAAAGAGACTGTTGTAGATTTTAACTGTTGCCTGTTTAAAAAAAAAAAAAATGCTGCCCCCTGAGTTGGGCAAGAGTAGCCCAGAGCTTGGGTTGAGAAAGTCTATAAGGGGAGAATATTTAGACATGCGGCCACAATGTCTCAAGATAGCTGTGACTCAGTGACTTCCCAAAACATGGATTTCAGATAAATATCATGTTACGTCCTTTTTTGTACTTTTTGCTGGATTTTGCTAAGGCAGTTGTTGACCATTTTAATTGAAAGCCTGCCGTTACACACCCACTTCAGTTTCCAAGGAAGGCACGCAGGTGGTGAAGGTCCAGAGGTGACACTAGCTGGTATCTGCTGGTGTCCCCAAGGACCCCTAGGCCCTGAAGCCAGAGCATCTGGCCCATTTCAGCAGTTTATTCGCAAGTTCAGCCAGTCATCTGGATGTTTTGTCTGTACAGTGCCAAACATCTGGATTGACTTTTTTTTTTTAACCAGACTTACTAGATGTTTTGGCATTGTGTAGACAAGAATTCAATTTTTTAGTAATTATTTCTCTACTACATCTGAGATTATTAGGAACTGGTGCTCTGGTACAATGCAGGAGAGAGATACAAAAGAAGGCTTTTTTTTTTTTGCTGATTGGTTACTTTTTTGGAGATATCTATACCAAAATCACTGCGGATGGTGACTGCAGCCATGAAATTAAAAGACGCTTACTCCTTGGAGGGAAAGTTATGACCAACCTAGATAGCATATTAAAAAGCAGAGACATTACTTTGCCAACAAAGGTCCATCTGGTCAAGGCTATGGTTTTTCCAGTGGTCATGTATGGATGTGAGAGTTGGACTGTGAAGAAAGCTGAGCGCCAAAAAATTGATGCTTTTGAACTGTGCTGTTGGAGAAGACTCTTGAGAGTCCCTCGGACTATAAGGAGATCCAACCAGTCCATCCTAAAGGAGATCAGTCCTGGGTGTTCATTGGAAGGACTGATGCTGAAGCTGAAACTCCAATACTTTGGCCACTTCATGCAAAGAATTGACTCGTTGGAAAAGACCTTGATGTTGGGAGGGACTGGGGACAGGATGCGAAGGGGATGACAGAGGATGAGACGGCTGGATGGCATCACTGACTTGATGGGCATGAGTCTGAGTAAACTCCGGGAGTTTGTGATGGACAGGGAGGCCTGGCGTGCTGTGATTCATGGGGTTGCAAAGAGTCGGACATGACTGAGCGACTGAACAGAACTGAACTGACACCATTCAAAGTCAGTGGTTTGACTGCTTTGCTTTTTCACTAGTGGATGAAATTAACCAAAATAATATGGTGTGTTGATTTTACAAAATATAACCTTAAATTCCCCCAATTCATTTGAAAAGAATTACAATTTTAAGATTTTTCTGCATGAGTTTAAAAACATTGAGAATTGAGTAACTCTAGAACATGACTTATGAGCCTAGGTTACCTCTGGATTGTCATACTTATCCTTTTGAGTCAGAGATCTTCTGTGTCAGTGTAGAGAGCTTCTTCCTACAGTTATTTATGGTCTGTTCTTGAAACTTTCATTTTTCCCTGGGGAAATCTTACTTTCACTGTTAAGGGTTATTACTATCAACCAGGCCAATGCCATGAAAAGTGCTGGATTTTGTCTCCATGTTCAAGTTTCCTGTCCATCTTGATGGATAATGTACTCTCACATTTTATTGTATGGCCATATTGAAAACAATTTTTATGTCTTATATAAAACTCAAGATGAGAAAATCCATTATATTTTCAAGGTCTCAATTTGAGGGCTCTGTATAATATTTCAATTGTATTTCAGCACTGGGGAAAGGCTTTGTCTCATTAGAATCTATGTTTCCCTTTTTGCCAAGGCTGCAAGGGAGCTTCAAGCTAAATTTAATTTTCAAATGCTTTTACTCATATATTGCAGGCATTTAACAAAAACAATATTCCCCAATTAAAAAGTTTAGAGCCTCTCTCTTTTTTAAAGTTTTTTTTTAATGGAGATCATTTTTAAAGTTTTTATTGAATTTGTTACAATACTACTTCTGTTTCATGTTTTCGTTTTTTTGGCAATGAAGTATGTGAGATCTTAGCTCCCAGACCAGGGGTTGAACCCATACCCACTGCATTGGAAGGTATGGCCTTAATCACTGGACCACCAGGAAAGTCCCTAGAACCTCTCTTTTTGATTTTCTGTTCTGAATCACTTTATTGCATTATAACGTTGCGAGCTCAGTGCCTAAAGTTCTAAAGTATGTAATTATATATGCAAAACAAAATTAAATATGTAAAGGATATCTACCACTAAGAAAAAAAAGCATACAGGATATTAACCAAATTGAAAATTTATTGAAATATGCATAAAAATATAAATTAAACATTATGTAACTAAATACTAAAAAAGTCCTATCAGTAAAATAAAATGTATTTTATGAAATGTTAGTGGGCAGTATTCCCAGTTTATATTCTTTGGCATTTATTAAAAAAAAATCCATAGAAGCGGTTAAGCTTCAGAATGAAGCTACACTCTTCACAAAACTGGATTTCAGCAGGAGACTGTAGAAATAATGTTCTACTTGGATGACAAACAATTATTCTCTAGGGCCATGTGACAAATGGAGATTTCCAAAACAGCAGGTTCTCACAGAATGACCTTTTCCCAAGTTGGGCTGCATGGATTGAGTTCTCATGATACATCTTTCAGTATCTCTTTTCATATGTCTTAAGACATAGACGGGCTTCCCAGGTGGCTCAGTGATAAGGAACCCGCCTACCAATGCTGGAGATGTAAGAGACGCAGGTGCGATCACTGGGTTGGGAAGATTCCCTGGAAAGGGCATGTCAACCCACTCCAGTATTCTTGCCTGGAGAATCCCATAGACAAAGAAACCTGGAGGGCTACTGTCCATAGGGTCTCAAAGAGTCAGACATGAGTGAAGTGACTTAGCATGCATGCAAGACATAGACAAAGCATGAGTCTAGAGATATCTTTATTTTTTTTTCTTTCCTCATGTCCATTTCTTAAAATTCCTCAAGGGATGTCCCCTAAAAGTTAAAGTCTTGGACCAACCTAGCTATGGGACATCAGCCCTAAATTAGCTTTCTCTGCTCGCTTCCCAAGTTCTTATTCAATACTTTACGATAGTGCGAAATGAACATTATTATGAGTGTGAAATCAGGTTAAAACAAGGCAAGAAAAGTCAACTGCAAACTCAACAACAATGACCTCTTTATTCCCCCTTCATTGCCCAGCCAGTTGGTCCCTGGGATCCCCAAGGTTGAGCAGGTAGCGAGGGAAGATTCCAACAATCTGCCTTTCCCTTGGCTCTGGGATTTGTCCTCCAGTGGGCTTCCCTTGCCTATAATGTGAGCACAACCATTTCAGTCACTCAGGTCTCTCCCATCTTTGAAGTTTCTTCTCTCCCAATTTTTATGACACCAGTGATATTACAGAGTCTCCATCTAATTTTTCTGCATTAAAATTGCTCTTTTGCTGTGGAAACAGTGGGCTATAAGTTAGCAGTGAGCTTTAGGCTAATTCTCTGTGGTTTGACCTTCACTCCCTTGCCCAGAGTCCTGAAGAATCTGCAGTCAGCTGAGCTTTTCCATATGCCCATGTGAACACATCACAAAGACACTGGGGTGTACAAGGTGATCAGGAAGCAAGAGGAAGGAGAACATTGGCTAACTCAGGCAAGGGAGATAAATTCAGCTAGTTATCTGAATGAAGTAAGATGGAAACTCATTAATTTCTATTGTCTCCAGCAATACCTTCAGTCTAGGGTGCCTTGGGTTGGTGGATTCCATTCCATGTGTTGAATTAAACACTTGCTATTAAACTCCATTGAATTACTTAAAATGACAGCAAGGCTATGATGGTTCACAGAGCTCCCATGCTAAGAACATTCTCTTTATGAGCTTCCAAACCCAAGGATAAGTAGAGTTAACTTCTTGCCCTACAGCAGTTAAAAGAAGCCAAAAGGGAATGAATAGGTTTTTTTTTTTCTTTCCCCCTCAAAAAATTATGTCCAAAAATAATGAGAATTTCCAAATTACAAAGTGATTAAGTCTTTTAGGAAAGAACTTCACATTCTCCCAGAGATAACTGGGTCACATAATCTAAGAATTTAGGGAGATACATGAGAACATGTAGCCCGAACTTTTCATCAGACTCAGAGACATGCAGTGACTTGTGCTGACACCCCACAGACCCCTTGGTTTTTTCTCATAGACCGCAAGCCTTTGCCCTCCTAGATAACTCTAACTCCTGGAAATTCAATTTGTCTGGAATAATTAAAGTGGCTGCTGGGGCCCTCTAAGCCTTTAAAATCCATTCCATTCAAAAGGTGAGGAACAATTGGGGAAAAATAAACTCAGAGAGAAATATGGGCTGACCCTGCTACCCCCAATGCCCTGAAAAGCACACCTACCTGAGTTCAGTAGTCAGAGCTTCATGAGCTCTAGCTATAAAATAAAGTTAAAAATAAAATTAATTTTAGGGAACACTTTAGTAAGGAATTTCTCAGGCCTATGATTTGAGAAAGAGGGATCCAATTATCCTCATTAGGGATAACTAGTATCTGAGTTTTCAGATCTGGCTCTTAGAAGAGCAGTCTTCTGCCAAAGCCAGCAGAATGGACCAGCACCACGCAACTCTGTCCTTACACTGGTTGGGACAGAGGCTGTGACACCTGCTGTCTTTCATCCAGTTCTGAAGCCCGTTCTTTGTCCAAGTACATTAGAAACACCATGAATGTATAAAATGTCCCACTATTTTGAATCATTTCATTTTAAGTCTTTTACTTTTTCAGCTTCACAAGAAAATACACAAGTTCTATCTTCTAATCAAGAGCCAGTTTATGATTTCAATCAAATTGCTGTAAACCTGGGGAGTTCCTGTGGCCTCAGTGGTGAAGAGTCTGCCTGCCAATGGAGGGGACATGGGTTCTATCCCTGGTCCAGGAGGATCCCACATACTGCAGAGCAACTAAGCTTGTGCACCCCAACTATTGAGCCTGCGCTTTAGAGCCTGTGAGCCACAACTACTGAACTCACATGCCCCAACTACTGAAGCCTGTACACCTTAGAAGCCCGTGCTCCTCAAAAAGAAAAGCCACTGCAATGAGAACCCACGCACCACCACCCCTAGAGAGTAGCCCCCACTCTCACCTCAACTAGAAAAGAGCCTGTACAGCAACCAAGACCCCACACAGCCAAAAAATTTTTTTAAAAATTGCTATACACCTGAAAATAACACAACTTTGTTAATCAACTCTCTCTCTCTCTTTAATGGCTAAGTCGCATCTGACTCTTTTGTGACCCCATGAACTATATCCTGCCAGGCTCCTCTGTCCATGGGATTGTCCAGGCAATAATACTGGAGTGGGTTGCCGTTTCCTTCTCCAGGGGATCTTCCTGACCCCGGAATCGAACCCAGGTCTCCTGCATTGCAGGCAGATTCTTTACTGACTGAGCTATGATGGAAGCCCAGCTATACTATACTATATACTATAGTAATCAACTATGCTCCAACATAAAATAAAAATAAAGAGATTTTAAAGAATTATATTATTTAATGAGCAAGTATTTAAGTTTAATTTTCCTAAGATGTTTTTACTGGGAATGTCACTTACTGTTTTTTATGGGGAAATTATGTACCAGGCTCTTTCAGAACAAGTTATAGATATGATCATTTTATATATTTTAAAGTTGGGTAGTGGTTTTGCTACCTTTAGTAAAACTCGGTGTTACCCACTTCTTGGATCTTTTCAGAAGGAGACTATACTTGGTCTCTGCATTTACTTGATTAAAATAAGCTACCAATTATTTGGTAATTCAGTTTATGGAAATAAACTGCTAGTTAAGATATGGAAAAGATGAAAGAAAAAAAAAGTAAGGGAAAAAGTAAGGCCTTGAAACTTAAAAGTCAAATTGCATAAGGCTGGTTAGATTGCATGTTTTAGCCACTCAATGGAATAATACATAGCCATTTTAAATTATTTGCATGTATATCTGTTGATGTGAAATGATTTTCACACCAGTTAAGTGAAAAAATATTGCAAGACAGACTTGTTCTTTTTAGGTTTTTATGCTTGATTGTAAGGCATAGACACCCAATGGAGGAGTTCTATTAAAGAAAATCATTTTAATTCAAGGCACACCCTTCCTGTTGGATTTGACCTTTCCCACTTCACCTGTATCCTCCCTTCCTGGCTGATGGCAGGCAAAAGATTCATAGAAGCCTAGTAACCCAATTTCTCCATGGGAAAACCTACCCTCAGAAGGTATCCTGTCCATCATGACATTCACAGAGGCTGTGCTTCTCAGACTGATACAGGATTTGGCTCATTGATACAGATACCGTGGTGCATAAAAGGAATCAGCAGGAAACACAAACGGTGTGGGGGAAAGAGTTCGGCATCATGAGAGCTCATGGTCATGTTCCGGCATCCTCACCCCTTGTGGGTGGGATCCTTTCTTGGCCAACTCACCTAAACCACCTGAGCCTGCAAACTGGGTCATCACACCCTTCTCCTTGCTTCCTGGGCTCCCAAGGGCCATACAAAGTGTCAGTTGTGATAGTAATTCCTTCCTTCCTCTCCCCCTGGGAGTGTGGTCTTAGGCAACCCCAGGTCTGGGAGTGGGTGGCTAGGTGTTTCCTGATCTGCATTTGGATCCTCTCGAGAAATTTAAGTGAAAGGAAGAAAAAGTGAAAATAGAGACTAAATGGAAAAAGAAGGATCTCAAGGAAACAGGAAACTTGACGTGCTGTGGGATTTCATTTCTCATGTGCAAAGCACATTTTCTCCAACCTATCATTTCTGAAATAAATGATCCCCAATCACTTCATGTGAATGCATCCCAGACCTGGGCTGGGCCGTGTAATTTGGAATCAGAAATGACTGACGGGTTGACAGCAAAAGTTCTGCCAATAAATTACATACATCCTGTTAGTACAGTCTCATACCTAAAAATATCTTCAGAGACTAAAGAGAAACTGGCAATGGCTATGGATTGACTGGAAAAAAAACCACCATAAAACTAAGCAACATTATGTTCAAATCCCCCAAGCTGTAGTTAAAATTAATTTGCTTTTAGACCAAAGCCAACCATGCCCCAGCAATAGATCATTCTTTGAATCCATTCAGAGAAGTGTTCGCTCAAACTAGATTTTGGGTGTTGTGTAGACTCAGATAGGATTGGTGTTTTCTTATCAGAACTGCAGGTCACTCTCCTGTTGATGTGGGTTGCTTGTGACTTCCTGAAGTGTTTCCATTTCAGGAAGAAGAGCTGGATCACAGCAATAAAGTTAACAGGACTCTAAGTTTGTTTTTTTATGGGAGTATAGCTGCTTCCTGCGTCCCCAGTGGCTCAGCAGTAAAGAAAGTGAAAGTGAAAGTCCCTCAGTTATGGCCGACTCTTTGCGACCTCATAGACTATAGTCCATGGAATTCTCCAGGCCAGAATACTGGAGTGGGTAGCATTTCCTTTCTCCAGGGGATCTTTCCCACCCAGGGATCGAACCAGGACTCCCACATTGCAGGCGGATTCTTTACCAGCTGAGCTACCATGGAAGCCAGCAGTAAAGAGCCTGTCTGCAGTGCAGAAGCCGCAGGAAACGTGGGTTCAATACCTGGGCTGGGAAGCTCCCCTGGAGGAGGGCGTGGCAACCCACTCCAGTGTTCTTGCCTGGGAAATCTCATGACCAGAGGAGCCTGGTGGGCTACAGTCCATGGAGTTGCAAAGAGTTGGACACGACTGAAGGGACACGCATAGCACGCACACACATAGCTGCTTTACACATGTTGTTAGTTTCTACGGTACAGCAAAGTGAACCAGCTATACTATGCACATACTCCCTCTTTTTTGAGTTTCCTTCCTATTTAGGCCACAGAGCATTGGGTAGCATTTGTTGACCTATACAGTAGGTTCTCATTAGTTATCTATTTAATACGTAGTATCAATAGTGTATATACGTCAATCCCAATCTCCCAATTTATCCCACCTCCCCTTTACCCTTTGGTATGCATACTTTGGTTCTCTACGTCTGCCTCTATTTCTGCTTTGTAAATAAGATCTTCTATACCGATTTTTCAGATTCCACATACATACATTAATATATGATATTGTTTTTCTCTTTCTGACTTAATTTAGGATTTCATTTCTAGGGAATCAGATTTGCTTTCTTGCTTCACTTTTTCCTTCCAAAAAGCAGGATCTTTCATTCCTGTAATACCAGTCACGTGCTGTCTAGTAGCTGATAGTCACTTCTATACAACTGGATAGAGTACTGTTTGCCTACTGGAAATGATTTGGGGCTTCAGCTCTTTCCATGATGGAATACCAGCATCTGGTTGCAGAGGAACTCAAGGTGAGCATAATCTGGGCAGGATTGGGAAGGCCATTCCTCAGCTCCTACTCCCCATCGTTGTTGCCAGTTCAGGTCAGGAAAAGCTAAATAATTTGTTTAACCCAATCCCCTTTCCCTACCTTGAGGGAAAACTCCTATAAGCTCACTGTAAACACAATTATGCCATGTGGGGCTTTCATTAATCTAGCACAAACCACAGCCTGACATCCACTGGGCAGGATTTACTTTATTTTTTAATTTTTTTGCTTAGCTCATTTTCAGCACCAGTTTATCCTTACACTTCCTACCCAGAGGTGGTTATTTGCACAGTGTGAATTTGGGGGAAGAAAGATGTTACCAGAACCAAACTTTGTCATGGCAAACATATTTTCCAGGACCCAGAGATGGTCATGAATACTTTGGGTAGGGTTTGAGGGGACTCAAAGTTCACCAAGAAGTGCTGAAAACTCATTTTATAAATGAAGGGATGGAGTCCCAGAGGTCACCTAGCCAGTGAGTGGTTTTCATTTATTTAGTGAATATTCGTTAATATTAGACTCCTACTCCACAGAGATACTGAGTGAGGACGCCAAGGTGAGTAAGATAGATGTGGTGTCTACCTTCAGAATCCATCTTTTTATTATATAACCCTTCACTGGGGTCAGCCACAGCTTTGGGCTGGTAGAAAACTGCATTTATCAAATTCTTTTTTTCTTATTTATCTATTTTTTTTGAAGTATAGTTGATTTACAATGTTATTAATTCCTATTATACTGCAAAGTGATTTGGTCATTAAGTATACACATATTCTTTTAAAAGTATTTTTTCCATATGGCTTATCATAGGACTTTTTTTTTAATTGGAGGATGACTGCTTTACAATGTTATGTACGTTTCTGCTGTACAATAGCGTGAATCAGCTATAACCCCTCGTGAGCCTCCCTTGGATCCTCATCCCACCCCTCTGGGTCATCACAGGCCACCTTGCTGAGTTCTGTGTGTTATACAACACTTTCCCACTGTGAACGTGGCTCAGCTGTGTCCGACTCTTTGCGACCCTATGGACTATACAGTCCAAGGAATTCTCCAGAATTCAGGCCAGAATACTGGAGTGGGTAGCCTTTCCCTTCTCCAGGGGATCTTCCCAACCCAGGGATAGAATCCAGGACTACACATTGCAGGCGATTCTTTACCAGCTGAGCTACAAGGGAAGCCTATTCCCACTGTCTATGTATTTTATACATGGTAGTGCATATACATCATATATACATCATATTTACTATATATGTGTGTCAATATATACAAAAACCGGTTATCAAATTCTTTTGACAAAAATCCACAATACAAAGGCATTTGGCATTAAAGGGTCTAAAGAATATTTATATAGATAAATATAGAATATATTTGTATATAACTAAAAAATTATTACTGCATATAAACCCCCCAAATTCTAGAAATTATATTTGTGCTTATTAAGTATGATGAACTTGAGTGTTTTCTGTTTTGTTTTTGAGAAATGTTAACTGTGATCCTCTGCTTGAGAAGGTAGCATTCCCTGAAGCTTAGGGGTGTGGTGACATTGGTGGAATTGTGATTTAATGATGGCTTTCTAGGATTTGAAGGATTATGGTATGGAGGATGAGGAACCAGCTGCTTTTGCTTGCTTGAGGCGCTGGGGACCAAGCTGGAGGAAGTGGGCTTAAATGGTAATGGCTGTGATTTAGAGTAGACAGACTAGCGTAAAAGCTGCCAGTGGGATCATGAGAAAGCTCCTTCCTGGAAAGACGCCATTTGATGGAAATGGAAGCAGTGGGAGGATGACAGGTCACAGAGACCCCACAGCATGGGAAATTTGGGAGCTTGGAGCAGGGGGTGGGGGGAAGTCATATACAGATGTGAGAGTTGGACTGTGAAGAAAGCTTAGTGCCAAAGAATTGATGCTTTTGAGCTATGGTGCTAGAGAAGACTCTTGAGAGTCCCTTGGACAGCAAGGAGATCAAACTAGTCAATCCTAAAAGGAAATCAACCCTGAATATTCATGGGAAGGACTAATGCTGAAGCTCCAATACTTTGGCCACCTGATGAGAAGAGCTGACTCATTGGAAAAGACCCTGATGCTGGGAAAGATTGAGGGCAGGAAGAGAAGGGGGTGACAGAGGACGAGATGGTTCAATGGCATCATCGACTCAGTGGACATGAGTCTGAGCAGACTCTGGGAGGTAGCGAAGGACAGGGAAGCCTGGAGTGCTGTAGTTCATGGGGTTGCAAAGAACTGGACATGGCTGAGTGACTGAACAACAACAGTGGGGGGAAGAGAAAGGGTCAGATCTTCTGGAAAAATGGCCAAGCAGTCTCAGCTGTAGTGGGGACAGAACACAGACCCCAGGGAAGCATGGCAAAAGTCCAAGCACTCATTGATGTAGCCTCTGGGTGACACCACCCCCTAGAATCTATAACCCAACCCCCCTCAGCAACCCATCTTTCTCAATGAATTAAAAGGGACACAAGAGAATCTAGCATTATTTACATTAGCAAATTGGTTACTTTGAGCTCTAGGGAGGAACTGGAGATGTTTAATCGAAGATGAAAAGGCTAAGACTCAACAAATGTCTCCAAATATTAAAAGAGCAAGGGCATGGGAAAATGAGTAAACTTCTTATGTTTCTTTGGATGACAGAACTAGAGCCCATGTGTGGTAGAAATAGGAGGACACAATTTAACTCAAAGGGAGAAAGAACTCTCTAAGAAATAAATGCTGCCCAATCCTGCAAGTGAAATTCAAATAACCACTGTTAAGAAGCGATTGAATTCATTGGCTTACTTATTAATCTTTCCTGGGTTCCTCCTATGTTCAGTGTATTCTGTCAGCCTGGGGAATACATTGTTCTTGAGAGTCTTGTAGAAAAAATATGTCTGCATTAATGAGACATTTATTTGGCAACTTCTTAGACTTCTTCCAGTTCTAGGATCCTCTTCAAGTTTGCAAGGGTGCCTGTAACTTAGGAAGAAAATTTGTTAAAACTACATGTGATGTGAGCAACTTTGAATAGTGCTTCTATGGTTACAAGGAGCAGAGACTCAATGGAGCAAGGAGCAATGATCAAAATTTTAGACTCCCTTAGAAGGCAATGGCATCCCACTCCAGTACTCTTGCCTGGGAAAATCCCATGGACAGAGGAGCCTGGTGGGCTGCAGTCCATGGGGTGCTAAGAGTCGGACACGACTAAGCGACTTCACTTTCATTTTTCACTTTCATGCATTGGAGAAGGAAGTGGCAACCCACTCCAGTGTTCTTGTCTGGAGAATCCCAGGGACGGGGGAGCCTGGTGGGCTGCCATCTATGGGGTCGCACAGAGTCGGACATGACTGAAGTGACTTAGCAGCAGTAGCAGCAGGGAATCTGTATAAAGTCAGAGTTGCTTAGTCTAGCCAACTGATCAACCCAGTCGTTGTAGAGTCACATGTTATTGTCACCAAGTAGGTTTTCCACGTTATCCTGCCTGAGCTGCTCATTCTTCCCCAGTGTTGGTGCCTAGCTATATTTACTTTTCCAGTTTCTTGGAAGTCTCTTTGTTTGTCCCCACTGTGTCCTCCATGCCCACAATTCAAAGCTCTTCTCCATGAAAACTTTCCTGACCTTCTTATATCCATATCCTTCTTGCTCATCACACATTCTGTCTGTACTAGTCATTTGCTCTTTCTTATATTGTCTGAGGGTGTCTCTTGGATAGTTTTTTAACTGTGGACACACGCATGATTTACCTCACCCACTGGATTGCTGTGTTCTTGTAGGTAGAGTCCTTATATTCTGTTATATCCCTTGTCAACACAGAGCAAAGCATGTCTCCAGTTCTTACAAGTTGGCTGCAAGTACACCAGACCTTTCACCATCCGTTCTTGTTAGGACACAGTCACAGCTCAGGCCTGTTGTTTATATGAATGGAGAAATCTTGTAGATAACATTGCTGAAAGCAGTTCAAGATGTCTGTGGCAGTGTCTATTTCAAGTAGGTTTTGAACAACAAGAGCTTTTATTTCTATTTTATTTATTTACAAACACTCTTCATAGTGTTTGTCAGGAGCTAATCACTAGCCATGCTGATCCATGAACCTTTGAAAAGCATGCCCTTTCCTGTCATTTTCTTTATCTTGACCCATTAGTAAAGTGCTGCATGGCACATCATTCACCAATGTCTATTCTATGTGCTGGTAAAGAACTGGAATTCTGGGATGATTGTAGAATCTTCTGGGGCAGGTTTCTGTCTTCTTGTGGGTTTGCAGCTGTCAAGAATGAGCCTCACCTCTCTGACTTCTCCAGCAAGATGTCTAGTCCTTCTCCATGGCCAACTTTTTTTCACAGCTCTCTTAGACCCATTCTTTTCACCAGGTCTCTGCTTTTCCACTGCTTTAACCATTTCAGGACTGTGGCCTGAAGTCTCTACTCTCTAGGGGTTTTTCATCCAAGAGTGCAGTAGAATACGGACCTTAAGAAGATTCTCAGAAAAAATGTTTCTTCTTGGAGGGTTGTCTCCTTGATAAATATATAAATGGAAATACATAAAGTGTGGTCACATCACAGAGAAAAATTAGTTTTCGTCTAGAACCCAAGGAGTTTATTCCTAATCTCTTGCCTTATACAACCCTTCTCACCTTCCTCACCACATACACACAAGCACCTGTGCTCACATGCACACACACACACATACACACAGTCTTTTCTAGGCTTCCAAATATGTTATGTATTTATAATTAAGTTAAAGTATGTTAGAGAATCTGTATTCTCAAATATAGAGATCAAAATATCATTTTATGGAAATAGTGTTTTCCTTAACTAAAAAGGATCAAATTCTGGGATTTGGGTGTTATGACCCGAGTCAGTAACCTCTGCATTTTACAGACAATGAAAATGAGGCCCAGAGGGGATAAATCATTCACCTGAAGCCACAGGTGCTTTCATGATATGACCGGTCTTAGACTTTGCATCTCTTACATCCAGGTTGTTGTTTCAATAGCTAAGTCATGTCCAACTGTTTTGTGACCCCATGGCCTGATAGACTCTTCTGTCCATGGGAGTTTCTAGGCAAGAATACTTGAGAGGGTTGCCATTTCCTTCTCCAGTGAATCTTCCTGATCCAGGAATCAAACCTATGTCTCCTGCATTGGCAGATGGATTCTTTACCCCGAGCCACCAGGGAAGCCCCACATCTGGGTTGATTGCTTCTCCAAGAACATGATGACAAACCCCGAGAGCTCACGGATATTCTTTTTCCTTCACAGGCTCAGCACTAATAGTCATGCTCTGAAGAAAACTGCTGATTGAATGCCATTGTGTTTGGATGCACTAACCCTGAGATTTGTTTTGAAATTGATTGACACTGACTATTTCCTAGCATCACAATAGACTAAGGCTGCATCTATTCTGATGTTATTCAAATTGCATACTTTTATAAAAAGGAGTATTAGATTAAATGCTTGGGAAACCAAATAGGTTGGAACTTCCAAAGAAATTTTTAAAACATACAAAAATTATTTTCCAGATGACAAGAAATGTAATGATTACTAGAGATTGATCTTATGGATTCAGGGAACATTGAAATTACCAAGAAGGCTTGTAGAGAGATGATATTTATCAGCTCTTGCAAAGAGTCAATGCAATTAAGTCTGTTTCAGCAAATATAAATGACTGCTGACTCTGTACAAGGTAGCCCGCTTGACAGGAGCTTTAGAGGGACATGAAGGAGCATAAGAGTGGGTCCTTGCCTCTAGGGACTAGAAAGAACAGCATTGAAACATGTATATTATTTAGGGTGAAACAGATAACCAACTCAGGTTGGGTACATGAGACAAGTGCTCGGGCCTGGTGCACTGGGAAGACCCAGAGGGATCGGGTGGAGAGGGAGGTGGGAGGGGGGACTGGGATGGGGAATACACGTAAATCCATGGCTAATTCATTTCAATGTATGACAAAAACTACTGTAATGATGTAAAGTAATTAGCCTCAAATTAAAAAAAAAAAAAAGAAAAAAAAAAAGAAAACTAATGGGGCAACGTGGAAACATTTGAACAGTATTCTTCAGAATCATGCTCCAGGTTGAAGACATAACACATTCTATAAAAAATGGCCTGTTCTTTGGCCAAAGATATATGAAGAGCTACATTCTCCTTAAATCAAATTCTCAAATTTAGCTATATCTTTTTTCTAAGCTTTCTTGAATTCTTTATAACATCTGTTGAATTCTCCTGGTGAAATAGCCAGTTCCAAGCATTTCCTGTGGATAAATGTGAATACTATACCTGTGAGATATCCTTTAAATGTACATTGCTTCATTGGGTAGAGTATGCTTTTCGATAGTCCCCATGCTCTTTGTCTAAGGCCCTATGAATGGCAGGGGAGGGGAAGGTAAAGACCACGGCCACCTCGTTTTCTCTTTTGTAATTTTGTTGGTAGGATGTGGATATTGGTAACGTCCCTTCCAAATAGTCTCTATTGAAGAGTCTTTTATCACTGTAAACCCCTTCCTTGAAATGCTTCAGTCTGTTTTCTCCTTCCCTCCCTCCCTCTCTTCCTCTTGCTTCTTTGGCCCTATTTTATCTCTCTTTGTTTCCTGAGTTGCCTTGCCCAGCTCAGTACGTCTTTCTGAGGTGGAAGAATGAGAGCAACGTGAATTACCTTAATTGAGTTGCACCGTGTTTTTATTTAGGAGTTGGATAAAGTATTTACGCATTTTTGAAAAAGCAATCATGCTGATGATGTGCCTGGGACTTTATTGGTCATTTTGGCCCTGAATACACATTGGAATCATGTCTTCAGAGGATAACCAGTGGAGTCTTCCGCATTCCTTTTCTGTAACCAGCTTCTTGCAGAGGCCCCACTGGGTTACAGGTCCGCTGGATGCCAAGTGTTCTTTTTTCGTTGTTGCTGTTAGCCTTCCAGAACTCATGCAAAAATGCTCACATATTTTGGCTTATTTTCCATCCACTTCCCACACCTGTTGGTTGTCTGATTAGGTGTGCAAATAAATTGTCCCAATTTCCTCTTATGGATTCTCTCCAAATCTCTCTAGTAAGAATCCTGGAGCCAATGCTTACAGTCTTCTGGTTGGAATCCCATTCTGCACTTCAGCATCTAATCTAGTGGTGTCAGTTATGTTTCTTTATAGCTTAGCAAACCTTTATACAAACTAAATTATAAATCTTAGAGGGAAGTCCATTGCAATAGCTTTAGTTCATACATGTATTTAACCATATGGATGTGTGTGAGAGAGAGAAAGAGAACTTGCCTGCCTCTTGGCTCAACGATGGCAAACCCGAGTGAGCAGGAGATACAAGAGGTGACTTTGCTTTTCTTCACTTGGTTTTGGTTTCTTTGAACTTATCACAGGATATACTGAAGTGATTAGGGGTTTTTTAAAGAGTGATTTTGGCCCTATGCAATTTTTCTTTATGAGCCAATTTAGGAACTTAGGAGGGGAGCTACTTGGATTGAATTAGGGACAAGGACTAGTAAGTATCCTATCCTCATTCCTCTCTCTCTTCTTTAATACAGGTTCTAAGGAACAGAGTTTGTAAGTCAGTGAACTAGACTGATTCCATTCTGTGCACAAGGGAACCTAGACTTAGAAGTAGCTTTGAATTACAGTCATCCAGACTGTTAATAAGACCTAGAAATAGAATTTCTGTCCTGCAAGACACACAGGCCATTGATTTGGAAAGAGCCTATTGGCTTCTCCTACCTTCCTTGGTTTAAAATATCCTTTACCACCTTGTCAGTGTGGATTGTCCATGATCAGATACCACTTTAGTTCAAGCTGAGATCGCATCTCCTGTTTATCTGTTGCCAAAGATCTCCCTTCCAACTCTACCCACTTTGTTGTGTCCAGCACATCACTTCCCACCCATGTTTTTCATCATCTCATGCACTGAAACTTAGATTATTCTTTGTCAATCACTTATTTAGGCCCTGCTCTTGGAACGAGCCATGATTCTAGAACACTTTGCCCATTAAAGTCTATCTAGTGTCATGGCATTCGTTAACGATCACCAAACCAACCACTAGATTTGGGGAGATGTTTACAATGTCCCTGGCTTTGTGTTGAGCACATTCCAAAAATTATATTAGTCAGCTCTACAACCACTTCTGTTGTAGGGACTATTTTCTCTTTTCCAGGTGAGGAAATGGGGTTCAGAGAGACCATACGACAAATAAGCAGGGCTGGAATCAGGTTTGTCTGACTCTGGAGCCCAAGTTTTAGGCCTCCAGCCTCTCCTGACTATCAGCCATTTGAAGCTAAGGCTTTCTTACAGCATCAGCACCTACATTTATTGTATAAGTAATTATCACGATTTGGGGAATGGTATAGGGTAACCTGCTGCTTTATGAAGCAGCCCAAAATAATTTTAACTCCAGTTTATAAAGCAAACACTGTGGATGAACTTTTTCACCTAATTCTGAAATACTCAGGCAAGCAGGCAGCTTGGAAGCTTGAGGTAAGTTAGGGAAAACAAGGAAATAATACTCTCCTAGCACGTAATAAAGTTATGGAACTCATTACCCTGAGAGGCAGTACAGACAGGAAATGTAAATGGATTAAAAAAGAGTTTGGACAAATTTATGAATGACAGAGTCATAAAAGGCTTCTAACAGAAGCTGGAATATACGAGGTGTGACTATAAAGCAATGAAAATCTTTTTTTTTTAACAAACACCAGAACTTGTATATCCAAATAAATATATTTTTTCTTCAAAGTAGTTGCCTTAGGAGACTATGTGCTTATTCTAATATGGCTTGCTTGCTCAGAACATATTTGAAAACCATAGAAATGCAGAGGTTTAAATCCACGCCCCTCCCTTTTTACAGATGAGAAAATTAAACCCTAAAGTCATTAAATAAGTTGCCCACGGTTACACAGAAGCAGTCTTGGAGCTAGAATCCAGTTGTCTGACTTCTGGTTTAATTGCCCCTTTCGTTCTCACATGCTGTCTCCTGCTCTAGCTTTTTTTTTTTTAAGAGCCTGTGACTAATTCTTTATGCTGTTCTAATGGGGATAAATCTTTATCCTTTGTGAATGGATTTCTGGGACAGCCAGAACTGATTTAGACTTAAGGTTGATGATTAAGATGTGTGTTCAAGCTTTATATGAGTATTATTTGTTCAAAGGCCAAGAAGCATTTCTTTAAAGAAAGAGGCAATGAAACTGTTTCTTTTGCTGTAAACCAGCTTCCTGCTGGCCACCTTCAGCTGGCCCTGAGGAATGTGCAACACATCTTCACTTCTAGGCCACTTTTCATATACCGTATCTTTGAGCCAAACTGCTCTGACTCCTCCTAACCCACAACAGCTAATCAAAGCACCCTCAAAGGAAATTACTCTCTCAAGGGCAAAAGGAAGTGAGCAGAGAAGCAGGTCCCCTGGGCAAAGGGAGATGGCATTGGAGCTCTCAAAACTCCTGGAAGAAGCGTTGCAGGTACCCTAGAGTCTGACTTCAAACAGATCAAAGATCTTTTGAAAAATGACCAAGGAGAGAAGAGACTTGAAAAAGCAGGGTTAAAACCTCACCATAGACCACTGTTGTCATTGAAAAGATTAAAAAAAAAAAAAGAACTGCAGCTCTCAGATGAAAAACAGGAGACACGGCCGTGATCCCCCCAGAGGTAGCAAACGTGGGTACCGAGGATGGATCTCATCAAGTTCCAACCAAAGACAGAGGTCACCAGGAGCTCATTGGTTTGTTTCCCTCATACCCTGCCAGTTGAATTTCCTTTGATCACCAAATATTCTTTTCACTTGGATTTCTAAGAAAAATAAGAAGGCAGGGAGACCGATGGAAGGAGGAGGGGAGGCATGGAAAACCCCCCAAACCCATGAAACAGATTAGAAGATTTCTGCTTAGTCTTGGAAATGTCGCTTCTCCAAATGGATTCACGGCCTTGGACTAAAGCTAACAAAGAAAAGACAAACATGTCACTGAAAGTAACATGTTGACATGTGTCAATGTCTCAGCCAAAATTTATAACACAACCCAGAAGGAGCACTTGAGATGCCTGGCCATGTATCCTGGTTGATGCCATGTGTCTGGGGGATTCTGGTGGGAGATAGACCACCGAGGTCAAGGCCGGCAAGAAAGCACAAACAGCAGCTCTAGGTCCTATGATGGAGGCTGTTAAAAAATTTAACCTTTGTTTTGTGGTATTTAAAGCAGACAAACCAGAAAGGCTGGTGTAGATAGGAATGGAAAAGAATGGTTATCAGATTTGATGAAATCTTGGGAAGAGAATCAATAAAGAGAGAACGGATATATATATATATATCTGTGTTTATACACACATACACACACTCGCACACACACTGAAAGAACTTACACAGACATCCAAAATGCACATTTTCTTTGGGGCTTGGCCAACTCTGCAGGGCAGGGAGCATGAGGATATGGCCACACAGGTCTTATGTAGAGAGGCGCAGACACATATGTGGCCTGCTACACACACATACACACACACACACACAATTTATCTCACACAACAGAATTATTACATATACTTCTTAGCTAAGAAAGGGGGTGGGGGGAAGTTGAGCCTTCTCTGTAGGTGCGAAGTTGCTAATAGTAGGAAACTGCTTATTCGGAAAACTTCTACAATTCCACTTAATCCCACCTTGGCTCCAACCCAACTCCATGGAGCCTTGCAGATCTAGCAGAGATACAGAGGTTTAAAAGGACCGCAGAATGCTATGTGGAAAAAACCCTCGCTTCTTGGGGCCCCCACTGGTTTCCTGGGGTGAGAATCCCTGTTTGGGAGCCTCAGGGAGGGAATACTGTTGGGGGGTTGCTTTCCAGGGATGGCACTGGGGATGGGGCATAAATACACTGTTGGGGAGCTTGATTTATTCTGTGGTACGAGGAAGGTGTAGACATGGGCGTGGAATCCTTGCTGTCTTTACTTAAGATCAGGGTCATTTTCTGGCTTAAAACTGTTTTTTTCTCTTTTTTTTGTATCTGTTTTTATTTGGCTGGTTTTTGTCTTTACCTGTCTCTGTCTTGCTGATCACCAGGGTGGATGAGGATTTCAGCTTCCTCCAGACTCTTGGGCAGATGTGTCTCTGGATGACAAAGCCCATAAGCCTGTGTCACAGTCAGAGCACAGTGGACCCAAAGATGCTCTGAATTCAGAGAAGGGGCTTCAGTCAGCCCATTTCCCCCAATTTCCTCCAAACTTCTGGCTTTGTTGCTGTTGTTTAGTCACCCAGTCATGTACGACTCTGCGATCACATGAACTGCAGCAATCCAGGGACTCCCTGTCTCCCATCATCTCCCGGAGTTCAGCCAAGTTCATGCCCACTGAATTGGTGATGCCATCCAACCACCTCATCCTCTGCCGCCCTCTTCTCTTTTTGCCTTCAATCTTTCCCATCATCAGGGTCTTTTCCAATGAGTTTGCTGTTTGCATCAGGTGGCCAAAGTATTAGAGCTTCAGCATCATTCCTTTCAATGAATATTCAGGGTTGATTTCCTGGCTACTTGTGTCTTAACCTAGGACAGACGAGACCTTTGTAAATGGTGGCCAATGTTATTTCTTTCCAAAAAAAAAACTCATTTATTTTCTAATTAGGACACATGTTTCAAATAAAAAAATCTCTTGACAGACACTGAGAAATGAAAGACAATCAGACTTGAAAGGGTAGAGCAAGCACTAGAATCATTTTGTCTCTGAGTAAACTCAGGGCTAGAACAAGGAGATATCTACCTGTTCCGTTCAGTCTCCTGCATGCGCATCAAATGGGAAAATGACTAATCATGGAAGCTTGATGCCCTTTGACAAAATAAGATAAAAATTCTTGCCACCCCTTTCCCATTTCTAAGAAGTTGAAAAGAGTCAGTTCTAGTTCATTATGGCCCTCTTCTTGAGTTTTGTTGGAAGGATCTGTTGCTTCATGCATTTAGGTTTCAAGGGAAAAGTTCATCAACAGGCAGCAAGGGAAAGAAATAGTACTTTAGCTGGAATCTGAGTTCAACAAGCCCTCATGAAAACGACAGCCCGAGGATGCTCTCAAGGTCCCGTTCAGGCCCTTGGCAAACACTTCTCACCAGATCTTGCTGTCCACAAGATCCACAGCTTCTCCAACTTCTAAACACCTGACCATGCTCACATTATTTAAACACTTTCAAAGTAAGCGGAAAATAGAAACTGGCACCACGGATCCATTTACCTGATCCCTGTGTTATTCTAAAAGAAGCGGCCTTGGGTCCACTTTATTTTTTATAATTTTGTTTCTTATTTATCAATATTTATGGCCGTGCTGGGCCTTTATTGCTTTGGGTGGACTTTCTCTAGCTGCGGCAAGCATGGGCTGCTCTAGTTGCAGTGCATGGACTTGGCATTGCAGTGACTTCTCTTGTTGCGAAGCACAGGCTCTAGGGTGCACGGGCTTCAGTAGCTGTGGATCCCCAGCTCTAGAGCATAGGCTCAATAGTTTTGGTGCACGAGTTTAGTTGCTCCATGACATGTGGGATCTTCCCAGATCAGGGATCAGTCTCATGTCTCCTGCATTAGCAAGTGAATTCTTTACCACCGGGCCACCAGGGAAGCCCCTGGTCTACTTTAAATCCATGGGAGTTTGAGAACAATGTCACCTGTCAGAAAAGGAAGCTTTTTCTTATAGCATCTTTTTTGAATTTTTTTTCTCATTTCACAAGATTAATTTTTTGAACAGACATATTTTAAACCAGTGCCACACAATTAGCTACTAGGACATTCACAGTTAAGGCAGGAGGTGCCAAGGGACTGATTCAAGCTGGTTCATGATTCTGGACGTGAAAGAAAATCTGCATTCTGGCCCAGGCTGTGGGCGTGGAGATAGGTGAGGGGGGCCTCTGGGATGGGGGGATGCGAGGCAGTGTGGTGGAGTGGGAGGCCATGCGCTCAAACAAATCCACACATATTACTTTGAAGCCCTGGCTCCAACACTGTGTAGCTCAGTAAGTGGGCCAGATAGTGAAGCTCTCTGGGCCCTGATCTGTATAAGAGGGATGATGGTGGATGACATGGCTAATTGACTCAGCACTTTGATGGCTGAAAGCCTTCCCTGATAGCTCAGTTGGTAAAGAATCCTCCTGCAAGCGCAGGAGACCCCAGTTCAATTCCTGGGTCAGGAAGATCCCCTGGAGAAGGGAAAGGCTACTCACTCCAGTATTCTGGCCTGGAGAATTCCATGGACTGTATAGTCCATGGGGTCACAAAGAGTTGGACATGACTGAGAGACTTTCACTTTCACCTTGATGGCTGAGGTATGGATTTTGACATTCACACTACATTTTACCACACTCAAAGAAAATCCCCAAATGATTAGCTTTTAAAAATGATCAAGTAACTTAGAAGGAAGACACTTGCTTGCCTCCTGTCCATCTCTGAGCCTCATCTTAGGAGTAAAATGGAGTTTGAGAATGGAATATGCTCAGAGGTAGGGGTGAAGGTCCCAGACGGGGTCAGGGTTACAGATAACAATGGAACATTTAATAACATAGCTTCTGAGCTTTAGTGAGAGGGCTCTCTTTAAAATGTCCTTCAGATAGTCAATTCCATAGGTTTGGGAAGAGGCTTAAGTGAAACAATGTCTTTAAAAGACACAGCACATGGCACCTATGGAACTGGAGTTAGCACTTTCCCCTTCATTCTTTCTCCCTCCTTCCTGTTGCCTAGTTTCAGAACTGATGCTCATTTTTGATGATGCTCATCATTCTGATGCTCACTGATGCATCTTCAATAGCTAAACGTTATATTTTAATGCATCCTTTCAGAACTTTAAGTGAGAAAGAGGGAAAACAAATATCATATATTAAAGCATATATTTGGAATTTAGAAAACCGGTACAGATTAATCTATTTGCAGGTCAGGAACAGAGATGCAGAAGTAGATGTAGAGATGACATGTAGACATGGCAGGGGCCAAGGGAGGGGCTGGGATGAATTGGGAGATTGGGATTGACGGATACACGCTACCAAGCATAAAATGGGCAGTTAGCGGGAACTTGCAGAACTGATGCTCTTAACCCCAAGCTATACTGCCTCTTAAACTTAATATCTCAAAACCTGAGCCCTGTCACGGCACAAGAGAGAGACTGCTATTGGTTTTCTTTGTATCTGCAAGGCATGCAGCTGTACTCCTAGGTCAGTTACAAGATTGTTGGGTCTCTCCATCACTGCAAGTCCACTGTTCTAAGGGAGCCTTAGGTCTATCGATGATTCCCTATTCTGGGTTATTAGCTAATCCTTTATCATCCCAGCTTGATGAAAGGAGAGTGTAAGATACAGGTATTGGTCTAGAAACCCTCACAAAAAAGGAGCTGGGCTCGGGAAGAAAAGTTGGCAAACAGTGCAGCCTTAAGGGTCACATTGTATGTGAGGGACCAGGAAAATAGGGGTGGAGGAAGGATGAGAAGGAATAGCTGAGCTGATTGAGAATCCCATGTCCTTCCCTGTCAGGCTCAGAACCACACTTCTCTGGGTCCTTCCAGTCCCCTAGGAAGAGGGTGCTGGGAGAAGATCTCGTCCTGTGATTATGTTAATGTTTTAACTTTTCAGTTACCCGAGTATAGCAAAAGTTTTCTTCCCCATACCCTTCTTTCTTTCAAGCCTTCATCTCTGTTGGGGAACAGATCTTTGAGAAAGATGTCCAAAAAAGACTTTTTGCTTTCTTTTTCTCCCCCCTCCCTCTTTCCCAGAAAAGAATATCTAAGTTACAGTGCCCAAGGGGGCCAACATGGGCAAGAGAGAGCTAGGCTGTGTTTGTAGACACCCCTTTCCGAGGATCCCAAGGACCTACAGCCCCCTCAGCCATGCAGGGGTCTGAGTTCTCTCTGCAGAGGGTTGGGGGCAGGTGAGGGGGCCGTGCCCAGGATGATTCCAGAGGTTGGATGCTGGGTTGTGGATGGAACAGCCAGGTGGCTACATACACACTGACATAGACCATCATGCAGATGTTTGTTTTTTTTTTCCTTTCCTTTATAATTTCAATCACTTTCCTACACTCAGAAATACACTTCTCCAGCATCATTCTTAATGGGATTCCGTGGGATGAAGGCACCCTTTTTAATTTTACTTTCTAACTTCATAGCTTATCTTTCTAGGATACTTGCAGTAGAATCCTCAGACTCTCTTTGCGTGGTTTGCTGAGCTGGGAAAGTCCCTCAAGAAGGAAGCAGAGGCTGATTGGGCTGATGTAAGGTCTTGCTTCCTGGGGTCAGTGTGGGCCCCAGCCCCAGTTCCCCACAGTGGGTCGGGTCCGAGGCCCCCACGTGTGCAGCCAGGGTACACACGCAGCATTTCAGCCAACATACACAATTAGACTATCCTTTAATTAGAACCCTCTTTATACCAGGGAAAGCCTCAGCTGCTTGTCAACGAAAACATATTTGTACCATGGCCTTAAACACACACACACATAAATTGCCAATTATTCCCCATTCATAGACTCTCTGGCAAGACACAGGGGCGAACTGTTTGCTTTCCCTTAGGCCAAATTAAGACTTGCCTTTCATGGCAACTTATTTGCAGGAGTAATTTTCCACCTCATTTAATTAGGCTAATTGATTCAGCCATTCTGTTGAGGGGCAACCAGAGCTGGGGGCTTGGGGCAAATGAGTTACATGCTCTTTGGATTCCCTTGGGGCAATGTCTTGATTAGCTTTCCTGTTTGCAAGCCTAGGTCAGCCCAGACCCTGCACATCCGACTCTGTGGCACATAGATGGGTACACGTAGAGAGCCCCTTTGAAGAGAGCTGGGTGCTGAGCCCAGGGCTGAGTCTATCCGAGGAACAGGAGCCCACTAGATCATGAAAGAGAGTTGCCGCAGCTGTTTCTGCGGAGACAGTGAATTGGGTGGATTTCAGTTTTCCAGTAGTCATATATGGATGTGAGAGTTGGACTATAAAGAAAGCTGAGTGCAGAAGCATTAATGCTTTTGAACTGTGGTCTTGGAGAAGACTCTTGAGAGTCCCTTGGACAGCAAGGAGATCCAACCAATCCATCCTAAAGGAAATCAGTCTTAAATATTCATTGGAAGGACTGATGCTGAAGCTGAAACTCCAATACTTTGGCCACCTGATGCGAAGAACGGACTCATTTGAAAAGACCCTGATACTGGGAAAGATTGAAGGCAGGAGGAGAAGGGGATGACAGAGGATGAGATGGTTGGATGGCATCACTGACTCAATGGACATGAGTTTGAGTAAACTCTGGGAGTTGGTGATGGACAGGGAGGCCTGGCATGCTGCAGTCCATGGGGTCGCAAAGAGTCGGACAGGACTGAGCGACTAAAATCAAGTCAACAGTGCAAAGAACTATTGTCATTCTTGTCCACTGTCAGTTTGGATTTTATAGGAGCCATTCTGTTGGCTGTGTCCTAGAACAACCAGTCATGGATTGTTGTGAATGATTCTAAGGAAAAAAAATAATAAGTAAGGGGGAGGAACTTAGATCTAGCTAAATTGCCAATGGGTGGGAACTTCCCTGGTAGTCCACTGGTTAAGACTTTGCTTTCCAATGTAGGGGACATAAATTCTATCCCTGATCAGGGATGTAAGGTCCCACATGCCTTGGGGCCAAAGAACCAAAATGCAAAACAGAAGCAATATTGTAACAAATTCAATAAAGACTTTAAAAATGGTCCACATTAAGAAAAAATGTTTAAAAAAAAATTGCCAGTGGGTGACTACCTCTTTTCCATGTTCTCTTTTTTCCCCTTTTCTGAGAAATGTGTGTCTCGTGGACTTTGGATGTTCAGGGATGACTCAGTAATAAAAAGGGACCACTCAAGAGCTGATGTGGATGGAGGCTTCATGATGGCCAGGCACTGTCCTTGACTTGTCTGGACATGAATACAAAAGGTGTGTTCCTTCACAGTGGTGTCCCTGGTAGCTCACATGGTAAAGAATCCACCTACCGTGCAGGAGCCCTGGATTCAAGTCCTGGGTCGGAAAGATCCCCTGGAGAAGGGAATGGCAACCCACTCCAGTATTCTTGCCTAGAAAATCCCATGGACAGAGGAACCTGGAGGGCTATAGTCCATGGGGTTGCAAAGAGTCAGACACAACTGAGCAACTAACACATTCATGTTCACATTCCTTCACATAATTTCATTATAATCTTATGAGCAAGGTCCAATTGCCATCCCCCCACACAGATGAGAAAACAAGTGTATAGGAACTTAAAGGACTGGTCCAACGTCTCACACCTGGCGAGCATGGAGGGGAGATGCTTCTCTTCACATACACAGAAAGGAAGCTTCACATCCACATCCACATTACAGAAAATCAATGACATGATCATAAGTTGCAAGGGAGGGTCCTAGGTTCTAGTTTGCATTGATATATAAATGTCCTCCTGTTAAATGAGGAAAATGAGACTGTACTTGCATATTGGTCTAAATCAAGAGTTTGTAAATTTTTTCTGTGAAGGGCCAGATGGTAAATATTTTAGCCTTTGTGGATGCATATGGACACATACGATCTCTTCATACTCAACTCAGCCTTGCAGCACAAGAGCAGCCATAGGCAAAATGTAAATAATTGTGTTTCAATAAAACTTTATTTATAAAAACAGATGGCTAGGGTCCAAAAGAGAGTGGATATATGTATATGTATGGCTGATTCACTTTGCTATAGAGGAGAAAATTATACAACATTGTAAATGAACTATACTCCAATAAAAAATTAAAAAATAAATTAAAAAAAGAAAACCTCTGAAGACATGTGTGGACTATAAAAAGCAAAGCAAAACAGATGACTGGCCAGATCTAACCCATAGGCCAGGGTTGGTCAACCTGTGATCTAAAACGTGACACCAAGTGGGCATGCTGCTGCTGCTAAGTTGCTTCAGTAGTGTCCGACTCTGTGTGACCCCATAGACGGCAGCCCACCAGGCTCCCCCGTCCCTGGGATTCTCCAGGCAAGAAGGCTGGAGTGGGTTCTCCATAAACCATCACAAAACATTCTGAAATCTTAAAAACGCAAGAAAACCTGTAACCCTTCTATTTTCCTTGTGTTATACATGCATTCACATTCTCATTTCCAGATTAACTGATTTCTTGAGGCTCACTTTCTCTCTGTTCTCTTCCTACAAGTGATAATTCAGTGCAGTACATAAACGTGGCCCTCAGTTTGCCATTTTCCAACCAGAAAGCAAGGGTAGTCGAGCCACCCAGGGCAATGGTGAGAGGTGGGGGAGAGGCAGAGCCCCCTCCAGTAAACAACCTGGACTGTTTATTGGGTTTTGGAGACAAGCAGGCCTTGGGGAAATTCCAGGAGCCTGAAGCTGGCAACGACAGAGCGAGGTATACCGTGTTGTCACTGACCAATAGCAAATGTGCTTTCATTCTGGACGCCACCAAGAACACTGACCAATAGCAAATGTGCTTTCATTCTGGACGCCATCAAGAACACTGACCAATAGCAAATGTGCTTTCATTCTGGGCGCCATCAAGAGCACCTCTGTAATAATTTTCCTGTCCTCATTAAGTTCAAGCTTGCCAGGAGACTCTCTAAAGCCAAGTTAAATAGTCTGAGGCTTTTTGTCTGTGATTCAGCCACCCAGAGAGGGGAAATGCCTGGCATTAGAGCTTCTCCCACAGAACAAGATTGGAGGGTGAAGGCGGGGGGCTTTCCTCCAAAAGAAATGGACATTACTTAGTCAGTGGCTTAATTAAAAGTATATAGTCTTGTTCTTCCCAGGTGGCGCAGTGGTAAAGAATCCACCTGACAATGCAGGAGATGCAGGAGATTTGAGTTCGATCCCTGGGTCAGGAAGATCCCCTGGAGTGGGAAATGGCAACCTACACCAGTATTCTTGCCTGGAAAATCCCATGGACAGAGGAGCCTGGTGGGTTACGTTCCATGGAGTCGCAAAGAGTCAGACATGACCGAGCACACATGCACACATATAGTTTTAAAAGGAAAAAAAGATAAAGCAACTTGAACATTTATAAGGACAAGAAAACAAAATACAGTATCTATGATAATTTAAATAGATTTGTAGTGTCAAAATATGAAAGGAGAGATGAGGTGGAGTAGTTTTTTTGAGTAATTATTTCCCCTTTATCTCTTCTCTTTCTCTTGTTACACAAGTCACTTCTTATTCTGTTGTTATTGTTTGGTCACTACACTTCACTTGTTCAGTGGCTAAGTTGGGTCCAACTCTTTGCTCCCCATGGACTGCAGCATGCCAGTCTTCCTGTCCTTTACCATCTCTCAGAGTTCGCTCAAGCTCATGTCCATTGAGTCGGTGATGCCACCCAACCATCTCATCCTCTGTTGCCCCCTTCTCCTCCTGCCCTCATTCTTACCCAGTATCAGGGTCTTTTCCTTTTAGGGACTTCCTGGCAGTCCAGTGGTTAAGTTCCCAGGCTTCCAAAGCAGAGAGGTGTGAGTTTGATTCCTGGTTGGGGAACTAAGATCCCACTTGCCATGCGGCACAGCCAAAAATTGGAAAAAATCTAAAATCATTAAATATAAACTCATCTAAAACAAAACAATAAGATAACAGTCTTACTCTGCAATAAAGTTTCTTTTCACAAAGTTGATAGGTATTATTTTTGTTAGGGTCTCCAGACTCAGAGATGCCTTCTAAAAGAGCTAGAGGACCAAGGCCATATTAACAGAGCTGTAAGGAAAGTGCCCTCTGATTTTGGGGTGCAGAAGGGGCAGGGTGGTGAGTCCAACTGCACGTGGGTGCCTCTACTGGTTCCAAAGATGTTCTTGGAGATGGCTTTAGATGAGTGTATGGATGGGCTGCAGATGCCTAAAGAAGTTCTACATGGGAGAGGAGCTGAGAGTTCCTGAGAAGGAAGGTAACTGGGAGTTGGTGAGTTTTCAGAGGCACTGGGAGGTACCACTTACCTGGCACTGACCAGAGATGATGTACAGAACTTTTTTCCAGTTCTCTCCAGTCTATGGGTATCTCTCTTGCTTTTTACTCTCTTACTTCTCTTTTCTGTATCTTTCACTTCACCGACACCAGCCATATTCCATCTTCCTGCTTCGCTTTATTATCCTGCAACTGGGAGTGTCCAACCATGATGGAGGGAAACTGCATTTCTGCCTAAATTCCTGTAGTAAGATTGCCAATATAACCCAATATAAGGGTTGAAATTCCAAAGAGACTTGAGAATCACAAATGTCGTAAGTGAAAAAAAAAGATGCTGCTTTGGTGCAGGTTATGTTTTAGGCTAAATTCCAAGAAGGGCAATGTCCCATGCTTCAAAATTCTCCATCATTATATGGGCAACTTGATCAACAAGACTATAAAAGTATCTCTTAGAATAATTTGATCATTTTCCCTCTTATAGGAAAAAAGATTCCATGTTCATGTGTTGAAATTAGCTATATTTTTTTCAACAAGATATTGGAGCTTGTTAAATTTTCATTTATGCCACAGATATTCATTATGTGTCTCCCATCTGACAGATACCTTGTTAGACTCCAATGTATAAAATGTACAAGACACACTTTCTTCCCTCAGGGAGATTGTTGACTACTCTGTGGCTCACCATATCAGAAATGTGTCTGGAACACCTGTCTACCCACTATTCCTTCTTTGGAATTTCCTCTGGGTAGGATGAGTGTATTTATTGGTTTGCTCAGTACAGTCCCTATATATATTGCCAGTGGAGAGTTGTTGGTAACCTATCTCTTACTCTTCAGAATGTCTCAGTTTGGTTGATGTGATGACATTGTAATTCCAACCTAGACCTGATGAATGAGTAGGACTATGAAGATGTGTTTTCACCCATTCTTTTGTTCACATTACATTGAACAAGTGGTGAACATCTGTCCAAGGCAGAGTCAGACTCCCTCTTTTGAAAATATGCACTGGAACTCAGAAATTGAGGTAGTTGGAACTGAGCAATAGAATTGAGGTCAGGTGGCCAAATCTGTTAGCATATCAACCCAAAGCCATATTTGCAAGCTATCACTGTGGAGGGAAAAAACCTGAGAGACGTGGAAAGAAGCCATGTAGTGGGAGAGTGAGACCCTGTTTTCACATCACTAATGGATCAGACACTCCCATTGGGCTTGCCAAGAGGCATGGCTCCTGCTGCTGTCCATCTGTATCTCCTCCCAGTAGAAGAGGGCAATTGGGGGTGGAATGAGACTTCCTACTTGAGTGAGTGCTGTGAGCCCCGCAAACCATCCCCCTTTTCCCTGCCCAAGGAGGTTTAACTTTCTGAAGTCAAAGGATGGAGATCTCAAGAAGACCACTCATAAGTTTTCCTATAGTCCCATGAAAGTAAGTCCAGCAAGTAGAAGTTGCTCTGGAATATCAGGGCAGGTAAGTGAATCCTTTGGCTGGAGGACAAGTGAAAGAGGTGGTTTAGTCTTCCAAGAGATCACCTATGCCTAGTGGAGCATCTCTAAATTGAGCCCTTTGTTAGCAAGGCTATTGGAACCACCAACCTGACCGTTTTGAATTCATAGATAAGGAGCCAAGTCAGCAGTGAGGACCAACAAAGGTGAAGTCAGGGAAAGTCTGAAAGCTCACTGTGAGTGGTCACGTAAGAAGACACATGTCTTCTAACCCTCTGCTCTCCACCTCCAAATGAGAGTGGAGAGAAGGAGAAAGGGTATAAGAGCAGACTGCGTCTCACTTTCCCTCCCTCCGGCTAAGCCAGCTGATCTCCCAGCAGAGCCTACTCTGAAGTCCAGAAAGTGGAAAGAGAAATGTTCCCCTTGAATATGGAATTGGAGATTTTAAACTGACAGCACTGACTCTGAAGAGACGAAAAGAGATTTCTTTGATCATTAAAGGAGATGGGAAAGGCATGCTGCCATCTCGGCTATGGTTAGCAGTGAGGCATCCAGAGAAAAGGGCAGGTCTACAGGTTTGGTAGTTTGGCAGGCTACTAGAGCCAAGCTGGTAGCAGATAATCAACTAAGCAAACTGTTTCAGGTTTATCTCCCAATGAGTTGAGACTCCTCATTGGACCAGTTTGTGGAGAGATTATTAGAGGGCCCTCAAACCCAGCAACTGTCTTCCCTGGCAAACCTTGCTACCCTGGCATACTGAGAGGCTTCCACACAGCTTCAGATTTCCTGCTATCTGACATCATTGTTATGGTTGTTCAAGTCCAGTAGAAATGAATCAAAGAAACCTTTAATGTGGGTAAATCAGATACCCAACTTCATTACTGCATTGCAGTTACCACCCTTGATAAATATGTCACGGTTCATGTACCAAAAATCTGTTGGACTCTGAGTTTAAGACATAATGCTAGTTTTTATATGATGTTTTGAATTAAGCTGGTCCACTGAAACATTGCATCTGACTCTGGCCATCAGATATTGCAACAAATGGTGCCATATAATTCACCCTCCATTACCCCTTGTCCTTAACATAACAGTGAAGGGACATTGGATGTTTGTGTGGATGAAGGATTTAGGCATTTGGATTTTGCATGAGGCAGAGCCCTGGGCAAAAGCAGATGAGAGTCTCTACCTAGAATCTAGTGGTGAAGGGGAAGATAACTGCCTGATGGTGACTTTCTCAGTCTTTTAGGACTTCCTGAAACTGACTTCCCTTTCTTAATTATAATAAATATCTTTTTACTTGATCCTGGACTAAAGTATGTATACTTGAATCCAGATAAAGGAGAATAACTCTCATTGTAATTCCGAGGACAGGACATGGGAGCAACTTTAAAGATGGTTTAAGAATATTCCTTTCTGGGGGTTTCCCTGGTGGCTCAGTGTTAAAGCATCTGCCTGCCAATGCAGGAGACAGGAGTTCAATCCCTGGTCAGGGGAGATCCCCCATGCTACAGGACAACTAAGCCCATGTGCCACAGCTTGTGAGCATACAAGCTGCAACTACTGAAGCCTGCATGCCTAAAGCCTGTGCTCCTCAACAAAAGAAACCACCGCAGTGAAAAGCCCCACCACAATGAAGAGTAGCCCCCACTTGTCACAACTAGAGAAAGCCCTTGTGCAGCAAGGAAGATTCAGCACAGCCCAAACTAAAATAAACAAATGAAATTTCCATTAAAAAAAAAAGGATATTCCTTTCTTCTACTTTGATGAAGAATCTAGATACTCCTGTATCTAAATATGTGTCCTTAACACAGCAAAACTGCTCCCTAGGGGGAAAAATTGGTTGGGAGAGAATTAGATATTATGATGATTTTGGTCCCCCAGACTCAATCTGACCCATCAAAGTAAACAGATATATTCTATATCTGTGGTATTCACATTTCATGGGAGCAAGGGGACAATTAGAAAAGAAATGTCTTACAAGACACCTTAGAGGGAGATGTAATGAAACATGTTTGCAAAGCACTGATCTAGGGAAGAAAAAAATAGACCAAAAATGGAGCCCTTTCACTCTAAAATGCTGGGCCATGTTTTTCCACTTTCACTAGACATATAAATTCCTCTCTAGATGACTCACATGAAAGAAGTGGATTTATCCATGGCCTCTGTTTCTAAGTGGAGATTTGCCTGTATTTTCTGGCTTCCCTGTGGGGTCTGAGGAGCAGAGAGCAATCCTCCACACACAAAATTTTGCCTGTTTTCTCCAGGCAGCTTAAGTGTTATACAACTTTGAAGGAATCGTCTCCACATTTCATCTATCACAGATGCACTCCTGTAGCCTATGAGCAATGTTCAAGGTCTGTGGGTGTTTTTTTATGACTGAGCATTAGATGAAAGTGACAAAGTCTGGGATTTGTTGAGGGCAATTTGTTCCACACAAATAAAAATGCAGAATATATTCTTAGAGCAATAGCAAGGCAAAGTAAGCTGACCTGAGGGTCTTCGTACAAGTACAGCATTCCCCTGAGAGCTGGAAGCCTACTCCCTTCACGCTTTGCGTGTTTATGGGCAAAGTTAATCAGAATTAATCAGCCACATTGCTCACAAGTAGGAATTGTTGGCCAGCTGAAGGCTGATACCTCACTGGGCTTTGCAGGTGGCAAACTTGGCGTGGTGGGCATTCTTCCTTATTCCTCCCTGATTCAGTCTGATGCACCCACAATACTCTCTTCTTTGGCATGCTGGCTGCCCTGTGAGACTTGCTAGCGCCATGGCCTGGTGATCTTTGCCTGGATCGGTGTCTGCTGCAGCCAGCCTTGACCACCTCTCCAGCAGGTGAGAAAGCATGGCGGAGCTCGGAGAAAGAACACCTTAGATGAGACTCAAGGATACAACAACTGATTTGCATTAATAATCCTTGTCGTGCATACCTCCCAGGGATACAAAGCTGTCTCCATAATCAGAACAAAATCAATGTAATTCACCACATTTAACAGGCTAAAGAAGAAAAGTCACATGATCACATCCATTGATCCAGGAAGCGTACTTGACAAAAGTCAACACTCATGCACGATAAAAACTTCCAGAGGGACTTCCCTGGTGGTCCAGGGGTTGGGAGTCCACCTGCCAATGCAGAGGACACAGGTTCGATCCCTGGTCTGGGGAGATCCCACGTGCCTCCAGGCAACTAAGCCCCTGTGGCACAGCTCGAGAGCCTGAGCCCTGCAACGAAGAGCCTGCACAGTCTAAACAAAACGAAGACAAACAGAACTCTCAGAGAAATGGAAACAGAGGGAACTTCCTCAACTTAATAAGGGCCTCAGCTACAGCTGATGTTGTATTTAATGGTGAAAGACTGCTTGCCTCCTAAGAATGACAAGACAAGAACAGTACCATGGAAATTACTCAGTGTTAAGAAGCAACAAACTCTTGATAAACATGCACTAACCTGGATGAATCTCCAGATAACTATGCCAACCAAAAAGCCAATTCAAAGAGGTTAGTTGCATAGTATGTGATTCTGTTTGTGTGACATTGTTGAAATGTCCATGAGTGGCTGCTAGGGGCCCAGGAGGGATTGTGGGTGAGAGAGAAGTGGATGTGACTGTCAGGCAGCAGCATGAGGGATCCCGTGGTGATGAAAATGTTCTGTGTCTTGACTGTTTCACTATCCATATCCCAGTTGTGATAATGTACTGCTGCTGTTGCTGCTGAGTCGCTTCAGTCATGTCTGACTCTGTGCAACCCCATAGACCGCCAGGCTCCCTCGTCCCTGGGATTCTCCAGGCAAGAACACTGGAGTGTGTTGCCATTTCCCTCTCCAATGCATGAAAGTGAAAAGTGAAAGTGAAGTTGCTCAGTCGTGTCCGACTCTTAGTGACCCCATGGATTGCAGCCTCCCAGGCTCCTCCGCCCATGGGATTTTCCAGGCAAGAGTACTGGAGTGGGGTGCCGTTAACCTTCTCCAGATAATGTACTAGAGTTTTGCAAATTATTACCTCTGGGGGACCCTGGATAAAGGATATAAGGAATCTCCATATTATTTCTTAAAACTGCCTATGAACCTATGAAAGTGAAAATCGCTCAGTCTTTGCGACCCCATGGACTATACCGTCCATGGAATTCTCCAGGCCAGAATACTGGAGCGGGTAGCCATTCTCTTCTCCTCGGGATCTTCCTGACCCAGGGATTGAACCCAGGTCTCCCATATTGCGGGTGGATTCTTTACCAGCTGAGCCACCAATAATTACCTCAAAATACAGTGTTTAGGCCTTCCCTGGTGGTCCAGTGGTTAAGAATATGCCTGCCAATGGAGGGGACACGGGTTTGATCCCTAATCCAGAAAGATCCCACATATTGCGGATAAACTCAGCCTAGGCACCACAACTGTTAGGCCTGTGCTCTAAGGCTTGGGAGCAGCAGCTACTGAGCCAGAGAGCCTAGAGCTGGTGCTTAGCAACAAGAGGAGCCACTGCCAGGAGAAGCTGGCGCTCTACAATGAAGAGCAGGAAGAGCAGACCCTGCTCATACAACTGGAGAAAGCCTGTGAGCAGCCATGAAAACCCAGAGCCGCCAAAAAAAATAATAATAATTAATGAATTTTTAAAAAGTAACTTTTTTTTTAAAGTTTAATCTATAAAGGGAAGTATACAATGAAAAGTAAATGTTCCATCCATCACTGTTTCTTAGTCATCCACTTCCTTCCTCCAGAGGAAATTTTCCTACTTGTCTGTCCAGAATATTTAATGAATATATGAGCTTGGACAGAAATATGTCTATATATCTGTATATCTATATCTACATGGTAATTTAGGGCTTCCCTAGTAGCTTAGACCACAAAGCATCTGCTTGCAGTGCAGGAGACCTGGGTTCGATCCCTCGGTTGGGAAGATTCCCTGGAGATGGAAATGGCAGCCCACTCCAGTATTCTTGCCTGGAGAATTCCATGGACAGAGGAGCCTGGAGGGGTACAGTCCATGGGTCGCAAAGAGTCAGGCATGACTGAGTGCACACACACGGTATTTCACCATAGTTTTAGTTTACGTTAGTCTTTATGAGTTGAACATCTTTTCATATAACTGCAGTAGTGTTATTTTACCTGTGGACTGTTCTTATCTTTAGTGTATTTTTCTCTTTGAGTCAAGTCTTGTTCCCTGTACCAGTTTGTAGGGATTTCATTATATATTGAAGATACGATCTTTTTTGCAATGAATTGCAGCTATGTTATTTTTCACAGTTTCTCTTTGATTATTTGGTTTTGGTGGGGTTCTTTTCCCCATACTGTAATTTAAAGTTTTAATTTATCAAGTATATTGATCTTTCTTTTTATGGCTTCTGCATCTTGTAGTGCACTTAGAATGGTCCTCTCTCCTCCAAAACTATCTTTAAAATTTTCCCACATTTCTCTTAATACTTTTATGATTTTATTTTTCATGAAGGATCCAGGCTCCTTCTACCCTTCTTTGTGTAGGCTGTGATCCTTTTGGTCATAAGATGGTTGTGAACTTGCAAGCATCAAGTCCACAATCTGAGAAACAGGCAGGGATAAGAGCAAAAGGACAAATGGGCAAAAACTCAGGTTATTGACTCTGTTTCCCTGGAAAAATCCATCCAGGATGTTCCAGTTATCAGCTTCTGCTTATACTCATTGGTCAGGATTGGGTCCTATGCTCATTCTTAGCATCACGAGAGTCTAGTGATGTAAATAATTTTGTCTGGGTACATTGATATTGACTCCAAAATCTCTGCAGATGATGACCACAGCCGTGACATTAAAAGATGTTTGCTCCCTGGAAGGAAAGCCATGACCAACCTAGACAGCATACTAAAAAGCAGAGACATCACTTTGCCAACAACTGTCTGTCTAGTCAAACCTATGATTTTCCCAGTGGTCATGTGTGGATGGGAGAGTTGGACCATAAAGAAGGCTGAGTGCTAAAGAAGTGATGCTTTTGAACTGTGGGGGTGGAGAAAACTCTTGAGAGTCCCTTGGACTGCAAAGAGATCAAGCCAGTCAGTTCTAAAGGAAATCAACCTTGAATATTCATTGAAAGGACTGATGCTGAAGCTGAAGCTCCAGTACTTTGGCCACCTGGTATGAAGAGCTGACTCACTAGAAAAGACCCTGATGCTGGGGCTGGGAAAGATTGAAGGCAAGAGGAGAAGGGGACGACAGAGGATGAGATTGTTGGATGGCATCACCAACTCAATGGACATGAATTTGAGCAAACTCCAGGAGACAGTGGAGGACAGAGGAGGCTTGCATGTTGCAGTCCATAGGATTGCAAAGAGTTGGACACCTGGACAGCAGCAGCAGCAACAATGCTGATATCCCCCTTCCTAAGAAAGTGGATTTCTGTCAGCAAAGAAGATACCACTAATACTAGGTGGGAAACTAACAGTGTCAGCCACCAGACTACTTGATAATACACAAGGTCATTTTCTGGGTCCCCTCTTGTCTCCAAACTGTGTGTTTGTACTGCTTTATTGATTTCCAGCATCTACTGTAAATGTAGTCTGATGTCACTCTGATTCAAATCCCCTTATAAAAGCTACTTTTGCTCTCAGAAGCTTTTAAGCCTTTCTCTTTATTTTTCAAAATCCCCAAATCTCTCGTACCCTTAGGTAGGATCTCTTTAGACATTCTTCTAAGATTTTACAGGCACCTTCCATCTGGAGATTCTTATCATTCCTCTGCTCAGGGAGCGTTTATCCCTCCCTCCTGTCTTTGATTGGTTTCTCTTTTCCCTTGTCTCTGTTCTCTCCTTCTAAGACCCTTACTGGACATAGAGTGGATTTAGTAGATTTTTCTTTCATGTCTCTTAATTTTCCTATCACGTTTTCCATCTCTTTGTCGTATTGCCCTATATTATGGAATGTTTGCCAGTTACAAACTCCAGACAATCACCTTTTTTTTTAACCTCCCCTGCTCTGTTATTCATATGACTGCCTTATTTTGAAAAAAATTTTTTTTAATTTCCAAGAACTTTGTTCTTGCTCTTTCTTCCTTCTTGTTCTTTGAAGGCTTCTTTTTTGCTGCACTGTTTTCCATTTCCGAATGCATCATCATCTTAAAATTCTCTTCAAATACTAAGTAGGCTTTTTAAAAAAAATGTCACTTCTGCTCTGTGAATAACAATAGATCTCTTTATTCACCTGATCCTTCCTTATTATGGAATCAACTTTTCCTCTGTATTGGATGATCTTTGGTTTTAGGGTTCCTCTGCTTTTGCACAGGGCTGTTTGCCTAACAGTCCTCTCCCATAAATCAGAGAACAACCTTCTTACTCTGCTGACTTGGGCATGGCATGCACTTCCATATGGGGTACCCTGCATGGAGCAGGCTGGACAGCCCACAGAAGGCAAAATAAAGAGGACTTCTGTTTGGGGATATTAACTTTCAGTGTGTTTTACTCCTGGGTAGAGCTGCTTTTTTATTTCCCTAAGAATTGAATGGGGGACTTCCCTGGTGGTCCAGAGGTCCACCTGCCAATGCAGGAGTCACTGGTTCGATCCTTGGTCCAGGAAGATCCTACACGCCACAGAGCAACGAAGACACTGCAACTATTGAACCTGTGCTGTAGGGCCCAGGAGCCACAACTTCTGAGCCCAAGCACCCTAGAGCCCATGCTCCACAACAAGAGAAGCCACAGCAATGAGAAGCAGGCGCACTGCAATGAGACAGTAGCCCCCACTCACTGCAACTAGAGGAAGCCCTTGACAAAGACCCAGCATAGCGCCGCTCCCCCCGCCCCGCCACCAAAGAAAGAATCAAATGGGAGAGATGGCTAGTGTCACCAAATGATTTACTTTAATACAATCTCAAATTCAACCCCACACCCGAATCCTTCCCAAGCAGAACATCTATTGTCTTCAGAGATCAATGCTCAGGTTTTATTCAGAAGGCAAAATCTGCCACCAGATGTATGGCACTGAAAAGGTGGAGCAGTCTCCCTGTCTCAGCTGTTTAGAATGCAGTTTAAAAATAATAAATAACATGAGGATTGCTACAAGGTCCTCAACAGAGTCTGAGGCCCCAGCGAATGACTGATGTTCATGATTATACCCATCGTGACTCATTGTTTACAGTTTATATGATGTTGAGAATTTCATGTTTAAGAAGTTTGAGTAGTGCATATTTTCTTTCAAAGTTTTTTGATCCCAATTAAAATATATAACTTCCAATGGGTGAGCTTTATTTATTTGGGAAATGTACTAACAATGTCAGATAAATGAGGCTTTAATTTAACTACAGATGTGAGTGTCTCTGTTGTGTGTGTGTGTGTATGTCTGTGTGTACATGAAAGAAACTCAGATAAAGTCTTAACTCGGCTTAACTTAAATTGGTTAACAGTCAAGTCTTTTCTTCAACTACCTGTTAAGGCACTGAGCTCTGAGCTACATGATGTGAGCAATTAATTCCGAAGGAATAGGAGATGTGGACAGAGGCTCTGGGCCCTATGCTTTTTATAATCAGATTGCACATGCATTATTTAGAGTTCTATTATGAAATTTTTAACGTGAGTATGATTACTTGTCAATGTGATTTTAAGAGTATCTTTTAAGAACTAAATCTATAAAGTGATTTAAACTATGGACTCATTCAGTTCAGTTCAGTCGTGTCCAACTCTTTGCAACCCCATGGACTGCAGCACACCAGGCTTCCCTGTCCATCACCAACTCCCAGAGCTACTCAAACTCATGCCCATTGAGTCAGTGATGTCATCCAACCGTCTCATTTTCTGTCATTCCCTTCTCCTCCCACCTTCAGTCTTTCCCAGCATCAGGGTCTTTTTAATTAAGTCAGTTCTTCCCATCGGGTATCCAAAGTATTCGAGTTCCAGCTTTAGCATCAGTCCATCCAATGAATATTCAGGGCTGATTTTCTTTAGGATGGACTTGTTGGATGATTACTATCCAAAATATATAATTCAAACAGTGAGCAGACATGAATGCATGCCTCTAATTAAATCTCCAACTACCTGTTCCTTCTTTAATACCATTAGCCCAAGTAAATCTTGTTATATAAACAGATATATAGCATAAATCACTGTATTTCTTCAGTGGCGGTGTCTGTGTCTGTATGTAAATGTGTACATATATGTGTATATATGTACATTTTTGTATGTACATATATGCACGTATATATTTTTTAAAAATTTATCTTCAATTAGAGGATAATTGCTTTACAGGGTTGTCTAGGTTTCTGCTATACAACAATGTGTATTCATATATTTTTAAAAGAGATTATATTAGCCACATTTCATAAGGAATGTGCTCTGATCATATTAGTTACATTCCATAAAGAATTCACAAATTTATAAAAATTCATGAGAGTTTATTGATAAATTTTTATGCAACTTTTTGTCCCATTTCAAGAACTGATATTTATTTCACACCTTTATCACTAAGTTAAGCTTTGTTTATTTTGCCCCATCTCTGTTTATCGATATCAGTAAAAGACAAAAACTCTTATCTTGCACAAAAATACATGTATGTTTATATACACACTGTTATGTATAAAACAGATAACCAGCAAGTACCTACTATATAGCACAGGGAACTCTATTCAATATTTGTAAAAACTATACAAGAAAAAGTATGGACCTAATAGAAGCATAAGATATTAAGAAAAGGTGGCAAGAATACACAGAATAACTATACAAAACAGATCTTTATGACCCAGATAACCACAATGGTGTGGTCACGCACCTAGAGCCAGACATCCTGGAGTCTGAAGTCAAGTGGGCCTTAGGAAGCATCACGATAAACAAAGCTAGTGGAGGTGATGGAATTCCAGCTGAGCTATTTCAAGATGATGATGTTAAAATGATGCATTCAATATGCCAGCAAAATTGGAAAACTCAGCAGTGGCCACAGGACTGGAAAAGATCAGTTTTCATTCCAATCCCAAAGAAAGGCAATGCCAAAGAATGTTCAAACTACCACACAATTGCACTCATCTCACACACTAGCAAAGTATTGCTCAAAATTCTCCAAGCCAGGCTTCAACAGCATGTGAACTGAGGAATTCCAGATGTTCAAGCTGGATTTAGAAAAGGCAGAGGAACCAGAGATCAAATTGCCAACATCCGTTGGATAACAGAAAAAGCAAGAGAGTTACAGAAAAGCATCTATTTCTGCCTCATTGACTATGCCAGAGCCTTTGACTGTGTGGATCACAACAAACTGTGGAAAATTCCTAAAGAGATGGGGATACCAGACCACCTTATCTGCCTCCTGAGAAATCTGTATGCAGGTCAAGAAGCAACAGTTAGAACCAGACAAGGAACAACAGACTGGTTCCAAATTGGAAAAGGAATACGTCAAGGCTGTATATTGTCAACCTGCTTATTTAGCTTATATGTAGAGTACATCATGCGAAATGCCAGGCAGGATGAAACACAAGCTAGAATCAAGATTGCCAGGAGAAATATTAATAACCTCAGATATGCAGATGACACCACCCTTGTGCCAGAAAGCGAAGAAGAACTGAAGAGCCTCTTGATGAAAGTGAAAGAGGAGAGTGAAAAAAGCTGGCTTAAAACTCAACATTCAGAAAACTAAGATCATGGTATCTGGTCCCATCACTTCATGGCAAACAGATGGGGAAACAACTGAAATGGTGACAGACTTTATTTTATTGGGCTCCAAAATCACTGCAGATGGTGTTTGCAGCCATTAAATTAAAAGATTCTTGCTCCTTGGAAGGAAAGCTATGACCAACCTAGACAGCATACTAAAAGGCAGAGATATTACTTTGCTGACAAAGGTCCATCTAGTCAAAGCTATGGTTTTTCCAGTAATCACGTATGGTTGTGAGAGTTGGACCATAAACAAGGCTGAGTACTGAAGAATTGATGCTTTTGAATGTAGTGTTGGAGAACACTCTTGAGAGTCCCTTGGACTGCAAGGAGATCAAATCAGTCCATCCTAAAAGAAATCAGTCCTAAATATGTATTGAAAGGACTGATGTTGAAGCTGAAGCTCTGATAATTTGGCCACCTGATGCAAAGAACTGACACATTGGAAAAGACCCTGAAGCTGGGAAAGATTAAAGGCAGGAGCAGAAGGGGACAACAAAGGATGAGATTGTTGGATGGCATCACCGACTTGATGGACATGAGTTTGAGTAAGCTCTGGGAATTGGTGATAGACAGGGAAGCATGGTGGGCTGCAGTGCATGGGATCACAAAAAGTCTGACATGACTGAGTGACTGAACTGAACTGAGCTGATACAAGAAAAGAATCTGAAAAAAATATATATGTATAAAACTGAATCATTGTATTATATACCTGAAACTAACACAACATTGTAAATAAACTATACTTCAATTTTTTTTTAAAAAAAGTCTGTTTAAAATTTTCTAACTGTTGGCATTTATTTATATTTTAGTTTTATTGAGATACAATTAATATATGGCACTGTATAAGCTTAAACTGTACAGTGTAATGTCTTGACTTACATATATTGCAAAATGATTGCCACAATAAATTTAGTTAACATCCGTCATCTCATGTAGATACAAAAAGAAGGAAGAAAGCTTTTTTTGTGATGAGAACTTTCAGGACCTAGTCACCCAGCAACTTTCCAGGACACCACAGAGCAGTACTCATGTAGTAATCGCGTCGTACAGCACATCTGCAGTACTCCGTGGCTTATTACTGCTGGTGTGTACCTTTTGACCACCTTCATCCGATTCCCCCACCTGCTATCTCCCTCCTCTGGTAATGACAAATCTGATCTCTTTTTCTATGACTTTGGTGGAGTTTGTTTTAGATCCCACATATAAATAACATCAGACCATGTTTGTTTTTCCCTGTCTCACTCATTTTACTTAACATAATGCCCTCAAGTTCCATTCATGTTGTCACAAATGGCAGGGTTTTCTTTTTTAGGGCTAATTAGTGCTTCATTGTGTGTGTGATGTGTGTGTGTATACATATATAAGTGTGTGTACATTTTTTATGTTTAATATAATGACTTTTAATTTCATTTTTTAAAATGGCATCTTTCTCCAAATGAAGATCAAAGGAGTTTTGAGCTTTTATATACACACAGGCTTCTTCCCAGGTGGCACAGTGGTAAAGAATCCATCTGCCAATGAAGGAGATGAAAGAGATGCGGGTTCGATCCTTGGATTGGGAAGATCCCCTAGAAAAGGAAATGGCAACCCACTCCAGTATTCTTGCCTGGAAAGATCCCATGGACAGAGGAGCCTGGCAGGCTACAGTCCATTGCGTCACAGAGTCAGACATGACTGAGAGACTGACTGAGTTCACACACTCAGATTGGGTACACATACACACACGATGTCAAGAGAAAAGATAATAGTTGGAGTTGCAAAATGACTTTACTTGGTACCTTCTATGTGCCTTTCTCCTCATTTCATTTTCTTCTTACTTTGTCAATTCCTTCTTTTGCTTTGTAAAGTATGAATATGGTTCTTCTTCCCTATTCCTTTAGGTCTGTGGGCCCACTGAGTTTTGTTGATAGACATCAATTCAACATATATATATATATTTGGACATTTATTGTGTCCTAGTTACTGCTGCCAGACTACACAGTTTGCTCCTTCACCAGAGAGAATTCATAAACTCATCTCGCTAGTGTACCATGTGTCCAATGGCCCATGTCTGGAAGCTGCCCAAAGAGAAACAAACGTGGGGGAAGATCAGAGTCTCTATGCTTGTGAGGGCTTCCCAAGATTTGTCTTAATTCCAAATGGCAGGAATCAAATCCATCTGGGCAGGGTGTCTTGGGAAGCTACAGTAAACCAGAAGTAGTGTATTTGTGTAGATTTTATGGGATTCCAGAGCAAAACCATGAATGAGTATTTATTTTTCATCCTCCTTACAAGGGTCATTTCAATTAAAGTCTTAAGTTAAAGGGAGTCGGTAAGTTTATCAGCCTAAATCTGATCTAACATATCTTCTGTTTCTTTGCAGGGCCATGAAATTCTTCATGCTCCAGGATTTTTGTTTTACTGAAACCTTTGACACAGAGCTTTCATTGAGAGGGGGAAATGCAAAAAGAGGCAGTGGTTCCAAGTACCATGAGTAGCTGGACTCTAGGGGGGAGCACCCCAGGGTGAGTCAAGGATCTGCCATTTAGCTGACAAGAGGCTTACTGTAAACCATGGAGGTAACGGGAATATCAAGAGAGGGAAAATGAGCCGACAGAAAAACATCCTTTCTGAAAGCATCCTATTTTCTAGTTCAGATTCATCTCAAAGGCAATCCTGGACCAGCAATCCTGCCTAATCCACGCATTTGCCCTTTATCCAACACTAAAACAAGAGTTGAAAAATCACCTAGGGGAGAAAGGTTCTTAGGAATAATGAGAAAACATCAGGCCAAATTTGGCCCAAACTTTACCATTTCTAGTTTCAAGTCAAATTTAAACCTTTGGGGGCTCAGCCTTTTTTTCTCTTGGCAAACCACAACATCCTATTTCTAAGAAAGGAGCTTTAAGAATGACTTCTTGGCCATCAAATAGCTGTTCGAAAACAACATTTTGATGAGTTAAGTGTAAATGAATCAGAAACATGTGGATTAGATTTACCTCAAAGTCCATGTGGGTTTGAAGGGAATGGAGAAAAAAGCTTAGGCAGAGTCACACTTGGGGTTTTTCCTGATCATTATGTGAGTGAGAAATGGGTTTGAGGGGTCATCACCAGCCAACACCAGAAGGATGTGGTTGGTGTGACATGAGTTGTTGTCATTGTTGTTGTTCTTAGGATTATTGATTGTGTACGTGGGCATTTACATTTTGTAGTCTTTTTTCTCTCTCACGCTTGTTGCTTATACCATCTCTATGAAGGGAACTGCCCGGCATGATGAAGACTAATTGCAGGACTGGACTTGGGACACAGAACTTACACTTACTTTATCATCACTTGATGCTCTATCTCTTCAAATATATGAGAAGAGAATCTGTTCAAAAGTCCTTACATTGTTTAAAAAGAAATTTGTAAAAGATATGATGGAGATGTTCCCAGGTCAAAACTAACTATCGCCTATGGCTCCCAAAGTCACATGGGAGACAAAGGGAATTTCGAGGAAGGAGATACCTTGCCTATTACTCCTTCAAGGATCCCATGCCTCCTATAGTCTAAATTAGTCCTCCCTACACCCCTTGATCCTCTCCCATGGTGCTTTGTGCATTTTCTTCATAACACAGCTCACAATTAAACAATTATGTGTCATGTCTCTTCCATTCCAAGAAACGTCTCCACCTTTCCAATATTTTAAGGCACTGGGCTGCATCTTGCAGCCCATGTATGTATATGATGAAGACCTTTCTTACAACCGATAATATCATATAGACAAAGAAATATGGCATTTTTCTGGGTTTGTTAATATCTATTTCTTCCTCTTGTAGTGCCATCTGGCAGAGGTTATGACCCCTTGGCTCTCCATCTGAGGTCTCCAGTTGCCAGGACTGGGTCTGGCACATACAGCAGATATTGTGTGACTATTTGTGGGGAAAATCAACTGAATGAAGGAAGGAAGGAGGATGGGCCATGGACAGTGACCACTGCAACTTTCCGATCTCTCCAAGCCTGTCTCCCAGACTTTGTACTCACAGGCCGTGAAGTCAAGATGGGTACATCTGCTCCACATCTGCCTCTCTAGATTCTGCCTTTCCAATTCCAACACATATATGAAAACTGAACATGATTTCCAGATACCCCAAGAAGATTTCTCCCAGAATAATGATCTTTGCTCAAATCCCTGGGTCAGAAACCAATAAGATATACTTTGGAGGTAGATTCAACATTCCAGGCCAGTGGATTGGAAGTAGAGAGGGGTAGGAGTCGTTTCTTGAGATGGTGAATGCTCAAGGATTTCAATGTGGGTCAGATAAACTATGAATGTGTTAGTCTGAAATTCAATAAAGAAGTCAGAATCTAGAGATGTACATGTTGGAGTCATCAGTGTATAGATGGCATTTAGGGCCATAGGGCCCAGGTGAGAAATTCTAGGAAAGAAGAATAGAAATGAGAAGAGGGCTCAGGGAGAAAAAAAAACCTGACATTGAGAATTTAGTAGGATGAGTGGAACCAGTGAAGGGACTTGGGAAAGGAATGGCCAGAGAGGTGGAAGGAAAGCAGAGGAGAGTGGGTTTCATAGGATCTAGGAAGGAGCAATATTTTAAGACTCAGAGACCTGTCTTCTATATCAGATGCCACTACCAAAGTGATGAAGATGAACCCAAAAAAGTGTCTATCGAATCTGACTCCATGAAGACTGTTGGTCACTGATAAGAGATGTTTGAGTAGAAAGAGAGGGGAGGATAGGTGATACCGTTAAGAATTTTGTTGTAAAAGTATAGCAAAGATTCTGGGGCCAAGAGAGGCACCTTTTTGTAGATGGGCAATAATAGAGCTTGTTTGCCTGCTGATGGGAATGGTCCAGAAGAGGCAGAGGAAAAATGAGGCAGGAGAGTAAGACCTGTGTTTGATCTTCCCTGAAAACCAGTACTTTAACATCTATTTGCAGAGTGACACTCTCCAGAGTCATTGCCCACTCCTCTTTCATCTTGAAATCAGCTTCGGGGATGTACATTGATTTCTCCAGGTCAAATAAAAGTCTTTTGGGGTTACTCTTTGCCTGGACTTCTGTGTGATCTCTGCAGACAAGCAACAGTCAGAGTCACCCGGCACCGAGCAGGGACGTTTTGGTCTGATGAAACCTACTCCACAAATGAGCTCAGAACCTGCAGCTTTCCCTTTGAACATAATATAAATGCTACTGTGGACCTCAGAGGTTAATCCATTACAACGAAGCAATTAAATTTAGGAACCGTTTGGAAGATAAAAAGCAGCAAGTAATAACCAGTTCAGAAAACTCAGCCATGATGGATTTCAATAATTTCCTCTGACTTCACGGAGTCATGTCTGGTGACCCGAGGCAGGATGGTGTGACTGGTCGGTGGTGTCAGAAATGTGAGAGGGAGATGATTTTTATTAAATAAGTTACTTCTTAAGCATTGGCCTCTCTTGCTTCCCCTTTCTCTCTTCAGAAGGTCTTTTGCTAGCTGGTAATGCATTTAACCCTTAAGCATAGTCAATCTTGTGTTAGCCAGGGGATCGTTTTACAAAGGGAAGTGATCTATTTTTTTTTTTTCTTACTGCTAGCTAGGATGCTCAGTTTTGAATTTGGACTACCTCCCTTCTGTTGCTAAATTGATTTAATTGCTTTGCTTGCTTACCCCACCTCTGGCAGGTTTTATATCGATTATCGAAAAGCAAGATGCTTAACTTGTCCTATTCTTCACTAAAGAACTTTACCCATGAGAAAGAAGAATAAAATGCTCTTACAGGCTGGAGCTGGGATGAAAACCCTCAGACCTTAATTTATTATTCTTTGACTCTGTTCTCTGCACCTCTTTCTAGCTCACAAATCACATATCCATCCTGAAGAGTCCATCTCATAGACATCTCTGGGCACCCACTCAGTCTACAGCACCTTGTTCAGTACCAGGGAGCATATAAATGTGTAACCACATGGCCTCTGCCCTGTGGGAACTGGTCCCTGCTCTGTTTCAGGGGGGGAATCCGATGAGGTTGCTGACATAGTCATTTTAGAAGATTGTTTTCTCTGCGCCAAATTGCCCTGTCTCATTAATGACAGGCTCAATTTCCATCAGGTTCTTTGATGGGTCTTGCAAGGCATCCAAGAGGGAGCTTCCTTCCAGCCCAGAATTGTAATTCCCTGCAGATAAACGTGTTGGCATCCACCACTCAGGAACATAATGAAGTTAATTTTAAGGAAAAGCAAACACAAATGTAATGGTGAGCCTGAGAGTAGCCATAACTGTCTGAGCCATTTCTTCAATGGAAGAATTAGCTCATTAAGTAATCTGCACCCCTCCCTTTTTCCCTGAAGGATTTAAGGGGATGATTGTCTGGTTCAGAGAGCTGTGGTTTCAGATTTGCAATCAGGAGGCTGAGTAGAGTCTCAGTTCTGATTATTTGAGCTCTGCCCCTTCTCAGCTGGAGGACCCAGGTGTTACTAAACCCTCTGTCTGACCTGCCTCAAGGGGCTGATGGGAGGATAAAGAGATGATATCACACACAATATATTAATTCAAAAGGACTTTGTTAAGGAATAAAGCATGATGTGTGTGTGTGTGTGTCTGTGTACACGTGCTCACTCAGTCATGTCAAACTCTTTGTGACTCCGTGGGCTGTAGCCTTGCAGGCTGCTCTGTCCACTGAATTTTCCAGGCAAGAATGCTAGAGCAGGTTGCCATTTCCTTCTTCAAGGGTTCTTCCCCTCCCAGGGATTGAACCCACATCTCTTGTGCCTCCTGCATTGGCAAGTAGATTCTTTACCACTGTGTACCCTGGGATACGCATATTAGTTATTATTTCAGAAACCAAAGTTAAGAAGAGATACAAATCTTAATTTGCGGGGAAATTTCTTTTTATAATTGACGTAGAGTTGATGCACAATATTATGTATGTTACATGTGTACAATATAGTGACTCACAATTTTTATACTCCATTCATAGTTATTGTAAACTATCGCTTATGTTCCCTGTGTTGTACAATATATCCTTGTAGCTTATTTTATATAATAATTTGTACCTCTAATTCCCCCACCCCTATGTTATCCTGCTCCACTTCCCTCTTCCCACTGGTAACTACTAATTTGTTCTCTATATCAATGAGTCTGTTTCTTTTTTGTTATATTTACTAATTTAGTTTGTTGTATTTGTCTAGATTCTACATATAAGTGAAATCATACACTATTTATCTTTCTCTGTCTGACTTATTTCACTTAGTAGCAGGAATTTTTCCATAGAGCTACCTGGCAGATCATTTCTTTTTTTTTTTTCTCATTTCTCCTTTGTTTGCATCTCAGAGAATTAGTGACCAGACAGGCAGGAAATGCCATTATTAGAATACAGGCTGTCTGGGTGGAGGAGAGGTTCCAGCCCTGGCGTCTTCAGTGATGCCTAATTTGCATACCAGTAACAGTCTAGACCACTGATGGCAAAAATACACCCAAATGATAAATAATAAGCTTTGACTGGTCAGGGTGTCTTCAATTTTTAACCTGAAGTTCATTCCTTTGGGTGGAGGCATTGACTCCAAACAGATGTTTCTAAAGAGTGCTCAGCTCAGAGGTCTCTAGAGAGTCTGGACATGAGAGGATCGAGTATAGCTTCTGCCACCACCAACTGCATTGTCCTCCCAAGAGGCTTCACCATCGCCTGCATCTGACAGGATCTGGCAAGTAGCTCATTAAACTACATATTGTGAAACCCATCTTGAAAACTTCTGGCTTGAAACTTAAACATGTCTATGTGCATACACAGGCATATAGACATCCATGTATGCATTTGTTCTTTTTTAAAATCTCTAATCTTTTCGTTTGTTTATTCACCAATTGTTGGGGTTGACCAATTGATGCTCAGTAATTGGTTGCTCACCCATGTTCTTTTAAAACGTGTTTTTCAAAGAGTAGACCATAAAAGCCCACTTTTAAGGGAATGACTTGAAGTGTTCATTGAGACTGCAGACCCCCACTTTTGAGACCCATCGAATCTGATGGTGGGGCCCTGGATCCTGCAACTTTAACAAGCTTCCCAGGAGGACATCAAGCACACTTATGTTTGAGAACTCTAAATACTGTCCATAGAGGTTTGGTAGTTGCTATGGCTGTTTCTTTCAGGTTCAGAGTTCCTGAGTTAGTACTCATGATTTCATTTCAAACAGCTGGATGAACTCTTATTAGCTCTACATTCATCTTGAGTACTGATGGACCCTTCACCAATCTTGCTTTTATTCTTTGTGACCTGAAGAGTTTTCTTCTTTTCAGAGAAAACAAGCAAAGCAGGAGTCTGCTCCAGGAATTGGCTTGCTACTTGGGTTTTTTCCTGACTTTCAGATGAATTCTAAACCATCCTACACTTGACTAAGAGAATGACACCAAGGATCTGAAACACCAAGAAGCTGATCTTACTTCATAGATAAAGGAAAGCAAGCCGGGTGACCTGTCACTCAATAGGCTTGAGTGACAGGAGGCAGGAGGCTACAGCACAGCCAATTCCTATAGCTTAACAAGCAACCAAGGGCTCATAAGGATGCCCAAGAATCTCCAAACTGACCCCATGTCTCCTGCTAATATCCCCCTTCTTACACAGCTTGCTTCCACCCTCTGACTTGGGTGGTTCTAATGGTATTTGATGCTTTTGAACTGTAGTGTTGGACAAGACTCTTGAGAGTCCCTTGGACTGCAAGGAGCTCCAACCAGTCCATCCTAAAGGAGATCAGTCCTGGGTGTTCATTAGAAGGACTGATGCTGAAGCTGAAACTCCAATACTTTGTCCACCTCATGCGAAGAGTTGACTCAATGGAAAAGACCCTGATGCTGGGAGGGGTTGGGGGCAGGAGGAAAAGGGGATGACAAAGAATGAAATGGCTGGATGGCATAACCAACTCGATGGACATGAGTTTGAGTAAACTCTGGGAGTTGGTGATGGACAGGGAGGCCTGGCGTGCTGCGGTTCATGGGGTCGCAAAGAGTTGGACACGACTGAGCGACTGAACTGAACTGAACTGAATGTTATTTGGGGAAGGAGTTGAAACCACAAGAAGGCTGTGTCGTATTGAGTTAAGAGAGGGGATTTCTTGAGATCTGTATTAGTCTTAGTCAGAAGGCACACGTTTGCAACCAGCTTGGGACATTGTACTGTCTCTTTTGTGATTCTTTGGCTTTAAATGGATACTAAAGTTCTCAAAAATGACATCAAGCCAGACCAACTTTTAATTTTCTTGAAAGTTACATCAAGTTCCCTGCTATTAAAAAGGGATGTAGGAATCAGTACCACGAGCTAAAGGAAATAAAATCCCCAAATTAAACCATTCCACCGAACTTGAGGCATTTCCCTCTTTCCTTGCACTTGAAATCAAAAGATCTCAGTTTTCCACCAGAGGAAAACTGCTCTCCACTCCTTTTTAAGATCTTCCCAATGTTTGAGAGACAAGATCCCGGCCTGACTCAGAAGGCCATGGGATAATGCCTTCACATTCTAGCATTAGTCAGGCACTCTGCTCTCAGCATCTCCCATACCTGCTCTGGGTGGCACTGTCAATGCTCTTTAACTGACCACAGTCTTCTCTGACCACAGCACATCCTCTCCCCTGTCCTCGTCCCCTCACTCACATGCTTTCCAGAAACCTTTCCACAGCAGGTCTGGGAATTTTAACATAGCCATCTATCTCCTTGACTTGTGTGACTCAGCATGCATGCATACTCAATCGCTCAGTCATGTCCGACTCTCTGTGATCCCATGAACTGCAGCCCACCAGGCTCCTCTGTCCATGGAGTTTTCCTGGCAAGAATACTGGAGTGGGTTGTCATTTCCTTCTCCAGGGGATCTTCCCGACCCAGGGATCAAACCCACATCTTTTGAGTCTCCTGCTTTGGCAAGCAGATTTTTTTTACCAACCGTGCCACCGGGGAAGCCTTTACAGCTTCCCTTTCCAAAAAATGTCCTCTTCTTTTGAATTCCAGTTTTAAGATTCATCCCACTAAGACGTGGGGATGCCTGGGAGAACACAGTCCACGAGACCATCTTAACTTCTCTTCATTTATGCATCAAACCAAATGCTGGTTCGCAGGTAAGTTCTCCTTGTCTCCTCTCAAGGACGCCTTTAAACTCCACCTGGAAAAGTTTAGGAAAACCTTAAGCACTCATGAGACTTCCCTGACAGTCCAGTGATTGAGACTTCGACTTCCAGTGCAGAGGGTATGAGGAAGACAGATCTTGTATTAAACAGGGAGCTGCGCTTTTTAAAAAAGAAAGCATTTTAATGAGCTTTTGATTACACATCATGTTTTATATGGATGCCTTTGAGTCAAAGGAGGCCTAAAATGACTTTCCATAATTTTTATGAAAATTTCAGTGTCCTTTGGATTAGTCTAAGTGTTCACCATTGGGGAAAAGAGGTAACGGCAAGCAGCAGCTTGGGGAAGAAAGGTGATCAGAAAGGAAACCCAATTTGCTACTTTCCTCTGGTTGTGAAGGATCTGGAGTCGTCATTTTGGAGGGTAGATATCTAAGCCCTCATGAAGGGCTACAATAACCAACTTTTGAATACAAAACCAATAGCATTTGTATTGGATATCAAATTTTACGCTGTTTCCTGTTCTCTGCTATAATCTTTCAAAGTCTATTCCACACAGGCAAGTGTTGGTTTTGCCTTGAGGAATAATAGGAGGCGTATTTGCCCATGGGGGCAGTGATGAGGGGGAAAGGAGCATTAGCTGAAATCAGAGATGATTGGGGGAACCAGGAACAAGTGTTTAGAGCTGGCGGGTAGAAACAAGCTTTAAAGATTGCAAATATCTTATCAAAATCCTGAGAAATACTGGGAAAGCATTGGATTCCCCACAGTTACAGAAGATAAAGACAAATTATTTTATATGAATATTAGACAGAAGATAATACCCAAAGCCTATAGATCTGTGGTCAGTTGGGTTATATTATTTATGAGAATCCTTCTCTTTGAATAGCAGAGATGCTGAAACCATCAGGGAAGATATCAAGTCTCTCAACAGAAACCCTATTGCTTGAACTCTCATCCATTGAGAAGTAAGCTTGCGTAACAATTTTCTCATGTTTTGCTACTTTCTTCTGACACCATCACAGATAGGTAGCAGTGTTCAGAGTCAACAGTTAAACTTTTGGACATGCACCAAGCACTTTTATTATAGCTGCAAGGTGATCTGAAGCTTCTGAGATAGAACTCCAGGAGAGGGGAGTGTGTCAGAAAGTGTGCAACGGACTCAGGACTGGTCCTGAAGGAGGAGAGCTGCATTTGCATCACAGAATCAGTGCCTGGTGACTTCTTCTGAGGGTCCAGTGGTTAAAACATCACCTTCTAATGCAGGTGATGTGAGTTTGATCCCTGCTATGATTCCACATTCCTTGGGGCCAAAAAAACAAAAACATAAAACAGAAGCAATAGTGTAACAAATTCAATAAAGACTTTTAAAAAATGGCCTCCATCAAAACAATCTTAAATAAAAAATAAATTAAAAAGAAAAAGAATCAATTCTTGAACTTGGGTTGCATGTGTGGTGATGAAAACATCCTAGGATGCCAATGTGGTGGGTAGGACTTAACAGCAAGAGTGTTTGGGCAGGGGTGATTTTTTTTGTCTGAAGGTAGCTGCCTTGTGTATCAAGGAGCTCCTTTTTCAAAAATTAAAAAACAACTTTTTAAAGTCTTTATTGAACTTGTTACAATATTGCTCCCACTTTATGTTTTGCTTTTTTGGCTGCAAGGCAAGTGGGATCTCAGCTCCCTGACTGGGGATGAAATTGACACCCCCTGTGCTGGAAGGTGAAGTCTTAACCACTGGACTTCCTGAGACATCCCATCCAGCGACTTCTGTTTGTAAGAAGCAGGACCCAGGCAGCAGCGGAGAGTTTTGCAAACAAGCTTCGAACCTCGAGAAAGATGCCTGGATAAAACCATATATGTATTGAAATGAATCTAAAATTATGACCCTCTAGTACCTGATCAGCTGCTTGTCATTGCCACACGCCCTAAGGGAGAGGGACCAAGGGCGCATCCTTTATTTCTGGCGTATACTTAGGCCCCAGATCCTCACCTGATGTCTTGCCTGAGGCCCTGGGATGGGTCATATGTGAACTGTAAGGACTCATTTTTTTCCCCTCTAATCCAAGACTAGGGTCGTATCTCTGTGGCCTCTTCCACCTTTATATATATGAGTCTGTGTCCGGTTCTACTCTCATCCTTTCTTTAGTTAGGATGCACATAAAATTATGAACTCAAAATAAAAAGAACGCTGGCCAAGTTCAGGCCCATGTCATCTCTTCCCATCTCCGAGCTCACTACCCAGAGTGGAGCTCTAATTGTCCCAAGACTCCGTGATTTCAGAACTCTTCCTCTTGGAAGTGGCTGAAGGATGAGATGATTGGGGAAACCACCTGGAAAGAAGCAGGAGGCTTTGGGCTACTTGTAGAGGCAAGAGGCTGTCACTATCATTATGTTAGTGTGGAGACTCAACATCAGTGGATGTGATGAAGAGCAGGGCATCCATCACCATGGAAATAATGGGATACAGGGAGAGGATGCCTGTGAAGATGAGGCTAAGGTTAGAGACCTGTGGACAGGACACAGAACAGTTGCTTCATTTCCATCAGCTTCCAAGACTAATTGTAGATTAGTACCAGACATACCCACTGATTGGAGTGGGGCTTCTGGCTTGCTGACTGGCTTGGTTAGGGCTGACTTGGGGCCACAATGGGTCTGGAATGGTAATGAAAAGAGTTCAGTTCCTGTCAGATGAGAGGTTGGGACAAGACAGGGGGATCAAAGAGTCGTTCATAAGATGCTACAGGATTGATCTTTCTTGACCATGGAGACCCACATTAGTCCTCTTTGAGCTTTACTGTTCAGGCAGGATTGGGAAAAGAAATTCATCTGTAGCAATTCTGCAATGCCATCTCTGATAGACCTGGGAGACGGTCATATTTTCACACAGCAGCAGGAAATTTTCAGATGAACTGCTCATGTCTTTGGTGAGTTGTCACCCAGCTATTGTGATATATTGTTTGAACATATTGGTTTCCTGGCTAGATTTATGGCATTTAATACACTTAAAATATGGACAAATCAGTTCAGCACTGGCTCAAGCAAACAGAAGAGGTGCCAGAACCAGTTGGATGGATGCCACACCCAATCAGAAGGGATGCCACGACCCATCAAAACTGATAGCATCACACCTGTGCAGACCAGCTGAGGGGCAGCCTAGTTCCCAGGAGAGCTTGGAATAATGAATTCCAACAGGAGCCTTCTACGAGTGAGAATTTCAGAAAGTATGAGTGGCTTGTGGAGTTTGCAGTTCTTGGGATTCTTGCAAGAGGTGCCTCGAGGCAAGGCTGGTCTTCTTAGCACATTGCATGGCAAACGCAGTGTAACTTCTCTGTGAGGGTAAAGCAGCAGCCAGAGCTTGGCCACGGGCCACCTCTCTTTTGTTGAGAACTTTCAAGAAAGCATGTGTGGGGGTGGAGGCAGAAAGACAGATGCTAAGTTTAGCTTGAATTCCATTGAGTCGGCTCGGAGGCTGATATACAACACTCAGGCACATGTGCCAGTGCTCACGTGTGGGCGCTCACAAGGCGCTCCATGCTGGCTGGGCCTGTTGGGGTTCAGGGGAGCGGGGTCCAGGCAGAGCCAGCAGCTGGCAAAGGCATTGTTCATTGTATTGTGAGTGACATGCAATCCACTGCTTGCCAGCCAGTCTACATAGCTGTGGCGATGCGAGAGGCTAGCTTTAGATCACGCATTCCACTGCTGTGCATGGATTAATATGGCTTTGAAAGGGCTTTTCTTTCTTTCTTTCAAATTTAATATGAGAGTATATGAGGAAGAACATGGTGGCAATTAGCTGCTGCCATGAATTTTATGAGCAGTTTGCAAGAAACCACATTAATGACTCCATGGGTAGTGCTGAGATCAATTTTGCTATGTTATTTTTTCTCTTTTTCCCCCTTTCCCTCTTTAAAGGCCAGCCCAAAGCTCCAGGATGGTATCAGGTGGGTGGTCCTAATGGTGAAGTTTCTCTCTTCCAAGACAGGTATCCTGGCTCATCCCAACCTTGGATCCCACACAGAATCTGCCAGGTGGGTCTAGCCTTGTTCTGGAACCTGGAGCAACCGTTAGGATGGGAAATAGCCTGGCCGTGGTTCTGACAGGTGGAGAAAAATCTTTGCAAGAGGTGTCCACAGTGAAGTTGCTACCAAAGAGAAATCAAACACCCTGCATGTTTCTCACTTTTAGCAAAGGGAATTAGAATAAAACATGGGCATTAGCTCGGGAAAAAAAAATGGAAGCGAACAGTCTTTATAAATTCTCAGCGAGCGTGGCGATGGTTTAAAACTATTTAACCTGAAGCCAAGGGAAGGTTGGTGTTGGATAAAGAGATTGGATGCAGGAAGCCAGCCTCCACACAGCTTTGTGGGAATGTGCTCTGAAGCCAACTGAGGTCTGCATTCAAAACGGATCCGGAATCTTGAAAGAAACAAAAATAAGTTTGTTGCCAAGTCACAAACCTTGATCTAGTCATGAAAGGAGGACCTGTAAACACAAAACAAGTGAGATGATATAGTCCAAACCATTGTCGTAAATCAGTGGGCAGCAGAAGTCAATTAAAAAAAAAAAATCCAACAGCAACAATAAAAATAACAAAAAGCAAGAAATGCTTTCTTTGATATGCTTAAGGTAAAATCGATATGAAAGCGGTGAGAACAGAGCTTTGACTTCTGCTCCTTTTCTAGGACAGGAAAAGTTCACAATGGAGAACTCCGGAAAAAGCAGAGCCAAGGTGGAAAAACCAAGATATCTTCCATGATTAAGAAGAGATAGATATATGTCTAGCAGTGGATTGCAGGACATATATTGCAGGTAGTTCTATTTTTTAGTTTTCTGAAAGGCCTCCATACTGGTTTCCACAGTGACTGAACCAATTTGCATTCCCACCAACAGTGTAGAAGGGTTTCCTTTTTCCATCTGGAAAAAACTATAATTCAGAAAGATAGATGTACCCCAATGCTCAGAGCAGCACTATTTACAGTAGCCAAGACACGGAAGCAACCTAAATGTTCATGGACAGATGAATATACAAAAAAGATGTGGTAGGTATATATAATGGAATATTACTCAGTCATAAAAAAGAATGGAATAATGCCATTTGCAGCAACATAGATGGACCTAGAGATTATCACACTAAGTGAAGTAAATCAGAAAAAGACAAACACCATATGACATCACCTATATGTGGAATCTAAAATATGACACAGTGAACTTATCTGTGAAACAGAAACAGAATCACACACATAGAGAACAGATTGGTGGTTGCCGAGGAGGAGGGGTTTGGGGAACGAATCGAGTGTGAGTTTAGGGTTAGCAGATGTAAGCTTGTATATATAGAATGGATAAACAGCAAGGTCCTACAGTATAGCAGAGAACTATATTTATATCCTATGATAAACCATAATAGAAAAGAACATAAAAGAGTGTGTGTATATATATAAATGTATCACTTTGCTATACAGCAATAAATAACACAGCATTGTAAATCAACTATACTTCTATAAAAATATAAAGAAGAAGGGCCACCTATGGGTGGGAGAGGGGATTACAGCTACCTCTGGGGAACAAGAGCACGCACATGGTTTCACATCTGCTGAGCTGAGAATTGTGGCTTAATGTCCAGGAAGCCTTCTGGCTTTTGACTCAAGCAGAGATTCAGGATGACCATAAAGGAAGATCTGATTCACACATTTTTTTTCCCCTTAAATATACAAAATGATAGTGGTTTGTTCATGTTGCTTCATCTCAACTGGTTTCGTGAAGCAACATCTTTGACTGATAGGAAGTAGAAAAGCCACGATGTTACATCTACAGGGGCTTGCATCTCTAACTCAGTCAAAAGCTGGGCACATCTGATTCTCAGCAGTTTGCTAGGATGGTGGAAACAATACAATCAAATATCATCTGCTAGAAACATGATTAAATGGTCTGCTTCCTGACATTTATTGATGAAAACATTGTATTTTAGCTCAGACATGAGTATTTCAACAGTAGAGAACTAGACTGTTAGTAAACTTGACTCATTGAAAACATTTCAGTTTAAAGATTTTTTTTAATTTGGATTCAGCTTTTTTTTTTAGAATGGGCCATCTTATAAAGCTTCTGAAGCCTTAGCTGAATATTGTCAGGTTTGAAAGAGGCGATAACAACCGTGTATGAAGGAGGTAAAATAGCATCATTGGGTTTAAAACAAAGTGTTATTTCAATGTAAATGTAACTTAAAATACAAACAATGGCGAAATAGCTCTCAGCCTCCTCTCTAAAATAAGGCAAATCCAACACAAGGTCACTGTTAATAGAAGAAATAACTTGTGCTGGGTGTGTGAGTTCTGATTGTGTTTTGTTTTTTAAACTGTGCATGTATGTTATGTAAACTCTTTTTACTATTTTTCACAACAGAAGAGTTTGCAAAATTAACTCATTGGCACTGTGAATTAACTTTCCTCCTATATACATGCATGCACACACGAACGTGTTTATAATGAGACAAATTCTCACAAAATGTCTAGCCTGGGTCTTGATGATTTGAGTGACACAGAGAGTCAGGAAAATAATAAGAAACCAGCATGAAGAGGAAACTCTGAAGGCAGTGGCATCCATCGCGTAACCTGGAGAAGACAAAGACCCGGTTGATTTAGTAATGGTCTCCTAGTTTATGGAGGGTTTTTATGCAGAAGATGGTGTCCAGCTGTTTTTCATTTCTAGTGAAGACAGGAAAAAAAAAAAAAAAAAAAACCTGGAGGGGCTGGAATTGCATCAGGGGAGATTAGGGCTGGAGATGGAGGAGCAGGTCCTGGTTGAAGGGTTGTAAGACATTGGAACGAATAACCGGGGGAGATTATGAAATCCCCATCTTTCGAATTCTTAAATGAATGTGATCGGCGTGCATCAGCGTGGTGGATCGGTTTAGTTATCTGCCCGGGACGGCTGAGCCGAGGGCCTTCTGTGGGCCAAGTCCCCCTGGGGCGCCCCGACTCCGCTGTCTTGAGTGAATTGCATGTGGCAGCGAACCCAGTGCCTGGAGCCAGAGCCTGCTGCCTCGTGGCGAAGCTGCTGGTCTGTGTGCCGAGTAAGCCGACACTTCGCCATCCTTTCGACTCGAATGGCTCCAGAGTCATTTAGGACCGTTCTGACTGCCAACTGCCACCTTGAAATAGGAAAAGTATTTTAAACAAACCCGCCAGGACGTGCAGGCGGAGGGGTGTATTTGCCATGCTTAGAATACACGGTCACCGGACACCTCGCAGAGGCAACTGTAAGCTATTAGCGCAGCAGGAAACCCCGTGGAAATGAGATGTGGGAAGCCGGGAAGATTTGGATATTAACTTATCTTTCTTTCTCTTTTTAATACTTTTTTTTTTTTTAACATAGGAGCTAAATGTTCTTGATGACCAGATCTCTCTTTCTCTCTTTCATTTTCTTTTCTTGAGTTCTTTCAAGATTTTTTTTTTAAATTAAAAACAAAGTATTTAAAGTATGACAATTAGGTTTCATGGATGCCGAGAGGCAACCCAGAGAATTTGAAGCAGGCAATTACATTTTTTTGTTGTTGTTTAAAAAATAAAAGCTCAGAGCTTTGCTTTACTTATAAAAGGATACTTTTACTCGTGTCTGTTTTAAATATATTTCTTTAGGTGATGAAACACCCCCGGGAACTGAGCTGTATGTGACGAGATTTGTGTGGAAAGGAGGATTTTTGAAACTTTTTTTCATCTTCCCGAAGCAGCCCAGCCTGTTACTTCAAAAGAGCTGAGCAGAACTCCTACCTAAGGGACCGCTTGCCTCCCCCAGCGGGCTCGGTTTCCATACCATGGTTTTTATGGAAATGTCCTCTTTCCATAGGCTACCTCCGCGTCACGCCTCATTAAGAGTGATGATTATGACCTCCTCTGGACGTTCGGATGCTGCTAAGAATCGGGAGGATATTTTGAGCCCTGGAATTCGGGCTCTGCCACATGTTTGGATTAACAACCAGTTAAACCTTGCTAAGGCAATATTTTTCTATGCAGTTAGTTTTTATACCAAACAAGGTTTGTAGTAATTGGATGCCCTACTTGAGCAAAACTGTTTACCAGAAAATAAATCACTCCTGGCATTAAGAAAACACCAGCCCAGGGATTCGCCAGCCCAGCCTCATCCCGTTCATTTCTCATAAACCTAAGCCCCAGACGTGTGCGTTCTCATCTACGATGACTTATGCTTTGAATTGTGGTCTCTTTATTTCCATGCCCATTATAATGCTTACCTAAACATTTCCCTCTGTTTAGCTGCGGTGCTTCTGGTAATGACTTCTATTTGGCTGCCGGGAAGCATTTGCCAGGCCTTAGAAGCCCTATGGAAAAAGAGAGAGGGGGAGAGGAAGAAAGAGGGAGAGAGGGAAGGAGGAAGGAAGGAGGGAAGGGGGTGGGAGGCAGAGGGAGAAAGAAAGAGAGAGATGGATTGAGGAAGGAGGGGGAGAAAGGGAAGGAGCAAGGGCAGAAGAGAGGAACACTTTTTTTCCTAAGTGGCCATAGAATTATAGAGAATTAGACCCTGAAGCAATTTCCAGTTTAATTCATCTCTGTAATGGACGCCTGAGTGGCTCTGTGTACCATAGGAAGCAGAAATGTGGGATGCAGGAGACATAAGAGACCCAGGTTTGATCCCTGGGTCAGGAAGATCCCCTGGAGGAGGGCATGGCAACCCACCCCAGTATTCTTGCCTGGAGAATCCCGTGAACAGAGGAACCTGACGGGCTACAGTCCCTGGGTTCACAACTCCTGTTGACCTTTGCCCTGCGCTGAAATTTCTTCTGTCCTCTGGTAGTTTCCTTTTCCATTGGAAATCCTGTGTTCCTAAATCAGAGGTCAGGAAAGCAAGGTTTGATGGGTCAGGTGCTCCTGGAAAGAAATACCTGGACTCAACTGAAATTGCCAGTCTTTCCATCATGGTAACCAAGAGAGAGTCAGTGGGTTTCCGGGGGCAGTCACACGCTGATGATAGGTGGCTGGACCTTCTACGAATGGTCCTGTCCAAATTCTGGCAGTCAGTTTACGCCAGTCAAAGCCATGTTGGAAGGAGCTGTTAGTTATGCAAATATCAAAGCAAAACAGGAAAATGATCCAAACATAGGAGTTTGTCAGATTTTGAGGACTTTGTTGAACTTCTTATAAAAAATGTGAGAACATTCATCCCTGAATGAATGATTCATTTATTCTACTGACCTCAAGTCAGAGCTAGTAGCCCTAATCATTTGGAATAAATCTAGTTGGTTTTCTATGACTCAGAAGGCCTGATCCTAGTCAATTCTGTTCATAAACTATAAATGCTCTAGAGGGGAAAAAGCACCTCAAAAATAATCGGAAAGATTTTGAATGAGTTCCTCATCATTGCTTCAATCTGACTTTTGCATATTGGAATCTTTTTGGAGCCTTTGTGTATTTTTGATGACACGGGCAAACTCCTGGGTTTTGAGAATCCAAAAATGAGTTGGTGAGCATGAGAAGATTTGGTCATTAATGAAGTAAACATTTTTTTTTTCTCTCTTCCAAGTAGACTTTTTCCTTTGCTTTAACTGGGTACTGTCATTTGTCAGAGAGACTGGGGTCATAAATGTAACTTCAAGGGAGTTCCCCGGGTTCACTTGCTTTAATGATGAAACCATTCAGATGGAACACACTGAACTTGGATTCTAACATGGAAACCACTTCTTTTTTAGGCCTAATTTGCATGGGCTAGAAATATCTTGAGAGCTGGGGCAAGATTTTTGATCAGACCACATGAAATAACATTTTTCTTTGCAAGTTTAGGTAATAAATACAGTGGCTGGAGGAACCCATACATGAGTGAAGGCCTGAATGAATCATTTCGGAGCACAATATGATTTGGATATTCCTATGCACATGACCATCCAGTGGTGATTACCAGGTCCTTGTCGTGTGTAACACAGAGTGAGAGGCACAGAATGGGACATACAGATGCACATACTGGCAGATGGTTTCTGTCCCCAGGGAGCTTACACTCTGCACAGGACAGAACCATGATTCTCAACCTGTCTTGGTGAAATCGTGGATCAGGTCAGTTGGGGGGCCACCATCATCCCCAGGGGTCCTCCATCACTCATAAGAGGCCTAGCTTCCTCTGTCTTCTCCTTCCAGGATTTCACTCTACCACCTACCCTTTCTACCCACTTTGCACGTCAAGACACTTGACTGGAGGACTAGTGCTGATAAGCGGGATTCATCTATTTGACACTTCCTGAATATTATTAGGGGAAACTCGGCAGCAGCATATAAGATTGCAGTTTTTGGACATCAGAAACAGCTATCAGTAAGTTTATATGATTCAATCAAATATTAACACATTTGTATGAAGTGGATAATCCATGAGGTTTGGAAGTCTGTTTTTTTAGAACCCTCCCTCAGCCAGACAGTCCCAGTATCAGAGGTTGAGGGTTTGGGGTGGACTGTGCTTCTGAGAGGGGCTTCCCAGGTGGCCCTGACGGTAAAGAACCTGCCTACCAATGCAGGAGACATAAGAGACTCAGGTTCGATCCCTGTGTTGGGAAGATCCCCTGGAGGAGGGCATGGCAACCCACTCCAGTATTCTTGCCTGGAGAATCCCATGACAGAAGAGCCTGGTGGGCTACAGTCCCTGGGTTCACAAAGAGTCAGACACCACTGAAGTAGCACGCACACACATGCTTCTGAGAGGGGAGAGTTAATGAGGTTTTTTCATTCTAGCTGAGGGACCCTGAACTGGAAGGATGCTTTTGGTATGAGGAGTACTTTGAGAAATCTTGTTTGCTTGCCAAAATAATCTGATTCAGATAATATATCATAAAAATTTCAAAGTAAATACAGTTATATGAAAAGGTATGAGAACTCAGAATGAGGTGACTTAGTGAGGCCCTATTTTTCCTGTAATCTCTCCTGTTTCACTCACAGTGTTGGCTTGAAAACCTACTGATTTCATCTGGATTTTAAAATATCCAATTGAAAAATAACTCAGATAACACAAGATTATGTTGATATTAACCACCCCTCCAAAAAATTAAAAAAAAAAAATCAAGAGGAAGAATAGGGGTAGGAAGAGAAGGAAAAGAAGAAAAGAAAAAAAAAATTAAACCTTTACAAACACAGCCTAGAGAGAGCTGTTTTTAATGTTTTGGTGAAGATGCTTCTAGACTTTTTTTCCAAACAGGTAATACTTTGAAAATGCAAATATTCTAGGGAGGTGAAGTGAAAACTATTAATCACTTCTAATTTACAGGGGATTAATGATAGTGAAAGGGCTTCACTAGTGGCTCAGATGGTGAAGAGTCCATCTGCAATGCAGAAGACCCAGGTTTGATCCCTGGTTTGGGAAGATTCCCTGGAGGAGGACACGGCAACCCACTCCTGTAATTCTTGCCTGGAAAATCCTATGGACAGAGGAGAATGGTGGGCTACAGTCCATGGGGTCATAAAGAATTGGACACCATTGATCGACTATCACTCACTCACTCAATGATAGCAAATGCTTTCAGAACTGAAAGTGACTTGGAAAATATTTTAGAGCAGTCTTCAACCTGGGGTGATTTCACTCCCCAGGGGAGTGTCTGAAAACATGTCTGGTTACAACTTTGGGCTTCTCCTGACATCTAGAGAGCAGATGCCAAGGATGCCTCTAACCATCCTATTAATATGAGACACAGGATAGACCTTAACAACAAAGAATAATCAGGCCCAGAAATCAATAGTGTCAGCAGATGAGAAAGTCTGTTTTTGACCAGTTACCCTGTTTTCAGACTAACTGTCCGGAGTTGGAAAATCATTTACACCAAGTCACTCAACCAACAGCAGGAGTGGGATGTGAACCCCTGATTCTTGATTCTGAGTCCAGGGCTTTTTTCACTGCACTGGAATGAAAAACTTTTCTCTGAATACCTTGTGGAAATCAGCGGTGTGAGCTGAGAAAATGGAAATTTTGATAGCCAGTGGGGGGCTCAGGACAGTGTGAGGGGTTAGTTCTAAAGCAGAGGAAAGAGAAACAGATCCAGTTAGTGAGAGGTGAGAGCCTGCAAACAGGAGAAATGGAGTGGCACAGAGAAGTGGAGAGCCCAGAGCGGGTGATGGAAACCAGTTCTAGAAGAACAGAAAGAGCAGTGGGGATCCCAAACATTGCTTGCTTAGCAAATGAATATGGATATTTTTAGGGTGACTCACTTGTCCCTGTTGGCTTGGGGCTGTCCTGGTTTTAAATCTAAAGATCCCATATTCTGGGAAACCCCCCTCCACCCACATACTGGGCAAGCCAGGAAGGCCAGTCACTCTATTTCCCATTCCCTCATTTAAAAAGGCCTGATAAAAGTGATTCTGACAAATTGCATATTAGTTTGGTGAATTGGAGAAATTTGCTGAAGAGTATCTGGGGCCCTCTCTGTACGTTTTTTGCAACTTCCTATGACCATACAAGTATTTCAAAATACAAAGCTAAAAATAGATTATTACATGGGATATGAATGAATAAATAACCTCTCCGCTGAAACTTCAAGGCAGCGTCATGGGGCCAGAGGGAACACCCGGAGTAGAAAGTTCTTTCTGAGTGTCTGAGTGGTGCCACACCACCGCTGTGGGCAACAACTTCCTGAGATACTTGAGAAGGGCGGTGAAGGTGACGTTTGGTCACCATACAGATGGTGTGGTGTAGTCAGCGTTTAGGCATTGTCACTTCGTCTTGGAATAGTCAATCTAAATCTTGTGATGGCAAATAGTGCCATTTGCAGAATAAGCAAAGGAGAATGGTTTATACAAGAGAAAAATTGCAGGAGAAGTTTCCATTGAGGGAGTTGTTCATTCATTCATCCTGGTACCAAAACCTCTGCTAAGTGATAAAAATTGAATTGGGAGTGCTCTTCTCATCCCTCCAAAGGGTTTTGGTTTGGGGTTCAAAAGAAAGGCATTGAACAAAAAGGTCCCTTGTTAACTTTAGTACTGTAAATTTTGCTTTTTTCATAAGAAGAAGGGAACGCCTGCTGAATACCCTCTATGTTCAACCCATTGCTTGTCTTCAAGCACATAAAAGAACTGCACTTTACAGGGGCCCCTTGGGGTTTTCAGTGTATAGATATCTTTAAAAACATGTTTTAATTTAATGGTACTTTCATTTTTAAAAGGGGAACACCCACAAATTGAAACATATCTAGTGAAGTCTCTTTCATGGGCTTGAAAGCCTGACCATGGGGCTGAAATGTTTTACCCAAAGACTTCTCAATTCACTGTCAATTTTTTAGCCTTTTGGGTTAAATCCTGGAGAAATTCCATCTAATTTTCTTTTCTTTTAATTAATTTTATTTTTTGGCTGTACTGAGCAGCATGTAGGCTCTTAGCTCCCTAACCAGGGATTGAACCCACACCTCCTGCATTGTAAGTGCAGAGTTCTAACCACTAGACTGCCAGGGAAGTCCAGTTGTGTCTAATTTTCCACTGGTTGAAAGTCATATGCTCTTATGCATAATCAGGGAAGGTACTATTTTACAGGGTTTGATTTTAGCTTTGCTCCTGACTCTTAGAAGTGTCCTGTCCTATTTTCTTGAGAACTATAATTATATTCTCAGGGTTAGAGGGCCTTTCATTTTCCTGTTACAGGTCATCCTTTCCGAGAGCAAGAACTCTTGAGATGCATTCTTTCTTAGCTTCAAATGAATACTACTGTGTGTGCATACTGTGCTCAGTCACGCCTGACTCTTTGCAACCCCGTGGACTGTAGCCCGCCAGGCTCCTCTGTCCATGGGATTTTTTTAGGCAAGGATGCTGGTGTGGGTTGCCATTTCCTCCTCCAGAGGATCTTCCTGACCCAGGGATTGAAGCTGTGTCTTTTACATCTCCTGTATTGGCAGGCAGATTCTTTACTACTAAGCCACCTGGGAAGCCCCAGATGCTACTGTACAGTTTACCAACAGCAGAAGGGAACTACAGCAGGCACTAGGCCGTAGCAAGTGGCTCGGGGGAGAAAGAGAGCCAGGAAACAGGTGGTAATAGGGGTGGAAAGGAGGAAGGAAAGCATAAATGTGCTAAAACCAGAAGTGGAAGGAGAAAAGTTAAGCCTTGACCTCATTACGAAATGTGGTGGTCAGGAAGTCAGAGCTGCCACCTTGTTTTTAGGGGGACCCCACGCTCTGGCATTTTGTCTTTAGTCTTTAGCAAAGAGGATAGAACCAGAAGAACCACTGTGAGTAGGCAGGGAGAGCTTTCCAAGAAAAACCTGCTCCCAGCCCCAACTCCAGAGATCCTGAGACTGCTGGTCTCGAATAGGATACAAGAATTGATATATATCCTTGAAGCTCCCCGGGTGAAAGCCATCATTGAGAACCAGTAGCATGACCTTCCCTCATTTTTCAGGCTGGAGAAATCAAGTCCCAGAGATGTTAAGTAACTGCTTGAGGTCCACACAACTAGACCCAGAAGTGGATCTTGCACTCAGGTCTTCGGCACCCCATGGAACAATTTTTCTAATAATGTAAATCACATACCAAGGACAAGGAGAGGCAGGATACACATGTCAGAGAAGTACTTCTTTCCCTAATTGACATCCACTTTTAAAAACACCTGGCATGTAGCAGCGCGAAATACACATTTGCGGAATGAAGGAGCGATGTTTAATTCCACCCCCACCCCACCTCCAGCAGAACCATTACAATAACATGTTCAAAGGCGCTAAAGCCAAATGGAAATGATTTTCACATTCAGTGCCTTTCTTCCTGACCACTGGTTACCTTTTTGTGACTCAACCTAGGAGCCTAGGATTGAGTAGGTCATAGAATTCAAGGGGATTTCCATTCAAGTAATGAAGTAGCAGTTGGCTTTTCAGCTTCAAATTCTTTACCTTGTTAAAGTGAAACATCGTCTCGAGTAGGGTCGCTACCTAAATCCTGCTGAATGACTTTTCAATAGAAGTGACTGAACAAAAAAAAAAAAAACATTTTTAAAAATAAATTTTTAGAGGAATTTGTTCCACTCTGTCTTGTGTTTCATTCTAAACAATTTTTTTTTTTTGTAGCAAAAATTATTCTCCGTGCCATAAATGTGTGGTGAGTTCCTCTCAGCCATATTTCCACACAGACCACGGGTCTTTGCCAATTTTTTTGTGTGTATAGAGCCCCCATGGATGATGGCTCAGAACTGAAACCCTATCTGATGCTACTAAAAGTCTTGGATTGAGAAGGGTCTTAAAATCACCTTTGGTGGTTTAGGCGGAAATTAACACAGGGCCCCTGGTTTCTCTTCTTTACTAGGATTGTTGATGATGCAAGAAAAAACCTTCTTTATATCTGGACTGAAAGTTTTTGAGGGCAGGGATCAGGTCTGTTTTCCACTTAAGTTTCTTTTTTTTTTAATTTTTGACTTTTAGAGTAATTAGTTTTTTGTTTTGTTTTTTTTTTTTGGCTGGACTGGGTCTTTGCTGTAGCTCATGGGCTCTCTCTAGTTGTGGCTCTTGGGCTTATTTGCCCTGAAGGCATGTGGGATCTTAATTCCCCCACCAGGGATCAAACCCATGAACCCTGCAGTGGAAGCATGAGTCTTAACCACTCGACCACCAGGGAAATCCCCAGAAACACTTTCTCAGTGACCCCATGTTTGGTAGACTGCAGCTCTCATAGTAGAGTTAGTGATTCAAGTATTAACAAGATCAGTGTTGGTTGATTGGTTGTTTTTTTCATTCTTCTTTGACTTTTAAAAGGACTCTCAAACCTTCTGAGGATAAGAAATGTGAAGCATGGGAATTACCATTTGCACCCTTTATAGCTCAATTCATAGTCAAATGCCCTCCTCCCCACCCCCAGCCCAGTCCTTGAAGGGAGTGGGAAACACATCCTTCTTTCACTTCATACTTCCTTCCAGGATGCTTCGTCATCCTGTCACGCTTTCCAAGCCTCAGTGCTTTTGCCTATCCCATTCAGTTCCCCTGACAAGGAAGGCCCTTTGAATATTTTTTTCCCACTGTTTAAGACTCAACTTGAGTCTCATTTTCTCTGTAAAATGTTCCTTGGCATCTCTGGCCCACACTGTCCTATTACTCTGGCCTTCCATTATATTCTACCACATTGAAAAAAATAATCATTCCTTGTATTTTTTTTTTCTCTTTTGCCAGTGTTGTGTTCACAGATACACATAAGTGCTTTATGCATATTTATTGCTGAAGGTATGTCAGCAAATGGCTAGAAGGAAGAGAAAAATTCTGGTTGATTGATGAAAAGATGGTTTTCTTAAAACTCTTTGGGAGTAAGAAATTGATCATATGGTTTCTTTATTCTCACTAGTTTGGCAACCTTGAGCAACTTACCTAAGTTCTCAAAGTCTCAGTCTGCCAGTATGCCAACTGAAAAAATGCAAAACTTCAGAGTTTCAAGTTAAGTTTTATGTGGGGCAAAATAAGGACTATAGCCTGGGAGATAGCACCTCATATAGCTCTGAGAAACTGCTCCAAAGAGGCAAGAGTCAAGGTCAGTATATATGTGATTTTGGTGAAGGGAGAGTTCATGCAATCATATTTTGCCAAAAACATATTTTTGGCAAAAGCCACAAGGAACAGTTGCCACCATGAAGGATTTTAGTGCTTTTCTAGATATGAGGAAATACAAGAATTGGGCTCATAAAATCAGTTCCTGAAAATATCTAACTCTATGAAGACCTGTTCTGCTGGTTTTCCCAGAGCACAGAGAGTGCCTCATTTCTGCTCTCCAGCCCGAACCCCTTTCAGGGGGTGTTGAAAATCAACAACTGCAACAGCACATGATTTAATCCTTATGGAGGTAGGTGGCATGTGCCAGTGGCAAGTATTGACAAGCACATAAAACATGCAGTGACACCCACTTGATCCGTTTTTTTCAGAGCATCAGAAATAAGATAGGAAGAGTGGCCAGCTTAGTAAGTAAGCTGCCATCGCTACTATTATTGTTGTTGTTGTTAATTTCCACAGTACCTGGTACAGTGATGGGTAAATTGAACGCCTGTTTAATCCTGAACATTGAAGTTGTGTCCTGTTAATGTCCTTTTTTGGCTTTGACCATTTCTGTATGATTAGTTCAGGGGGCAAGAAATTAATGGAAGGGAAACAAGAAGACTCAGTAAAAGGGCCATATCTGAGCACGGGCAAACCCAAGACGAGCAGAAGTGAAAACGTTCACACTGCATTTCCTGGATCGGTGTGCAGTGTGGCACCATACCTTAGCTCGGACTACGTGAGGAGTGTGATAAACCAGGACTCTGAATAGTGCCTTTCATGAGGCGACTCAGATAAAAATCTTACCATTCAATTTTTTATTTACAACTTCGAAATTCTAGATTGGTTGACATTGGCTCAAACCTTGAAACCAACTGATGGGAAGGAAAATCTGCTATTGATTTACTGGCTTTCTCTCTCTCTCTTTCCTCTGAGCACAGACTAAAATTCTCTCCAAAACAAGTATTGGGGGCCTCTCCATCCTCGGGAACTGATGGGGGAGGTGTGCGAGGGGAGGCATTTACATCTCATCGCTGGCTCCTAGGGTTGGAGCCCCTCTTTAAACATCCACTTTCTGGCACACCAGGCTTCTTCCCCATCCCCAGGGAAGCCCTTGCCCAGCGGAGGGTCCTATAAACAGGACTCAGCAAAACTGGATTCTGTTCTGGCTGGGCTCTCTCCATAATGCCTCCCACCGTGTATACACATCTCAGCAGACGCCTTTCCTGGACAGTCTCCAGCTTTCTGCGATCCCTTCCCAGATGGGAGGGTCTAGAGGTGGAATTGTCCAATCAAGTAGGTAAAGTCACAAGAAGAAAGAAAAGCTTTAATCTAGCCATCTAGGAAGCCTCACACGCCGTGTTAGGGCTAAGCCTAACACAGGACATGACAAAGAGATGATGGTAGGTTTTAAGTTAATTTCTATTGGAGTACAGTTGATTTACACTCTTGCACAGCAAGGTGACAGTCATACATACACATATACCCGCTCTTCTTTAGATTCGTTCCCCATGGAGATCATTACCGGGTCCTGAGTGGAGTTCTCCGTGCTGTACAGAGAGTTCTCACTGGTCATCTATTTCATACATAGTAGTGGGGATTCCCTGGTGGCTCAGTGGTAAAGAATCTGCAGGCCAGTGCAGGAGACACGGGTTCAATCCCTGGATCAGGAAGATTCCCTGGAGTAGGAAATGGCAACCCACTCTGGTATTCTTGCCTGGAAAACTCCATGGGCAGAAAAGCCTGGCCAGCTACAGTCCATGGGGTCTCAAAAGAGTCGGACACAACTAAGTGAGCACACACCAAGTGTATACGTCAATCCCCGTCTCCCAGTGTATTCCTGCCTGCCTCGTTCCCTTTTGGTAACCATGTTTGTTTTCCACATTTGTGAGGAATGATGGTAATTAAATGAAGGCCAAATCCCGCACTAGGTACTGATGTATTCTCATTGATTTTTCATAGCGATCCTGAGTAGTGGAATTTTTATTCTGAATTAACTAGGCTTGGACAGCCTAAGCGACTCATGCAGTCTCATAAGGCTGATGAGTAGTGGGGCCAAGTAAAACATTTCCCCTAGAGCTTCACCATCCCTCATAGGAAGGTGTTTCTGGGGCTCCCTGGCCTCACTGGGGGTTTACAGATCACAGTGGAAGATTATGCTCAAAGAAGCTGATGACGGAACAATGGCCTAGAAGGTAGAGCCCTGTGTCCTGCTTCTGTATTGCTGGTCCTTTAAAAAATACCTGGCATCAATCCCACTGCATCTTATTTGATAAGTCACTGCAGGACCAACAAGACTGAAAGGAAGAGTCATGTTCTCCCCTTCTCAAAAGGGAAAGTGACAATGATTTTGTGTGGTTATATCTCATCCACACCAGGTCTCCAGAACTATAGAGAGCTGAGGTTCCCTTGCACTTCAGCTTCCTGTCATGCTTTGTGCTTTTGAAAACACTTGCAAATATTTTCTCATTGCACTCTCTTTTCTAAACACAGCGGCCAAAGAGATTCTTTTCAAACTTAAGTCAGATTATGTCGCTCCTCTGTTCCCAGCCCTCCAGTGACTCCCATCTCGCTCAGAGTCCAAGTTAAAAGTCTCCCAAGGCCCTGCCCTGTCTGGTCCCACTCCCCTGGAAACTCAGAGTGACCACTCATCCCAGTCACTCTGCTTCAGCCATGCTGGCCTCACCATCTTTGAATGCCATCTTTACCCCTTCCTCCAGGGCCTTTGTACCTGCCGTTCCACTACCTGTAATGTTCTTCCCCCAAATGTTCTCTGGGCTCACTTCCTTACCTCCTCTGGGTCCCAGTCCTAGTTGCAGCCTCTTAGAGATGCCCTCCCGATCACTGCCTGGCACTTCCCACCTCCCTCTTCTGCTTTACCTTTCATCAAAGCGCTTAGCACCACTAGAAATTCTGTATGTTTGGCTTATTCCCTTATTTCTATGTTTTCCCCACTGGAGCTGCAGGAGGAGAGAGATTATTGTTCACCTTTTTCATGATTAAGGGCTTCCCTGGTAGCTCAGCTAGTAAAGAATCTGCCTGCAGTGCAGGAGACCCCACTTGAATTCCTGGGTCGGGAAGATCTCCTGGAGAAGAGATAGGCTACCCGCTCCAGTATTCTTGGGCTCCCCTGGTGGCTCAGATGGTAAAGAATCTGCCTGAAATGTAGGAGACCTGGGTTTGATCCCTGGGTTGGGAAGATCCCCTGGAGGAAGGCATGGCAACCCACTCCAGTATTCTTGCCTGGAGAATCCCTATGGACAGAGGAGCCTGGTGGGCTGCAGTCTATGGGGTCACAAAGAGTTGGACATGACTGAATGACTAAGCATAGCAATTTTCATGATTGCATCTTCCTCTCCCCAGGGACCACAAAGGTGCCTGGCCCCCCGGCCATTAGTGATGATATATAAGGATTTAGAATGAAATATTGGGTAAAAACATGAATTCTCCTAGCAATGATATTTATTGGTCAGGGTAATTACTGTGTTCTCAGCTTTGCAGGTGAAGACACAGAAGCCCAGGAGGTTCCGTGACTGGTCTGAAGTCACGTATAGTGGCATGGTCAGCTTTAGGACCCAGCTATTATAACCTGCATCCTCGGCTCTTTGCGGCCACAATGCATGAGTTCTCATATGGCTATTTTCATGCAGAGATGTGAGTGGCTCTGATGCGGGCTCAGGACAGGCCCAATCCACAGACATAAAGGCTTTCACTGCGCTAAGAGGGTACCACACAGCCGTCATTTCCTGGACAGAGAAATAGGCCTCTCTGCCAGCTGCGTTCAGAGCAGTAGTAATTACGAAAGTCTAGAGGGAAGTGAGCAAAAGCATCAGGGACATTTAACAACCTTCACTGACCTGCAAATTATTATTTACAGTAACACAGAGAATTTCCTCTGTGGAGGCAGCGACATAGAACATATGATACATGTGTTTCAGTTGTTTGTTTTTTTTTAAAAATAAACCTGGATCCCCATAGCGTTCTAAGGAATCAGACAGAGAACAGAGAGAGTGACTGGGCAGGTCAGAAGGGATTTATTCTTAGGAGACAAAAGGAATGAACGTTCGCTGTTTTTATTAAATTCCTCCCAGAAACTTTATGAAGATGATGTTTGAAAATCTGAGGATCGCACTGCAAACTCTTGGGAGGCTGAGGCGGGTCTGATTCATCTGCCACCTCCTGCTGATTGAGTGCCTTTCTTGGAAATGGCAAATCTGGAGAAACCTGTTGAGATTGACTAACAAGGCTTGGGGGCGAGGGGCAAGGGGCTTTAATGCTGGTCTCTTTCTACCTTGTCCCCAGGGTATAGACTATCTGGTCTGCAGCTGCCTGAGCTGTAACACTTCTGCTGACGGGGAGCTCATTACCTACCACAGCAACTCTTTTTTCTTACTACATAGCCTATGTTGAGCCACTCTCTGCCTCTTGTATGTCCCTCTTTCAGTTTTAGTTCCATGCTTCTGAGTGACAGAGAATTAATCTACCATGTTAATATCAGATAAGTGCTCTTACACACAACTGGCAAGTTCTTATAGGCTCACTGACTCTAAAAGGCAGAACTTGGCAATTAGCAGTTCTTGAATACAGGAGTTCCTTGACAATCTACCCAGAATGTGTCTGTGTGTGTGTGTGTGTGTGTGTGTGTGTGCACGCTAAGTCACTTCAGTTGTATCCAACTCTTTGCGACACTATGGACTGTAGCCTGCCAGGCTCCTCTGTCTATGAGATTCTCCAGGCCAGAAAACTGGAGTGGGTTACCATGGCCTCCTCCAAGGGATCTTCCCGACTCAGAGATTGAACTGGTGTCTCTTACACCTCCTGCACTGGTAGACGAGTTCTTTACCACTAGCCCCACTTGGGAAGCCCCGTGTGTGTGCAGGACAGCCTATTTATTCCCAGGATCCCTGTGATGCTAGGCCCACAGGGCCCAGGGAGGATAGGGTCTGTCTCATGCACTGCCGAGTCCCTGCTCCTGGTTGGTCCCTGGCCTGTCAGAGGGGCTCCTTAATTTTTATAGAATGAGGGAGTGCTCAGCTGAGGCCAGCACTCACAGTGTCTGGCTGGTGGGCCTCAGCATGGGACTGTCCTTACTGCTATTGTCATTTGGGATGATGACTGGCTTGACTAGGGGAGACCAGTGGAAGAAAAGGAGAGTGCTCTGGATCTTGGATGGAAGGACTGAGGAAGACGGAGCCAGAGGGCATTTCCAGTGCCACTGAGGGTGGAAGGCATGATGCGGAAGCAAGAAGGAGCAAGCTGTGTCTGGGGAAGCGAGGAGACAGGAGGGTTGGGGAGGTGCTGGAGGAGGGGAGCGTTGGTCCTTCCAAACCTCCCTCCGCTAGTTTTCCTGAAAGTCTTCAGAAGACGTCATCCATGCGCTTGTGTGTGCAGCGGTCCCTTCCCTCGTGGCACTTGTCAGTTCCTTTCTCTGATGAGGTGGAGCAGGCGGCTGGGTCCCCCAGCTGCTGTCAGCGTGCTCTGGGGTGAGAGCGACCCCAGTCCTGTCCTCTGCTCCTACCTGCAGAAGCCTGTGCTTTCTGTCCTGCATCTTAACGGGTGCTGGTCTGGCTCACAGCTCCGTGCTGCAGAACAAGACCCAGTGGGGGACAAGGAGAGAATCACACTCATACGAATAGACCTTGAAGCACGTCCACTCTCCTTGCTTTTCCTGCGCCACCAGACATGAAGCCAGACACTTCTGTGGATTCTACATTTTAATCCTCAAAATTACCCCGAAAGCGAATAGAGTTATTATTCCCATTTTAGAGGCAGGGACCACAACAGCAGAGGCTCAGGGAGACGAGGTAGCTGGCTTTAGTCCTCGCAGCTGGTAAAGGGTGGCTATGACTTTAAACCCGGGTCATGTGGCTCCAGGGTCCACAACCTTGACCTTCGGGGAATGTGGCTCCCACTGGGTTTGCACACCAGCTCCCGTGAGATGGAGATGCCTTAACTAACTCAGAGATGGCCAGTGCCCTCCGCAGTCTATCAGCTGGAACTCTAGATGCTACCCCATATCATGCCTGGCAGCTTGTAGAAGCTCAACAAAGAGGAAATGAATGAAGGAATAAATAAATGCATAAGCAGAATCTCATGCTCATCTGACGCTCTCACTCCTAACTGATGGACCTGAGGTTGCCATACATTTCCTCAACCTTCAAAGTCAGAGCAATAGTATTGCCTAGATACGGTTTCTTATAGAAAGTAGGCTGAGGGCCTTCCCTGGTGATCCAGAGGTTAAGACTCCACACTTGCAACGCAAGGGTGTGGGTTTGATTCCTGGTCAGAGAACTAAGGGGTTTCTCAGGTGGCACAATGATAAAGAATCCATTTGCCAATTCAGAAGGCTAAAGAACTGCAAGTTCAATCCCTGGTTTGGGAAGATGCCCTGGAGGAGGAAATGGCAACCCACTCTAGTATTCTTGCCTGAAATAACCCCATGGACATAGAGCCTGGCGGGCTACAGTTCATGGGTCACAAAGAGTCAGACACAACTAAGCCCTCACGCATCGTCACGCAGGAAACTAAGATCCCATGTGCTGCACGGTGTGGCCAAATAAATAAAAACACAATAAAAATAAATAAACAGGGACTTCCCTGGCAGTCCAGTGGTTGAGACTTTGCCTTCCAATGTGGGGGGTGGAGGTTTGATCCCTGGTCAGGGAGCTAACATCCCACACGCCTCAAGGCCAAACACATAAAACAGAAACAATATTGTAACAAATACAATAGAAACTTTAAAAAGTGGTCCACACCAAAAATCTTAATAAATAAAGAAATAGTCCATCCATTGAAAAGAAAATTCATAATAAAAAGGCTGAGATGCTAGTGTCCATGACACAGAACTCCCATCTTGCCAGGCCTCAAGAACAACCATGCAATCTGAGTGTGGTTTTGCCCCTACCTGCTCACCAGGGCCTGCAGAGCCCACCCAATTGCTATGGGGATCCTGGGAGGACGTGTCACGTGTGCCAGGGGCGATCAGCACGTGGCATCCTCCAGCTCCCTCCTCTCCCACTTGAGGCCCTCCTGATGAAGCACCCACTGTGCCTTGGCCTCTGAAGCCACCTCCCCTGGCTACCTGCAACCCCATGGTAGTATCGCCATCCACGTTCGGGGCCATCTTCTCAGAAGTGGCTGGTGCGAAAGGTACTAGAGCCCTGCTGCGTTCTCTTTGAATGGGGAAGGGCTGCTCCCTCACTCTGCATCACACACTCAGTCACCCAAGGCTTGGGCAGGTGATGATCAGAGTGCCCATAACCCACCAAGTCCTTCAACAACCCTCTCCCCCAGCCCTTGGCCCTGCACATTTGGACTGGCAGGTATGAGTGTGAGTGTGTGTGTGTGTGTGTGTGTGTGAGAGAGAGACTCCACGTTGTCTCCCTCCCCCAGCCCCAGCTTCCCACACTCCAGCCAGCCTGCTCCCTGGTCTCCTTCCCTCACGATGCTAATCAACCCATGAATATAGATGTTTGCTGCTCTTGGTTCTTCACCCTCCTCCCCACTCATCTGACAAATCCAGCTACATATGGATTCATTTTAAAGATTATCTGGGATGCGCCCCACCCCATGCACTAGCTGCAGACCTAGCAGATCAGTTCCTCGGCCCAGACATCAGGTGTGCCATCTCGGGGGAGAAGGGGGGCACTGAGCTTTATCAACAGGTCTGGCATGTCCAGATTTAAGGCCTGGATTTACTGTGAAGCTGATGAGGCTTAAGTTTCAGGACCTCCCTTCCCTGCTTGCATGCAAGAGGCCCTGGTGCTCATAAGTCTTTGTAAAATTGGCAAACGCAAGCTATTTTAAGGTAGTCAAGACTTCTGTCTTTTCTCCCGCACCTTCCCTTCTATACCCCCCTTCCTGTTAGGTGACATTGGAGTGGCTGTGGGCACTTCGGTGATCTGGATAAAGGGCGGCTGAGGTGGGGATACATAAGTTCAGGTTTCTTGGGGTATGTTAGTATGCATTGTCATCATACTCATGCACGATTAAGTTATTGCAAACCCTCCTGGTGTAGGAGAGGCAGGAATAATCCTACTGTCTGGTGGGTGGCCTCGATCTCCATCCTGGCCTAAAGGCACAGGGTCAAAATCAAAATCATCTGATTTTGACTGTGTCCTAAGGCACCTGACCCTGGGAGGGTGAGACTGTGGAGGAGAAGCCAAGTATAAAGGTGTGGAGCCAGAAACCAATCTCTGGAAAGTTCTTCCCAACATCACATGTCTAAAACTGTAAGTGAAAGACTTAGACATCTCATCTCTGGAGGATCATTCCAGACAGGGATGGGAGGGGAAAGAGCAATGCCAGATGCACACTAGCCCAGATCCATCTAGATGCATACGAGCATCAGCCTCCTGTGTGTTTGGTTATCAAACACCTGCCTGTAAGAAATTTCATCTTTCATCTCCAGGTCTGTGCAGGCTAACTCTAACTGCTGCGGCTACAAGGGTGAGGACCAGTGTGTGGACTGCGGGAGCTTCATCTAGCTACTGCTTCCCTGGGAGCCGGCCAGCCTGCCCCTAATGACACCCTCCCTTCTCACCAAACTTCCTCTTCGGGGTAACAGATTTCAGAACATTTTGCAGAGAAGTTAGTGCCACCACTGGCCTTTGGAATATACTGCTCAGCCAAGGCAAACAGGCTTTTCCTTTCCTTTTTTTTCCTGTAACCAAATTTGGTAGTCTGGCTTATCACTCCCCCCTGCCCTCTGGCAGCTGCAGCGTGTGCTGTGGGTTTGCTACAGAGCGCTGGCTCTTGGGGGCTGATGATTTGTCGCTTGGGTCTATGTGGCAATAGAGGTGGATTCCAAGAAACACATGTTTAAGAAATTCAGGAAGGAGCAAGGAAGTGGATATGATCATTGGCTAATTGGTCTGTTAGGCCAAAAATGCCCTTCGGTGCTCACCACAGCACCGTCGCCAGTTCTTAAGTAGCGGGTGACCTCCCTTGAGGTCGTTGTGTGAATGACTGTGATAAATGGTTGGTTTGGGAAGGTTAGGGATTTTTCTCCTTTTGCTTGATCTTTTTTTTTTTTTCTTCTTCCTTTTGGTTGTTTGAGATCTTATTGAAAATCACAAACCAGAGAGCAAACAGCTGCCAAGGTCAGTGGTGAACATTTTGAGAATCAGGTTACGGTGGCCTGTGGCTCTCTGTTCAACTTGAGTTCCCATTGCTTGGGTGATCAGTCAGAACATTCTCCTTAAAATACCCACTTACCCTTGGTTTACCAGTAAGGAAGGGGTGAAAACAGGCGGAAGGGTCAGGCTCGACAATGTGGCAGGATCTCTTTATAAGTATCGGTCTCCTCTACCCTCCCCACCTCCACCCAAACAACAATGTGTCTCTAGGGGGCGGCCTCTGAATCAGATGCCTTGGAACAAAACAAATCCTAGAGGCTAAGTAAATGGTTTAGGGGGGAAATTGAACAATTTTGTAGGCAGGCTCTCGGTGTACCTCCAACAAGGGGTTCTGTGGCTGTTTGGTGTGAAGGTGCTGGATCAGCATAAAAGCATTTACGGCAGAGCATGCTGGCACTAGTGAGGTTCCCCCCTTTCGTCAAATGAAGAACGGGTAGTGAAAAAGCCTGAACCCAAAGTCAAGAGTCATGATTTCTATGTCTTGCTCCACTCCTTGCTAAACTGAAGAAACTCAGGCAAAACAGTTTCTTTCTCTGGGCCTCCCTTTCTCATCACGAGGTGATTGGGTCAATTCTTTGATGACAGGCTTTCCTTCTGTGTTTACCCAAACTCAAATCAAATATTCTTGCCACCACAAATGCTTTCAGCATTACCCTGGGGTGAGTCATAGAAAGCAAATTTCACACTGTGATCAAACACATCACATTTTCCAACATGGCATGTTCTGTAGCAACAATGTTATTAATTTCTACTAAGTTGTGGCTCCAGTACACCCAAACCAAAAAGGAAAAAGCAAGAGTTGCAGAATGGATTTTAAAAAATGACTTCTGCTCTAAACTGTATCACAAATAGCGGCTAAAAATATATTGTGCAAAGAGGGGCTACTGTGTTAGCTTTGGAGATTAACTTAGGATCATTTGTATGTAGCACCTTTTTAATTTTTTTTAATTCAATTTTTATTTTTTTAATACTAGAAAACATTTTGTATTGGTGTATAGCCAATTAACAATGTTGTGTGATAAGTTTCAGGTGGACAGTGAAGGGACTCAGTCATATATACATGTATCCATTCTCCCTCAAACCCTTCTCCCATCCAGGCTGACACATAACATTGAGCAGAGTTCCCATAAGCACCTTTTTTATTTTAATGCAAGCATTCTTTTAATGCACTTAAAACAATGCCTTCATAAGAATGTTAAAATTTTCCTAAATGTCATTTACACTAACTGACTTTGGTTTGCCTATCTGCACCTCCAAGGTGCATAAATTCTAAACTAGTGAGGTCTGAATTAATGAAATATTATCAAGGTTTACTTTTGGAATGTGTTGAATCAATTAACTAACTCTTGGAACATCATAAAAGAGGAAAATAAATCTGATATGATGTAGGAGACTACATCTGAAGCAGAGATCCCTTTATCTAGCAAATGCTGGGATATATAGAGTTAAATTTAAAACAAAATGAGATTTCCTGAGGTCTTGAATGCTAATATGTACTGCATTAGCCTTGAGATGGGTAGTGTCCTTCATAACAAAATAGAATCCTTGCCAAATCTGGTATCTTAAAACAGTAATGTAGACTCCAGCTTTCTGATTAAATTCTTTGGATATTAAAATTTGGTTTGACCTAGATTTGAAGTGACTAGACATTTTTTTTTCCCCCTGTAAATTTCAGGGAATTCCATATCAAGGCAGAAGGGCTGAATCTAAATCTCTCTTCTAAAGACACTCATAAAAATATACCCAGCATTAAAAGTTTCCACCCGAGGCAACGAACAAAACAAGTTGGATTCAAGCAGCAGCAACAACAGTAAAAAAAAAAAAAAAAAAAAAAAAATTAGGAAATTCTGTAATTAGACCTCAACATGGAAATATGTTCTAAATAATTTAAGTGACTGTGGTTAAAAAAAGAACAGAAATGGCAAAGCTGTTCCATTTTTGCAAGAGCTAGTTTTCAGTTACTTTCCCTGCACTCACCAGCATCATAAAATGTTAGTGCTGGAAAGGTCACTAATGACCATCTTTTCCAACCCCTCTTATAGAGAAAGACGTCCAGAGAGGCAGTGGAATTGAAATTGACCAGTGTCAGGAATCAATTAGTGATGGAATGCCAACTAGAACCCAGCTCATTCTGAGCTAGCACATGGCATGGCAGTGTGTCTAACATGCACTTACTAAATGTTTGTGGGATTGAATGAAGTCACCCTTCAAGTTTTCACTGGAAACCAAATCAATCAAAAATCACCCATTTTTTTCTCATAGGTGTCCGTTCTCCAAGACATGTTCTGCAGGTCTGATTTCCTGGATTCAAGGAAAGATTTATGGAGAAGGGAGTTAAGTTGGGGCTGTTGAAGGAAGAAGTTTTTCTCTACACTGAAGTTTGGGCCAGGAGAGGAGAGAAGAAGATAAAGAGGAAAAGGTTATGCAAATACAGTGATTTTTGCATCTTTTTTTAAAAATAGGATTGGTAGTTTGGTCTGCATTCTCATATTTCTGAGGGAGTTAAAAGGTATCCTGGTATAGAACAAAGTGTGTGTGTGTGTGTGTGTGTGTGTGTGTGTGTTAGTTGCTCAGCTGTATTTGACTCTTTGCAACCTCGTGAACTGTAGCCCACCAGGCTCCTCTGTCCATGGGATTTCCCAGGCAAGAACACTGGAGTGGGTAGTTATTCCCTTCTCCAGGGGATCCTCCCAACCCAGGGATCAAACCCAGGTCCCCTGCCTTGCAGGTGGGTTCTTTACCATATGAACCACCAAGGAAGCCCCAAAGAACAAAGTAGGCACTTATTAACTGTTGAATGAATAAACATATGTTTTACTTGAAATCCTTCTGCTTTCTGGTTGCTGCTACCAATTCCTCTTTTCTAAAGGAGGAGACTGAGGCTCAGAGAACATCATGGTTGGCCAAAAGTGTTAAATAACTTCTTTGAATATTTTATACTTTTCCTCTTGGCTCTCAGTGAAAGAGTTCCAGTCTTCTCATCAACTTCGTGTTCTATTACGAATTTTTTTATGTGGGCATAAAGGCAAAATATAGGCCTCTAATGGATGGCTGAAACCACAGTGAATATGAAAAATCAAAATGCCTCTGGGTTGGCAGATTCCAAATGCCACTGAACAAAGGAAATTGCATGCTCATTTGGAAGGAGAGAAAGGTGAAAATAAATGACAGTTCAAGTGCCTTGTGATTTGCAACTGCCTTGCTTAATCCTGTTTCCAATTTAACAGCATGTTCTAAGTCAACAGAGTCCTACATTCGAAGAGACTTTGTGGGGTCTATGTAATGAGAATGGTACTGAGTTCCTGGGTGCCCTTTTCTGAAGAACTCAGTATAACTCCATTGGCATGGTCCCTTCCAATGGGAGGAGAAGAGTGACTTTGTTTATCCCTGTATGTCTAGCCTGTGTCTCAGGGGATGACATCACCTCTCAGCAAGTAATTTAGCTAATGGAAGAGGTCAGGAAAAATGACCAGTATTGCCTTTTTATGAACACCACTCCATCCCCAAAATGAGCTTTTTATGAGGGAAATGATTTTCTTATTAGGTAAAGTAAACAGAGGCACAATGTCATGTTCAAAATGAGCAAGTTTGGATTAGGAGTGACACTGAACAAAGAGCCCGGCTGGACCTCTCAGACTCTTGTGGGATGCAGAGTCGGGGGCGGTGAGAATGATTCCAATTAACCTCACTGGGGAAGGGCTTGCAATGGGACAGGTTTGAGCCGCTGGTGGCCAGGCTGTTCAGCTCTGGAGAGCAGAAAGGCTGAGACGGGGAGATGGAAAGTCATCTGATGGCAGCATAACTTCACTTTTTAGACCCTGGAAACCAGACTCTGATGAAGATCTGAGAGTCTCCAGGTGAATTCTGTCTTTCTAACCACAGGGAAACTGAGGCTTAGGGAGGTGTAGATGCTCGCTCAGGTCCCAGAATAATTAGCCTCTGGGGGAAGTCTTATATCCAGGCTTCTTTGTTATCATGAGAGGGGTGTGAAGGTGTCTACCTTCACTCACTCTGAGCAAAACTCACCTGACTTGCAGGAAACAATCTGTCTTGGTCACTAAAGTGCTGGGCACCTAGTAGATGCTCAAGAAATATTTGAAGAATAAAAGAAAGAAACTCAGATCTGAATATTGATCAGGACCAAAGACTGAAAGAAACAAGATTTCCAGACTATAACAGCTTGGGCCTTGAGCTGGTTCCCAGGATGTAGGTTGAAAATTCTATTCTGGGCCTGGACAAGGGACACACCAAACAGAATCTGGAATCAAAATGTTGTTATGATCAAGGGTAAAAGTCAGCCACTTCCCTCTAGCTTATAGTGTGACAAGGAATAAAGGACTCTATAGCAAATACTTGGTGGAGTGCTCAATAATTGTTAGTGGTGAAAATGATGATGGATAACGATGACAATGATGACAAACTTTATCCTGTACCAGATCAAGGTCCTCAGCTTGAAGTTTCTTCCAATTTTTAACACCTTGTATGACCAGACCATAGTCATTGTTTTTCATAACTAGAGCTAATACAGATATACTGTTCATTAAAAGCATTTTTAAAAATATGTTGGGACTCCATCTCGGGCTTCCTTATAATTCGTGATGAGTGTAGAAGCGTAAAAAATGAGCTTCACAGAACATTCAGGGTTTCCAACTGTGATGAAGTTAAAGCCTGTGACCTGTACAGTTCCCTTTCCCACAGAGTGATCAGATTAACCTCTCTAAACGTTGTGTTTGCCACGTCACGCCTCTGCCCAAAAACCTTCAAGGGCTTGCTATCCCCCACACAGGAGCAAACAAAGAGTACCCATTCATTAGCCTGGTGCTCACAGGTGACATCAGCCTCACCGTGATTGGTCCCTATGATCTGTATGCCTAGATTCCATTTGCCGTCCTCTGAACTCATCTGGCAACTTCCGCCTTCACACATTTATCCCTCCTTCCTTCCTCTTTCCCATGCTTCCATTTTCAGCTTGTCTCTAAAACCAGTAGGAATGGCTCCCCTTCTGAACTTGGACTGTGTCTTGTTTTGGTACGCTTCATAAAACCTGTATGTCCTTCTGCTGCCTTGCTTTGTGGTCTTTGAGATTATTTTTCACACCAAACAGTAACCTTGATGTGCAAGACTATTTCGTATCCGTCTTTTCATCCTCTTGAGTATTTTTCAGTAGTCGTGGTTAATATTTTCCTACTGAAGAAATAAAACGTGGATTGGAAAAAAGTTCCAGCTTCTCACAGATTGGGGAGACTACCTGTGCATACTGTATTAATAATAAAGATTCCAACTGGAGTTTTTCCTCGTAGTTTCCTAGCAGGAGAAGACTGCATGTCTCCCAACGACTATACGAGTTTGATGTTTCCTCCTATATTTGATGCACTAAAAATGGCGGAAGGATCCGCATCCCCAGGTATAATACGGTGAGAGAAGAAAAGTGATGCAACCCACTGATGCAACCACATTTTCCTGGATGACCTGCCCCGGCTCCAGGGGGAACTTTTAAGTATTTTTCTCACTTGGAGTCTTCAGCTCACTGACTTTAAACACTAAGAAGCCCATGGTCCTCCCAGCAAGATGCTCTTCCTATTCATTGTCACATGATTGAGCAACCTTTGCAACAGCTCTGAGGGAGTATGTTCTCTATGTGCTTGTGTGAAGGATGGTGGAAACTGAGATCTTTTAACTGGAACCTGGCTATGTGAAGAGGACAGGAATGGCATGAACATGGAGCAGGATTATATAGACATGTTTCGGCCCAGGGAGCAATCCAGGTTGATTGGAGCTTCAGGTGGAAGAAGAGTGGAAATTTGAAATGGAAGAGTGAGGTCACAGTAAAGAGCGCTTCAAAGCCCGGTTTTAGGCGATGAATTCCAGGCAGGGGAAGGCAGGGCATGGTGGCGGGAGGGTTTGAACTAGAGATGCAAACAGGAGGATCAATTCTTGCTCTAGAATTTAACCTGTGCGATTTTTTTTTAATAAAGTGGAGATATTTCCTATAAAATCATCATGCAGATTGAATTATATAGCATATGTGAAACAACTCTGTCACATGTGAATGGTAAATGAATTTGGCAAATTACTGGTCCCATTTCCATAAAAGGTAAGAGGATAGATTCTGCTAACTGTATAATAATCGACACGGTAGGGTTCTTGGGTGAGATACTAGATCAAACGATTGAGAACTTGGTTTGTGGTTTACAAGCATGAAATAAAGAAGTTGTCATGTCCAGGAAGCAGCTTGGGTTCCCTGAGCAACCTTCATGCAGGCACGATACCATTCCCTTTGGTGTGAGGGTTGCTTAGAAAACGCAGCAGAAGTAGCATATCAGAATTTCAGTGAGGCAACTTTGCAACATTCTTGCTCATAATAGGCTGACGAGCAAGATTGAAGGGGTGAGGAGGAGTGCACACTGGCTGGTTTGAAAACAGGCCCTCCAAAGTGATGAAACCCATCAAAGTGATGTCAGACTGCAGATGGTTTCTAAGTGCCATGCTACCCTTTGAGCTCAACACTTTCAGAAAAGAACTTAGAAGAACATATAAAAGGTTTGCTTATCAAATACACAAATAGAAAAGGCCCTGGAAGGAATATAAATGTTAAGTAATAAGACTTAGGATTTTTTAAAACTCTATTGTTTAGAGACTGCTACAGTATTAAGTTTATTTTGACAATAAACACTGTTTATTTCATGATGAGCTTTCAGAACAGTATTATCCATGCGTCCAAATTACAAACACACTCTTCTCTCTCTGCTTCCTAAACGTCTATGAATATTCTGTTCCCCTGGCACAGAACCAGCCCCATAGGAATGGAACAAAGACAGAGCACTCCTTCTAAAAGACCAAGCTGTAAAATTAGCAAAGGAATAAAAAACAGCTGGCGAAATATGATAGCTGTTATTCTGAGCCCATGAACCTGAAAAGATAGTTTATTTTAGAAGACAAACAAAATCTGCCTTCTGTTTGATCTGGGACAGCATCCACCGTCAGAAGCCGTCCGTTTGTATTTAGTTACTCAGGAGGTTTGGGACAAGCCGTACAGGCACTGTAAACAGAGAGCAGAAAGGATCGGTTTCCATCTTAATTTGACAGTAAACAGTACTAATTTGACGCTGCAGCTGTTTATCGATACCCAGGGAAAAAAAGAAATTGCAATTCAATAGAGAGAACAGTAGCCAGTATGTTGGGGCCGAATTGTTCCTAAGATGGCAGGAGCCAGGCTGTCTTGAATCTCTCCATGTTAGGAGAACACAATGTAAATTGCCACATGATGTGGTTTTCATCTGTCAGCAGGGCCAGCAGTGGGGACGTGTAGTTTTTAGCCTTCAGAGAGGGCTCTTGCTTGTGGCTTCATCTTGACTTGTCTTAGCAGCTACCAATAGATTCCCTGTCAATCACTTAATATTTTATAGAAAAGAGTTCTGACCTCAGGGAAGATTCTTCATTCAGTGACTCACTTATTTGACAAATGTTTATTAAGTACTTACTATGTGCCAAGCTCTGGACTACGTATTGGCATTGAAAAGACGAAAGAGCTGTACAGATAATTGCAAACAAACAGTGAAGACACTATAAGGAAAGCACAGTAATAAACCTGCACATTGATTAATCAAAGAATCTGGTTAGTTGAGTTCTTGTTATGTGTCATCTTGAGTTGGTCATACAGAAGTAGGCTTTGGTATCATAGATTGGATTTGAAAGTTATCACCAACATAGCTCATTTTGCCTTCCTTCCTTCACTCATTCATGTGTTATATTTTGGGTGATTCTGACAAAGACAAATACACCAGACACCTTGTGAGTAATTTTCACACATTAGCTCAGTTAATCCTCAAAACCACATAATAAGGTAGACTGTTTTCATCATCCATTTGGCCAATAAAGAAACTATCTTGCAGCCACTATGGAGAACAGTGTGGAAGTTCTTAAAAAACGAAAAATAGAGTTACCATATGATCCTACAGTTCTACCTCTGGGCATATATCTAGAAAAGATGAGAATCTGATTTGGAAAAATCATACACTCCAAAGTTCAATCTAAATGTGCATTGACAAATGGGTAAAGATGTGGTATGTGTATATATATATATACCTATTTGCATATGTACACACACACACACACATATATATATATATATACAAATGTAATGGAATATTGTTTTTGTTTAGTCACTAAGCTGTGTCTGCCTCTTTTGTGAACTCCTGGACTCTAGCCCACCCCATCACTTTTTACAAAGTTGAAGCTATGAAGCCCACTGTTTGCCATTTCCTTCTCCAGCGGATCTTCCTGACCTAGGGACCCAACCCATGTTTGCTCATTACAGATGGATTCTCTACTGTTGAGCCACCAGGAAAGCCCCGGTGGAATATTGAAAGTGAAACTGTTAGTCGCTCAGTCGTATCCAACTCTTTGCAACCCCATGGACTGTAACCTGCCAGGCTCCTCTGTCCATGGAATTCTTCAGGCAAGTATACTGCAGTGAGTAGTCATTCCCTTCTCCAGGGGATCTTCCTGACCCAGGGGTCGAGCTCAGGTCTCCTGCATTGCAGGCAGATTCTTTACCATCTGAGCTACTAGGGAAGCCCCAGTAGACTGTCAGTCATAAAAAAGAATGAAATAATGCCATTTGCAGCAACATGGCTGAACCTAGAGATGATTATACTCAGTCAGACAGAGAAAGACAAATATTATGTGATACTACCTACATGGGGACCCTTAAAAAAATGATACGAATGAACTTATTTACAAAACAGAAACACTCACAAATATAGAAAGCAAATTTGTGGCAACCAAAGGGGAAAGGTGGAGAAGCAATAAGTTAGGAGTGTGAGATTGCAAGGTCCTACTGTATAGCACAAGGGATTATATTCAATATCTTGTAATAGTCTATAATGGAAAAGAATTTGAAATATACATATGTATATACATATATATACCTGAGTCATTTTGTTGTAAACCTGAAACTAATACAAGGCTATAAATCAACTATACTTACTTGAATAAAAAGTTGTTTGTTTTGGAAAAAGAAGAAGCTATGATGCAGATGTTGGGTTTCTTGCCTGTGGTTATGCAGCTACTACATGGAGAAGTCAGGCACAGAATCCTAGTTCTGTGAACTCTAAATTCCATCGTCTTTATGATAATGCTCCCCCTTAAGGTACTCAGAGGTTAAGAATCCCAGTGGTTCATCATGTTCATCAATTACCATTGTCATATATTTTTGGAAAATCATAAGTTTTCCAATAAAGACAACATTTATTCTAGTACCCTATGACAATTTACATCTCAGACCTGTTCGTAGAATATTAAACTGCCTCCTTGAGAGGACGCTCAGAGTCTCCTGCTTAGAATAAACAGGGTATTGGTCTTGAAAAATATATTTGTTGACCACTTACTATGCACCAGGAATGAACGTGGGCTTTGTCATTACAGAGAGTCACAAATCCAAGCAAGATATTGTCCCTGTGACATTATCCTGGGTCTTTACCAGCAAGTTTCCTGCCTTCCCATACAAAATTTAAAACAAACAAAATTCCACAGGATTTCAAATAATTCAGAAGATATTGACCACTTACTGTCAACCCAGGGAAAATGAACAGTTATTAGAAGAAAAGAAATCCTGTGATAGGTTCAGTTTAGTAGGAATATGCAATTTTACCACTTATATCTTAATTTATGTTCCTTTCAGATGCAACTGAATCTCTGTCATTAGGTCATAGCTGGTCTGGCCAAATAAAGCATTCTATTTAGAAAATGGAACACTTGCTGCAGCCAGCATCTCTCTATTTCACTTTTTAAAAAGCTGAAGCAATGAACTTGTGACTTCTGGACAATTTCATGCGGTTGGTTTGCCTATGTCCTGATTCACAGTAACTGTTAGCGTTGGAAATCCGGATGGCAAAGGAGAGGGCATGTGAAGTTTATAAAGTAAGCAGATTGGCTCCTTTATCTTATGTGATTTGTCTAGGACACCCACTTGCTCATTTTAGTTTTATTATTTGACCTGCAGGGTCTTAGTGCCCTGAAGGCTTGAACCCAAGGCCTAGGTAGTGGAAGTGGTGAGCTCCAACCACTGGACCACTGGGGAAGTTCCAAGACATCCATTTGTTGAGCACAAAACCATGTCAGAATGTATTTCTGAACATCCTTATAGGGAAATAAGCTGTGAAACCCATTTAGGCTGATGTTGTACCAAGATTCTATTCTACATCACTGATCTACACTTTGTTACCTGAGTGCTATGACCTGCTGAGGTTTTTCTGGGTCATTTGTTGTTATTCTCCTCTTTATGCAGAGAGTCTGGAGCATTTAGTGCAAGTAATAGTTCCACCGATACATAAAACAGAATCTTATAGTGATCTATAACCTAGGAGACACTCAGGCTGTCTCAGTGCCAGCAGCCCAGCACTCTGACTCCACTGCCCTTAAAGAATTTCAGAGATGAGACCTCTTAGGACTGGCTAATTAAGTGGTTCAGAGACACCAGCAGAAACCCACGTGCTTCCCATCTCTCTGCTCTGCCATCCCACAAGAGTTAGCATCATGCTCAAGCATATCCCCCTATGATAGCAAGGTATTTTCAGGGGTAGGACCCATATCATATCCCAACACGCCATGTCCAGGGGTAGAAAATATTAGTTTTTCCTTATGCCTCTTTGTAAAATCAAGCAAATCTTTTCCCCAAGCCCCCAGAGGACCTGATCTCACATCCCAGAGGTCCGGATTGTGTTACATGCCCTGACCAGTCAGGCATTGTTTTACAGGTCCTTACTTCCACCTGTCACAGGCAGAAGGAATGGAGCTGCCTTTGTGAGCTCAGACCAACCAGATCACATCCCCTCAAGGGCAGGACTGTGGGGAAGAGGCAAAACCTGAACAGAGTTGGGGTTTTATTATCAAGAAGTTTGGGTGAGTGGCTGTTAGGCAACAAAGAGTGTCTGCTAGAAGGGTCATGGCTGCTCTGTCTGACCTTTAACAGCCTTGTGCAGAAAGCAAGGCATGACATGCAACTTCCCTGGTGGTCAAGTGGCTAAGACTCTGCACTCCCAATGCAAGAGGCCTGGATTTGATCCCTGGTGAGGGAACTAGATCTTACATGCTGTAAGGAAAGATCCCGTGTGCCACAACTAAGACACAGCACAGCTAAATTTAATTAATTAAGAAAAGAGAAAGGTAGGCATGACAATCCCCAACAAACAGAATAGAAAATTGAACATTTTAGTTCTTTGCTCAAGATACTTGGAATGAAATGGCAAAGTTAAGATTCCAGCCGAAGTCTTCAGTCCCAAGTCTATTGTTCTTCGCATTACTGGTTTCCTTGGTCTTGAGACAGTCCATGAACTTTCATCCCTCTAGTGCTTACTGTTACCTTTCCTGGTGCCTGAACTCAGCTAAGATTTGTCTTCTCACAAAGATGGATGAGCAACCAACATTCAGAGAACACTTACTATGTCAGGCGCTGTGCTAAAAACCTTACTCTGCTGGTCTCACAAAACCCCAAATCATACAACCAGTGTGAGGAACTGAGGCTTGATCCTGACCAATCAGTCCTAGAATCATGTTTTCAGTCGTTACACTTTCAGGGAAGGGACTGTCTACTGTCAAGGCTTCAGAGGGCTGGTGTGAAGTTAATTCAACACTGAACAAACCAGAGAGAACTTGTGAATGGAAATTGACTTAGAAGGGTAGGTCACATGCTCTTGGAGACCACCGTCACCTGGGACAGTGGAAGAGTCCCTGCATCTAATCCACTTCCTCCCACTTACAGAGTATTAGACCTTGGGGGAAAAAATTCCAACTGAGCCTCAGTTTTCTTATTGGAAAAATGGGAATAAAAGATAATTCCTACATCACAACTTTGTTATTGCCAAGATTAAGGAAGAATCTAAACAGAAATACTCTGTAAATTATAGAACATTCTGATGTTTATTAGTTAGTAATCATCATGACTCTTGGCATCACCTGCTTTCAGAGAGCAGGGTATTCCATGCACATGACTCATCACTACCCTTGAGATGGATAGGGGGTTAAGAGATGAGAACTGTGATATGTATGGTTGAGTCCCTTTGCTGTCCACCTAAAACTATCACAACATTGTTAACTAGCAATGCTCCAATATAAAGTAAAAAGTTAAAATATGTGTGCCTGCTCAGTCACTCAGTTGTGTCTGACTCTTTGTGACCCCATGGACAGAGGAGACTGGTAGGGACCTGTCAGGCGGTTGCCACTTCCTACTCCAGGAGATCTTCCAGAACTGAGGATCAAACCCACATCTCCTGCATTGGCAGGCAGATTCTTTACCACTATGGTCTCTTGGGAAGCCCTAAAATAAAATAATGTGGAAAAAGAGAGAACTGTGGAATGCTACAGTCTTGCAGATAGCTGGGGACAGCCAGCTTCATCTTTCCCTAGGGCTGTGCTATTCTCTGTAAGAAGTCACCCTCTACCACCCCTCCCATCCTCCTGGGATGTCTTCCACACCTCTCCTGCTGTTCCCCACATGCCTCACCTCTTGCCCTCAGAATTATTTAATGCCCCTCTCCATCATGTGGTTTTTCAAGTAGGTGGCAGAGACGGGTAAGATTGTAAATGACACTAACAAAATTGCTGAATGCACGTAAATCATAATGTAGATAAACTGCTGTAGATGGCCCAGGTCCTGTATAAGCCAAGCTTTTGCTTATTGGAGCTGATTTTATGCGTGCTGCAGCAGATGTAGGCCAGACCAGAGAGAGTCAGCCTCCCTGGAGCAGGATGATACAGACCCACAATATAATGTATTTGGAAAAGACCCTGGCAATCACCTAACCCTCATATTCCCAATGTTAATGGACGTGACTAAGAAAGAGATTTGTTTAGCCAATAAGTCATGTCTGACTCTTTTGTGACCCGATGGACTGCAGCCTATCATGTTCCTCTGTTCTTGGGATTTCCCAGGCAAGAATTCTGAAGTGGGTTGCCATTTCTTTCTCCAGGGGATCTTCTCAACCCAGGGATTGAACCTGCATCTTCTGCATTGGCAGGCAGATTCTTTACTGCTGAATCATCAGGGAAGCCCAAAATGCTACCTAGCATCTGCTGATTCACATTCAATCTATACCCAAATATGGTCCCCAAACATGGAGGTAAATCAGCTTCTTTATTCATGGTTGGATTTTTGAAGTCTTTAATAGACTAATACATATTATGGATGTCTAAGCTGTGATTTCCCAGAATAAGCTGGCTATACTGTTTTTTTCGTGGAGCATTTGATGAAACCAGTTTTCCCTCATTGTTGCTGTTGTTCAGTCGCTAAGTCATGTCCTACTCTGTGATTTCACAGACTGCAACAGGCCAGGCTTCCCTGTCTTTCACTATCTCCCAGAGTTTACTCAAACTCATGACCCCTGAGCTGATGATACCATCCAACCATCTCACCCTCTGTCGCCCTTTTCTCCTCCTGCCATCAATCTTACCCAGCATCAGGGTCTTTTCCAATGAGTAGGCTCCTCCCCTCAGGTGGCCAAAGTATTGACACGTTAGCATCAGTCCTTCCAATGAATATTCAGGGTTGATTTCCTTTAGGATGGACTGGTTTGATCTCCTTGCAGCTCAAGAGACTCTTAAGAGTCTTCTCCAGCACCACAGTTTGAAAGCATCACTTCTTCGGGGCTCAGGCTTCCTTATGGTCCAACTCTCACATCCATACTTGACTATTGGAAAAACCATAGCTCTGACTCTAAGGACCTTTGTACGCAAAGTGATGTCACTGCTCTTCAATATACTATCTAGGTTTCTCGTAGTTTTTTTCCCTAGGACGCTTATTAAAACTCATCATATTATTTTATATTTGAGAAAACTGAGGTCTCCAGAAGTTTGCTGAGTTACTTAGGGCTTCAGACTGGCTGGAGGAAGACATAGGCTCCTGGTTTATCATACTGCATAGATTGCTCTCAACCTTGAGGTATATCAGCTTTCCCTGGAGGGCTTGTAGAAACAGATTCCTGGGTCCCACCCCCGAGTTTTTGATTCAGTAGGTCTAGGGAGGGGTCTGATAATTTGCATTTCTAATGGGATCCCAGGCGATGCCCACGTTGTTGGTGTGGGGATCTCACTTGAAGAACCTCTACTTCATACTCACTGGCTGTGTTAGGTGTATCTGCTTTCTCATATGAGGAGAGGTGTGACTTTCTGGATGCTGAAGCAGCTTTTGACCTAGATAGAGCAAACACTTGCCCTTGTGACTTGTGGTTTAAGGGACCCTGGCAGACCAGCTCATCTGTCCACAGATTCCACTCTCTCTGAACTTCATCCCTTCTCTTCACCCTCCCCTTCAACCCTACCAATGAGAGATTCATCACCATGGTTCTCTGCTGCTTCTTGTCATAAATTGCTTTTTGATATTGTAAGTGCTCTGGGAAAGATTGAAGATCATCAGTCACTCAGACGTAAGACTTCATTAAATCAGGCTCCCCTTTGACTTGGTGGGGAATACTTTCATCAGAGAAAGGGGATTTTTGATTGGTTTGGAGAAATTACAGGAGGAAGACCTATTTCTAAAGGAGGGAAGGTGAACTTTAAAATGGGTTGCTAAAAATAAATAAATAAATAAAATGGGTTGCTGATGCCTTGTTGGTGAGCCAAGCTATGTGCCATGTGCAGGCCATGTGTAGTTTTGGGCTGAGCTCTTCCTTCTTGGAAGAGGGCATGGCAACCCACTCCAGTATTCTTGCCTGGAGAGTCCCATGGACAGAGGAGCCTGGCAGGCAACAGTCCATAAGGTTGCAAAGAGTCAGACTCGACTGAAGTGACTCAGCATACTCTTTCTTGCAATGAGGAGCTACTGAACCTGGGTTGGGGGGAGGGAAGGGGAGAGATGCAGATGTTCCTCTTGAATCACAAAATCTTGTCCTCATTCAAATACAGGAGTCTACGATCTAGGGGTAGACAGGATTGACTCCTAGAGCACTTGCGGAGCAAGACACTCTTCCAGAGCAACACCCCAGGATCTGGTGAAGGAGTCTGAGTGCTGGGTGGTCTGTGCCCTGTGTTCGTGGGAATGTCTGCTGGCTTTGCTGAATTCTATTTACTGAAGAGCCTTGGCTTTATTCCCTTGGACTGTAACAAAGACCACTCAGCCTCTGTCTCCAGTTTCCTCGCTTTGAATCTCCTCTTTTTCCTCTTGTCCTCCTCTCCCTTTCTCTCTGTTTCTAGTCTCTTGGTCTCTCTCTTCACGAAGGGATATGTGAAGAAACTTCTCTGGACTGAAGATCTAAATTGCCAGCACCTGGACTACAACCGGGCCCATTTCCAGGAGGCGCCAGTTGCAGAGAATTCCGCCAAAATGGCGCCTTCTCAGAGTCTAGATACCATGGGGACTTTGGTCAGAGCCTTCCAGAGTCCCTGCACCTAACTAGCTAGGGAGAATGAGGATGGAGTGAGCGTAGGGGTGGGCCAAGGAAGAGTAGAGACCCCCTTCAACAGGTCCAATACCAGGGACAGTTCCAGTTCCCTTTAATCTCATTTTCTGCTTCTTCAGGGCAACAGGCAGTTCTTCAAAATAGCAGATGAGACTTCAGACCCTGGCATGCCGGTTGAGGAAATACTTGAGGTCAAAGATTTGGGGCTACCCATGGCTTCCCTGGTGGCTTAGATGTAAAGAATCTGCCTGGGATAAAGATTCTATCCCTGGGTCAGGAAGATCCCCTGGAGAAGGGAATGGCTATCCACTCCAGTATTCTTGGCTAGAAAATCCTGTGGACAGAGGAGCCTGGTGGTCTACAGTCCATGGAGTCACAAAGAGTCAGATACAACTGAGCAACTAACACACTCATAGTTTCGGGGGGACCTCTCTTACACTGTATCTAGGACAGTGATCTCTGGAGGACAATCAGCATCTGCCACCCCAGTCGCTGAGCCTTCTGAATCCCTTAAAAGGATCTCAAAGCCATCTTCTCTCTGCATTCCTGTCTTTTGTTCCTGAGACACAGTGCCGTGTGCAGCAAGGACCAACAGCCGTGGAGAAGTGTGGAAATCATTTACTACAAGTCTCCCAGAGGAATGCAGAACTTCGGATCAAAGTTAGAATGGACCCGTCAGGCAGTATTTATCCTCCCCTTTCTGAGTTCTGATGACTGACATTGTTCTGTTTTTATTACTGGCCCTTGGAAGCAATTGTTTTAGAAAAATATTGTCTAGACCTGAAATTGAGTGAATGTGACATTAATTACAGAGGCTTTCCTCTGTGTGTCTCTTTGCCAGCTGTGTTCTCTGCTCGGGAGCCACTGGGGCCTTCCAGAGAGATGTTGATGGTGAAGGGAGGGAGCCGCTGAGTGGAGGACCTGCTGTTGGCCGGGTTTTGAGCTGCATCTTTAATACTGGTTCCTTCATTTCACCTTCATGAGGACCCTATGAAGTTGGCACCAATTTCCCTATTTGACAGATTAAAAAAAAAACCCACAAAACTGAATCTCAGGGACATTCGGTATTACGTTCAGGAGCACATAGGGCAAAAAAAGTGATGTCGGGATTCAGATCCAGGTCAAGCAAGCTCTGCAGTTCATGTCCTTCCATCCATAGCTCAGTTGGTAAAGAATCTTCCTGCAATGCAGGAGACCCTGGTTCGATTCCTAGGTTGGGAAGATCCCCTGAAGAAGGGATAGGCTGCCCACTCCAGTATTCTTGGGCTTCCCTTGTGGCTCAGCTGGTAAAGAATCTGCTCACAATGCTAGAGACCTGTGTTTGATCCCTGGGTTAGGAAGATCCCCTGGTGAAGGGAAAGGCTCCCCACTCCAGTATTCTGGCCTAGAGAAATCCAAGGACTTCGTAGTCCATCGGATTGCAAAGAGTCAGACTGAAATGAGCGACTTTCACTTTCATCCCACTTAGACTGTTGTAGCAAGGCAGCTTGAGATGAGACATGAGACATCCATAATGTAACAGTCATGGATTCACTTGAAGTGATCATTTGTATAGATTTTTGAGGAAAGATTTTTCAGCTGAGAATTATAATATATTACTAGGTCATGGCATTAATGTAGTGGGTTATAATGGTTGGCGTTAAAAGAGAAATGAATGAAAATCTGTGTTTTAATTACACACGAGTGTGTGTAAGTTTGCATTTATGGGCCTAAAATGGAATTGATTTAGAGGCCTATAAGGATATACAGTTTATTATAAATTACTAATTTTAAAAAGCAGACCATAAACATCACAAATCTAGAAGACAACGTGGTATTTTTGCTAATTAATTGTTTGATGCACTTTTTAATGCTATTTTTCCAATATGTGTTGGCTGCCTACTCTTTGATCATTTCTTTATATAATTGCTTTGTTGTAACATTTCCTACAGAAAGAGATATTTTCTTTCTTTTGAAGCATAATTTACAACATTGTATAAGCTTCAACAGGCTTCGCAGGTGGCACAGTGGTAAAGAATCTGCCTGCCAATGCAGGAGATACAAGAAATGCACGTTTGATCCCTGGGTCAGGAAGATCCCCTGGAGAAGGAAATAGCAACCCACTCTAGTTTTCTTGCCTGGAAAATTCAGTGGACAGGGAAGCCTGGTGGGTTACACTCCACGAGGTCACAAAGAGTGGAACACGACTGGGCACACACACACACACAAATTTCAAGTGTTCAGCAAAGTGATTCAGTCATATACACATATACTATTTTCAAATTACTTTCCATTATAGGTTATTATAAGAGAAATAGCTAATTTGACCTTTCTTAGTGTGGTTGATTAAAAAAAATTTAATATTGACAGAAAAGTCTTTTGCAGAATCAAAACTTGTAACTGTTATTTGATATTTGATCAAATTGTCATTTGATATTAAGACTGTTTTCATATTTGGGGGGAAAATCTATCAAGTTTTTTTCATATATGTACTGTAAGCCTGGGTAGAATTTCCCATAGACTAGCTTCTGGCTTCACTCATTTCAAAACTTTTTCTCCCCCACAACCACACACAATGATGGGGGCCATAGGACGCATCTGTACTGTGCTAGGATAGCTAAGGCGGTACTTTTATGTCACACCAACAGTGAGTTGATGCCGTGGGCAGTTGGAAGAATCCTGAGAGTTATTCCTCTCTTGGGAGGACTGACTGGCAAACACTTAACCTAAAGAGGAGCGGCTATGAGGTTGCATCTGTCTGTCTCTCTATCCACGTTCTCATTAAACAAAACTAAGTATATCCCCAATCCTCTGTCTCAGCTTCTACTTAACGTGATCCATGAGATGCTCCCTTGCCTTCTATCACTACTCAATATATGGAGATTAGAAAGAAGGAAAGCTGGAATGGAAAGACACAATAGCTTCTATCTCTTATTTTTACAGATGTTATAAAAACATCTAGCCATGTGAACACACCACTAGGGTGCCTCCCAAGGTCTTGTGCAAGGGACTGACATGAAGCTTAAATGGCACTAGCTTCATGGAAAATCTTTCCTCCGTAGAGGAGGAGAATGGTATTACTGATGGATATATGCTTTTTCCCCTAAGGTGTGCTAAGGTTACAGAAAGATTGAGAGCTAGAGTTTGGGAACTGATAAAATACCAATCTTGGTGTTCTGTTGCTGGTGCTCTTTTTAGTACAAGAGTTGTCTAACCTTTTCTGTAAAGGTAGTAAATATTTTACCCTTTGTGGGCCATGCAATCTCAATGGTAACAACTTAACTCTGTCTTCCTAGTGTAAAGGCAGTCCTCTATAATACATATATAATAGTATGGCTTTGTTCCAAAACAACTTTATTTAAAAAAAAAAAAGAGGAGCAGTTTGCTGACCCTTATTAGGGCAGCAGCCTTAAAGCGGGGAGTATGCCTTACCCTGCTACTATGTCTTTATTGGTGTTCGCCATCTTCTGGTGACTTTAGGACAGGAAGGATTGGAAAGAAGAGAGATGACTTGTTAGAGGGACAAGACTAAGCATATTTTAGGGACACAGATTTGATTTTCTGCTTCCTCCTGCCATTTTAAAGTCAAACATACTCTTAACTCATAGAAGCAGACTTGTAGTTATCAAGGCTAACCTGGGTCGCCTCTCCAGATTCAACTGAAATACGTGGTCAAATTTGGTTTGGTCTATTGTTTGAGGTTTAAAGGACCCCAGGAACCTTCTGGCACTGACCCTTATCACCCAGACCCAGCACTGTTGGTCCATGTCTATTTCCACGGCATCTGTGTTAACACTGTGTGGGTGTGTGCTAGCCGTTCAGTCGTGTCTGACTCTGTGCGACCCCATGGACTATAGCCCACCAGGCTCCTCTGTCCATGGAATTCTCCAGGCAAAAATACTGGAGTGGGTTGTCATGATCTCCTTCAGGGGATCTTCCCAACCCAAGGATTGAACCCCAGTCTCCTGCATTGCAGGCAGATTTTTTTTATGATCTATACCCCGGTGCAAGTGAGGGAAGCCCCTGTGTTAACATTACCAACATCTAAATTTACCTGATCAGAATATTAGAACGATTGAGGTAAAGTTTCTGTAATTATCTTCTTGAGGAGACTCTTTAAAGGAAAAACACAGAACTATTTTTCTTCTTCTTTTTTTTTCTTGCTTTAGAAACTTCAAACTATTTCACCAAATCACTATGATTATTGTATACTTCAGAGTTAAAATTAGGAATAAATTTTAGTATTACTTTCCCGCTTTGTTCTCTTCCCTCTCATTTTAACCGAGTTATAAGAAAGGACTTGATTAAATAAAGTGGAAGACATCATGTTGTAATTTAAAGCATTTTGGATTTCAGTTTTCCTCATATATACATTCTCCTTATTATATTATATTTCCACTCCCCCAATTAGATGTTTAGCATCAGTAACAGATGCCTATGCTACATATAACATACATTTATGGGATAATATCCAATATTAGCCCAGAAAGTTAACTAATTTTCAATGTAAATAGTATAAAACATTTTATTTAACCCTTCAGATATGAGTGGTTCTGTTTTACCAGCCCCACCAAGAAAAATGAATGACATTTCAGTTATATTTCATTTATGGCAAAAACAGCAAGTCTTGACTAATGGAAAATTAGTTCATTAGAGAAAGTTAATGATGATAACTTTTACAATTGCAAAGTACTTTGATTTTTTTTTTTCTTTTTTGGAAATCACTTTCTGGAAATTATTTGAGAATATATTATTTTCTTATTTGAATGGTACAGAATCTATCAAGAGAAATGGGCCCACAGTTACACTTTTGATAAATGATCAGTGTTGTGTTAGTCACTCAGTCATGTCTGAGTCTTTGAGACTCCATGGACTGTAACTTAGCAGGCACCTCTATCCATAGGATTTTCCAGGCAAGAATACTGGAGTGGGTTGCCATTTTCTCCTCCAAGTGATCTTCCCAACCCAGGGATCAAACCCAGGTCTCCCACATTACAGGCAGATTCTTTAGTGTCTGAGCCACCAAGGAATCCTGATAAATGGTCAAGTTGTGATTATTTATCCAAGTTGGTACCCTGTCCAAAATATTCCCCCATGGTGAGTGAGTTAGGCTTCAATGTTGACTTTCTGATAGCATGGGGTAGTGATGGGTAAAGAGCAGGGTTTCTGAGTCACCCTGAAATATATTAGCATCCTGTCCTTGCTGCTCTGATAGTGTGAATTTGGGCAAAAATTTAGTCACTAGAACCTCTATTTCACATGTGATTGGGAACAGTAAAATTCATCTTCTTTTGACTTAAATGAGATGGCTATGTCAGAGCATTTGATACACTGCAACTTAGTTAGGTTCAGTTCACTTCAGTCGCTCAGTTGTGTCCGACTCTTTGCGACCCCATGGACTGCAGCACACCAGGCTTCCCTGTCCATCACAAACTCCCAGAGCTTACTCAAACTCATCTCCATCACTTCCTTAGTTAGGTTAGGTTATCTTTTTTTCTCTTCCCCAGTTTCTGTAAACAGTGGTTATTGACCTTGGATACATGTTTTAATTACCCAGATAGCTCTTGATACCTTGACAAACCCTAGATAATAAAAATCTAATAAATAATTGAAAATCAGACTGCTTGTCTCTGAGATCATTTAATTGTCCCCACACCAAAAGTGGGCACAAGGGAGCCAGAAATCAACAATGTTTCATTTGTATGGGGAAATTTGGTAGAAGGGAGGTGTCTTGTAACAATAGATTATATTTTCACAGCTCTTTTTTATTATGTTTTAAAGAGCTCTTCATATATGTTACAGATTTTATTCTCTTGGCAACTCTGAAAGTTTTTTCAGCTTCAGAATTATTACACCACTTGCAAAAGTTCACAGCTTTCAAGTGGAGGAACCAAGACTCACTCCCAGGTATTCAAACGCCAACACATACCCAGTCTCCAGACTTCATGTTAAACCACTGTTGAAGATAATCCATTGTCTGCTTTGTCCAGTGTTTCTGCCCTCTATGCAGACAGGTGATGGGAGGAACAGAAGGGCTCCCATGTCTGGAAAAAGGGTATCTTCTCCCACGCTGCCAGCCCTGGGAATCAAAGGCTGATTTTCCAAAAAGATTGAAGAAGGGACTCAATTATCCAGGGGTCTCCCATCTGTAGTCTGAGAGCACCAGTTGAGTGGTTCTTTGGTGGACAAAAACACCCTGGCTCGGCAGAGCAGGGTAATTTCCCCCAAAATTGGAGGACTAACATGGGATTGCCAACATTTAAATTTTACTGAACACGGACATAAAAAACAAAAATAAAAACAGAACAACCCCAAATCTGTCATCTACTACGAGTATCATCTCAGTGAAAATATCTAACATGACCTGCAAAAAGATAGGGCGAACATGCTCTCAGAATGAAGGACAGCTCTTTCATGGAATAAATCTAGGTTTTTGATCAATTCCCTCCCTCCTTTCCTCCCTGGCTTCCTTCCTTCTCTCCCCTTCCTCCTCCTCCTGTCTTGTCTGTCTCTCCTTCTCATCCCAGTGCACTGCAGTCCACAAGCAGGTCTTTGAGCTCCAGAAATGAAGCTTTCCATTTTCTCTGGGAACAGATCCTTCTTTGGTTTGGTAGAGGCCCTGGGGTAAGAGTGAACTAAACCAGTTGTGTGTTTCTTGGAGTCTCTGAGATCCTTGTGTTTCCAAGAAATGTGCAGGATTAAAAATATGAGTGCTCCATGATGTAAGAGTGTGTAGCAGAGTGGAGGCAGGCCACCAACGAACTGAAATGTGCCCACTGAAAACAAAAGGGACCCACCTCTCCCCTTCCCAAAGGAGGTGCAAAGAGCTCAACTGCAACGGAAAACACAGCCTGAGCGCTGCCTCGGGGCTCTTTGGGGAAAAGACTGGGTGGGTCTGTCAGGAGAGGGAGGAGGCTGTAATGCTTGGAGAGCCTACTCCAAGTTGGACGTTGCCCTTTGCAGTGGGGAGATTGGGTTTCCCTCTGATTGCATTTAATGCTCATGCAATCTAAGTTGAACATGAATCACTTCATTTCTTTTTGTTGGCCCCACCCTCCTACCCACTCCCCTCCACACAACACTTGGATATCCCCCCAAAGTTTCCAGAAACCCTCCACCAGGCCCAGGTCTTTGCAGTTGGGACTGTGTCTTGATTGGTTCTGCTATGACTTTCGCAGGGCAGAGGCAGCAGTTGGCGGGGGCGGGCAGGGGGGTTGGACACAGATTTACAGATCCAGCTAGTCATTAGTGAAGACTGCTTACATTCTACAGCCTCACTGATGTTTTGTCCATGGACCAGCATAGTGGGCATCGCTGGGAGGCTTGTAAGAAGTGCCCCGACTCCTGAACCATCAAATCAGAATCTGCATCTTAAAAGGTTCCCAGGTGATTTATGTGACCATTAGAGTCTGAGAAGTGCTACCTTACAGCTCTCTGGATCTTAAAATACCTCTGACATCGCCTCTGCCCACAGCTGAAATGTAGCAGATCAGTTCAGTTCTGTTCAGTCACTCAGTCGTGTCTGACTCTTTGCAACCCTATGGACTACAGCATGCCAGGCTTCTTTGTCCATCACCAACTCCCAGAGCTTGCTCCAACTCATGTCCACTGAGTTGGTGATGCCATCCAACCATCTCATCCTCTGTCATCCCCTTCTTCTCCCACCTTCAATTACTCCCAGCATCAGGGTCTTTTCAAATGAGTCAGTTCTTCGCATTGGGTGGCCAAAGTACTGGAGTTTCAGCTTCATCATCAGTCCTTCCAATGAATATTCAGAGCTGATCTCCTTTAGGATTGATTGGTTGGATCTCCTTGCAGTCTAAGGGACCCTCAAGAGTCTTTTCCAACACCACAGTTCAAAAGCATCAATTCTTCAGCACTCAGCTTTATTTATGGTCCAACTCTCACATCCATACATGACTACCGTGAAAACCATAGCTTTGACTAGATGGACCTTTGTTGGCAAAGTAATATCTCTGCTTTTTAATATGCAGTCTAGGTTGATCATAGCTTTGCTTCCAAGGAGCAAGCGTCTTTTAACTTCATGGCTGCAGTCACCATCTGCAGTGATTTTTGGAGCCCAAGAAAACAAAGTCTGTCACTCTTTCCATTGTTTCCCCATCTATTTGCCATGAAGTGATGGGACCAGATGCCATCATCTTTGTTGTTTGAATGTTGAGTTTTAAGCCAGCTTTTTCACTCTCTTCTTTCACTTTCATCAAGAGGCTTTTTAGTTCTTCTTCTCTTTCTGCCATAAGGGTGGTGTCATCGCCTATCTGAGGTTATTGAGAAGATAGTCTACAAAAAATTAAACTCTGAATTCCCATACAACTATAGAGTGAGTTCATAGATTCACTGAACTCATTAGTCAAGAAAACTACAGGATGCTAAAACTAGTTTACAAGAGAATGAAAGAGACTGCAGTATGTAGTCAATGAAAGACAGATTGATGGAATAAGATAGAAACTTTAAATAGAAAATTAGGTAATGTCCTACAGGACCATAAAACCATATCCCCTGAAGTTATCTTTTCTATTAGACTTTACTTACAACTTTACCAGATAAAAATTATATGTCATTTATCAATCTTCTATAAGTTAACATCTAACTTTACAAAGTCTGGCTCTTAATATTAAATAAGTCAATATTAAATAATAAGTCCTGATCCCCAGGACAAAATCAGCTCACTCTTAAAAAGGCTTGTGGAGAAGTGTTCTGATATGACTCCAAAAAGGAACTCAGTTGTCTTTTGTGTTATTTCCAAATTTTGGATCATCTTTCTTTCCTTTTTTTTTTTCAAAGCCTATTTAAAAAAAAAAATCTCACTGGGCTTCCAGCTCCTCTCATTGGGCTTCCAACATAATAAATTGAAGTCAATCTCTATCTCAGGGATGGTTTAGTCAAGGCATCTTAACCTGGGTTTCATAAAGAGGCTTCTGGAAACCTCTACAATTACAAGCATCATTTGGTGTTTATGTGAATTTTTCTAAGGAGACAGTCCACAACTTTTGTCAGAATCCCAAAGTACTTTTGTCCCAAACAGCCAGAATTGAATAACTAAGCTGACACTAGATTTTAAGAAGAGACTGAAACTCATAAAATTTGCATTATTAGCACCAGAGTCCAACAAAGTGAGCACATTAGTCCATCTAGAACATAAGTAATTTATAAAGTGTTATGAAACGTCCCACCAGCCTTCCTAAGTTGCATTGACCTATAGGACAGCCATGAGTGGTTGACTTTAAAGTTTACAGCCTCTCCTGTTTGACAAGTTCTCCTAACTTCTCACCACTTTTCCCCATCCATCCTTCAGGGCTCAGCTCTTCCATGGAGCCCTCCTTGAATCCTCTAGCCCTCAGAGGGCCCTCATCTTCTGAACTCTTATGACCCTTGACCTGTCTGGCCTTATTAAGGGTTCATATCTTTCATTTCTGTGCACTGTAAATACTTTTAGAACAAGGAATGGAATAGAGAAGGGTATTATTCCTCATTGCCCCAAAAGCATTTGACTCAGTGTTCAGCTTCCCAGGTAGCACTAGTGGTAAAGAATCCAACTGCCTGCCAATACAGGAGACCTGGGTTCAATTCCTGGGTCAGAAAGATCTCCTGGAGAAGGAACTGGCAACCCACTCCAGTATTCTTGTCTGGAAAATTTCATGGACAGAGGAGCCTGGTGAGCTATCGTCCATAGGGTCACAAAGAGTCAGACATGACTGAGTAATCCACACACACACATACACATACACACAGCGCTCTGAAATATTGCTTTTGAATAGTATTATGATTTGATTTTTCTATGTTTTGACTTTAAGACACCGCCCCCCCACCCACCCCAACCCTGGCTAGGAGAGGGGGCATCCTGCTGGGATCCTAGTGACAGAAACAGAGAATCAAGAAAGATACAGATACAACCTAAAGGAAATGAAGGGGTAAACACCCGAAATCCTACATTGGTGGTTGCAACCTCCATTTTACTCCATTTCTAACTTGAACCATTTCCTTTGCAAATTGTTTGGTACCAAAACAGTGCGATGTCCCTCAAGGGAGGTGGGAAAGAAGGTAAGGTTGGGAAAAAGGGAGTTCAAAGGGGCAGAAAGTGAAAAAATGAATACAAAGGATGTCTTCCAGAGACGGACGGAAGGCTGTGTGAATGAACAAAGGCGGGGAGGGAAGACTTCTCTGGACAACACGGGCTCATCGCTGGGCAGGCCTCTCCCACAGCTATGTTTGCACAAATATATCAGGGGTATCAAGAATGTTATAATGATACTCCATCACCCATGGTTCTCATTTTAACCACTGTAATAAGCAAAACATACAGAGCACATTGCTGGCTTTCAAGACTATAATTTTCTCTGAGGAGAAATATTGCAAAAAGGGGGGAAAAAAGACAGAGAGAGAAGAAAACATGATATTTTGTCCTGTTCCTAAAAAAAGCACCCCCCCCCCCACCTCTTTGCTGCTCCTTCCTTTCATTAAACTGTCCTTAAGTGCTTTCAGAGAAAACTAAGTAGGCCACAATTCTGGGCTGCTGACTGAATAATTATAAGTCTGGAAGGTTGCTGGGATGACCAGAGAGAAAGAGGCCCAGGTCCATTTTCCTGAAATCCAGAGACCCGGGGGGATTGTGCCAGTTGCGGCTGGACTCCTCACGTTGAAATGATTTCTCATTTTGAAGGAAAATCAGGGACATTCTTATCCTTATTAGTCCTCTGAGAACTTGGGCCCTGGCCAGATTTTATTGGAAAATTGCAACAAAAGAAATTAAAGATAGGGGGTTCTGCAAGGGTCTTATATTTTTTAAGGGTTACACGACAGGCATATCGAAACCAGATTATTTCCAGAACAGCCCTGCTCTATGAGCTGAAAGGTATTCTTTGCTTTTTAAATATTCACTTATCCCTTGACTGAGATTCCGCATGTTAATCATTGTTCATTTCTGTGTAAATAGTACTAAGGTTATGTGTGTGGAGTGTTTAGTTGTGGTGTCTGACTCTTTGTGACACTATGGACCCTAGTCTGCCAGGCTTCTCTGTCTATGGGATTTGCCAGGCAAGAATATTGGAGTGGGTTGCTGCCTCCTTCTCCAGGGGGTCTTCCCGATCCAGGGATCAAACCTACGTCTCCTGCGTTTAGCAGGCGGATTCCTTACCACTGAGCCACCAGGAAGATCTTATTATAAGATTAGCCTCAGGGAATTTACAAAAGAGACGTGGGTAGATCCTTGGCTACCACAGTGTTCAATTCAACTGGACAAGCCTCTTCTTGTCTACCGGGGCCCAGAGAATGACTGGGTATATGGGGCGGGGGTTGGGGGGGCGAACACCAGGGAAGAGACACAACAAGAATTGGGATAAGAAAGAAGGAGATAAGATTATATGTGTTTCCTATCCACTGTAGGGAAGGACAGAGATTTATGTTCTCAAGTAGAAAGTGGCCAATGCAAATGGCTAAGGAGAAGCAGGTCTGAGGCACGAGTCCATCTGTGGTCAGTGTCCAAGCTTCTCACGGTTGGCTGAGCAGAGATAGCATCCAGGCTTGGGAGCCAGACACACCTGGCCTGGCATCCCAGTATTGCTCTTTGTTGTGACCTGAGCACATTCCCTGTTCTTTCTTGACTTCTGAGAATGGATTGTAGCAGAGGATCCTCCAAGTGGCTCCTTCTGTTAAAATTCAGAGATCCCTCATTTTCTAATAACTTTTCCAGCAGTCTGATAGATTTGCTCCAGCTCATAAGTAGGACCAACCCTGCCTGCATCGCTGGAGGGCCAGTACCCTCCAGGGGGTGAAGGCTGCTCCCCAAGTTTCAGAAGCATGATGCAACTCTTGTGATTTTCATGTGGCATAAATATTACTCTTTGTGTACTTTTTTCCCCAGCCATTTGAAAGTAAATCCATTCTAGCCCAGGCCTGGTGGGCAGAGTTACCCAGCCCAGGGTCTCCAGCTTGTCCCTTTCAAGGGAGCAGGAGAGACTTGATATGGGTGAGAATCCCTCTCCATCTTCGCTTCCTTGTTCTCCCTCCCAGTACTCACATGTCATAGCTTACCACCCTGGTGATTCTTTTTTTTAAAATTTATTTTATTGAAGTATAGTTGATTTACAATGTTATGTTAATTTCTGCTGTTGAGCACAGTGATTGAGTTACACATATACATATTCTTTTTCATATTCCTTTCCATTATGTTTTAATCACAGGATATTGAGTATACTTCCCTGTACCGTACAGTAGGACCTTGTTGTTTATCCATCCTCTATATAATAGTTTGCACCTGCTAATCCCAAACTCCCAGCCCATCCCTCTCCCACCCTCTCTGCCCCCTGGGTAACCACAAGTCTGTTCTCTATGTCTGTGACTCTGTTTCTGCTGCATAAATAAGTTCATTTGTACCATATTTTAGATTCCACACATAAGTGATATCATATGGTATTTGTCTTTCTCTGTCTGACTTAACTTCATCTAGTGTGGTCATCTCTAGGTCCATTCATGTTGCTCCAGATGGAATTCATTCTTTTGTATGGCTGAGTAGGATTCCACTGTGTGTTTAAGTAAATACATGTATAAGTGTATATAAGTAAATATATGCATATATTTGTTTGGTGGTGGTGTGTGTGTGTGCAGTCACTCAGTCATGTTTGACTCTTGCGACCCTGTGGACCATAGTCCTCCAGGCTCCTCTGTCCGTGGGATTCCCCAGGTAAGAATACTGGAGTGGGTTGCTGTTTCCTTCTCCACAGGATCTTCCTGAGCCAGGAATCGAACCCAGGTCTCCTGCATTGCAGGCAGATTCTTTACTGACTGAGTATATATATACACACACACACATATATGTATATATATCACATTTTCGTTATCCATTTGTCTGTCAGTGGATATTTAGGTTGCTTCCATGTCTTGGCTATTGTGAATAATATTGCTATGAAAAATAATGGTATGTGTATCTTTTTTAATTATAATTTTGTTCTGATATGTGTTACCCTGGAGATTCTTAATGTATTGTCCTCATGCACTAGAAGAAAAACAGTTGGGAGGAAAGGAGTAAATGTTAGAAATGCAAAAGAAAGCAAATCATAATATTATATAAACTCAACATAGTAAATTGTGATGATTTTGTGTACTTCTCTGTCCTCTGACAGTATAAGGATCACAAATACTAAAATCAGGAGAGAAACTAAAATATAAAGGAAGGCCATGAGCACAGTCTCAGGAAAGACCCACCACCAATTTAGATGGTCTGTCCTCTCCAGATGCCATGCATTTTTCTCACTCAGCATCTATGGAAGATGGTAAGATGTATTCTAAAAGAGACAAGTTATTCTGTTGCTAACAGAGAAACACCTTCTTACCTCATTTGGCCCCGAGTTTTGTTTTATGATTAGAGTCTCAAGGTTTCTAAGAGCTGTTGAAGTTTCCAATTCTTCCCTCTAGAGCCCTTGGACTTAGATGTTCATTCTAGAAGTCAGAGCTTCTAAATGTCCATCTTTGAGGAGCTCCCTTATGCCTGCTGCACAGAATGAGCTGAATGTCAAGATCCCTTGAACACCGGGACAATGGCCCCAACATCGTAAGCCTAGACTAGGTCAGAGACATTGGTTCCAGCACTCTTCCTTCACATGAGGGGTTTCCATGAGCTGTCATGAACTTGAGGGCCCAGGATCAGTTCAGTTCAGTCACTCAGTCGTATCTGACTCTTTGCAACCCCATGAATCGCAGCACGCCAGGCCTCCCTGTCCATCACCAACTCCTGGAGCTTACTCAAATTCATGCCCATTGAGTCGGTGATGCCATCCAGCCATCTCATCCTCTGTCTTCCCCTTCTCCTCCTGCCCCCAATCCCTCCCAGCATCACGGTCCTTTCCGATGAGTCAACTCTTCACATGAGATAGCCAAAGTATTGGAGTTTCAGCTTCAGCATCAGTCCTTCCAATGAATACCCAGGACTGATCTCCTTTGGGATGGACTGGTTGGATCTCCTTGCAGTCCAAGGGACTCTCAAGAGTCTTCTTCAACACCACAGTTCAAAAGCATCAATTTTTTGGCGCTCAGCTTTCTTCACAGTCCAACTCTCATATCCATACATGACCACTGGAAAAACCATAGCCTTGATTAGATGTACCTTTGTTGGCAAAGTAATGTCTCTGCTTTTTAATATGCTACCTAGATTGGTCATAACTTTCCTTCCAAGCAGTAAGCATCTTTTAATTTCATGGCTGCAATCACCATCTGCAGTGATTTTGGAGCCCCCCAAAATAGTCTGACACTGTTTCCACTGTCTCCCCATCTATTTCCCATGATGTGATGGGACCAGGATACGCAAGGTTAGAACATGACTGGGGACTACCCTGACAGTCTAGTGGTTAAACTTTCACCTTCCAATGCAGGAGGTGTAAGTTTGATCCCTGGTTGGGAAGCTAAGATCCCACATATCTCAGGGCCAAAAAACCAAAACATGAAACAGAAACAATATTGTAACAAATTCAATAAAGACTTTTAAAAAAATTGTCCACATTTAATTTTTAAAAAGGTCCTTAAAAGTAAAAGCAAAACAGAGACATGATTAGGTGTGTGGTATGTACCTCATAATGTTAACAAATTCAGACTTACAATAGAACAAGCGTCAGGTGTTTGCATTGCAAACATTCTCCTCTTTTCCTCCAACAGTGATTTTTGGAGATCACAAAGCAGTGGGCTCTCCTCAGGAGCCTTGGCTGGAGACCTGTCCCTCTTGATACTCTGGCCTGGAGTGAGCCTGATACCCTGTCCAGCCTGGCACTGGGCCTCCTTCCAATAGATAGTTCATTCATGTCTTCATCCTAGTATCTCCCCCCACCACTAGAGTCGAGTGCACATATGAAAATCCCTCAAAAGAGCTGCCCTTTTGCCATTGTTGTTCAACCACTGTCTCCAAACTTTTGTGCCCCTCTCTTCCTGCTATCTTGCCAGGATGTGCTTTTCACTTGAGGCTCCCACCTTATAAATGTCAGGCTGGCTTCTCTCATCGTTCTTCTCCTGGAGAGCTTCGTGAAAGGAGGGCTGAGGCCATATTTTATCCTGCTAGGCAGGACTCCCATGGGAGCCATAGGGTAACTCTCCCTGTCTATTACCATGAAGCATGGAATTATCTAACTTGTGGTCCCACAAAAAGTTGCATGGGAGCAGAGACAAGGCCCCATGCTTTGCCCAGAGAAAGAATTCATACAATGATGTTGGGTGTAGGACTTCCCTGGTGGTCCAGTGGTTAAGAATCCACCTGCCAATGCAGGGGACACGAGTTGGATCCCTGGTCTGGGAAGATCCCATATGCTTCAGAGCAACTAAGCCTGTAGGCCACAAGTACTGAGGCCGAAGCACCTGAGAGCCCACGCTCCACAGTAAGAGAAGCCACTGCAATGAGAAGCCCATGCACCACAATGATGAGCAGCCCCTGCTCGCAACTAGAGAAAGTCCACACTCGGGAGCAAAGATTCCACGCAGCCAAAAATAAATAAAATAAAACGTTCGGTGCATGAAAGTAATGAATGACCCGATTTTTATCCTTCCTTTCACATTAATAATACTTGGAAGTGGAGAGTATTGGTTAAACGATTTTACATTTTACCAAGCACCTTTCTTTGCTAACTTTTTGTTGGCTGAGACTGGAGTCCACTGCTAACAACTGTCAGTGAAGAATGTCCCTTTGGTAGTGCTTACCTATACCTTTCCAGGGTTTGCTACCACAGCCCCTTCCTCAGTCAAGAAGGGGGCCCTTCTGTAGCCCCCAGGGCCTGACCCCCATCAGTCTGTCACCATGTCTGAGCTGGTGTTTCTGCTTCCACCTGTTCTGTGACTGTCAGCCAAATCTCGCTGAAATATATCACTTGTGTTCTCTGTCTGGGGATAATATATTTGCATTTAATAGGAACCTTTAGAAGGTCCTGTTCTCTCACTCCCAGAAGTGGCTTCAGAGTGAGGATTTCAGCAAGAAGAATTTTAACAACAAGTATTATAATAATTTATCTCTCCTCCTGGATTAAAGTCCTCTTGGGGGAAGGCCCCTGTTTTATACATCGAGTTTGTCTGGAAACACCTACCTCTAGACTGTCATCAATAATATTTCATGAATAAGTATGAGGTGCCTAGCTAATGCAGTAAGTGACTTGAGAGATGATATATATAGGGATTCATATAATCCTGCCCACATCATGATTTGCGTTACCCATGATTCTCTACAGTGGGTTTCAACCACTTTGGTTGAGAGAGAAAATTTTCAATATGGTGGTTCCAATGATCCCCACGTTGTGATATTCAGAGCCTTCCATAATCCCCTTCCCTTGAGTGAACTGCTTCAGGTCAATAGAATACAGCAATGTTGATTCGATTATATGATCTCAGTATGTTTCTATGATTAGATCACAAAGATTGTCACTTCCTGGTAGCAGACGCCTTTGTGGACTTTGCTGAAGGAGGTTGCTCAGATGATCAGAAACTCTTAAAAGTCTCCTGCCAATAGCTGACAAGCAACCAAGATCCTCAACCATCAACTTGTAAGTAACTAAGTGTTGTCAACAGTGACATAAGCTTGGAAGCAGATTCTTCCTCAGTTAAACCTTCAGATTAGACCACAGCCCCAGATGACATCTTACTTGCAGCCTTGTGAGAAATTCTGAAGCAGAGGATCCAGCTGACCTGTGACCAGCCTCCCAACCCACAGGAGCCATAAAATACTAAACATTTGATTTTTTAAGCTTCAAACTTTGTGGTAATCTATTACACATCAATGAAAACAAATGAAGGGTCTTTAGCCCATTTGTCCTCCAAGTTGTCAGACTTCCCCAGTGACATTTTCAGTGGAATTAACACTGAAAACAAAGCCTAAGACTGAGAGATGAGTATAAGCCAAGTCTCAGAAAAGTTGTTCCTTCCCACTTTATCTCCTTCCCCAGCATGACTCCTTTGAGAAAATTCACATCATTGATCAAATTTCTCAACCTCTGCATTCCTACAGAGCTCTGACTGACAGTGATTAAATAGATCCAAGAGGTTCTTACCCTGTGCTTCCTGTCTGTTCTCCTGTCTTCATGGAGGTCTGCCTGGGTCCTTAGTCAATCCTTCTCCCTGCCCTAGAATTTGTCCATGTGTGCCTTCTCTGGAGGAAATGCCAACCCCTCTGGCAGCAGGTACCAATCTTTGGTTCATAAAACATCTGGACAGTTTGTTCAAACAGCAGATGTGGTCCTAACTCAGAGAGATTCTTATTCAGGGAATCTGAAATGGGGTCCAGGAATCATAACTTTTAGTAAGCACCCAGGAGATTCTGATGCAGATTTTGGAAGTGGTGAAGTTCCAGGTTTTGAGAAACCCAGGTCCATAGGTTCCAAAACATTTTACAAAGTTTCCAAAAGAGCACCCTTGGCACAAAAATGTCTATATGTCAATTACCTGCCAGCAGTATGTAATTGCTCTTGTGACCTTGAATATATCAGTTATGTTAGGTTATTTCATTTAGTTAGAAATGAAAAAGCACCAGCTTTGGAGTTAGAGGGCCTACGTATGAGTTCCTGCCCCATCTAGAAGCCCTGAGGCAGGGAGGGGAAGCATCTTCTTGAGCCTCAGCTTCCCCACTTGTAAAATATGCAAAAGAATACTGGCATGGTCAGGTATGAGGATGAAGTGAAGTAGTATTTTCATGGCATCCAGCTCAGCATCCAACACTAACTACATCTAGAAAGGAGACAGATTAATGATGGTAACAATGGCCAATTAACACTGAATTCCTACAGCATGCCCACCTCTGTATTAAGAACTTTAGGTGTATTGTTTTATTACATTCTCTTGGAGATGGATATTGTTAAAAGCTCACTTTCACTTATTCCTCATCTCCTGAGCCCTTTAAGGGGGGCAGGTACATCTTCATTCTTTCCATTCTGGATTGAGGAGGTGGCATGGTGAGAAGTAGCTTACTGAGGGTCATGTGATGGCAGAACCAGGAGTAGCTCTGTGTCCCTCCATCTGAATCCTAGATCTGAGACTTCCCTGGTAGTCCAGTGGTTAAGAATCTGCCTGCCAATGCAGGGGACATGAGTTTGATCCCTGGTCCAGGAGAATTCCACATGCACTGGGGAAACTATGCCCATGAGCCACGGCTCCTGAGCCCGCTTGTTCTAGAGCACGTGCTATGCAACAAGAGAAACCAGCAAATGAGAAGCCTGTGCACTGCTGCTCGAGAGCAACCCCTACTCGCCACAACCAGAGGGAGACCTGCACAGCAACAAAGACCCAGCGCAGCCCAAAATAGATAAATATATCTTCAGTCTGAATCGTGATGCGTCAATGACCCAGCCCAGCATCTGGGGTGTCCACAGGTGATGATTTGTCTTTTGCTGGCCTTGCTTGCTAATGAATGTGGTACCATCTGTGATTGTCATTAACAACATCCACCACTGCAGACTCAGAAGGAGGGGAAATCGCAATGCCTTCCGTGTCTCAGGAGAGGCCTGTGGCTTCTGATGTGCCCAGAGCATCCGTCTGAAAGCCTGGACAAACCCAGTCTAATGAGGTTGTTAACCAACTCCCCACAGTGGTCACAAGGGACCTTGTTAGGAGAAATTTCCCATCCCTGGGGAGCTCTTTGCCAGGTGATGGACCACGTTGCCAGGAGTGGGCGGTCAGGAGAAAAATCTAGGGCTCCTTTTATATGGGGAAAAATAAAACCATCCTCTGAGCAGGTACACGATCTTTTCCACTTCCTTGTGAGGACCACCCACGTGGTGTGTGCCCTGGAAACAGGCGGGGAAGTGGCCATGTGTTTTCACTTAGGTGTGAGGTGCTTGGCTGTGCAAGTGTCACTGCCTACATGGTTTCAGCCCCATGTGGCCCCGAGGTTCTGAACAGTGGCTTTGGCTCCCTCGTTCTGGTTTTGATCATGTAAGTTGAGAAAGAATCGAAGGAGGACTGAGTCATAAGTGCACCTAACTTACTGACCAGAGGGTCACCTCCCAAGTTCACGCAGCCGGATAGCAACATAGGCAGGCCCAGGATTTGCAGCAGCCGCAAGTCAGAGCAGAAATAAACAGACTCACCAAGGAACACCAGAGACCGGGTTCTGCTTTCTTTAGAAAAATCAGCCTGGCAGAGCTGCCTGTTATGTTCTGGAGAGCAATCAGCATTATGATTTGCATTATCTCATCTGGTCCTCACATCAGCCCACAAGGCACTTGCTGTTCCTATATCTGCTGCATAGATGGTGGTGACCCAAGGTCACAGAGGCAGTGGGGAACAGGATTTTTTCACCCTGCTCAAGGCTAGCGTGGGGACTTCCCAGGTGATTCAGTGGTAAAGAATTCGCCTGCCAATGCAGGAGAGGCAGGAGATTCAGGTTCAATCCCTGGGTCAGGAAGGTCCCCTGGAGGAAGTCAATGCAACCCAGTCCAGTATTCTTGCCTGGAGAGTCCCATGGACAGAGGAGCCTGGTGGGCTACAGTCCATGGGCTCGCAAAGAGTAGGACACTACTGACCCACTGAGCATGCACGCAAGACTAGTCTGCTACATGAATGGATTGCAAGAGTCCTGGGCTATCCTCCCCTCTTCTTTTCCAGTAGTGAGGTTGACTGTGGTGGGGCAATGCTTTTTCCTAGCTTTATAAAGACCTCAGGGATCCTGGAGCATCCTCACTGGGGTCCCCATCACTGCTCAGATTTTCCCATGCCCCTCTCCTCACCCCCTCATGCACCCTTTGGAGGCAGCTCCGTGCAGACATGAAGTGTGGGCTGCGTGCAGTGATGTGATTTGAGGGCTGCTGGAAACCCCCAGCCCTGAGTCCCCTCCCTGGGGTCTTACTGCTGAGAGCTAAAATGTGAAGCCCAGCTCTGGATTCCAGCCCCCTGTGAATGCATCCCTTCCTTACCGAGACAGTGCACCCCATAATTCTTGACTGTTCAGCCTCCCTAGTTTGTATCCAGAGGTTTCCCAGCTCCCAGTCTGGAAGATGGACTATATGGGAACATTTGGCTCTCAGAGGTGAGAGGGGACCTGACCCCTGGTGGGGAAAGAGGGATAAATGGGGAGGCTGAACTTGGACTTGAACCACAGCCATATTGGATGAATATGGTGGAATTCAGCCATCTGCACGAATCTGAACTCAGAGCTTCTCAGCCTCCAGTCTGGTCAAGGTCACAGCAGGGCTCTCGGCCATCAGCCCTCAGGGAGGAAGGACCCAGATGAGTCGAGGGACCCACCGTGCATGGGTGTTTGCCGAGGGCACCGGGAAGGGTGCAGTGGGTGGCAGGAGAGCCCGGCTCCAGTACTGCTTCCTGACAAGGCCAAGGGAGCCTGGTCTTCCCAGGGCAATTCCAGCACAGCTCATTTGTGCATGTTTTACAATAGTGTTGATAAAATCCCCATGGAGCCCTGGAGCATGTGTGAGGAGTTCCCACCAGAAATCTAAACAACGCCCTGGTGTTGCTGACAGCTTAATAATGTGACAAAGTTCAGCTCCTTCAATGACAGGGACAGGAATGCAGCTGGGCTGGGCTGACCTAGAGCTTTAAAAATACCCACCCCGCCTCCCAGCTCTGACCCAGCATTTGACAAATAACCCTTCCTGAGTCTCCTTGAAGGCACCAGACAGAACCAAGTGCCACGCAGGGGCCACATGCCACCGTTAAAATGTTAAATGGAGTGGCAAGGGCCACCAGAGTCACTTGGGGCTGACATTTATCTTTATTATTATTATTATTAATAATGCATATATTGCTTTTTGGTGCATTCCAGGGTTTTTTGCACTCCTAAATCAGGCGGCTGTACATCAGCAGGCCCGATAAATCACCCCAAGAACCCAAATTCAATGCAGCTGTCAGGCTAGATCCGAGAGAAGCAGAGTCCGCTTAATTGAGCTGCAGCCGGGAACCGACGGGCGTTGCCCAGAACATCAGAATAATAGCAGTGTTGCTGATGACATTTCAAGAGCGAGATGTGAACTGCTAGCTTCAGCTTTAATTTTACAAGAGGGAATGGCAGCGGGGTGGGGGGGACGGGTACAGAGAGAAACCTAGACTTCACCAAATATTTAAACTCTTAGCTTTTTTTTTCTTTTTTTTCTGCCTCAAAGCCAGTACAGACAATGAGTTCCACATTGAGAAATTTCAGTAGAAAGAATTCCGTTTTGTCCTTCTTTCTCTAGCTCCTTCTCCTTTCTCCTGCTGGCTCCTTCCTCCATTCCATGCCCCTTCCCAACACAAAGAGAGCTGAAAGTAAAGGAACTACAGGGTTTGAGTTGGAGCCAGTTGAACAGGCCAAGAGGTTACATATGGAGTCAACAAATCATGGGACCATGAAGGATATTACTGATTTAAAGTTATGTATGTTAAAGCCCGAATCTTAGCAGCATTCATAAAGGTAAAGGTAACTAATGGAGAGGCTTAACCGACAGAAAATGGGCTTTTGCCCAGGCTTCCCTGCCTCCCTCTTCAAAACTGCAGGGCATTTCAGCGGCAGACGGGCTCCCAGCCCCAGGGTCTCCCTCTGAGCTGATGAGCCTCACTCACCAAGGAAGTGTGAGTTCAGCCGGAGCCTGCATTTATAGGAGGCCTCAGACACCATCGCTGCGTTTGTTTTCCTGTGCCCGAGTGTGTGTGCTGCTTCTTCAGATGTTTTGGGGTTACTGGGAAAACCATTCCCTTTCCCCCCTTTAATTTTTAAAACTGTGTGTAATTTCAGGGAAATTTGATCCATGTGTTTCGAATTCATTTGCACTTAATCATGAATACCCCTCTGGAACGAGTTCTTTTCTCTCCCAGCTTCTTCTGGTGCCCTTTTTAAGAAGCCCTGTCAGTGCCCTTCTACCCCAGGCTGCCCCGTCCAAGTGCAGAAGGTCATGTTTGGCCAAAGGAAAACCAACCTGACCACTGAGGGCATGGGTCTGGTTTGAAATGTCAAACTCGTGAATTTGAACAGTGTTCTGCCAATGGGGAAATGACTTCTCCCGGTCCCAGTGTTTATACAGCCAGAGAAAGAAGACTTCCATTTAAAAAAAAAAAAGTGAAGATGTTCAGATCAACTCTAGGGTATTACCTTGTGGCCACTGGCATGTCAGCCTTATCTTCCGATTCACAGGTTTAGAATGAGCGATTACTACTTTTTGGCTTTTTTTGTTTGTTTGTTTTTTGAGGCTCTTTGAGAAAATACTTTTAACCCAGAGATTCCCAACTACCAAAAAACAAAAACAAAAAAACACCCAGTAACCCTTTTGGCTGGTAAAGAATCCGCCTGCAATGCAGGAGACTCCGGTTTGATTGCTGGGTCAGGAAGATCCACTGGAGCAGGAAGGGATAGGCTACCCACTCCAGTATTCTTGGGCTCAGCTGGTAAAGAATCTACCTGGAATGCGGGAGACCTGGGTTCGATCCCTGGGTTGAGAAGAGACGCTGGAGAAGAGAATAGCTACCCACTCCAGTATTCTGGCCTGGGGAACTCCATGGGCTATCCATGGGGTTGCAAAGAGTCGGACACGACTGAGTGACTTTCACTTCACTTCATCACTTCAACCCTCTTGGCTAGCATCCAAGGGCCATGGCACAGCTGTTCACAAAACACACTTTTCCCCTCCCTCCGTCCACAGCAACTCAACCACTGCATGGAAGCCACAATAGCATCCCTTCCATCCAAAGCAAACATGTCATTACCGATCTCAGATTAATTGATGCCATTTGTGTGCCCTGACTGTTGGGTTTCAGCTGGAGCCCACCCAATGGTGATGGCCACCACCCTTGAAACCTCAAGGCACTCACAACCTTGGCCTCTGGCAGAATTCCCTCCACCGTCCTTCTTTAGCCTTGTGACTCCAGACCTTCCCTTCTCCCACTCCCTGCCCACTCCTCTCCCGCTCTGAGGCTTCAGGAAATTTTGAAATGTGTTTACAGTGGAATGAGGCTATCTGTAGAACTGAGTTTTGCCTTGAGGAAATGTCATTGCTATTAATTTAAACAAAATTTTTGATGTGGACCATTTTTAAGTCTATTGAATTTGATACAATATTATTTGCTCTATGTTTTGCCTTTTTTGAGCCACGAGGCATGTGGAATCTTAGCTCCCCAAGTAGGGAACGAAAGCACATCCCCTGCACCAGAAGGTGAAGTCTTAACCACTGGGAAGTCCTTATTTTGTTAATTTTAAGATACAGGTTTGTTTTTAACATCCATGAAATTAGGATACTCCTTACATTCGATAATGGTAAAGTAATATGGTGAAGCAACAGAAAGCACTTCCCTTTTTAGTGGTACATAGAATAATGGTGCGTCAGGAATTTTCTGGCAGTCTAGTGGTTAGGACTTGGTGCTTTCACTGCAGAGGACCCGGGTTCAATCCCTGGTTGGGGAACTAACACCCTGCAAACCCCTACGTGTGGCTAAAAGAAAAAGAAAAAAGAATACTAGTGCATCTATCCTAGTCCCCAGAGGAACATATGCTCACTTTTCAAAATACTGTGATAAACTTTCACCTCTCTCACTCCTTTCCCCACCATTCATTCTTCAGTAAGAGCATCTGGGCCTCATGCCTGATTCTCCACACAATCGGGAGGAGATGAGAAGAGTGTGGAGATGGCCCCTTCTTTTTGGAAAGTTATAATTTAGTTCCAGACATAAGTGCATACACGACCAACCATGCAAAGTGCTAAATTAGTGGTGTGGCCAGAAGTGGTGGAGAAAATCAAGATGGAGCCATGAAGTGGAATGGAGGAACAGAGCTGGGAGGCAGACAGCCTCATTGCTGGTTTGGCGCTATGACCCAAGGAAGTGCATTCCCGCATGAGGGGCCTGTGGTGGACCAGAGTGGGCCATGGGGTGCTCCACAGAACCGAGTCCAAGGGGAAGCTTCAAGAGAAAAGGGTTCCACAGCAGGGGGTGGAATGGGAAGCAGGGCATTGAGAAATGTCACTATATTCCTTTCTCAAAGATGCCTAACACAGCTTAGAATATCATAGGCTAATGCAATATTAGTTCACAGACTCACAGACTTATAGAACACACTTCTGGTTGCCAGGGGGTAGGAATAGGGGGAAGAGATAGGGAGTTTGGAATCGACATGTACAGACCGCTGTATTTAAAACGGGTAACCAACCAGGACCTACTGTACAGTGCAGGGAACTCTGCTCAAAGTTATGTGGTAGCCTGGATGGGAGTGGAGTTTGAGGGAGAATGGATACTTGTATATGTGTGGCTGAGTCCCTTTGCGGTCCACCTGAAACTATCACAACATTGTGAATCGGCTATGTTGTTGATTAGTCGCTAAGTCGTGTCCGACTCTCTTGCGACTTTGTGGATTCTAGCCTGCCAGGCTGCTCTGTCCATGGGATTCTCCAGGCGAGAATTCTGGAGTGGGTTGCTATGTCCTCCTCCAGGCGATCTTCCCAACCCAGGGATTGGAGTCAGGTCTCCCGCACTGCAGGCAGTTTATTGACCATCTGAGCTACCAGGGACGCCCAAGAATACTGGAGTGGGTAGCCTGTCCCTTCTTCAGGGATCTACCATTTGAGCTACTGGGAAGACCTACAGAGAAGACTGGGTGTTAACCAACAGATGCAGTTAAATGGCTGGCCACTGAGGTAGGAAAAAAGTACCCCAAGGAGATTGTGCATGGCATTGAAGGCTTCCCACAGAGGAACCATCGGAAACAGATCTTGAAGGAGAGGTGTGAGTATCTAAGTGCCTGGACCAGAAGCAGAGGCGAGCATTCTGGAAAGGGAAAGGAGCATGAATAAAGAGAAAGCAGCACGGGACTGCATAAGCAGCTTGCAGCGGCTAGAGGGTGAGATGCGTTGGGACGAAGACTGATGAGTTGGGTTGGGACCAGACCGTGAAGGGTCTAACTCAGCAGTAGCAACAGCAACAATAGAAAGAGGTGACTTAATTATCTCTCGTAATAAGAAGTCAGCTCCTTCTGTTCCTCCACTTGGCTATTCCTCGTCATGTTGGCCTCTCATCCTTAAGCTATTGCCTCATGTCAGTAGATGGTATCCATGAACCAGGCATATTTCTCACTGGTGATATGCCTTATCCTTTAATGCAGGCATTTGGAGATATCCAATAGGCAATGGAAGCCAGGCTTTTTTTTTTTTTCCCACAGAAAGAAGTGATATGATCACATAGGTATTTTTTCTAAGGTCACTGACTGCAACATAAAAGCAAGAGTGGGATAAGTGAGACAGAGGCAGCAGACGGTCTATAATTGAAATTATCTAGACAAGCATTGCACCCTGACACCAGATTCCTAGCAAGACTTGGAAGAAAGGGGCTCTTGAAAATAATGCATTCCGTTTTTCATGGAAGACAATTCTCCCAGGCAGCCCCCAAGGAATTGCCTTCCTTCTAGTTGTAAATTTAGTCACATGGCCACCCCCAGCACAAGGAAGGCAGAGAAACTGAGTGTCTGGCAAAGGAGAATGCAATAGTCATGAAGCTACTAGGATTTAGCCACTTTAGCTGGGCTGTGTCCTCAATGGAATATTAGTCTTTTATGCCACTGAGCCCGGAGGTATACTGGATTTTGATGGTCACAGTTGGATCCCTTTTCTGGTACACGTGGATCCCAATGCCCAGTAACTAGGGAAGACAAAACAGCCTCATGGGTGAGAAATGAGATTTAAGGCTCAACCACGGCAATTTTTGGAAAAGAGGGCGTATTGGCCATTACTGGTGAAACTCAGTCCTTCATCTCTCCAGAGATTAATAATGACTTGTAACTGCTCATATGTGATAAACTGTCAAAAGTACACGAAAAATGCTGTGTCTCATGAAATAAGTTTTAAAAAAAAACCTCAAAATTTTCACCAAGGGTAAGAAAAAAGGACAATTCACTTGAAAGATTTATTGAGAGACTTCCCACCCCACCCCTGCCCACTACCAAGAATAATCACCCTCCCCTAAATATTTCACTCATGTTATACCCAGGAGGTCAACAGAAGATCATTTTTCTCCAAGAAACAGCTGTGATTGAAAGGTTGGGGGTATTCAGCCCCCCAAAATGGATGCGTGTGGAAGATGCTCCACTGGGGATACAAACTTGACAAAGAAAACATGAAAAGGTGGGGAACTGCCACTCTCTGGACATCCCCAGAAACTAATTTCATACCAAAGGAAGGCTGATAAAATAAAATTCATGAAAACTCAGGGAGAAAGGGTCTCTCCCATTCCAGAGCCCCTGAAAAGCAAGGGAACACTGGATTCTTGGAAGTTGGCAGCAGACGTTAGGAAGATAGAGTGGAGGAGCTCAGAGAAAAACAAATAGGATGCTGTGTCAAGAAAATTCAAATGTGGAGATAGCCCAAGAGGGATGAGAGAGCCTCGAAATTCTGAAAACGTAATAAACACATGAGCTTTGTAAGGGATAAAAAGTCCTCACCTAAAGAAACCAACAGAGCACAAGAGTGTCTGCAGATTTCCACACAATGAAAGTAGGAGAACATTACTGAAGACAGCTGCTTAGGAGGAGGACCAGTTGGCTGGAATCCAAAAGATTAAGTCCCTCGCGAGCTGAGCCTTTTGACATTCTAAAGCCATCATTAAGGGCTCTTTGGGGTCTCATCAGGAGAAGTCTTGACATGAACTGATCTGTGGTTCGAGGTGATACCACATGACCAAAGGAAGCAGAGTCCCCAGCGCCTCTCCCAGGTGCCGCCCGTTGCTTTAATGCTGCCCAGGCTTTAGCCTCAGCATCCAGGTCAGTAACGAAGGCGAACCCAGTGAGGACACTTGTCCATCCCCTCCATGGCTGGATGTGCTCCGAGAGGCCCCACCCTGATAACTGTGTCCCGTCCTCTTCTGCCCAAGTCACACCTGCACAGACCCCTTTCATCAGCCCAGCTTCAGGTGGCAATTTAAACCTTTTAAAGCCACCTGTCAAGCAGCCACTAAGTAGATTTCCTTTTATCAGCAGCTCACAGGGAGTGATTGGATAACATAATTATGGGGCAGGAGAATGGCACATCTTGATTTGTCTTTGAGGATTCACCAAGGGCCCCACAAGGGCTAAATCTGTGATCCCCTGAAAGGAAATCTAAGGAAGAACCTGCCAAGTAAATCTTCCAGGTGCTCTGCAGGCAAATGGATTTGAAATGGGTCTTTTCTGCCCTTTGTCACTACAGGGCTCAAGGGTATTTGGGGTGGACAAAGCTGCGGGGTGCATCCTCATGGGAGGAGTTTGAGGGAAGCAAAGGAAGACATGTTTTCCAAATTGCCTGGAGTCAGGGCACAAACAGGTTGGGAAACCCTTTGGATGTGGCATGATGCATGAAATAACTGCATGGAGCCAGACCTCTGACCTCCTGAGACTTCCTGGGGCATTACCAGTGCCCTGTTTAGTGCAGACACCTTCCAGTGCTTATAAGGTGGGTTCCAGTGAGGTGGTGTGAACAAGCCTCCTGGTCTCAGACTTCAGGGCACCGGATGCAAACATCCCATCTTTGATGCAGCAGACAGCCTCTCAGAAGATGCTTGAGTGATGCTTGAAAATGCTCTTAGCTGATGCTTGAGATGCTTACGTGGCATCCTGTTTTGGCTGGAATTTGTGGAAACAAAAAGGGGCACACATAGGAAATGTTTAGAAATGAACAAATATATGATCTCTTCATTTCCTGGGACTTCTGTAATAAAGTACCACAGTCTGGGTGACTTCAAACAACAGAAATTTATTCCCTCAAAGTTCTGGGGACCAGAAGTTCAAAATCAAAGCCTTGGCAGGACCTTACTCCTACAGAGCCTGTAGGAGAGAATCGTTCCTTGCCTCTTCTGGCTCCTGGTGGCTCCAGATGTTCCTCGGCTTGTGGCAGCGTCTCTCCAGCTTTTGCCTCTGTCTTTGCATGGCCGTGTTCCCAGTATGTTGGTCTGTGTTCAAATTTTCATCTTCTGATAAGGTTGCTGGTCATCCTGCCTTAGGGCCCATCTTAATCCAGTATGACCTCACCTTAGCCTGATCACATCTGCAAAGACCCCATTTCCAAACAAAGTCACACTCATGGGTACTGGGGTTAGCACTCCAGCATGTCTCTTGGGGGAGCATACTTCAAGTCATACCTCATGGATTTGTGAAAAAGCAAAGTTGGGATTCATATGATTTATTGAATCTATTGTCATTTCAAGTTTGGGTTCATCCTCTAAGAGCGGCAATGACTTTTTTATTTTTGGCTTTAATTCTAAAAGGAGATAATCTGGTATAATGTAATATAACGTATAGTAAACTCAGGCATAATGAAATTGTAATATGAGTTTAGAAGGGGGCTGTCTGTCTAAGGGGCAGGGAAGCTACTGAGGACCTAATTGTCACAGGAAGTGTTCTGAGAAGTGGGGGAGGATTAGGAAGAGGGAGAAAATTGATCAGTAAGCTTAATGAATTGAAATCCCCCAATATCTTGGGCAGATCGTAGCATGACTTGTTGATGAGACAGCATGGTTGGAGAAAAACTAACAAAGCAGCACCAGTTTATAGTGTATGCATACTACATCACTCGGTAGTGTCTGACTCTTGGCAACCCCATGGACAGTAGCTCTCCAGGCTGTTCTCTCGGCGGAATTCTCCAGGCAAGAACTCTGGAGTGGATGGCCATTCCCTTATCCAGGGGATCTTCCCAGGGATTGAACCCACATCTCCTGCATTGCTGGTGGATTCTTTACCATCTGAGCCAGTTTATAGTGTGCAGTCCTCACATTTCCAGAAGATCCTTGTGGTGGGAGAATATTGGGTGCTTACAGAAGTAGGGGTGCTGAGAAGAGGATTGAGGTGAGAGCAGCTCCGTGGGCTTCTCCCCAGGGGCACCCGTGGAGTGTGAAGCACAAAGTAGTGGCCGGTTGCACGTCACACACGGGTTGAGGGGGCAGGACCATGTAAAGCAGGTTGCCCAGGGATTCATCACAGCCACGCATCCTCTCTTCACCTGCCCTTGGATCTGGTCTACATGTGATAAAGGGTATTACCTGTCGATTACAGTTCTTCATTGAATTCTGTAGAAGGCTCTCTTAGCTGGCATTTGTAATGTTCCTAGGGTTTTAGGAAAAGGGGCTAATGCTAGCAATATTGAAATAACCATCTGGAGGAGAAAGCACATGAAAATCAATACAGATGGCTATGCTACAAGCCAGGTTGAGCAATAAGGGATGTATCTGGAAGAGAAGTATGATGGCTATCTATAAGCCTGCTTCAGGAGCCTAAAGATGCTGTGAATGGTCTGCTTTCAAAAATAAACCCTGTGACCTCATCTGAACCTGCCATAAACAGATTTTGGCACATATTGCACAATTTTCAGAATTGGTATGCAGCACCGTAGCATATTTAATTATATTATATTATATTACATTCACATAATTCAATTAATAAAACATACGAAAAGCTGTACAGAGAAAAAAAATCTCCTTCCTACCTTTTCCCTTTCTGGTCAATTCTTATCCTTCCCAGCAAGGAACTTTATTAGTAGTTTTTTATTTATTCTTCCATGGAATTATTACAAATTTTCCAGCTAACGCAGATACACAATTCTATTTTCCTTTATTTTTTTACATCAAAGTAGCATGCTATATGGGCTTCCCGTGGCCCAAACCGTAAAGAATCTCTGCAATGCAGGAGACCTGGGTTCAGTTCCTGGGTTGGGAAGACCCCCTGGAGAAGGGAATGGCTACTCACTCTAGTATTCTTGCCTGGAGAATTCCATGGACAGAGGTGCCTGGCGGGCTACAGTCCATGAGGTTGCAAAGAGTCAGACATGACTAACACACCACATAGCATACTATATGCTTTTTCCTACAACCATTTGTATGGGTATAAAATGGGGTACATGGGATATCCCAGGTGACTCTAGAGATAAAGAAACCGCCTGCCAATACAAGAAACATAAAAGACATGGGTTCAATCCCTGGGTCAGGAAGATCCCCTAGAGAAAGGCATGGCAAACCACTCCAGTATTCTTGCTTGGAGAACCCCAGGAGAGAAGCCTCGTAGGCTATGGTCCATAGGGTGGCAGAGTCAGACACGACTAAAGTGACTTGGCAAAGTAGGATATATACACGCTTATTCATTACGGTGTTGTTTGCAAAAGCAAAAATTTGGAAATAACTCCAGTGTTCAACAAATGGGAAATAGTTAAATGATGGAATATCTCCACTATGAAGTAATGCATAGTTGTAAAAAAAAAAAAACCTATGTATTTACATAGAAAGATCTATAGGATATATTAAGTAAATAAGATACAAACAATATATGTAGTATGTATTCAGGGTAAGAAAAAAGGAGACAAAAATGATTATATTTGCATTTTTGCATCAGAATAAAAAACAATCTGGAAGGATTCACTAGAAACTAATAAAGTCTTTACTCGCAGATGTTGAAGGAAGTATAATGATAGAGAAGGGGAAGGGGATAAAACTTTTCAATATTTATTGTTACAGTATTTTAATTTTTGAATCATGCAAATGTGTTTTCTCTTTAAAATAAGAAATACAATTAAAATAAATTAATTAGATTCACATCCCCAGCATCTGATAATTATACTACAAGGAATTACCCTACAAATATTTCTCACACATGTTTAAAGATACCTGTGAAGAAGTTCACTATAGGATAATTTCAACAGCAAAAGGCTGGAAATGACCTAAATGGCTATTAAATGTAAACTGGTTAACTGAATTAATTACATTTAAATAATGAAACATTATGCAGATATTCCAGAGAATGTGAAATATTTATTGATATGGAAAACTCTCCAAGATATATAAAGTAAAAAATGTGATATAAAAAAGCACTGTGCTCCAATTTTTGGTAAAATAAATTTGATATACACACATCCTCCAAGGTATCCTGTATTTCTTATTAAAAAGAACTTGATATTCTATGTTGTGTGTGAATATGTGTGTATACACATGGAAAATTTCTGGAAGCAGAAATATAAGAAATTGTTCACCGTTGTGGCTTCTGGGAAAGAGGTGAGAATACTTGGAGAAGCAAGGTGGTCTATTTTTCATTGTAATGACTTTTGAAGTACATGACTTCTACTATGTGCATTTTTTAAATTAAAAATATTTAAAAATAAGCCAACAAATAAAAGTATATTTGTACAAAAAGCACTGCACTAAGATAGCTTTTTATGTACTTATACCAAAGTTTCCAAGATACATTGTTACACCATGTAGTATTAATTTTAACTGCTTCAGGGTTTCCCTTACTTTGTGTTACCTATCAGTTCTACTTGGTGATCAACCCATACCAATTTTCATTACTTTGGGTTTGAACATGTCACATCCCTGCCTTCAAATCAAGGATGTTTTTTTGTTCTGTTCTGTCTTCCCCCATCTTCCCTTGTGGCTCAGCTGGTAAAAGAATCCACCTGCAATGTGGGAGACCTGGGTTCAACCCCTGGGTTGGAAATATCCCCTGGAGAAGGAACTGGCAAGTCAGTCCAGTGTTCTTGCCTAGAAAATCCCATGTACAGAGAAGCCTGGAAGACTACAGTTCCTGGGGTCCCAAAGAGTCAGACACGACTTTCTTTCCCCACCTCTAAGACTTAATATTAGTCTTTTGGGTTGAAATCCTAACTCCTACTGGCTTGTGAACATGAGTGACTTAACTGCTTTGGGCCGCAGACTCCCCATCCATAAAAGAAAAATTGAACCCATTACAGTGATGCTGTGAGTAATGAAATAACCAGCACATGAGGACCCAAGAGTAGGCATTTTTCAAGATGGTGGCCGTTACCATCATTAATAGTCTGTGGGACGTGGCAATGGGAACTGTCGACAGGAGGAACCACACCCTGGTTTTGCACCAGGAGAAGCAAGGCTTTGTGGACCATGGCCAAGGCTGTTCCAAGGACCCAAGACTTGCATGGTGAAGTCCAGCCTTTGGCTGGTCTTTGGGGCTACAATAGCCCTGGGTCTATATTTCAGAGAAGCAGCTACTAACAATAGTTCAGAATTCAATATTCTCTGGGTTCAACTCCTCTTAGGGAAGCTTATTCTCATTTTTAAGCATAAATTGTGTCTAATGACTCGCCCTCTCCCCATCAAGATGCCTCTTGTTGCCAGCTGTTGCCCTCAGTCCACTAGGCTTATTTTTGATTATCTCTATTTATAACAATATCTTTCAAAAGAGGATGTGAGGATGCCCATGTCTTTCTTCACTATTCCAGTCTTAAAAAGAAAAAGAACTGCCTCTCCATGTTCTCTCCATTTCATCTCCCAGGGAAGCTCTGGGTCAGTTGGTCTCACTGATTATCTAGTTGGCTTTCTGCCTTGATGCCTTTATAGGGTCTTTTATTATTGACTTTGGAGCTCCTTGTAAGGTACTCCAAAAAAGCATTTTAAAATAGTCTCGAGAGGGCAATTTACATTTTAACTGCTCCTTTCATTGCCCCCCTCAACACTCATACAGTTCCCTTTTCTAGAATTAAGTAACCACATGATAGCTTTTGGGCTCCTTGTCTCTTTTAGATGTTGAACTTGGCCCTGTTTTGGTCTTTATTTATATAGTGATTCAGTGAGAGTTTCATGATGGTTCCCATTCTTCATCCTCATCTTTCTCCTAGTTTGTGTTTTCAGGTTATATGGCATCTTGACAAATCAAGGGCCAAATAGTGTCATCTTGGTCTTTTTTTTCTTTTCTTTTCTTTTTTTTTTTTTGAGTATTCCTCTGAGAATCACTGACACTGTGGTAAGGGGCTGTGCTCAAGGAGTCGTGAGAACATGGGAGGAGGAAAGGAAAGTCTCCATTAACTAATCTAGGATTTAAGACTGAAGCTTTGTCTACCTCTTGGGTTTTATTTTAGAGGTCACAATACTTTGGAGATCATTACCCTTGATATATGGCTTTCTGGGTGGCTTGGTGGTAAAGAATTTTCCTGCCAATGCAGGAGACACAAGTTCGATCACTGGATCATGAAGATCCCCTGGAGGAGGAAATGGTAACTCACTCCAGTATTCTTATCTGGAAAACCCCATGGACAGAGGAGCCTGGTGGGCTACAGTCCATGGGGTCGCAAAGAGCTGGACATGACTTAGTGACAGAGCACTCACGCATTATGGAAATAGACTTGGATTTCAGGTTCTCTCTTGCCACTTTCCTATCACACTTTTACAAATCTCAGTGGGGGACCTGCCAACTTGCCTTTTTCTCTCTTCACTTTATCCACACTCATCTTCCTTAAGGATGGCCCCAACTTTATTCTGAAGTTCAATGAATAGTGAGAATTTCTGGTGGAATATTCCTAATAGAAAATGGCACTTCACATGTCCAATATTAATGCTTCTGAAGCTGTAAGAGAGGACCCTGTCTTGTCCCACCATCAACATACACACACACTTTTCCATGTTATGTTCCCAATACCTTTAAGACTATTCTGGCAGAGTGTACACATAAGGCTTAATCTTATGGGGCCTAAAGTAAAGATTTTTTTAAAAATTTTTGTGTGCTTTATTTAAAGGAGGAATTATACACCCTTTTTTTCTTTCTAATTTAAAAATATACCAAGAAGTCCCAAGGGGATCAACAACTTCCCCAAGAACCAGCTTATACTCAACTCATTTCATGAAGGGGCAGCCTCAGGGGTACACAGCAGATGAATTTCAGAGGAGGAAATAAACACATTTCCCTCTGAAAGAGAGGAAACCTAATGTCAGTAAAGAAAGTGGAATTGTGCACTTAGGAGAGATCTTCAACAAGTGAATAAACAGCCGTCAGGTATATTTCACCTCTCAAACTGAGAAATTGAAAAATGCTACAAATCAATACTGGTGACAGTGTAAAATTAGAAGCACTCATATTCTTCCCATGAGAGAGTAAGGTGAAACACTCTGAATGCAAGGTTAGCAATAGTATATATCAGAAGCCTCAAGATCTGCAACTGAAAAAGAAAAAAGATCTGCAACTGAAACTTTTGATTTAGCAATCTCACCTTCAGAAATCTATTTTAAGAAAAAAGAAATAGAGCTAACAGAGAGTCTCCCCTTTTGGGACTTCATGATAGCATCGAGTATGAGTGAAAAAATTAGTGATACCTTAGAGACCAAATAATAGGAAACTGGTTAAATGGATTATGACACATAAGAATGATGTTGTAGATGAAAGGGGGCTTGGAAAGATGTTCTTGATATATAAGAAAAACATTGAAAGAAACTGTATAAAGAGTATTAGCTGACAATTATCACAATCCCCATCCCCACACTCTGGAAAAAAAAAAAGCAAAGTACTTTCCAGGTAGTGTTAGTGGTAAAGAACTCGCCTGCCAATGCAGCAGATGAAAGAGATGTGGGTTCAATCCCTGGGTCGGAAAGATCCCCTAGGAAGGCATGGCAATCCACTCCAGTATTGTTGCCTGGAGAATCACTTGGACAGAGGAGCCTAGCAGGCTATAGTCCATCAGTTCAGTTCAGTTCAGTCGCTCAGTTGTGTCCAACTCTTTGCAACCCCATGAATTGCAGCACACCAGGCCTCCCTGTCCATCACCAACTCCCAGAGTTTACTCAAACTCAGGTCCATCCAGTCGGTGATGCCATCCAGCCATCTCATCCTCTGTCTTCCCCTTCTCCTCCTGCCCCCAATCTGTCCCAGCATCAGGGTCTTTTCCAGTGAGTCAGCTCTTCATGTGAGGTGGCCAAACTACTGGAGTTTCAGCTTCAGCATCAGTCCTCCCAATGAACACCCAGGACTGATCTCCTTTAGGATGGACTGGTTGGATCTCCTTGTGGTCCAAGGGACTCTTAAGAGTCTTCTCCAACACCACAGTTGAAAAGCACCAATTTTTCAGCGCTCGGCTTTCTTCACAGTCCAACTCTCACTTCTATACATGATCAATGGAAAAACCACAGCCTTGACTAGATGGACCTTTGTTGGCAAAGTAATGTCTCTGCTTTTTAATATGCTGTCTAGGTTGGTCATAACTTTCCTTCCAAGGAGTAAGCGTCTTTTAATTTCATGGCTGCAATCACCATCTGCAGTGATTTTGGAGCCCCCAAAATAAAGTCTGACACTGTTTCCATTGTCTTCCCATCTATTTCCCATGAGGTGATGGGACCAGATGCCATGATCTTAGTTTTTTGAATGTTGAGCATTAAGCCAACTTTTTCACTCTCCTTTTTCACTTTCATCAAGAGGCTTTTTAGTTCCTCTTCACTTTCTGCCATAAGGGTGGTGTCATTTGCATATCTGAGGTTATTGGATATATGCTAAAAAGCAAGCCAAAACAAACACTGGAAAAACCTGTTGATCAGGAAAAGCTAAGTTTATTAGATTTATTTCAATAAAGATGAACACAGAGTCTTGGTAATATAGCAGGAAGGGGAAGCTAGAGGAGGAAATTTAAGTGCTTTAAGTCAGAGCTGAGTGATTGATAACAAGATGGGTCTTACCAGGTAGAGAGCTGGTGGGGATTGAATGATTTATGACAGCTTTGGATTGATGGGCACAGTAAGTTCTGGAAGCACACATTGTTGAGCAAACTGTTGATCTTGATAAGTCAGCCAGTAGTTTCTGGAGCAAATAGCAGTTTATTTTTGCCTAGTTCCAGTATGGTTTGGCACAGAAACAGGAAAATATGTTGTACCCATAATTGTTTATCCTAGAGACAAGAAAGTACATTAGTTTCAGCTGTCAATAGCAGCTCTCTCTTTGTTAGAAATGTTATTCATATTTATGTTTCAATCTCACTAGAAAAAGTCTAGGAAGATAATTACATATAAACTAAAGGTGGCGGTCTCTGGGTGGAGGGGTTATAGGTGTTCTTCTAGTTTCTTTTATTATGTTTATCCGTATTTTCTAAATTTTATCAATGAACATATACTCAGAAAAAAGTATATGTGTAACTCATATTAAGCCAGGTAATTGAGGGCTATAGTATCCAGTATTGCCTTCATGGCAAAGCTTCTAATGTATTTCTAAACATAAGACCAAATCAAGGCAGAATTTTGTTGCCAACTTGAGAAAATGGCTAAATCACTATCTAATCACAACCATGCAATTCAATGTGCATTAGACAACTTTTAATCTTTTCAGACAGACAGATTAGTGCTATACAGACTGTATTAGAAGGATCCATTTTTCAGATGTATATTGAAAGCATATTTTAACAAAAACAGACATGCATTTCTGACCTAGACTCTGTTATCACTCCATTTTCAGAAGGATGATAAAGTGAGGGGTCAGGGGTTCCAAGAAATTGAGAAGTAAGATCCAAGGTGAACCAGAAGTCTAGAGTATGTCTCATGAATCTCCAATCAACCACTGATAAATTTTTTTAAACATTTATTGGAGTATAGTTTATTTTTTAGCGCATCTAATATTTTCGGAGTGCTGGACAGGAGAGGCATGGCATAAAAATTGAATAACCTATGTTCCAGTCCCTGAAAGAGCTTAGTTTTCCAGTGGGAGCTATGAGGAGTGATTGACACACAGGGAACAATTTTAAGTAGCTACAAAATGGCATAAACCAAGCCCTAGGTGGACCAGGATTTGATTTTACACTTGTCTCTATTTGTATTATGCATCTTGTGTGATCTAGACTCCAAGTCCTATAACAAATTCACTGATTTGAAGGCTTGGGATATTGAGATATTCGAGTTAAAGATGGGTTAAGCTCAAACTTTAAAAAATTTCTGTATTTTATATTGAAAATCTTTTCAAAACTTCAGTCTGCTTTACTTTCTGGGTAAATAAATGCAGCTCAATGAAACTAATTGCAGGGCCCACAGGAATTTACTCTGCATTTAGAAGTAGATTTCATTCAATATAGATAAGAAAGACATGAGACTAATATGGATATGAACTCCAGGATAGCCTGAAATTTCTCTGGTGGCTCAAATGGTAAAGAATCTGCCTGCAACATGGGAGATCCAGGTTTGATCCCTGGGTTGAAAAGATCCCCTAGAGAAGGGAATGGCAACCCACTTCAGTATCCTTGCCTGGAGAATCCCATGGACAGAGGATCCTGGTGAGCCTCAGTCCATGGGGATGAAAATGAGCAACTAACACACATACACACAACTTTGAGGGAGCCCTGCCCTCTCAACTCCACACGTGAATTCCTAGTATCTATGTGCTTTCTGGTGATCACCTGTTTCTATTAACGACCACAGTGAAATCTTCCAACAGACCGAAGATACCAATTGGCTGAAATGTCATTCCACTTGAAATAGCACTGTATTATTCATGAATACTCTACATCAAGGATTTCATCCTCTTGTAACAGAGCAGGACCCTATGGGATTTTCCCAGGACTAGGCTCATCCTGTATCCCCTACTTTAGCTCCTTTCGAAGTACCTGTCGTATTGTTGTTGTTGTTTAGTCACTAAGTCGTGTCCAACTCTTTTGTGACCCCATGGACTGTAGCCTGCCAGGCTCCTCTGTCCAGGGGACTTCCCAGGCATGAAAACTGGTGTGGGTTGCCATTTCCTCCTGCAGGGGGTCTTCCCGGCCCAGGGATCAAACCTGGCTTTCCTTCATTGGCCAGTGGATTCTTTACCACTGAGCCCCTGGGGAAGAACCTATTGAATAGATAATAGTATTTGATGCAAATTTCCTGAGTTGTTTTGCAGATGTGAAACCTGCCCCCCCCCCCCCACCACCACCAAATGGAAGATATTAACTACTTGATGACCCTGAGCACAGAACTCCAAGCCTCCTGAAGCCTAAGAGTTGATAAAGTTAACCCTGTGACCCCGCCCTGTTAACTCACCATCAGCCAATCAGAGAACTGGGCACAAGTTGATCACACACCTTGCTACCCTCCCACCACCACCTGCGTAAGCCCGGCTAGCTCAGTCGGTAGAGCATAAGACTCTTAAAAATCCTTTGTCCCTGCAATAAACCTTGCTCTGCTCCAAGCTTCATCATTTGGATTTGTTTAGTCTCATGGGCAAGAGGACTTAGTAACCTACTCCCAATCCCACCAAGGGGAAATTGAGACTCAAAAGGGGCCTTGCATCAAATCACATAATAAGTTAGTGATGGACCTATGATTAAAATTCTGACTATTGTTTTTAATCCTCAGCTTCTTACCTCTCCAAACTGATACCCATGTCTTTTCCCACAAGGTGAAACTTACTGAGGACTCTGGGGGTCTTAGCTACTAGACATGAAAGTAAAACAGACACAGCACACAACATCTTTGAAGTGTATGAGATACTCTCACTTCAAGTTCACCTTCTGGAAATCTCTCTGGAGCAGGGCTCCATTCTCCTCAATGCCAAGCACAGTGATCACCACTTGCATGCCCTTGGTTTCATCATGCAAATGGGCAAGGAAACAAGGTACAAAGAGGTGAAGGCCATGCTCCCAGCTCTTGGGCAACCTGTAGAGGAGACCCTCTGCATTCAAACAACGGGTGAGCCAACTATTGATCTAACTGGCTATGAACAACAACAACACACCTGGCTAATGTATCGTGTAGATTGTTTTTGGCCACTCAACACAATAAACAATGAACACCCTCAGACAGTCTCGGATGTGTTAGAGGACAGGAAATGTAAGATTGGAACCAATTTTAGGGTTTGACAATTCAGCAGCTCTGGGCCCATCAAGGATCCAGGCTGTTCCCACTCTTGCCGCATTTCGGTGTACTATTGCCTTTGCCTGAGGCTCGGCCCTCATGGTCACCAGAGAGCAGCAGCAGCTCCGGACTGCACACCCACATCCCAAGGCAGCCCCAGAGGCAGTGATTTGGGGAGTCATTTCCTAAAGAATATTTCTAAGAATCTCCTGAACAAACCTTCTCTCACAGTACTGGGGGAAACTTGGTCAACAGCCCATTCTGAAACCAACCACAGCCAGGAGGATAAGCTCAGGCCATTTATGATTCACCCTTGAACCTGAGGTTAGAACCATTCTCACCTGAGTCACAGAAAGATGAGGAGGGAGAGGACGGGTGGGGAGGAGGGAGGGAGGGGGAACTAGAGTCCTGAGCCCATCAGAGGAAGACGGGGGTGGTCGGGATGGAGAGAGGACCAGCAACAGCATCTTCTCGGAGCTCCAGGCTGCATTTCCTGCCAGGACTCATCTCCTGAGGCAAGGGTCTGATCCCTTCCGAAGAGATGAGAAGACTTTGTCACAGCATAGAGTGCATAGGGTACTGCTAAGAGCGTTGCAGCATCCAGCAACGTGAACGCTCACAGAGGTACTCCTCGGGTGCTGAGGAGTTGACTGTTGCCTGTTGACTCCAGGTAAATCTTCCTGAGGATTCTGGAGAACTTAATCCACAGTCAGTGACATGATGTTAAGGGTGGGAATTTCAGGTCAGGAAGGCTGAGAGGGTGGAGCCATTGAGGGCCAAGAGAGACCTTTCAGTGCAGGGAAGCCAGTATTCTAAGGTATTAATCACCCTTGCACGGTCACTGCTGGCCCATCCCCAGGTACAAGCCAGGTAGGAAACTGAATTGAGGCCCATGAAGGAACATCAGTATATTTTTTTCACATGACCCTTGGACTACAATAGGATTTCTAGCCTTGCTAAAATAAAAATCCATTTTTAGATGGCTAGGTCAAATGCTTCTTGCTTTCCCTTCTGTTATTCCTCTATCTTTTTTTCTTTTTTTTAATTGAAATGTAGTTGATTATGGGCTTCCCCAGAGGTTCAGCGGGTAAAGAATCTGCCTGCCAATGCAGGAGAAGCAAGAGATGATGGTTCAATCCCTATATTGCAAAGATCCCCTGGAGAAGGAAATAGAACCCACTCTAGTATTCTTGCCTAGAAAATTCCATGGACAGAAGAGTCTGGTGGGGTACAATCCACGGGACACAAAGAGTCGGACACGACTGAGTGCACATGCCATGCCACGCATAGTTGATTTACAAGGTTGTGTTAGTTTCAGGTGTTCAGTATGGTGCTTCAGTTATATATACGTTCTTTTTCAGATTCTTTTCCTTTATAGGTTATTACAATATACTGAGTAGAGTTTCCTGTGCTATACATAGGTCCTTGCTTTTAATCTATTTTATATACACTAGTGGAGGAGGGCATGGCAGCCCACTTCAGTATTCTTGCCTGGAGAATCCCCATGGACAGAGGAGCCTGGTGGGCTACAGTCCATTGGGTTGCAAAGCATCAGACTAAGCAAGGCACAGCGCAGTGTATCTGCTGATCCCATCCTTCTAATTTATACCTCTTCCCTACACTTTCGGTAATCATAAACTTGCTTTCTGTGGGCCTGTTTCTATGCCTGTGGATCTATTTCTGTCTTGTAAATAAGTTCATTTGTATCTTTTTTCTTTTCAGATTCCACACATAAGTGATATCATGTGACATTTGTCTTTGATTGGGCTTATATCACTTAGTATAATCATTTCCAGTCTACCTATGTTGCTGCAAATGGCATTGTTTCATTCTTTTTATTACATGTTTTTTTGGCTGCGCCACGTGGCTTGTGGGACCTTTGTTCCCCCACAAGGGATTGAACATGGACCAGGGCAGTGAAAGCGCCAAGGTCTAACGCCTGGACAGCCAGAGAATTCCCTATTTCATTTTTTAAAAATTTTATTTGCTTTTGTATTTTAAGAAGAATGAACATATTTTCTTCTGTAATGGGAAAATCAAATAACATTTGGAAAAAAGAAGTATTTCATACTCTTTTCAAACAGCATAGGAAATCCCCACCTTCAATAAGACATCTGATGATCGATGTTGTACTATTTGAAAATAAACCAACTTTATTTGAATTAGTCAATACCAATCAAGACCGGAAAACAAATTTATAACTGGTTCAGATTCATGAGGAAAACACTCAGCAATGTCTTCATTAAAAAGGAATTTTACATTATTAAGGCTTAAAAGCAAGTCCTGTTATTTTATCACCACAGTTAAAGGTCTTGAGAAAAATCAAGTGACCATCATTGGGAGTGTTTTTATAAAGTGAAATGTTTGATCTTTTATAAAAGCTAGGCTTCTTTGCTAAATTAGTTAACTCTCCTGCTTATAAAATGGGATAGCCAGGTGGTCAGGAAAGAAAGACAAGTTCAAACATCAGTCAGATACTTTATATTTTAAGCATATGCATAGTCAATATTGCAAAATCTCTATACATAAATATCATAGATGACTGTATCCTTAAAATTATATTTTGTCAAAAAAAAAGATTGCTTTTATAGAAATAGATTAACCCAAGTTCTACAGTGAGGCAATTTTTAATTTTCTTTTTGGTTGAGGAGGGGAACGTTGGATCCATTTCCTTAAGTAACATTAAGTAAGACTATGCACACTTTGGATCATACCTAATCACAAAATGAAAGGATCCTGAAACTAAGCTGGGAGGAGAACAATGACAAAGGGAGTGGATGATGCATTCATAGGAGGGCATGTGTTGTTTGAATTACACGCCAAGAGCCGTGGGTAGAAACCAATGGGCCGCGTGTGCTAGGAGGGTCCCAAAGCCAAGATGTGAACACTTCGGGCCTCACATCAGAACCAGGATGCTTCCCATGCACACTTCTTTTTCTAATGTTCCAGAGGCTTTTAAATGTTATTATTAAAAAAAGGAAGTGATCCCTTGGGAATCATTAATCATGGGTTAATGCTGCTCATTCCAAGGAGAAGTCACCAGCATCTTGGCTCCCTCTGCTGCTGAACTGGCTTCCTGGCCCTTGGAAATAGGAGTCAAAGACCTATGTACTGGATGTCCCCTGCCCCTAGACCAACTTAATTTCAGACACAAACTCTCACTGTTTTCTCTCGATGGAAAACTTACTAGGTAGACCTGTATCTTCCTGACACTGCCTCCTTTTTCATTCTGTTTGTCCAGACCTTGCTGATTTCTAGGATCTTAGATCTTCAGGGTCCATTCCAGATGTGATCCATTCTACAACAATTCTAAGATGCTTGGTCTTGTCTTTCTGCAGAGCGGCCAGTGGGTACAGGTGTTACGAAGTATTTCCGTTGTTTCATTTGACAAACGCTAGAAAATTCAGCCCAGGAAAACTCCTTCTTGGCATGGCCTCTTTCTAATGAAAAGATCAAGCATTTCCATGGCCCCACCAGCAAGATAAGTGAACACTGACGACAGTGTCATTTCTTGGGAAGACGAAACTAGTTTGAGACCTGTGGTCAAACAAACCAATGGAGTGTGGGTTTCACTTTTCAAAACAATATTGTTTGTTCAAAACAAGACAGCCAAACTCATACTGGTGATTCTGAAGTGTCAGGTAATAAAGGTGCGCGATAGAAGGAGCTATGTGCTGGACCAGTCTGGATTTTACTGATCCAGCTCATCTTTTATAGCTGTTAAAATCTTATCCAATACACTCTCTCAGGGCAACCTGAGAGGCAGGCAGGACTGAGAAGATGGGTAAATTCAACACAATTGTTCTGAATGTGATTCTTATTTCTCCCTCTGCCTCACATTATGCCAACCCACCAAAAAAAAAAAAAAGTGATGTAAAAACCAAAGAAGAGAAATAAATCTAGAGTAAAATAGAATCTCAACCCAAGTAAATCCCCTCTTACTGCCACTGAGATGCTTTTTGAGGTATTGATATGCATGCCAGACCAATAACAAGGGTCATTTCCCATCTCAACACTCTGGAGTTCAGGGTCAAACTGCAGACCTTCAATACTCCCTGAGCTGATTCTGGGGACACCAGAGGACCTTTACACAGTGTGGTTGGGAGATGATATGACAAGGTTATGGCCAAAACCCAGGGAGACTGAAGCATGTGGAGAAAAATCTCTTTGGAAAAGAATCATCATAAGGCAATATTATTTAAAAATACTCTGATAAACCTGTCATAGACGTTTAAGCTCTAAATCAATAGTCGGTTGCATCATATGATTCTACTGCTGCAATAAAAAGATATTCCTGGACTGAGTACCAGGAAATGTCAACCATCTATAACTCCTCTCCCTCTGTTAAATGGTTACCATGGGTCATATAACTGCTCCAACCCCACCCCTGTGCCCTAACATGGTTACTGATGTAAAACTAAGTCAACCACAGAAGGAACAGCTAGAACCAACAATATTGATTTAGTTTGGCTTGTTTGTTTTTAAAGGCTGTGTTTAAAGACTTGCCAATTGCTGGATTCTGAATATCCAGTGTCCTCAGTGTTCAAAAATCCTCAGTGGGAGGCACTCTGTCTCGGGTGCTACTCCACCTGGGGAGCTTCTCTGCCTGGGCATCCTGCCATTTTCACTGTCGCTCACTGGCTGTGCTTCTCAGGTATACCTCAAGAACAGCACCTTTCTGGGTCTTGGGAAAGTCAACTGCCTCTTAGATCATCGCCCTTATGCTGTGATGTTCAGGGAAGGGTCTCTGACGACAACAGGATTTCACACTAATGAACAGGCCTTTGGGATCATTTAAGCATTCATCTCCCATGAGACCAGCATGAGGCTTTCCCCTATTGTCAGAAGGACTGTTTCCTCATCAGTTCGCCTTTTCAAACATCTCCAGGGACAAAGTTATCAGGGAGTCCTGCAAAGGTTCCCTTAGAGGAGGAAATGAATCAATTCTTTCTGCTTCTGAATGAAAGGTCTCGGGCTTACAGGATGCCCCACCGAGAAATGGCATCTTTCTCCCTGGGCTAAAGGAGACCCCCTGCTTCTACCCCTCTGCTCTGATCATTGGGTCCCCTTTCTCTCCAGAGATCCCTGGAGGCAGGTAGGTCCAGATGTTACTTGGGTTAGAACCTCATGATGTTTCTACAGGAAGGCCCCATGCTGTCCTGCCCTCACTGAGCAGAGAGCCAAGTCCTGGGGTTTTCGAGCACTTGGGAGCCTCGGCCTCCATCAACAGGCAACACAGAAGGAAGGATTGTTGAAGGTGAGGGTCTGCAGCGGGTGACTTTCTCCCAGGGCATTCATGGCAAGAGGGAGCTGATGACTAGCTCATTTTTCTTCGTTTCCTCTGCACAGGTCCCTGGGTTCAGGCAGGATAAGCTTTTAAGGTGAAACTCAAGGAGAATGACTACAGAGTGAAATATTAGCTAAAAATCAGCTTCCTCTTTTTCATCGGGCATTTGAGGCAGATGGTAGGAAAATTTACCCAGATGCCTATGTATTTTTTCTCTGAGTTTAAACCACATGGTTTCCCAATCAGAAAGGCCCACGGACTTTCTTCCTAAGGTTTCACGATCAAGCCACCTCCTAAATGTATCTCTTGCATGTCAGAGGCTGAAGCTGAATCAGAGAGCACCCAGCTAGCAGACCCACATCCAGGAACAACTTGAAGAAGCTGAAGAGTCATTTTTGGTCAATTGTTGGTATTTTGCCATGAAGATGGCAGCTACATGATATCACTGGTTCGAGACTTAGATCATAAGAGAAAAGATCTATCTAAAAGATTCCCAGGGAACACTGAGCCTCATACAAAGATCTGAGCCTCGTGCATCCATCCCCCCACCCACCCCCACTCCCATCTGCTTTCTCAGAGACCAAAATTCAATTGTGGATAAACATAGTCAAACCCAGGCATGTAATCCCCAATGAAACCACTCCCATAAGCAAGCAAACCCCATGGCTGGTAGACCCCACGGGCCTTTTGGCATCAACACTCCTCCCCTCCCCTCCCCTTCCCAGTCACCCCAGTTTGGAATGGCATGCTAATTTCCCTTCCTGGCAAGGCCTAGACAGATAAGCACAGAGATCAGCATCAAGCCAAGTACGTGATAGCATCAGACTGCGCCCAGCCCTGCAGAAAGCTGAGGCTGTCTGAAATAGTTTTCTAATCTTGCCTTCAGTGCCCGAAGTGACAAGAGTGCCAGAAAGTGGTGAGTGACTGGAGGTGTGTCTAACAGGTGCCCAGACCCACGTCTGCCCCATCCACTCTCATCTCCCCTAACACAGCCCTGCACCTCTTTCTAATAAGAACTAAGACGGTGTTTGGCCTTGGAGTTACTGACAAAGAGGAGGGTGGACGAGGACAGCATGTTGCAGGTTTCTAATGCATCTGAAGAGATATTTCAATATTGGCAAAAGGGGCCAGTGACAATCCCACAGACAGGGCTCCCCCAGGCACCGACCCCAAACACACGGAATCCAGTCCAGGTCCGAAAAGGCTGACAGCTTGACCGTTTCTCTCATTTCTGCTTGCAGGATTCCTGTCTGACCAGAGGGGGCTGGCGCTGACTTTGGTCAAAGACAGCAGGCGGGGGTGGGGGGGGATGGGGGGGGGGTGGGGGGGGGTGGTTCCAATGATGCCGGTAAGATGTGGCCTGATGGAGACAGAAGTTTCCAGAGGCAGCATGGAAGAGGAGTGTGTGAAGCCAGAGTCCTCAGGGAGAGGTGGAGTCCTTCTGCAGCAGCGATGGGGCGAGATGGCCAAGTTCAGGATCGGCTGAGGCGCTTGGCCACGTCCGCGTAGGCCAGCTCGATCTCGCTGTCGGCCGCGCAGGTGTTGGTGAACTCGTCCCGGGCATAGGCATTCTTGAGGTACCGCCAGAGACCCGTCATCTCAGCCGGGAAATCATAGTTGCGGTACTTCTTGGCTACAATCTGCAATAGAGATGGTGTTAAAGCGTGAAATAGATCACCGGGAAGTGTCAGTGATGTGGCCCCGTGTGTGCACAGCGCGGAGACCCTCCACGTGTCCCCTGGGGTCAGCAGCAAGACGTTTGTTGCGCAAGGTGATGGTGCTGCATTTTTAATGCAACACTGTTTGTTTTATTTATCCTGCGCTGTTTTATTTATTTAGTTGTATTACATTTTCCCAAGCAACTATGATTTGTCCTCTGATCTAGTAATTCTGCTTCTAGGTATTCCTTTCCTTAGGAAATATCGTGAGTGTACAAGAAGATTTAGCTTCTTATAAATAGGAATACAGGACTATTTGGAAATAGCAAAAAAAGGTACCCAACACAAATGTCCAACAACACATGAGTGGATAAATATGTTGTCATATATACATGCAGTGGCATACCGGAGAGCCATGCAAAATGATGCTGCAGAGGAAATTGCAGGGACTTGAAAAATGCTTCAAGAGACTGTTCAGTCGGAAGTACAGTATAAAGCATTAGAAGAAATGTGTATGTTGAACAGAAGTATATACACCAATCTGTTAGCAGAAGATATGTCTGACTGATAGAATTACAGACAACTTTTTTCTTCCCCCATCCAGCCTTATCTACAGAAGGGAATACAAAGCAAAAAATATGCAAGTTAGATGCTGGAATGCATATGGAGCTTCAGGGTATGTGGAGGTGAACAGATGGTGATTTCTGTTCTCTCCCTCATCTGCCACACTCGGGGATGTGGACCTGAGCCTTCTGGGGAAGTGGTGTTTGTATTGAAAGACACGGTAGCATAGTGGTTAAAAGTGTGGGCTCTGGATCCCAGTTGACTGGATCTGTAATCCTGACCCCATTACTTGACAACTGTGTGATCTTGGACTAGCTACATAACTTCTCTGACCCCCAAATTCTTTTTCTCTAAAATGGAGATAATAAGATGACCTATTTTGGAGTAGTAAATTTGTTAATATATATAAAGTGATCTGGGGGAGGTGCTGGCTTTAAGTGCTCAAGAAACATTATCTAATGTCAGAATTCATTGAGACCCATCACATCTTCTTTATCCATTCATCTGTCAATGGACATTTAGGTTGTTTCATGTCTTGGCTATTATATAGTTCAAGTTTTGATCATTCCAAACTCTTCACTTTGCCCCCTGCCCTGAAGAAGGAACCATAAGGTACATTTTACATTTTGCCTCCCTAGTTCTTAGGTACTTAGCACTTCTTTATATTAAATTCTCTTGGTTAAAATAACTGGTTTGGGGAGGTCAGTACTGAAGCCACCAGGATAGGTGTGGCCAATGAGCACAAGTGATGGGGTCAGGGTCCTTGGACAAAGCCCTCTCTTCACTGCAAGACGAAGGGGCCTTTGGCTTGCCCACAGCCTTAAGAAGAAGCTGTCTTGGGTCAGGAGCAAATCTATGCAGGGGTGGAGGCTCCAATGAGGGAAGCAGCTTGAAACTTCCAGAGAGAATGAAAAAAAGCCCACAGAATACAAATCGGTGCAGCCACTATGGAAAACATATGAAAGTTTCTCAAAAAACTAAAAACAGAACCATCATGTGATTTGGTAATTCCATTCCTGATTACATATCTTTTAAAAAAATGAGAATACTAATTTGAAAAGATACATTATCTCCAATGTTCATAAAAGTACTATTTACAATAGCCAAGACATGGGAGAAACCTAAATGTCCATCAACAGATGAATGGATAAAGAAGATGTGATACGTATACACAATGGAATACTACTCAGGCATGAAAAAGAATGAAATTCTGCCATTTGCAACAACATGGAGGGACTTAGCATTATGCTAAGTGAATAAGTCAGACAGAGGGAGACAAATCATGTATGTCACAATTTACATGCGGAATCTAAAAAAGAAAACTAGATACAGAGAACAGACTAGTGGTTACCAGAAGGGAAGGGTGAACCAGAGGTAGGGCATTAAGAGGCACAAACTACTGTGTATAAAATAAGCTATAAGTGTGTATTGTATAATACAGAGAATATAGTCGGTATTTTATAGTAACTATACACGGAGTATGGGCTTCCCTGGTGGTTCAGATGATAAAGAATCTCCCTGCAATGCAGGTTCGATCCCTAGGTAGGGAAGATACCTTGCAGAAGGGAATGGCAACCCACTCCAGTATTCTTGCCTGGAGAATTCCATGGACTGAGAAAGGAGCCTGGAGGGCTACAGGCCATGGAGTCACAAACAGTCAGACAAGACGGAGTGACTTCCTTATCACCATACATGGAGGAGAGCCTTTAAAAATTGTGAATCACTGTTGTACCCCTGTAACTTATATTGCACATGAACTATACTTCAACTTAAAAAATGGAGAAAAGGAAAGAAAAAGAGCCATAATAAGGTCAAGACATCCATTAAAAAAAAAAAAACTGATCCATGGGTCGGCCTTGAGTCTCTTGGGGCTGGAATTCATTTTCAGGTTTTTAAAGGATATAATTTGAGCTTGAAAACAACAGAGATGCAACATATGAATATATATTTGTGTTTATATGTATAGCTCCCTACAGGTCCCTGTGCCATGTGAGGGTCCGGGGGTGGGGTGGGGAACAAGGGTCTTGGGGGCAGCGACAAGTGTCCCACACGCCCCTCCCTGCCCGGATCCATACACCCTGAGCTTGACCAGAGCTGGTTCCTTCTTCACATGTTGGCTCGAGCCAGGAGATGAGAATAGGAGTCAGCCAGACAATGAAAGTTCAAACCAGGCTGTCAGCGAGCAGCAGGGCCAGAGCAACTCGGCCTCCAAGGATGCAGATAAGCTGAAGGAAAGCCAATGAAAGAGAGAGAGGGGATGTGCGCGGAAGAAGCTCTGACGTCTGCAGGAACCTCCATGCTCATGTTCTGAATTTGCTTTCATATGAAAACAGTTAGCTCCCCCAGCCCAGATTAAGTCTTGGCGTCTGAAGCCAAACTGGAGGTCTGACTTGGCTCTCCTTTCACGTTTTCTGCACTTCAGAGGTTTGCCAGGGCTCTGGGCTCTGATAAGCTGGATCAGCAGAAATCCAAGGAGATGGGAAGCAAGGCCCAGCCTTTGTCCTTTTGTGGGTCATCCTCCTTCCAATCTCCAGCTCCTCCAAGTGAATAACACACTGAACATCATTCAAGGATGGGTGTAACTGGGAGTCTAGGGCTGGAAGGAACTGGAGGAACTGGAGGATGAAGTGTGGGGCCTGGGAGGTCCATTTGTCTACCTGATTGGACACATGATTCTTGATTGGGTGGTCCAACCACGTGTGACTGAGAGATGGGGAGGAAGAGAGGGTAAGAGGTGAGAAGGAAAATAATCATCCACACCTCTTCTTTTAGAGAAGAGAAAAACGACTTCCCCAAAGAGGAGACGACTTGTCCCAGCTCCTGCTGCTAGACGTGGTGTCTCTTGGACAGCAAGGACATCAAACCAGTCCATCCTAAAGGAAATCAATCCTGCATATTCATTGGAAGGACTGATGCTGAAGCGCCAATGATTTGGTCACCTGATGTGAAGAGCTGACCCATTGGAAAAGACCCTGCTGCTGGGAAAGATAGAGGGCAGGAGGAGATGGGGACAACAGAGGATGGGATGGTTGGATAGCATCACTGACTCGATAGACACGACTCTGAGCAAACTCCGGGAGTTGGTGATAGATAGGGAAGTCCAGCATGCTGCAGTCCATGGGGTTGCAAAGAGTCAAACATGACTGAGCAACTCAACAACAACGACAGAACTTGAGTCTCTGGACTTCTAGAATGGCGTTCTTCCCATGACCTCACTCTGATAATGTTACTGATAGAATCATCACCCATAATGGTGCCACTTTGTCCTCAGGAAAAGGGAATAAAGGATGTTTTGGAGGTGGGGTGAGCATGCAGTTATTAATAACTTCAAAGACATACAGCTTGGTGAGACTTACAAATCACCATCAGCTTGGCCCTGAACCCCAAAGTGTCTTCATATGAATGGATTGCATTTGCTCTGCCCATCACCCTGGCAAGCATGATTCCCTCCCAGTCTCCAGCCCTGATGCATCCCTTGGGAGCACCAGGGCAAGCACAGCCTATGTTTTCAACTCCAACTGGTGTGTGCTCTGAATGCAGGGTTCTGATTTCCAGCTCAGGACATCAGCCGAAAACCAACAGGCAGATATCCAGCTGATAAATGATTGCATCTGATTCTCCTTAGTGACGGGTGGAAAGCAACTGAGCATCACAAGCTAGGTGATCAAATGGTCAACCAATGAGTGTTAATCAAAGGGCCACCATGTACCCACCATTAGGCCTGGAGAAGACCTATCCTCACAGAGCTTTTTGTCTGACTGAGACAGTAAGATATCAACACGTGTAGAAATAGAGAGCAGTCTGGCTCTACAATCTTACTGTCTTTTTCTCTGGACTGATGAGGGTCAGAAAAGGATGTACTAGAAAACAAACTTATGGTTCTCAAAGGTGATAGTGGGAGAAGGGGAGATAAATTAGGAGGTTTGGAATTAACATAAATGCACTTCTATATATATTAATAAAATATCTAAACAAGGGCCTACTGTATAGCACAGGGAACTATACTCTAGTATCTTATACTAACCTATAATGGAAAAGAATCTGAAAAACAACATATATACATGTATATGTTATGGTTGCTGTTATTCAGTTGCTCAGTCCTGTCTGACTCTTTGTGACCCCAAGGACTGTAGCCCGCCAGGCTCCTCTGTTCATGGTATTTCCCAGGCAAGAATACTGGAGTGGGTGGCCAACTCCTTCTCCAGAGGATCTTCCCAACACAGGGATCAAACCCAGGTCTCCTACATTGCAGGCAGATTTGTTACCATCTAAGCCACCAGGGATGGAGAAGGAAATGGCAACCCACTCCACTGTTCTTGCCTGGAGAATCCCAGGGATGGGGGAGCCTGGTGGGCTGCCGTCTATGGGGTCGCACAGAGTTGGACACAACTGAAGTGACTTAGCAAGCCACCAGGGAAGCCCAGTTCAGAGAAATGCAGGGGACAAAATTTCTGTCTTCAAATGAGATGAAGAGAGCAGCCCTGTTCTGTGTTGCTCCAGAGAACCACGCAAGCAAGGAGGCGGGTTTGGGCTCCATGTAAGGCAGGATGGTTCTTATAACTAGAGCCATCCAAAATGGTAGCGTTGGCTTGGTAGGCAGAGGGCTCTTTGTCATCAGAAATGTGCAGTCACAGCTGCGCTGAAGCCTGTCACAGACACACAGGAAGGGGTCCACTTTGGGGTGGGAGATTGGGATGACCTCAGAATTCACCTCTTCTTCCCATCTCTTGTATCCTAAGGCTGTATAGGAAAGATTACACTCTCTGTTAGTCATGATTGGAAAGTGCAATGGTAGCAAGAAAACACTACCATTTCTTGCAACCTCCAGCTCTTCACCTGGTAGAAGAGGAAGATGCTGTCTGCCTGCCCCAAGGAGTGGCTACAGGAAATCAGAAGGTGGGTCTGCCCACAAAGAAAACACGCATATAAGAGCATGCTTAATAGAGATTGTGGGGTAGTGGGTAGCCAGTGAAAACCTATGATGAAAAGGTAAGGAAGAGGTCTTTGGAGTGATAAGACTATATGTAACTACATATAATAGGATTGTTGTTGTTTCGCCACTAAGTCATATCCTACTCTTTCGTGACTCCAAGGGCTGGAGCCCACCGGGGTCTGCTGTCCATGGGATTTCCCAGGCAAGAGTACTGGAGTGGGTTGCCATTTCCTTCTCCAGGGGATCTTCCGGGCCCAGGATCAGACCCACGTCTCCTGCCTTAGCAGCAGATTCTCTACCACTGAGCCACCAGAGAAGCCCTTACAACATGGCAGGCGTTTTCAGGCCACATTTAGTCTCCCAGCAGCCCTGGTTAAGCAATATAAGCCTGTGTTACTGGAGCTCAGAGGGGCTACACAGCCAGCAAGCAGCAGAGGTTGACTCTGGGTCCCTGTTCATGAGATTTTCAAACTCCGATTCTCCATCAGCAGGTGGCCCTGTCCTGGTCTCATCCTCGTGAGAGACCCGGGCCTTCGATGGACCTGGACCTGGGGGCACCCGCAGGTAGAGCGCCCTTACCTTGACCACATGGAGCTTGGGCAACAGGTTGCAGTCGGCCAGTGTCAACTCATCCCCATCCAGGAACTTGCGCCGGGAGCCCTTTTCATCATCCCCGCGAGTGTCGGCATCGATCTCCTCCGGCAGAGGGGTGTTCAGGTAATCATCCAGCTTCTTCAGAGCCTTGGTCAGGCCTCGCTCAAGGGCTGCCATGGAACAGCAAGGAAAGTGTCTTCAGTCAACCTCCTTTCCACGGGATGCAGCCACGGGGACTTCAGCATACAGGAGCGCATCCAGACCCTGTCCCTCCTCTCTAATTAGTGCCCCCACACACTAAACAGCCTCTTGATGAAAGTGAACAAGGACAGTGAAAAAGCTGGCTTAAAACTCAACAGTCAGAAAACTAAGATCATGGCATCGGTCCCATCACTTCATGGCAAATAGATGGGGAAACAATGGAAACAGTGAGAGACTTTATTTTTGGGGGCTTCAAAATCACTGCAGATGGTGACTGTAGCCATGAAATTAAAAGATACTTGCTCCCTGGTAGAAAAGTTATGACCAACCTGGATAGCATATTGTAAAGCAGAGACATTACTTTGCCAATAAAGGTCCATCTAGTCAAGGCTATGGTTTTTCCAGTAGTCATGTATGGATGTGAGAGTTGGACTATAAAGAAAGCTGAGCACCGAAGAATTGATGCTTTTCAACCATAGTACTGGAGAAGACTCTCGAGATTCCCTTGGACAGCAAGGAGATCCAACCAGTCTATCCTAAAGGAAATCAGTCCTGAATATTCATTGGAAAGACTGATGCTGAAGCGGAAACTCCAACACTTTGGCCACCTGATGTGAAGAACTGACTCATTTGAAAAGACCCTGATGCTGGGAATGATTGAAGGCGGGAGGCGAAGGGGATGGCAGAGGATGAGATGGTTGGATGGCATCACCAACTCAATGGACATGAGTATGAGCAAGTTCTGAGAGTTGGTGATGGACAGGGAAGCCTGGCGTGCTGCAGTCCATGGGGTCGCAGAGTCAGACATGACTGAGTGACTGAACTGAACTGAACTGAACTGAACACACACCAAAGAGAATCTGACAGCCAGTACACCATGCCATACGGGACTATTAAGCAGCCTGAAAAAGTGAACCTTAATCAAACAGTAAACACTTGCTAATGCATTTTTTAAAAAGATAATGTAAACACAGAAATACAACCATCAAGATATCTTTGAAAGCCTTTATAGTTCTCATCTCCAGGAGATACCATAATAATTATCAACTTTCATTTTCTTATTTTGCTTATCCAAATGTTGCCAATATTCTGCAATTAGCCCACATAATAATTTTGTATGAAGAAAAGGCTATTAAATAAGGAAATAACAGCTATCTAGACATCCTAGGACAGAGATAGGCACCAAATTTGGGGGAAGCCTTAGCCTTGGCTAACCCAATGAGAGAAGGAAAGGGGTCAAGCCTTCCAGGAAGACAGGACATAGAACAGTGAGTACCCAAGTCCAGGGCTGCCCCCAGAGAACCAGTGGATATCAAGGAGGCATTCTTGAGTTTAATTTAGAGGGGTTGTTTTAAGTGTTAGCCACTGAATTGTGCCTGACTCATTGCTACGCCATGGACTGTAGTTCTCCAGGTTTCTCTGTCCATGGGATTCTCCGGACAAGAATACTGGAGTGGGTAGCCATTCCCTTCTCCAGGGGATCTTCCTGACCCAGGGATCAAACCCAGGACTCCTGCATTGCAGGCGGATTATTTACTGTCTGAGCCAGCAGGGACACCCACAGCAGTCCAAAATGGAAGGGTGAATAACACAGGCAGTGGGCTCCCCCAGAAATGTGCAACCCCGGCTGCATGGAAACCTGTCCCTCAAAGAGGGAACATCCAAGGGGAGATAATACGGCAGAAGACTTTTCCAGCCTTGCCCCAGTGATTATCTGGCCAATAATCCATTTACATATAACAACAGAACAGAGACTTCCCTGAAAGAAAATTTCTTGAACTGAATAAAAAGGAAAATGCAGCATATCAACTTAAAAACTATATATATTATGAACAGAACAAAATACTCAAAAGAGCAGCTATAGGATGTCACCATCACTCACAGTCATTCTCTAGCCTAGAAACTATCTACTTAGGCTCTGAGAACAAAGCCAGAGACAGCTAGTCACCGGCCACTGCATCTGCGTTATCAGTCCCACCACTCTGCCTCCCCACCCGCACCCCCAAGGCTGTGTTTCCAGACTCTGGTTTAGAGCATGACATTGAGGTGATGGGAATCAGTCTGGATGTTAATTCCAGCAGATGAAAGGGAGGAGTTGCCCCCAGAGGAAGAGCCCAGAGTATTGTGCTCTTGTTCAGATTTTTCCCAAATGTGCCTTCTGGCAGCCCCTCCTCACATAATCCATGTCTGTCTTTTCATAGAGAGCCTTTGTCTGAGACAATGAAATGACACCAGCCCAAGGTACGGCCATTGAACACTTACTGGAATGTTTGAAAACAGGCTGGAGGTTGGATGTGGTTTCTCAACACTTCCTTCTCCCTGGTGCAGCATTTGAACTTGGACTTCATCATCTGCTTTGTGTTTCCAGTTTGGGAGAAAAAGACTGAGCGGGGCTGGGAAAAATGCTTATATTCCCCTTAGTAATTGTCTAGACTGGGATGGGACTGCAGGCCTATTCAAGAGCACCAGCAGAGGGTGGATACTCAACAGTACTTCTTAGCACCCCACCCCACCCCCACCCAAAGAGCTGTGATTTATATTGGGTCTGTTTGCTTCCACAAATCCTGCTGCCCCTTTCAGTTATGGAGATGATAATAAAATCTTGCTTCTAATGGAAAAAGGAACAATCAGATTGAATTCCTGTTGAAATATGATGAGCTGATACCATCTGAGGGAAAGAGACATGGATGGGGTAGGAGACATTGCAGGTTTTAACTCCAAAATCACCCTGGACCCCTGAGCTGGTTACTGCCTGAGTGCCAGTCTTGGAAACATCATGAAATTTGGTAAGAGAGTCTTAGAACATCAACTGAAGCTCATTAGGAGGATGATTCTGGAGAAATTTAAAACTCTCCAGCAATTTCTCAAGATGAATGGGTAAAGTTTGAGAACAGCCAGGGTCATTGCTTTCAGTTCAGTTCAGTCGCTCAGTCAAGTCTGACTCTTTGCAACCCCATGGACTGCAGCACACCAGGCTTCCCTGTCCATCACCAACTCCTAGAGCTTGCTCAAAGTCATGTCCGTCGAGTCGGTAATACCATCCAACCATCTCATCCTCTATCATCCCCTTCTCCTCCTTACGTCACAACTATGACCTCATGGCCTTACATCACAACTATGACCCACCATGTAATACACCATGTCTGGATGCTCTGAGGATGTCCTGTGTATGTCAGTTGCATCATTCCTGTTTGTGCATTTTTGATCAGGAATGTGAAGGTGAGAATTGGAGAAAATCACAGTAGAGAAAAGAGGAGATGAAGCAGAGAGAAGGGCCCACTTGACAGAACTAATCTTGTGTTTAAATTCTGACCCCACCCAAGGTAAGTTGTACGGCTTTCCAGGTAGCACAGTGGTAAAGAATACACCTGTCAGTGCAGGAGACACAAGAGACGTGGGTTCAATCCCTGGGTTGGGAAAATCCCCAGGGGAAGGAAATGACAACCCACTCCAGTATTCTTGCCTGGAGAATTCCACGGACAGAGGAGCCTGGCAGGCTTCACCTCATGGGGTCTCAGAGTCAGACAAACGACCGAGCACACACACACACACGTAAGGGTGAGTTTACTGTGACGCTGCTGAGGCTAACAGTCCAAGTTCTTGAACATGACTTTTCAAATTCCCTATTAATTGTACTGATTTTCTACTCCACAAACCCTGAAAATGTCCCTGATCTTGCCACTTCTGAAGTATGAGCGTGGATAAGTTCCTCAACCCCTCTGAGTATCACTTGTCTCATCTCAACTACAGGACTAAAGATCTCTTACGAGGCCACCGCGAGGATTAACTCAGCCAATGCAGGGAAAGTGAGCCACGCGATAGCTGGCTCCTATTAGGATATCAGTTAATGACCGTTCCTGCCATTGCGTTAGCAAACCAGGCGATCATCCTGCTCTCTGTTCCTCAGTCCACGGCCTCGGTCAGGATGAAGTGAAGTGGTGAAGTGACAGTCGCTCGGTCGTGTCCGATTCTTTGCGGCCCCATGGACTATACAGTCCACGGAATTCTCCAGGCCAGAGTACTGGAGTGGGCAGCCTTTCCCTTCTCCAGAGGATCTTCCTGACCCAGGAATTGGAGGCAGATTCTTTACCAGCTGAGCTACTGGTCAGTATACCCCTCAATAATCCAAGGTACAGCAGAACACGAGAGAGCCTAAGCTCCAATTCTGAGCCCCAGTACCTAGAGGAAGAAATTAACAGCTTGGAGCCCGGCTTCTCCTGCTGACCGAATGTCCAGTCCCTTAGCCTTCCTTGGGATCCTTCTGGGTGACAAGCCGTGTTGAGAGGCAGGGCCAGGGGAGCTAGACACACAGGCTTGCATGCCAACACGGTGCTGTCTTACCGAATGACAAAGGCCAGCACCAATACGTTCTCTGCCAGTTCTTTGCTCTTCCACCCGCCAACTCATTCATTCCCCTGACTCTGACTCAATCTGGCCTCCACAGAGTTTAATGATCTCTTTTGGCTGACGGCACCCAGGTTGTGAAACTGTTACTGCTGAACTTTCTGCTCTGGTGAGAGTGAAGGGGATGTGAAAGAAAGCAGAGCGACAAGATGATGTTAATTCCTTCCGTGTTGGCACCTGAAACTCTCCCTCCAAAAGACTTCCTCTGAGGGGAGGAAAGGGGGAGCAGAAGCAAGGAGGAGGGGGAACCCTTCGACAGCAGCAAGCCAGCCTGAAGCCAGGAGACCCCAAGACCCCCCGACCACTGACGTCCCAGGCACTTGATGGATCTCCAGCCCTTGAACGGCTTTCTTCCCCTCTCCACCCCGCCCTTCCTGTAAAGATTTATTCTGTACCACACACAAACGCACTGGGTAAAATATGTGATGAGGAAACAAGGGGAATAGTTCATAAATATTCTCAGCCATATGCAAACAATCTCAAATTTATTTTTCTCTTTCTTAAGGAGGGGAAAAAAATCCACCCATTCCATGATCACTTCCAGATTCATTGAGGTTGATATTACATAAGACCCAATATTGTTTTCTCGCTGTAGAGAAATAATGACTTGGAAACGGCAATTTGAGCTAAGAAAATAATATACTCTTACCCGGGCATGGAGGCTGAATGGAGACCAGGGAGCCAAGACAGCCTCCAATGAGCTCTTGCAAGCGCGGCTCAGCCCTGCTTTGAGGCGTGCTGCGCTGACAGGCTTTATGCAGCGGGGTACTGAGGAGCAAAACGGGCCGTGCAGACCCCTGGGGGCTCAAAATTCACTTGGAGCCACGCAGATGTCGCAGGTAAAAGGACTGTGGGCCAGATTGCTCTGTTCTCAGCTTCTCGTATGTGGATTTTCTCTGGCATGTGAGCTTGCAGATAGAGAAGAGCCAGGGGTCCACTTCTGACCGTCGTCTGCAGCCTGAATGGGGGTCTGTTCACCTCTGCCGTGGAGAAGACGGCGGTCACTGGGAGATGGTCCCACACCCCAGGACCTGGCGCCCGGCTGTGTTCCTTTCTCTGCTCGAAACCGATTCCCCAGCACCAGCAAGAAAAACACTGATGTTCTGAAGTGGACCAGGGATGTTTACACCACTGATCATTTAACTACACAGTGAAGCTATTGAGATGAGAGCTATTATTCATCCCCATTGAACAGATAAAGAAATTGAGTCTCAGCCTCATCCAAGGCACACAGCAGGTTGTTCGAACGACTCCTGGGATGGACCACGAAGAACATACCTGTTTTTTTTTTGTTGTTTTTTTTAAACCACTCTGGTCTTCCTTACAAGCTCCCAACCCTTGGGTCATGGGAAAACAACAGCTTTAATTTAGTCCATTCTGGATTAGAACCTAGTTGATGTAATGATCCAAATAGTCCCTCTAGAGAGTCCTCAGTCTCTCTGGCATAAAAATGCTCAGTTTCTCAAGACAGCCTCCCTTTCCCTGGCTCTTCCCCCTGAGTTAACGGGGAGGGGTGGTGGAGGAGGCTCCTGGGACCTCCCAGCACAGGGGAGACAGAAGTCCTGGGGTCTGCTGGGTGGAAGATGTGGGCTGCCTACCACAGGGGCTGTCTCTCCTCAGTGATGCTACCCCTTCACGTCCTTCCAGAGTTACCATGGATATATTGACCTTCCAGTGGTGGTAAGAGATGGGATGCTAGCCTCTGTCCAGAACTTTCCTTGGGAAGGATACCCAAGCACAGCACCCCATGAGGCTCTCCAGACACATCTCTGGCTCCCTTTCCTCCTTCATCCTCCAAACCCCTGTCTCATTTCCATTTCCTATGTCATAGATTCCATCAACCACAGAGTAGCAAGCCTCCTTGAGAGTTGATTCCTCCAGGCCTCTTTCTTAACCATGCTAACTTTGAGAAATAAAGGCCATTTAGAACATTTTAAGACAATAGCTTGGCTTGAAAGTCTACTGTCTTTTGCAAATGCTATTTTGAGTAACAGAAGCAAAACACTGAATTTTTTTTCTCTTTCTTAGAATTCCTTCTATAGAACCCTGATCTCTCTTGAAGCTGATGCCTAGGACATATTAGAATCATGTACCCAGGAAGACAAAGAGAAAAATGCTTTCAAAATAGTAGTCTTATTATATGACTTAGGAGCAAAACCAGGTTTTAAAACAGGGGCTGCTGGATTCCAAAACTTAAACTTCTTCTACTCTGCAAGGCCATCTCTGGGTGCCAAGGACGGGCCCACGGCTGCTTGGGGGTCCACTCAGATTTCCATCTTCCCTCTATGCTGCAGACCTTTCTCATATCCCCTTAACCCCTAACAAGAGTGTGGCTGTCAGGGTACCATTCCTCATGTCCTAGCTTCAGCTGTGTGTGTATGCTCAGTCATGTCCAACTCTCATGTGACCCCATAGACTGTAGCCCGCCAGGCTCCTCTGTCCATGGAATTTTCCAAGCAAGAATACTGGAGTGGATAGCCATTCCCTTCTCCAGGGGATCTTCCCCACCCAGGGGTTGAACCCATATCTCCCACATTGTAGGCAAATTCTTTACCATCTGAGCCTGAATGAAGGTTTTACTTTTCATCTTGTCACTTGAGAGCATGTTGATATAAAGGATGCAAAAAGAAATATGCAGCTGTGGTTTGAGGCAGACCACAGCAGAGATGCTTCTGGCTATCACATACTCTCGGAGAGAAAATATGAAGATGGCGACACCTTGTTGATATTTGATAGTTTCAAGCATGAATGAAAACATGGTGGGAACAAGAAAAAAATCAAATAGACTGTACTATTGCTTCCCTCTTGCCTTCTGGAGGAAGACGGTTTTCTTTAGAAACAGAGAGGTCAGATTGATCCTGTGAGATATCCAAGGGGCAAAGATCAAGGAGAGAGGAGGAGGCTGAAACAGCAGAATGGTCCAGGAAAGTTGTGAGCAGTGGGGGAAGAGGAGGTACAGGCCAGGTGGGCAGAAACATAGATGCTATCATAAAGAATACAATTTTGAGGACAAAGATATTCTAAGGGATATTTGGGACTTTCAGCTTTGTGATGGACAGTGTAATTCCCTCCCACTGAAAACACCCTCTGTAAAGATCCACATTCATCTTCCAGGTTTGGGGATTAGAATCGTGTAGCTTGTTTCTATTGAAAAAGTCCTTAAAGAGAGTAAGATTGCCCAGTTATATCAGGGTTATGTGAGTATGGATAATCCCACAGAGGTAAAATTATAAAACAGGCAGAAACTGGGGGCCACACCCTCTGATCCACAGTGAACTTTCTAGAATACAGAGCAGGTAAGAAGTGGCTGATCCCCACGCTCTCTTGTCTCTTAAAGCTGTATCTCTGGGATTTCCCTGGTGGTCCTGTGGCTAAGACTCTGCGTTCCCAATGCAGGGGTCCTGGTTCCATCCCTGGTCTGAGAAATAGATCCCACATGCCACAACAAAGACAAGACCCCATGTGCCACACCCAGACCCGGCACAGTCAAACACACATACACACATCCCAGGTGGTTCCAGTGGTAAAGAACTCGCCTGCCAACACAGGAGACTTAAGAGACACAAGTACAATCCCTGGGTGGGGAAGATCCCCTGGAGGAGGACAAGGCAGCCCACTCCAGTATTCTTGCCTGGAGAATCCCACAGACAGAGGAGCCTGGTAGGTTGCAGTTCATAGTGTCACAAAGAGTCAGACACGACTGAAGTGACTTGGCACTGGCATGTGTATATCAGTTGTATCTATGGAGGGTCCTTAGGCCACACTGAGGTGGAAATGGCACCAGGGCTGGCTTTCCTTCATGTGTGGTGGGCCCCTCTCTGCAGTGCCTGGGCTGTCTGTTGGCAGGTCACTGGTATCATCAGGGAAAGGACAGACAGAGTCTGGGTCAGAGGGTGTCAGCCCCACACCAGGCTCCCCGAGAAGGCTTGCCATGTCAGTAGGATGCCCAGCATTCTAGTGTTCAGGAGACCTGAGCAGGTTTGAATCCTCACACTGCTTCTACACAATCCAGTGCGTGGTGGAACTTAAAGATCATCATCATCATCATCATCATTATTATCATTATTACGGCTCTGGAATGTAAGTTTATGAAAAGACGGAGCAAGGAGAGACTGAGTGAAGATTAAGAGCAACAGATCAACTCGAGGCAGAAGCGGGGTGTCTGAAGTGATGCTCATCCAATCATCCCAAAACTTCCCAGGTCCAAGGAGAACTAGGGGAGCTCAGAGGGTGAAGCCCACTCCCGCACTCCCCTACATGCTCAGGACCCCAAGTCGCCTGGATCATCTCTTTGGGTTTAGCCTTGTTCTCTCCAGGTGTCAAATTTTCTTGGTCTGATAGTTTGGAGAATCCACGTTCACTTTCACATCAGACCAGGGAAGAGTGGACTTGGCTGTCAAATTGGCTTGGTCTGTGACAGGCTCTTAGGTGGGAAACAGTTCCCGGGCCCGCCTCTCTAGCCACTGGTGAAAACAGGAAAGGTAGAAACATAGTGGTTTATGAGAAAACACCAGTAACTTCAGCAGACCCCTGCTGTTCCCTTGTGTGATGTCAGCTGGTCTTGGGAAGAGTCTGCAACTCAGGCTGCCGTGAGTATTATTTCCCGGTTCTAGAAGGGATTGGAGCCTTGAATGGGAGAGAGTTGAAATGACAGAATTCTACGGTTCTTCCAATAAAAGGCCAGTAAATAACTCTCTACTCCCAAGGCAGGATTCAGCTCTAACCACGATGGTGGATTGGGATCTAGGACATCATTGCAGGCTTCCTACCTCTCTTTGGTGGAAAGAATCACCTAGTGAACGAGGCATTTTCTGATACATTTCTAAAGAATGCCAAAGGATTTTCCTTGAGAAGCGACAGACTCTTTGTATAGCTTCCTCCTCAAGCCCTGTAGGGGATCATTGTGATTTATACAGCTCCACAAATCAACTTTATGTTTGCCCTTTGTTCCGAAGTATTATTCCCAATAACAATAAACAAAGACAACAAATATTTTTCTTTAAGAAATACAAGTCTCTGCCAATTACTGTTCATTGTTCAGTTGCTAAGTCGTATCTGACTCTTTGAGACCCCACAGACTGCAGCATGCCAGGCTTCCCTGTCCTTCACTATCTCCTGGAGTTAGTTCAAACAAATTATTTATTAGGCTGTGTTTAAAACACAGGCGTGGTACAGCATTTAGGACAATCCAACATGCCTTTTATAAGCTATGATTTAAAAGTATGAAGGGAGGTAGGGATCACAGAGACAATTCCAGATTCAAATCATCTGCTGCATCTCCTAAAAGCCACAGTAAATTTGAAGAGAAGGATTATCACTTAGCTCTTCACATATAGGTTTCCTTGTGTGAACACGGTCTGTGCCATGTAAACACCCCAGATGTTTATTTATGAACAGGAGGCGAGAGACAGAGAAACACTGAATGGAGAGAGAGCCAGCTGAAGAGGAAAACTGCGGGAATTCACCAGGGAGGGGAAAAAACTAGCTGGAGCCGCCCGCAGAGAATGTGGTCCCCATTAGGGAGCCTGGCCCGGACGTTTGCGATGGGGATGTGGCTCCCCCTTCTGGCCGCTCCTTCAGCAAAGAAAACTCCCGCAATGTGTAAAGCGAACGTTCTATGTGTGTTTTCTATTAGGCTTTCCAGAAACTCATAAATGGTTGTAAACCCCATTGTGCTAATAGGAAGAGCAACATAAATGCTGACTGAAGCTATTAATGCTGGTTGTAGTTCATGCGGTGGACTGAATCAGGCTGAAAACGGGGAGTATTTTTACGGTGACTTTCTAACAGGTTAATTTTAAGTATCAGGCCATAGATTCGGTGGAGTGCTGATGTTCAGACATTTGGAATGAACTTCTCAAGGGGGAGTATAACTTTCTCGGTCATCTATTCCAGAGTTTAGACCTAGAGACTTTGTTTTTCAACTTTCAAACCCCTCCAAACAGGCTGAAATTATTTAACCGCCCTCTGCCTTCTTCATCCTCAAATAGCAACATCTTTTACGTAAGAGTCATTAGCGATTTTAAAAACGGCCAGAGTGCCATCGTAGCTCTCTATTTAAATAATTGTTGGTTCTAGTCATTTTGTGACCATCCTATATTAGATTATATAGTTGGTCCATTCTTTGTCAAATAGGTATCTGTGGAGCGCCCTCTATGGGCACGGTTTGGAACTCTTAGTCCCCCATGGATTGCTGAATTAGGATTTGAGCAGTGAAGCTGGGGTTGCTGGCCATTTACCACGACATATACCCGGTAGTTGTTCAATCAGTATTTGTTGTTTTATGAGTTGATTTGATCCCAGTTTCCTAAATGACCTACCCAACCCTTATTCAACAACTCAGTCTGAAAAAAGTGGAAACCCTTGTTAAACAACCCAGTTAAGCATTTTCCATAATGGACTATATTGAAGATACTGTGCACAGACCACAGGACCAGTTGTCTAGGTTGGTATCCCGGATTGGCCACGTACTGGCTTAACCTCTTGTGTCTCAGTTTCCTCATCTGCAGAACAGATCACAGCACGGTACACTTTAGAGGGTAGCCGTGAATAACACCCGCAGAAGTCTCGGGCTGGTGCTCGCCAGGCAGTCTGTGGTTGTTATGTACAGTGTGTGATAACGTTGATATATAAGGGCCAAAGCTAAAAAACACCTAACAAATTCTTAGAGTTGCAAGGAAAAGGACTGCCAGATAAACATTGTGCTTGACCGGTCCTTTGACCTGAGGAAGTCACACCGGATGAATCAAGTCGAGTTTCTTCGTGCATGTTCAGCTGGTCCTTTCACTCTGACCACAGCTGCACCAGAGTAAGCCTTCTCCTTAGCAGGCATGCAGTGAGACAAACTTAAGAGATTAAGTTGACGCAGGGGTTGCGGATGACCGACACTTTTGCAGAAGTTCCCAGATTCTGCACAATTACACCCTCCTCTCCCTTACTCAGAGCAGATCTCTGGGTGCCCATTGTTGTCCCCCAACATGGATTACATTCTAGGGGGAGAAGCTCTCCCCTTAGCATTATAACTTTTACTAAAGAGCTTTTACTACATGAGTCTTACATCTTCTAAAGTTTGAACCAAGAGTGTCTCAGATTAAGTATGCAATTTTATACTTCTGTTTCCTAAAATCTAAGTGGGGTAGTGATTCAGATTTAGTCAAGCCCAAGGGAGAATTTGAAATAGTATGCCTTTTTTTGGCATGGCTAGATCAGATAATTTCACTGCAGTTTTTTTTTTTAAATCATCTTAAATTGAAAGTGGATTATATGCAAGAGTTCACTTTTACCTTCTTTGTTACCAAGAGAACACAGATTTGTTCAGAGTAGCAACAAGCTGGCTCACAATTATTTTTTTTTCCATACCCCTAGACTAGATGAGGCAAAATGATCAAGTTCTTCCCAACGATATACAAGTGGAAATTGATGGCTATGCTTCTGAGAAAGAAAAGACAAGACACAGCTGGCACTGCCTGGAACTCAGATGTAATGTCTGGAAGTGAAGCAACTATCATGTGACATGAGGATGCAAGTCACACACTCAAGATGGAGAATCAGATGCTCCGAGAAGCTGGATTCATGACTTCTTAAAGAACTACAGCTGCCTGGAACTCTCTCCTCTCTGGACTTTTTGTGATGTGAGAAAAGCAAACACCTATTAAAAAGTAAACATTTATAAAAATTGCTTAGATTAGAGCAGAGCATGGCATATAGGAAAATGCTACATAGGTTTTCACTATGTAAAAATAGCATAAATATTTGATTAGCTTCTGTGATCAGGTTTCTATTATATGCAGCCAAATACAACCTTTGCCAGTACACATATTGCCAATATTTCATTATTACATTATTATTTTAGCACCTGGGGAGTGTCTGGTACTGAACATGTGTTCGTTGTAAGAACAAACTATTCAGTGGGGTTTGAGGAAAGATGAAAGGCCCTAAAATGTAACTCTATACATCTCCCTATGCTTATGCAACAGGCCTGCTGTCCTCAGAGAACCTATGATGGTTCCTTTCTCTGCGTGATGAGAGCGTTTGGTTTCTGGAGGATGGATGCAGGGATTCCATTTGTTTGGCCTGGCGTGCCCTCCTGCAACATCATCAGAGCCAAACGAAAAGCAGAGGCCACCACCAGCCTGCACCCCTCTGCCAAGTGACACAGGCAGAACGGAGACCAGGGCCAGACGTGGGCAGAGTGCTGAGAAAGCTTGCTTTGACATCCCCACCAGGGAAAGAAAACACGGATAACTGTGGACGCAAACGCCAATGGGCACGTGACCATCAGAGTCAGACCTGGGTGCAGGGGCCTGAGAAATCATGAAGTAGGACGCTCTCTCCTGGAACTTTCAGGAGTGGAAGGGGTTCTGGACTGGGGGCACAGATAAACCCATGACTTACTATGATCCAGATCACTAAATGCTTCTTCGACTAGGGGTTCCTAGAAAAATAAGGTGCCCCCTGGTTTCTGGCTGGAAGAACACTAGAATTCAGTCTGGTGTGTTTACTCTTCTGATTCTTCATGACATTTCACCTTTAACACCAAATATAATGTTCCTTGAATGTAGTTACAAAACTGAGAATGACAAGAAAAATATCATTTAAGCCAACACTGCCCCCACCACCACACTGACAGTGTTCGTGAGGGGAACTGTTCAGATATTTACACTCTTATTGATTGGTTTTAAATGAAGTTCTTTTTTTTTTTCCTACCATGAGACTGGATTTAATATAACAGAGGTTATATAACCCTTACATGTTCTCAGCTGAGCGACAGTTCTAGCCATAGAGCATCATCAAATTTCAATGGAAACGGGAGTGTCAGGGATGATCAGGAGAACGGGATAGGCTTTAAAGGTGAGTGTTGGATGGGCTGGGGCAGGAAGCATCCTGGAGGAGATGCTCCTGATGGGAGAGGCAGGGTCAGCCCTTTCATCCTCTCTCAGTAAACAAGCAGGCAGGATCGGAGCATCTCAGGGTGTTTAAGATATGGTTTATTGATTCATTCAGCAAGTGTTTATTGAGCACCTGCTCTGGGCTAGAGGCTGAGCTGGGCTCTGGGGATAATGATGATGAATGAGATACAGGCATCCCATCTCCATGGAGACTGCTGCCTAGACCCTACTTCTCAAAGCTCCCTCCTGTACCAGCGGCATCAGGACCACCTGGGAGTTCTCCGGCCCCACCCTAGACCTGCTGCATTAATATCTGCATTGTCACAAGAACCCTGGGGGATTCAGATGTCCATTCAGCTTGGAAAATGGTCCGGGTAATGAGGCAAACAAAATGAAGTGCCATTTCTCTCTTAAGTCTTAAACATATGCATCTATTTAGCTGATGAGGCATCTCAGGCTAAATTCACCAATAGGCTGGAGCTGGGCTGGGATACCTTCTGGAAAGACAGTTCAAGAGCAGAATTTTCAAGAAAGCTAAACAGACTTGTGGACTCTGTGGGAGAAGGCGAGGGTGGGATGTTTCAAGAGAACAGCATCGAAACATGTATATTATCTAGGGTGAAACAGATCACCAGCCCAGGTTGGATGCATGAGACAAGTGCTCGGGCCTGGTGCACTGGGAAGACCCAGAGGGATCGGGTGGAGAGGGAGGTGGGAGAGGGGACCGGGATGGGGAATACATGTAACTCCATGGCTGATTCATATCAATGTATGACAAAAACCACTGCAATGTTGTAAAGTAATTAGCCTCCAACTAATAAAAATAAATGGAAAAAAAAAAGCGAAAGGTTTTAAAGTCAAATCTCTATGTGGAAACATTGTTTTGTTTTAATATATTATTCTATCTAACCTGCTGATAAATACCACACTGAATTTAACCTCTGGCTTTGATTCTTATGTTTTAGTATCACTCGTTTGTAACAAAAAATTTAAAGCTGAGAAATGCCTCGTTGGTCCTGCATCTGTCGCTGGCTCCATCATGTCTTCTCAACAGTTTACCCATCCTTCAGCTTTCTTTGTGTGAAATGGATAGAATGATGCCCAGAATCCTGCCTGGATGAGACTGAGACATATTTGACAAGGAGGGTTCATAGTTGGGGTGTTTGAAGTTTTGGTTAGAAGGTTTGGCCCACCACCTGGATTTTACATCTTGTCATTTTCAGCCCCAACTCTACCACAAATGGGGAACCCATTCTACAGGCTCATCTCCCCAGGGCCATTCTACAGGTTCATCTCCCCAGGGCCATTCCCCACCAAGAGTCAACAGAGAAGACGGGGACTTTTCTCTCAAAGCCATGTTCCAACCACAGAGAGGGGACTATGAATGAAGTCACCATATAAATCTACTATAACACCCCGGAACAGTATGCTGGAAGACCCCCGTCATGTCTTGTGGCTACTACAATTTTACATGCAAGCACATTCTGTTTCAGGTTAATTGATCTGTGACCCTGTGTATTTAAGGAGCTGTGTACAGTAAGTCCCCTACATACAGAAGAGTTCCATTCAGAGTCAGCCAGTCAGTTCAGTCACTCAGTCATGTCTGACTCTTTATGACCCCATGGACTGCAGCACACCAGGCTTCCCTGTCCATGACCAACTCCCGGAGCTTGCTCCAACTCATGTCCATCAAGTCAGTGATGCCATCCAACCATCTCATCTTCTGTCATCCCCTTTTCCTCCTGTCTTCAGTCTTTCCCAGCATCAGGGTCGTTTCCAATGAGTCCGTTCTTCACATCAGGTGGCCAAAGTATTGGAGCTTCAGCTTCAGCATCAGTCCTTCCAATGAATATTCAGAACTGGTTTCCTTTAGGATGGACTGGTTGGATCTCCTTGTAGTCCAGGGGCCTCTCAAGACTCTTCACCAACACCACAGCTCAAAAGCACCAATTCTTCAGCGCTCAGCTTTCTTTATGTTCCAACTCTCACATCCATACATGACTACTGGGAAAACCACAGCTTTGACTAGACGGACCTTTCTCAGCAAAGTAATGTCTCTGTTTTATAATATGCTGTCTAGATTGGTCATAGCTTTTCTTCCAAGGAGCAAACATCTTTTAATTTCATGGCTGCAGTCACCATCTGCAGTGATTTTGGAGGCCAAGAAAATAAAGTCTCTCACTGTTTCCATCGTTTCCCCATCTATTTGCCATGAAGTGATGGGACTAGATGCTATGATCTTAGTTTTCTGAATGTTGAGTTTTAAGCCAGCTTTTTCACTCCACTCTCTTCTTTCACTTTCATTAAGAGGCTCTTCAGTTCCTCTTCGACTTCTGGCATAAGGGTAGTGTCATCTGCATATCTGAGGTTATTAATATTTCTCCTGGCAATCTTGATTCCAGCTTGTGCTTCATCCAGCCTGGCATTTCACATGATGTACTTTGCATATAAGTTACATAAACAGGGTGACAATATGCAGCCTTGACATACTCCTTTCCCAATTTGGAACCAGTCCGTTGTTCCATGTCTGGCTCTAACTGTTGCTTCTTGACCTGCATACAGATTTCTCAGGAAGCAAGTAAGGTGGTCTGGTATTCCCATCTCTTCGGAGAGTGCTTCATAAGTCTGATTTGCCTAGGTACTCAACTAACACAACTGGCTGTCTACCGCTGCTTTTATGCTTGCTTCCTGACATCCTGGGCTTGAAATAAAGATAGTGTAGTCTATATAGTACTGTACAGTGAAGTACACAGAAGCACAATCACTGCAGAGGATGCACGCACATGACCATGTACACCCAACACGTGACTGGACATGCAAACACAGATTCACATCTTTGAAAGTTTGTTAAGTTGAAGTTTCGTGTGTAGGGGACTTCCTGTAATGGCTCCTACTGGTGCACAGAAATATGAGAACACACACAAGCTGTGTGTGTGTGAGTGTGTGTGTGTGTGTGTATACGTGGAGGGGGAGAGACAGAGGGACAGCCTGAGTTCCCACGTGCAGACTGCACAAGAGGGATCCAGTGCACAGGATGGAGGAACAGTAGCCAGAGGTGAAAGAGCCCTGACCTCATGTTCGAATTAGTCAGTTAATGTTCCTTTATTCCCCAGGCCTTGATCCGAGGCCAGGCTAGGCCAGGCGAGCTCATTCTGGTCAGACGGCGGGAAATTCCAGCACATGGAATGGTGTTGGTGGTCTCGGCTCTGCTGCCGGGAGCCCACACAGCTAACGCGGCTCCCTCCACTAATGAATGCGCCCACCCAGGCAGGACCCTCCCCTCCCGCCCCACTCCCCCCTCCTCCCTCCCCGGGCCTGCCCGCTTCAACAGCCCGACGCCCCAACCGCCTTCCTGATGACTGCCCAAGGATTTGCTCGGGGGGCACAGCATCTGTGAAATTAAGACGGGGCCACATCGGCCTCGATCATGAGCCAAGTCTGAGACCCTTTCTGGATGGGATGCTCTGGGCAAGGGTCCACAGGAGCTCCTCGCCCTCTCCCCGCCCTCCAGCTCTTGGCTTGTAGGACACCCCCCCCCCCCCCCCGACCAGGGGTAAGAAGACAGCTGAGCACCTCTGCAGAACACTCCATGCCTCGGGGGTGGGGCCCACAGAGCCTAGGCTGTTTTTCCTGGTAAGAATGTTAATCAAAGCAAAACGTTAACCCAACAAACAAATAAACAAAAGACCCCTAGTTGGCCCTGTGCATTCAAGGGTGGCCAGGGAAGGCAGCCTGAAGGGTTCCTTTATGACCAGAGGCGTTTTTTGAAATGAGACAGCAGTGACTGCTTTGTGAGGAAGTGGGGAGACAGTCCCTTCGTTATCCTCAGCCCTGCAGTGGTCTGGGGACCACCCCCGGAGCTGCCCTGTGATAACAGCCTGGGCTCAGGCCTTCTTCCCAGTGACTGCCTGTCCTGAACTGGACCACCAGCTATCTTCCTCCAAAAGAACAGCTAGGGGTCCCCCTGTAGAACAGATCTGGGAGCCCGCGGCCAGCTCAAGACCTCTGTCTTGCAGCAGGCTGATTACCACGCACTTTCCTACTCCCAATACTGCTGACATATTGCTTTCGCTTTCTGAGCGGGAGGCTGAATGCGGGAGGTCGTGCCCATCCCCTCAGGAAGGCCTGGCCTCCAGCCTGGGCCCGCTGTGACCTGGGGCCGAGTGCGGGAGGGACGAAGAGGCGCAGGAAGGAAGGGCCCGCGCTGGAAATGGCTGGCTGGGAATAATAAATGCACACACTGGCTTCTGAACGCGGCTCACCACATCCTGGGGAATCTGGAAAAACGCTCCACCCCGCCTCCTGCCCCCCCTCCACCCCCACCCCCGACAGAAGTTGGCTTTCCCGAGGCTACGGGAGACAGACGGGGGCTTTGATAGTAACGGGCTTGTTAGTTCTGGGCTAACAGCCCTCCCAGGCCGCTCCGACTCCTTGCAAACACTTCCCTATTTTAGGTCAAGGAAGTTCATAAAAGCAAAGACTAGAGGTGATGGGAGGGGGAGAAGGCAAGGGAAAAAGAAGCAGTGGATGGCGAAGAGCTTATCAGCAGGCAGCCAGCGACCTCTGGAGGATCCGTGGGGTCTGGGGCACTTGCCCAGCTCTGGGTGCCGAGCACAGATAAAGCAAGGTGTCTTCGAGCCCCCGAAGGAGACCGAGCCTCTTCTGGAACCCCCAGCTAAAGCTGAGGCTTAACCGAGTCCCGGAACACAGAGAAGATGCTTGAAAGTCCACCGGTCTCCTTATATTGAAGCATGATTATCTGTCTCTAAGGCGGATTCCTCCACCTGCCAAAAGAGGGCAGCACATACTTCTGCATTACCCGGAAAGCTGCGCTGCCCAGTCCAGGGGGAGGGTACCCCCGAATCTGGGGAGAACTCCTGAAACGAGTAGCAGAAGCAGTAACAGCCATAGCCTATTGGTGCCTACTGTCTGAAGGGGCTTCCTAGGCGGCACTAGTGGCAAAGAACCCACCTGCCAATGCAGGAGACTTAACAAATGAGAGTTTGATCCCTGGGTAGGGAAGATCTCCTGGAGGAGGGTGTGACGACCGACTCCAGTGGACAAAGGAGCTGACAGACAGAGGAGTCAGGTGGGCTATGGCCCATAGGGTAGCAAAGAGTCAGACACAACTGAAGCGATTTAGCATTATTGTCTGAAGAGCTTCAATGCATTTATTCATTTAATCAACAAGACAGTGCAAGATAAGACACTATTATAATCTCCATATTAGAGACAAGGCAGCTGAGAGGTATAGAAATTAAGGGAACTTGCTATTGTAGCCTGAGACTACCTAACACAGAGCTTGGACTGTTATAAAGCTATAATTATAATTTTAACCCAAACTTTTTGGACTAAAAAATTATAGTCCAAGGACCAAATCGAGATTCAGCCCACTGCCTATTTCTGCACTGCCCTCAAACTAGGAATGATTTTTACATTTTTGGATGACTGGGGAAAAAAAGTCAAAAGTCAAAAGAGAATAATACTTTGTGACCCTGAAAATGATGTGAAATTCAAATTTCAGTGTCCATAAATGAAGTGCATTGGAACACAGCCATGCCCATGTGTTTCCATATTGTCTGTGGCTGCTATAGTGTTCCAGCAGGGGAATGAGCAAGCAGTAGTGACATCCTAGATAGCACAAAAGGCCTAAAACTTTGCTAACCTCTGGAGCTAAGAAAGAGAGCGTTAGTTGCTCAGTCGTGTCCTACTCTTTGCAGACCCCATGGTCTGCAGGCTGCCAGACTCCTCTGTCCATGGGATTCTTCAGGAAAGAATAATGGAGTGGGTCGCCATTTCCTTCTCCAGGGGATCTTCCCGACCCAGGGATCGAACCCAGGTCTCCTGCATTGCAAGTAGATTCTCTAATGTCTGAACCACCAGGGAAGCCCTCAAACTAAGAGATAAGCACTACTTGTTTCCAGGCCAGAAAGACTGACAGTAGAACTGACACTTTATTGGATATGGGGTTAGGACAGACATCCCGGAGGGATCTGGAAGCAATTTTGACCTCAATTCATTTTCTTTCCAATAGAGTAGCCCAAGGTCAAGCAGAAAGGAGGGTTTGACATTTCTCACACACAGCCTCTAGGAAGTAACAGAATGTTAGATTTTAAAAGAACTATGGGACATCTGCACATTGTTCTCACAATCCCACTTCTGGGCATACACACTGAGGAAACCAGATCTGAAAGAGACACGTGCACCCCAGTGTTCATCGCAGCACTGTTTATAATAGCCAGGACACGGAAGCAACCTAGATGCCCATCAGCAGGCGAATGGATAAGGAAGCTGTGGTACATATACACCATGGAATATTACTCAGCCATGAAAAAGAATTCATTTGAATCAGCTCTAATGAGATGGATGAAACTGGAGCCCATTATACAGAGTGAAGTAAGCCAGAAAGATAAAGACCGATAGAGTATACTAACACATATATATGGAATTTAGAAAGATGGTAACGATAACCCTATATGCAAAACAGATTAAGAGACACAGATGTACAGAACAGACTTTTGGACTCTGTGGGAGAAGGCGAGGGTGGGATGTTTCGAGAGAACAGCATCGAAACATGTATTTTATCAAGGGTGAAACAGATCACCAGCCCAGGTTGGATGCATAAGACAAGTGCTCGGGCCTGGTGTACTGGGAAGACTCAGAGGGATCGGGTGGAGAGGGAGGTGGGAGAGGGGATCGGGATGGGGAATACATGTAAATCCACGGCTGATTCATGTCAATGTATGACAAAAACCAGTACAATACTGTAAAGTAATTAGCCTCCAACTAATAAAAATAAATGGAAAAAAAAATAAAAGTAAATAAATAAATAAATAAAAGAACTATGGGAACCACCTTCCATATTTCATCAAGACTAAGATACATGGGGAATACATGTAAATCCATGGCTAATTCATTTCAATGTATGACAAAAACCACTGCAATGTTGTAAAGTAATTAGCCTCCAACTAATAAAAATAAATGGAAAAAAAAAAAAGACTAAGATACACACTTTCTTCACACTTGACATCTTTGAAATCAGACTGTGTCTTACCATCAAAATCTTAAGAAGAGTTTAAGTGAAAGCGTATTTTGTTTACTTGTTTATTTCTTATTGGAAAATACAGCTACTATACTTACAACTAATGAAGGGCAAAAGCTAGAGAGATGACTCAATTGAAGTGTGGGACTCTAAACACACAGCCCTGGGGCCAGCACATCATAGGTACCCAAGGGAGGGATCTTAGGACTTTACTTAGGAAATTAGAATTATCTTATCAGGGCAACTATTTTAGCAGGAGTATGTTAGGCTATCCCACTGTCTTCCATAGTTAGGAAGGAGTACATCTTTGCAAACTCAGTAGAGAGGCCCATCAGTCTTCATAAAAAAAGGATAAGCATGATCCAGCAATTCCACTCCTGAGTATTTATCCAAAGAAAACAAAAATACTAACCCAAAAAGATATCTTCATCCCCCTGTATACTGCAGCATGATCTATAACAGCCAAGACATGGACACAACCTGGGCTTCCCTGATAGCTCAGTTGCTAAAGAATCTGCCTGATGGTAACGATAACCCTATATGCAAAACAGAAAAAGAGACACAGATGTACAGAACAGACTTTTGGACTCTGTGGGAGAAGGTGAGGGTGGGATGTTTCGAAAGAACAGCATCGAAACATGTATATTATCTAGGGTGAAACAGATCACCAGCCCAGGTTGGATGCATGAGACAAGTGCTCAGGCCTGATGCACTGGGAAGACCCAGAGGAATCGGGTGGAGAGGGAGGTGGGAGGGGGGATCGGGATGGGGAATACATGTAACTCCATGGCTGATTCATGTCAATGTATGACAAAACCCACTACAATATTATAAAGTAATTAGCCTCCAACTAATAAAAATAAATGAAAAAAAAAAAAGAATCTGCCTGCAATGCAGGAGACCTGGGTTCGATCCCTGGGTTGGGAAGATCCCCTGGAGAAAGGAAAGGCTACCCAGTATTCTGGCCTGGAGAATTCCATGGACAGTCCATGGGGTCGCAAACAGTCAGACAGCATGGCAACTGTACTTAATAATGCTCTACTGCATATTTGAAAGTTGCTAACAGAATAAATCTTAAAAGGTCTCATCACAAGAAAAAAAATTTGGTTGGTAATGTATAGTGGTGGATGTTAACTAGGCTTATTGTGATGATCATTTTGCAAGGAATACAAATATTGTGTTTCACAAAACTATGTTGTCCACCTGAAACTAATGTAAGTTTATGTGTCAAAGAAAGTGTAAGTCACTCAGACGTGTCTGTCTCCTTGTGACCCCATGGACTGTAGCTTACTAGGCTCCTCTGTCCATGGAATTCTCCAGGCAAGAATACTGGAGTGGGTTTCCATGCCCTCCTCCAGGAGATCTTCCAGACCCAGAGATCAAACCTGGATCTTCTGCATTGCACGCACATTCTTTACTGTTTGGACCCTCAGGGAAGCCCCAATTACACCTCAATTTTAAAAGGAGGGGGGAGGGATAAATTGGAAGTTCAGGATTAACAGATACATACTACTATATATAAAATAGATAAAACAGCAAGACCTACTGTATAGCACAGGGAACTATATTCAGTATCTTGGTAATAACCTTATGATGGAAAAGAATATGAAAAAGAATAACCTATAATGAAAAAAGATCTGAAAAAGAATCTAAACATATATTCTTTATGATATATATTATATGTATATACCTATATCTCTGTCCAAATCACTTTGCTCTATACCTGAAACTAACACAATGCTGTAAATCAACTATACTAAACAATAAATCATTAAATTATTAATTAATTAAATGCCCATTTCATTTAGCCCCATGTTCACCGCTGATGATATTTATGAAGATTGGTCTAGGCCATGCTGGATTTATGCATGGAAACTGCAGAAATGGAGACAGAGTGATTTAAAAACCTGTCTACGGGGCTTCCTTGGTGGTCCAGGGATTAAGACTCTGCCCTTCCAATGCAGGGGTTCAATACCTGGTTGAGGCAATAAGATCCCACATGCCCCACAGTGTGGCCAAGGAAGAAACTGGGAATCCATCTGGGAAGGAGATTAAAAAGAGAGAGAGAGACAGGCATCCACAGGCCACTCCAAGTCTCTGAAGTAATGGAGAGAAGAGGGAAAGCTGGTACCGCGGGCCAGAGAATGCAGGGAGCTTTCCCAGGTCTTCTAGAGAAGATGACGAAGAAGAAGATGGACATCAGATGCAGCAAGGGCAGGTGAAGCGGGGACTGTGAGGGCGGTGCAGCCAAAGGAGAGAGAAGACAGAGGTGTCACGCTGCCACAGAGTCACTGGGCCCAACTCCAGGAGAACGTGAAGGGGAGCCACAGCCAGATGGACAAAGAGAAGGACAAGAACAGCTTTGCCGTGACTGCAGCTCCAGCCCCACGTCAGGAACACTTGTCATTCTCCTGGGGGGCCGGACTGCCTTCATCTGGCCCAAAGGCTGTGGTCCAACATCTGCCTCCAACACAGGGCTCTGGGAGTTGATTTTGCTGTCTCTCTTGCCCTGAGCTTGTTCTATGACACCCCCCTCCCACCCCTCCACACACACACACACACACACACACACCTTGTTTTTCTTTCTCACCTCCTTCTAAAATATGTTACCCCTGTGAGTGGCTATAAAGCCTTTCTGGTTCGAGTGGAGTATACATTTTAAAATAGAAAGAAAGCCCCCAGGATAGACGGAAACAGAGACGGAAATAAGAGAAAGCCAGACTTGAGGTGGCAGGAGGTGTAGCAGAGAAATAGGTGGGATCCGCAGTCTCACATACCCGCAGATACGTGAGAAAGGAATATGGAAAGGTGGGAAGGAAAAGCGGGTAGGCTGCATAGGATCTGTTTGGATTAGACACAAACAGGTGGGTTTGGGACTCTTAGACCTCTTAGCAGAGGAAGAGAGCCCGGTGGATGTGGACTTGTGCACAAGGATAAAGGAAGGAATGTGCAAACATGAACAGACCAGTAGAAACGATGGATGGATTCGCGTCCTTAGTCCACAGGTACGTACATGTCCACTCACTCTCCAACCAAGAAGGAAATGGAGAAAAGTACATGAGGATGTGCCACAAGCCAAAAATGAGACAGTCATGGGGCAGGGATATAAATATATCTAGGGACATGTGATAGGGCTGGAGGAATTAACAAAGGACTTTAAAAAGAGTGAATAAGAATAAAGAACGCAAAACACATATGAGATCCCTCTGTTGATTGTCTGGAACCTGCAGTATGTACAAAAAGTGAAATAAACCAGTAGGTGGATGGGATGAAAGCAGAAAGAAAAAAGAGAGGTTGGGGGAAAAAGAAAGTAAAATATAGTATTTATGCCTGGATTACAATAAATAGCTAAAATGAGTTCTTTGATAGCCAAGGGGTTCAGCAGAGTATGTTCAAACAGCAGTTTGAGGGTAAGAAATGCAAAATGCAAGATGGATATTCAAAGAGAGAAGCCCAGGTCCTCTTATGAGATAACCGAGAAGAGCGGGGGTGACCAGGTAAAGCAAGGTGTCAAAAGAAACCCCTCTAGGGAAGGATACACCCCAGAAGCCACACTGACATCGCAGTGGGCAGAACGCTGAGCCAGTGTGGGGGCCGGGGGAGAGGGGACTTGCAGCTGCTGAGCCTGAGGGTTGCCATCCAGTCTCAGAGGTCTGTGTGCATGGCTGTGTCTATGAGGAAGGTGAGTGAGAAGTGCCAGGAGGGGGACTCACAGACAGGGAAGGCCATGAGGCACAGAACCAGCAGCGTGGATGGAAGTGGCCTCTGCCGGGCAGAGGCAGGATGCAGGGTGAAGATGCAGCTGAGTGCAGAGAATGCCAGGCTTGTTACCGGGCATGCCAAAGGTGAGACGGACGAATCTCGTGCCTTCCCTGCCCTCCTCCACCATCCTTCTGCTTCAGAGCTCCATAAACTTTCAAGGCTGAACAAATCACATAACTTTTCCCTGCAAGGTTGGAAGACAGATGTGTGGGGCCCAGAGCAGGGACTCCCGTGGCCAAATCTAAATGCAGGGCCGCTCTCTGCCATCTCAAAGACGCCCTTCCCTGGGCCACGTGGGCTCCCCGTCTCCTGCTGCACCTCCACTTTCCAAGGGAGAAGGGCCCGTGCTCCTGGTCAGCCTGGCCAGTCTGTTGAGTAGGGTCTGAAGAATGGGCTGATGCAGATGAGAAAGACAGTCAGAGAAGGATGCTGTGAGGATGCGTCCAGAAAACTGAACACAAGAAGCAAAGTCTCCCAGGAGCTGTGCAGTGAGTTATATCACAGATCAAACTTTGTCGTAACGCTTTTCTTCCTCATCTTCATGATCCCCTCACCGCCGGGCCCCCTTCCTCACTTGCTAGTCCTTCTTAATCATCCTTCCCGGCTCCTTCTTCCTCCGGTCCCCTCTGATCACACTTATGTGGGTGATCCTACTGGTGATCCTGCTGGCCCTAGAGCTCCCCTCTCCTCACTCACGGACTCCCTCAGGGACCAGAAATCCACAGACACTCAAGTCCCTTCACATCTGCAGGTTCCAACATCCACGGACCAAGAGAGCAACTGCCTACCTTGGAGAGGAAGAAAATGCATCTAGGAAATGGGAAACAGAATTAAACAAGTCAAAAAGAGACTAACTGGTTGGGAGGTTTGGAATGCTCATTAGGGCTCACGAAGCAAGAGCTGAAGCAGTAGTTTCTGATGCCAGTATTCGTGTTTATCTCATTTTTGCTCTAGGAATAATCAAAGTGAACATTTAAAGAGCATTTACATTGTGTCAGGTGGTGTGCTAAAGGATTCATAAGCATATAATTATGAATAACATGACTCTGCATGACAAATCTTGGATATGTTCTTCATGGCCCTGTTTGGCAGATGATGAAATTGACAGCATCACTGAGTATATTTTAACAGATGCAGAAACAGGCTCTGTACTCCCTGCTCTGTCTTCACACTTTCCCTGCTCCCTCCCCACCCCCGCCAATCTGTGTCCTTTTCTTCATACCAGAACCCCGTCATTGGTTTAGGGGTCACACTGAATCAGTCCTATTTCACCTTGAGACTCTTAACTAATTACATCTACAAAGACACTATTTCCAAATAAGGTCACCCTCTGAGGTCCTGGGTGGACATGGATTGTGGGGACAACACTCAACATATTACAGGCTCCAAACAGCAACAAAGCAAGAGCTCTGAGCATGTTAAACTATTTCCCACGTGTTTCTCCTTCTTCTTGTCCCTAAAAGGCCACCCTCCCTGTGGTACCTCTTCACGTACCTCTAATGACTACCTTGCCCACAAGGTAAAATCCAGGGTCCTCCCCACCTCCCCTCACCACCCCGATTGCCACTGCCAACTCCAGATGCTTCTCCTGGTCTCTGTCACTGGAGTCTTCTCACCCTCCCCACATCCTCCACCCTGTGCTCCCCGTCAAATGACCCCCCTGAATCTTTACAACCCGGTTGGAATCCCTTAGGAAGCTTTCTCAAATGACCCAGAGGTAAATCCTTGCTGCTCTGAACCCCTTGGGAGATAACTCTTTTCTCTGCTCACAGGCCAACTAATCAGCCCTTCAGACTCCCCTTGATGAAGTCATCACCCACCTCTTGTCTTGTTATCTTTGCGAAGGTAAGCCTTTTCTTCTGCACGAGTCAGGCCTCAAAGACTGGGTTGGTGTCTTTTTCTAGAATCTAGTTTTGTGCCTGGCACCCCCAGGTCTGCAGGAGCTGTCACTGAACCCTTTACTTTCCCACTGCACCAACAGTTCCTGCCAAAAGTTCTCTCTCATCTCACGCGTGGCTGTCTTTCCTGGTCACCTTGGTCCAAAGAGGGGCCTTTCTCCTCCGGGCTCGTGGAGCAGTTAGCTCAAAGGTGGTCCAAGCCAATGGGCCACCTGGTTTCGGGATCCATTGTATGATCACCTATTGTATATTCAATTTCTCACTCATTCTTGAAGATGCTGGAAGTGCTGTTCAACCAATCACTATTCATTTACTCATTCATTCACAAAGTTTTTGTGACACCCTTGCTCTGCCTGGCTCAGGGCTAGGCTCCATCTCCCTATTCAGGGGGCCAGCAAACTTCCTCATCCTTCTTCCTTCTCCTCCCAGGGACTAACACAGTTCTTCAAGGGTCACACATTCTCAATGGGACAGTGCTATTCAAATCACTTTAACTCATGCTAAAGGACCAGGTCAAATGAGGGATTAAAAAAATGCTATCAACTTATGCAACTTCCCTGGCAGTCCAGTGGTTAAGAACGTGCCTTCCAATACAGCAGACGAGGGTTCGATGCCTGGTTGGGGAACTAAGATCCCACATGCCTCGGGGCAACTAAACTGAAGAGTTGCAACTACTGAACCCACACGCCACAACCAGAGAGAAGCCTGTACACTGCAATGAAGATCCCACATGCCACAGCTAAGGCCTGATGCAACCGTAAATCTATCTATCTATCTATCTATCTATCTATCTATCTATCTATCTATATATATATATATATATAAACACTTCCAACTTAGGACTTCCCTGGTGGCACAGTAGATAAGAATCTGCCTGCCAGTGCAGAGGACATGGGTTCGATCCCTGATCGGGGAAGATTCCACATGCTGCAGGGCAACTAAACCCAGGGGCCACAACCTCTGAATCTGTGTGCCTAGAGCCTGTGCTCCTCAACAAGACAGACCACCAATCTGAGAAGCCTGAGAGCTGCAACAAAGAGCATCCCATGCTGGTCACAGCTAGAGAAAGCCCTTGAAAAGCCACGAAGAGCCAGGGCTCAAACCCCTCTGAGAAGGCAGAAGAGGCCACCAAGCCTGAGCTCTGTGGCCAAGGCCCGAAGTGAAGGGGCGAGCGGAGGAGGAGCCCTTCCCTGGTGGCTGGCGGCCCGGACGGTGCACAATCGCCTGCAGTGTGGGAGACCTGGGTTCGATCCCTGGGTTGGGAAGAGCCCCCGGAGGAGGGCATGGTAACCCACTCCAGTATTCTTGCCTGGAGAATCCCCATGGACAGAGGTGCCTGATGGGTCACAGTCCATGGGATCGCAGCGATGAAGCAGCAGGAAAACGAGCCAGGCTTTGAGAAGAGGTTCCCGGCATTCTCTGCACTGGCGGAGGCGGAGGCGGGTGGGGTGTGCAGAGGGTCAGGCTCTGCCTTGAGCGGTCACCATAGTGGTGACGGCTCTGTCCCACCACGGCCTCTGGTCAACCCCCTGAGAAGTCTTTCAGCGACCAGACAGCAGCTGCAATGTGCTCTTCTAATCAGGACTTCAGCGCACAGAGCAGGGCTGTGAACTGGGGAGAAACGGACAGTAGGATTCCTAGGTGGCGCCGAGGTAAAGAATCCGCCTACCAATGCAGAAGATGCAAGAGATGCCCGTTTGATCCCTGGGTCAGGAAGATATCTCGGAGGAGGAAATGGCAACCCACTCCAGTATTCTTGCCTGGGAAACCTCATGGACAGAGCAGCCTGGCAGACTACAGTCCATAGGGTCACAAAGAGCCAGACACAACTTAGCGACCAAGCCATGCATGGCCAAGGCAGGACCCTGTGCGCAGTGTATCATGATGTGCATTAAGGCAGGCTCAGAACGCAAACAGCATCCCTCTTCTGATGCCACAATAAGGACCACCGGCCTCTTTCCCTGCACTGGCCGGAAAGCAACATCTATCACCCTCTCCGCTGCATCAAGAGGCCTCAGAATGAACAAATAAAAGCACTGGTTCCAGGTGCTTCTCTGGTGAGTATCTGAAGATGCCCTGGGCAGGGGACAGCACCAGAGGTGGGCGGCTGGGTGGAAGGGGGCCACTCACCAGCGTTGCTCTGCTGCTTCGTGTTTTTGATGTAGGCGGAGAACTTGGCGAAGATGTCAATGCCTGCCGTGTTGGATTCCCGATGTTTCGCAGCCAGTCTGGGGTACCTGGAAGGCAAGATGTGTTCTCAGGTGAGTGAGAACTCGGAAGTCCTTTAAGGGAGAGCCTCTTTCAGTCACCTCATGATGAACAACACTCTTGTCTTCAGCAGGATCTATAAGTCTTTTGAGGTTTCTCCAACCTATTCTGTAGGGAGGGTGGGCACTTGTACCCCTAGTTCAACGACAGTGCCAGTGAGTGGGCAAGGCAGTTGTTAGAGGTACGGGAAGAGTCACATAGGGAGGGTGGTCTTTTAGGGACAAGAAAGAGGAAAAGCACATGCGAAACATTTAAACATATTCAGTGATCGTGCCTACTTGCTATTTGGAGCCTGTAATATGTTGAGTGTTATCTCTACAGTCCGTGTCCACCCAGGACCTCAGAATGTGACCTTATTTGGAAATAGAGTCTTTGCAGATGTAATTAGTCAAGAGTCTCCAGGTGAGATAATACTGATTTAGTGTGGTCCCTAAATCCAGTGATTGGTGTCGTCATTAAAAAAAAAGCAGACACAGAGCTGGGGTGGGAGGAGGGGGCATGTGAGACCGAAGGGGGCAAACTTGTTTGTAGCAGAATCCATGGCTTTGACTCCATTGGTGCCATCAAAACAAGCCATTCTGATTTTCAAAAGATATTATTTCACGAGCATTTTACATGAATGGCCAGGCAAGAGTGGACGGAAGTGGGGGAGGGGCAATTGCTTGACCATCATAATCACTAAGTATGTGGACCTTTGTGATCTTTGGGTGAAGAGTGGACTTCCAGCTGTTTGGCTACTTTATGTTTAAAATGCAAAATTCTTTTTTTTTTTTTTTTTTGGTTTAATGTTTTAAATAATTTGAAGCAAAACACCTTTAACAAGTATTTGTTTTTCCTTCTTCTTCTTCTTTTTTTTTTTTTGTTCTTTCACTGACCCATTAGCTAGGGCCACCTACTCCTGGACCATGTTGAGTGACTGTTTAATTTCAGATCCTGACATTGGACGAGTCTTCCAAAAGTCACTGGGTTCAGCCGTCTGCCCTTGGGCAGATACGAGGCATTATCGCCCTTGTTTTACAGGGAAGCAATTGGAGACCAGAGAAGTTAAATGACCATTTGAGGTCATTTATTATTTGAGGTCATTTGAGGTCATTATTTATTATCATAGATAATAAATGGTGAAGGGGCCATGAGAACCTGGTTTCTGGGCGCTGGAGCAGCGATCCTCTCACTTCCTCTCTTCTCTGATATCTGTAAAAGCTTACTTGTACTGAGTGCCCACTCTGTGCCAGGCACTATTCTAAAGCCTTGCCAGATTTATCATTTATTCCTCACAATTCCACTGTTACTGTCATTAGCTTTCTTTCCCACAGGAGACAAACAAGGTGCAGAGAAGCTAAGTAATTTGTCTAAGCTCAGGAGACCAGGCGTCAGAGGCAAGACTCCAACCCAGGCACTTTCACTTTGGAAGCCCAGCTCTTAAGGTCCGTGTGCTGAGGCCTCTCCTCTGCTGTTTGCCCCCAAGCCACCAAACACTCCTGGAGCTGGGCTGAGCACCATGAAGGAACTGCCGTCAGCCACCAGGGGGCGCTCTGCGCAGGTTCTGCACTCATCTCCCCGAATACACTGGGAATTACCAATTCATCCGCTCTGACTGCAGACACGAAGCGATTGTCCCTACCAAATGCTAGGTAACCTTCCAAGATGAGGGAATTTAGGATTATCCGTCCCTATTTTGGCTTTCCCACATAGAATCTTAAACTGAATGTCTTAAATTATTATCAATACATACAAAGTACTCCTTGTTTTTGCTTGATAAATAATAAAAACAGAAGGGACTAGATAATGCATTTTATATTTGGGTTTGTTGGTTGTTTTTTTCCTGCCATCACTTGATCAGACTTCCACTCATCCAACCATTTCCTCATGACCAGTGTGGGTCAAACATGAGTGGGTGGTACCAAATCCAAGTTGGGTGACAAAGGGCCATGTGTCCAGGGAGAATATGCTAGTTCCATCCTGTGTTCTAAATAGTATGAGAGATTGAGATTTGACTTTATAGCATAATGTCCCACTTGAAGACTGTCCTGGTAGGAACTGTACCTTCAAATATTAACCTCACAGATTTTGGTAACTAGACTTGGGGCAACTACTATTCGGGATGTTAAGTACTTTTATTTTAGCTCCATATTTACACTGTATTTTAAATATGCAGATGAGCAGGTTCCAGGGTACCTTTTGTTTCTCTAAAAGGCTAACAAATAGTGCTTTATCTATAGAAATATCTTTGAAATAAGATTGTAATGTGATCAGGTGACAAAGTGATGGGCAATTTCTCTAACTCAGGGGTGAGCCTGTGGGTCAAATCCAGCCCAACATTTGTTTATGTGGCTCCCAGGAGCTAAAAATAGTTTATACACTTTTAAATGATTGAAAATATCCAAAGAAGGATATTATTTTGTATGTGTGAAAATAATAAGGCATTCCAATTTCAGTATTCACAAATAAAACGCAGCCGCATCCATGTATATATGTATTGTCAATGGCTGCTTTTGGCTCCCCTGGGGGCTCAGCTGGTAAAGAATCCACCTGCCAATGCAGGAGACTCGGGTTCAATCCCTGGGTCAGGAAGAATTCCCTGGAGAAGGAAATGGCAGCCCATTCCAGTATTCTTTCCAAAAAGGCTGGGCGACCTCACTCATGGAAATTTCTCTCCACTCTGTTTTTAAGATATCTTATTTCCAAAGCATGCATTTTAGATATGCACTTAAGCTTCATTCTGGGAAGTGAAACAGTTGGCCATTCATCAAAACAATTTTTTTTTTTTATAAATAGTGGCAAAAGAAAAGATATGATTGCAGATGGAAATGCTCTGATTGGCTGAGAGTTCCAACTGACGTCTTACCATGCCCCTGAACAAAAGAACAGCGTGCAACTAAACCAACATGCAGTCATGCCAGGGGTTAGGCCCTGTCCCTGGCATTGGGGATACATTGGAGAAAAAGAGAAGACAATCATCTCGTCCTCATGGGGTGACCTCTGCGGATTCCAGAGCCTCTCCTGGCAGCGTGAGTGTTGACCTTGCATTTCTTAATGAGCTGAAAACTGGAAGGCTGTCCCCTCTCTCCCTGACCTCAAACTCCATACAGTAAGCCCCCTACATATGAACCTGCCAGTTGCAAACTTTCAAAGATGCAAACCTGTATTCACATATCCAATCATGTAAGTTAGTTCACAGCCATGAAATCAAAAGATGCTTACTCCTTGGAAGGAAAGTTATGACCAACCTAGACAGCATATTGAAAAGCAGAGACATTACTCTGCCAACAAAGGTCTCTCTAGTCAAGGCTATGGTTTTTCCAGTAATCATGTATGGATGTGAGAGTTGGACTATAAAGAAAGCTGAGCATTGAAGAATTGATGCTTTTGAGCTGTGATGTTGGAGAAGACTCTTGAGAGTCCCTTGGACTGCAAGGAGATCCAACCAGTCCATCCTAAATGGAGATCAGTCCTGGGTATTCATTGGAAGGACTGATGCTGAAGCTGCAACTCCAATACTTTGGCCACCTGATGCGAAGAGCTGACTCATTTGAAAGGACCCTGATGCTGAGAAAGATTGAAGGCAGGAGGAGAAGGGGATGACAGAGGATGAGATGGATGGATGGCATCTCTGACTCAATGGACATCAGTTGGGGTAAACTCCAGGAGTTGATGATGGACAGGGAGGCCTGGCATGCTGCTATCCATGGGGTCGAAAAGAATCGGACACGACTGAGTGACTGAACTGAACTGAAGTTAGTTCACATGTCTGGCACAAATAGTCTGTGCATGCATCTTCTATAAGTAGCTGTGCTTTTGTGTACTTTACAGTAGTGTATAGAGGAGAGTATCTTTATTTAAAGCCCAGAATGTTTGGAAGTAAGCATAAAAGCAGCAGTGATATAGCTGGTACTGCTAGCGAGTGCCAGCTATTGTATCGTACTACTGTACTTTTCAAGGCACTGTATTGTAAGAATAAAGATGTTTCATTATTTTGTATTTGTTTTTTATGCATTATTTGTGTGTAAAGCATTACAGACCTTTTATAGTACAGTACTATATTGCCGACTGTGTCAGTTTCATTCCTAGGCTAACTTTGTCCAACTTACGAACAAATTGGACTTGTGCACAGCACTCCCAGAAAGCAACTTATTCGTATGTAAGGAACCTACTGTACTTTCAACCACTATGCCATCCCATCTTTGGTACTGAGGCTGCTGCTCCACCTCCCAAAGAACCAACAAGAACCTTCGTGATTATCACTACTGTGAAATATCCATAGACATGTCTTAAAATAATGAACTCAAAGTGTGTTCCACTTTGGCTTTGAGCCCTGTTAATACCTGCCTGACAGCTGACCGACTAAATGTAACCGACATTACATGTAATGTCGACATTACATGTAACCGACATTACATGTAACCGACATGTAACTAGTCCACTAGTTCCCTCTCCTGAATTTTTACCTCTGTTTATTTTAAACAACAACCAGCTCCGGGAAAGTGCTTTGAGAAACTCATGGAATCACAGAACTTCTGCTGAAAGGCATCTTCAGAGATGAGGGAATGGGGACGGTCTGAGAGGGGGCAAGGCTTGCCCAAGGCCATACAACAAGCACTGTGGAGGAGGGAGGCCAGACTCTGGGGTCCTGACCCTCACTGATGGATCCCGCTAACTCGGGCCATTCCACCAGGAGGAAAGGCAAAGGCCAGCATGTCAACTATAATCCCAACGCTTCCCTGTGGAGCATTAACTGGGTCAGTCTAACCAGGGGGATGGAAGCGAGTCTCATTTAGAAACTACTTGAGACCTCCTGGATTCCTCATTTTGACACCAAATGCTTTGTGGAACCAAATGTAATCTTTTAAAAAGATTGTTGGAGTGTTTGTATGTGGGTTTTTTTTTTTTCTTTTTCCTTTAAAACATAAAACTAAGGGGAAAAAGGCTCCCACAAGTTCTTGGCTCTCTGGCAGCTTTAACAAACAGTGGTGTGATGAGAAACACATGCCCACTGGAGCTTGCGGAACAGAAAAGGGGGTTCTGCTGCCCCCTAGAGAACCAGGAGGCTGGCCTGCCCTCCTCCGGGGCCTCGGGACACGGGCCGCCTGACCGACCTCCCAGTTAGAGGCGGATGACTTCGCTGCGGGCCGAACAGCCGGTCTCTCCTTGTGCGGCTGAACGACTGGCTTGCTGACATTTCTGGGAGGTAATTAAGACACCTGCCCCAGCCTGACCCACTCTAAGGCACCGAAGGGACACTCCGGGGGGCTCCGCAATAGTTGATGGTCTCATCCCTAGGACCCACCTGGGTAGCCTTCTGGAGTTGTGCGTTTTAACAGTTTTGAGGTTCCGCTGCCTGGGTTTGGTGGATTATAGGGTCTCTGATATGTCAGGAACGGACTTAGTAAAAAGCTCCTACATACACTGCAGTCCGGAGGCCTGCATCCAGAGGGCCAGATGAAGCAGAACTCAGGAGAGGTGGAGAGGGGGGGAGGAGGCAGCATCTATGTCCTGCACTGCTTAGCCCGATTTGGACCATGGAAAACTTCCAGTAGCTGATGATACGGTGATGAATCTGATGACGGCCCTCCTCTGGAAGAATCTGCCTGTACACACGGGCATATGATTCTCGGGGGGTCTCATGGGCCTTTTTGGTCCCATTAGGGATGTAGACTGGAGAGTCCCCCCCAAAGGCACTGCTAGATGGGGGTGGAGGGAGCCTGGCTAAGATGGGCGTGAAGGGTCATCCTTTCCCAGGGGAGACAGTGGACACTGATAGCAGGAAAAAGACTCCATGGAGGGGTCACAGGGCATGACTGGCAGAGCCAGGAGTGGACCTGAGGCCTCCAGACTCAGCCCAGCCCTGCACACTTCCATCTACTGGGCTGGCTATCCATCCTCCCACTGTTCCAATTCCCCATTCTCTACTGGCCTTGATGGAAGCAGGCACTCCCACAAGCAGGTGTTACTTCTAAAAGGGAAAACACTAACTTCTTGGTGGACATTCCCCTCTGGGTCTCCTGGGCAAAGTCAAAACTCTATGTAGTTACCGAAAATAGCATTTATTTTCTGTTGTTGCATCTCAAATCAGCGCCAGCCATGAGGTTAAGTCCCAAGGGATGGAAGATGGAGCCTGAGCCTCTGGGGGTCCTTTCAGCACAGTGGTTGGCTGGTGTCCCATTCAGAGATGTGTGTGGCTAAGCTGGGTGTTCCAGGTGAGGCTGATGGGCTGATTTAATCAATTCATTTATTTTTCAAGACTTTTGGACTTGAGACAGCTTTCCATGCTCAGTATGAAAATAAACTGTCCTAACGGGGATGACCAAGAATACACTTTCAGGAAGAATGTGCAAATGGTTGAGGCTTAATCAGATCACAATGGTTGAAAGTGTTAAGTCACTCAGTGGTGTCCAACTCTTTGTAATATCATGGAATGTAGCCTGCCAGGCTCCTCTGTCCATGGGATTCTCCAGGCAAGAACACTAGAGTGGGTTGCCATTTCCTTCTCCAGGGGATCTTCCTGACCCAGGGATTGAACTCAGGTCTCCTGCAGTGCAGGCAAATTCTTTACCATCTGAGCCACTCCTGGAGATCCTCAATGTGGATGACAAAACACTTTTAGGAAGGATGTACAAATGGCCGAGTCTTGATGAGATCACAATGAGATCACAATAAATTTAACAGTGATTTGACAGATGTGTGACCTTGGGCAAGTTACTTAACCTCTCCAAGCCTCAGCTTCTCCAGCTGCAAAATTAGGATACTGACAGCACTTAACTTTCAGGGCACACCATGTGAGGGCTGTAGCAGCCCCAGTGGCCTAATGGGTAAGGCACTGGCCGTCTAAGCCAGGGATTGTTGGTTCTAGTCCCACCTGGAATGGTATGATACAGGCTTCCCTGGTGGCTCAGATGGTAAAGAATCTGACTGCAGTGCAGGACACCCAGGTCTGCTCCCCGGATCTGGAAGATCCCCTGGAGGAGGGCATGGCTACCTACTCCAGTATTCTTGCCTGGAGAATCCCATGGACAGAGGAGCCTGGCGGGCTACAGTCCATAGGGTCGCACAGAGTCAGACACAACTGAGAGAATGTTTCAGCTTCAAGTGAGGGCTATAGCGATATCTGTAAAAAACAAAACTTTAAAATCAATGCAAAACGGTCATCTTTCTTGTCAGGCCACTTATGTCACCTATTAAAGTGAAAGTTGCTCCATCATGTCCAACTCTTTGCGACCCCACGGACTATACAGTCCATGGAGTTCTCCAGGCTAGAATTTCACCTACTAAGTATGTTCTAAAATCCCTCCTGCCTCTCTGCTCCCATCTCACTGTCACCGCCTGAGCCCAGCCTTCTTACCTGTATGTCTTACCTGGTACGTCACCAACTGGCTCATCCTAGTTGATTTCTAGGAGCTTCCATCCTCTGCTCTCCCTATATTCCCCCATCCCCCAAAGAACCTGAAAATGGACTCGACAACACCTTTGCTTAAAGCTTTTCAGGGACAAGCCTGCAGGATTAAGTTTGCGCACGTCTTCCTCTGTGTGTGTTAATAATACTATTGCCCCGGGTTCTCTTTTTTCTAAAGGTGATTGTTTGAATCTCTGATTTCAGTCCAAGTACAGTGCACATGTCTAGTTTCCAGCAGCTTTTAGGATTTCAGGGCTCTTCTCTCCTCTTTCCCATTAGAAGCAACTTACCTTAGCTCTGGTCTCTCCCCTCCCTGACCTCGTTTTCAGAAGTCAAACTGCTTTCAGTCCATTTTTTTTTTTTCATGTTTAATTATGGGCTCCAACCAGACAGGGTCAGATTTATGGATCTTATTCATACGTTGGTGTGGTTTTAAGTCATGGGATTACCTCTCTCCTGGCTGACTTTTCACTTTACTTTGTCGACCTTTCAAAACTCTTGTTCTGCCATGAAGGAGCCTCTGCCCCACCTCAGGCAGAGGGGCCTGGAGAGAAGACGTGTTTAGGGGGCATCAGCTCTAGGGGGTTGGGCTTTGTAGTGCAGGCTGGGGACGGGCAACCCTCTGGGGGTGAAGAGGGCTGTACGGGACTCTCTCTTTTCAGAGAGAGGCCTGAGCCCTGAGTCGATGAGGCTCTTTTGGAAATCTACTCCTGGGATCTAGAGAAGCACACGGAACCCTCCCTGTCATTAGCGCCCGAAAGAAGCAGCTCATTACTTTTCAGGGGTCAAAGTCTCCTCCAGGAACTCCTCGATCTTATTGACGTCTGTCTTCACATCCCCGTTGAATGTCAGGAAGGGTGGATGGGTACCAGGGGCGAGGTTGTGCAGGTCAGCAGGCTTTCTGCAGAGAGGAGAGAGCAAGGTTCAGGGGGCGGCTTATACCAGGGCACTTCATGGACATGGAGACCTGGGGTGTATCGTTCATTATGTATCGTTTGCAAAAACAAAGCTGGAATGGGACGTAGGGCAGAGAAGGGTGGAGAAGGTTCTGGAAGAATGTGGTGTGATATAGGAAAACCGGCCGATGGCATTCAGTAATAGGAGCAAGACAGGATGGACTTTGAAAAAAGCAGAGCCTGATCACAGGTGACTATCTAAGCTAGAGCCAAGCTTCCAATACCCAGGGCAGAAGTTGGGGTTTGCTTTCAAAAGGTCCTTCACTTATTTGCTTAACAAAAATGTATTAGGCAGAATCCCGAACTTTGAATATTCACGAATTCAGTCATGCTTTTCCACTAAGAAGGATATTCTGTGTTCTTCAAGGTTTGCACAAGAGGAAGGAAGTGACGCTGTGTTTGACATGGGTCCTTATTCAAGGCAGAAGGTGGGAGCGGGGATGGAGCAAAGAGCAGGGAAGAAGGGCCAGCAGATGGATGGAGGACCTGGGGAGACAGAAGACTGCACAGCGGACAGAGGGAGGAGGAGAAATCATGATGGAAACTTCCCGGGGCAGGGCTGGGACATCAGAGTCACCCCAAACCCTCTCTCTGAGAATGCACACTCCTTGTGGGAGGCAGGCGTGGGGGTGGGAACAGTAGAGAGAGGAACCAAGAGAGTAAATAAGGGGGAAGAGGAGTCTGTAACGAAACACATTCCTGGCGTAATCAGCCTGGGAGGGGAAGACAGGAATTTCAATTAAGGTGTCCCTCCCGCGTCCATGCCCAAACACACACTCTCCAGCTGCCTTCTGGGGCACTTGGAACTCCTCAGACAATTGACACTGCAAGCACTTCTAAAATCCAATTTCCTTAGTCCCTGTGTTTACTTCGTATGTGTTTCTCCTTTTAGACAATGGAAGGACATTCTTTACCTTCTCTTCCTGTGTTTTAAAGGCTTCCCTGGTAGCTCATATGAGCTCACCTAAGGCAGAGATGGGCTTCCCAGGTGGCTCAGTGGTAAAGAATCCACCTGCCAATGTAGGAGACTCAAGAGACACAGGTTCAATCCCTGGGTCGGGATGATCCCCTGGAGTAGGAAATGGCAACCCATTCCAGTACTCTTGCCTGGGAAATCCCATGGATAGAGGAGTCTGGAAGACTACAGTCCATGGGGTCACAAAGAGTCAGACATGACTGAGCCTGCATACACACACACACACACACACACACACACAAGGCAATGATGCTTGGGTTCTCAGCAGGGTGGGAAAAATCCATACTGATTTTATATTTCAGCAATGAACTCTCTGTGGCTTAAAGATCCAGAAATTATTTAAGTGTTAGTTGTTCATTTATGTCTGACTCTTAGAAACCTCATGGACTATAGCCTGCCAGGCTCCTCTGTCCATGGGGATTCTCCAGGCAAGAGTACTGGAGTGGGTTGCCATTTCCTCCTTCAGGGGACCTCCTTGACCCAGGGATCGAACCAGGGTCTCCTGCATTGCAGGCAGATTCTTTACCATCTGAGCCACCAGGGAAGCCCTGGTAAAATTAATAAGGATGATTTTTTTTTTTTCTAAGACTCAGCAGAACAATATCCTTTGGAGTCTGGCATCCTTCTGAGGTACTGCCTGCGGTTGCTATGGTCCAATTCACGTTGCCCATGGATATTGGTCAGGGGAGGCCCCGTCTCTTTGTTGACTCTCTCAGCAATTAAGAAATTATACAGTTAGAACTTAATTACCTATTGCCAAGTCTAACTTATGGATCATTTAATATACATCAGTCCTCCTTTCCTGACTGGAGGTCAAGATGATGCTAAGAAGAGCTGACACAGGTGGTATTCTTGCTACCAGCCAGCACAACACTGAATGCAAGCGGTCCATGGCCTGCCTCCGCAGATCCTCACGATAGAAACAAGGCACCACTGCTATGCCCATTGTACCAGTAAGGAAACAGATTCAGGGAAGAGAGGGTAACTTGTTCAAGGATACTCAATTCATGGTGGAGCCAGGATAAGAAATTAGTTTTGCTGGGAATTGCTAAACTTCACTGTATCAAGCATTTAAAAAGTTTCTTAATTCATATATATATATATAATTCATATATATATATAATTCATATATATATATATAGTTCATATATATATATATATTTTTTTTTTCTCCCAGTAAGAAAGTCTCCTTATCTATAAAACTGGAGTCCTGATACTTAACTGGCCTACTTGAAGGGCGTTGGCAGGACTAGATGTGATAACAGAAAGGAAGGAGCCTCGTAAGGATCTGAGGAATGCTGGGGTGGCTGATCCACAGCCAAACACGAGTCCACGTTTACAGATGATACTCCAAAGACCGCCTCTTCTCCACTAAAGGAAGCCAATCCTCCCAACTGTACGAAAGTCAGCTCTCGCAGACACTGTCTGCATTGCGTGTGTGTGTTCATTCATTTGACAGAGGTTAGCTGGGTCCCTGAATGAATGAATTAGCTGCTATGATGGATACAAAGAAACTTAAACATGATCTCAACCAGCCCTTGAGGGATTCAAGGTCTCACGTGAATGACAAAACAAACTTCGTAACTGATGAGTCCTAAAGAGCACGGTATCTGAACCAAGGAGACGGGGTTTTTGGTGAAAGCCCCTCCAACTCTAGATGGGCACCTTAAACAAGCCATTTAAATGTGTGTCTAGGTTTCCTCAAATAGAACAAAGAAAAAAAATCACACTTTATGTGATTTTTTAATGGGAAAGCAGGCTAATGGTAAAGCACTGGGACTGTAGCTATCATAACCTGGTGAGATGCAAACTGATGGAGTCGGGCAGCAGGGACCATAGATGCTGGGTGAGTCTGGGGGAGAGATATGCCTGAGAGTAGCGGGGTGGGAGGGGCAGGCTTCCCAGGAGAGAGGGCTGATCCTGGGAGTCGGGCACCATCTCTCCACTTGGTTAAAGGATTATTTTAGGGAAAATATCCCAAAGGATTGTTTTAGGAAGAATATACTTATGATAATACAAAGGATGATCAGAGACAGATCAGAGACAGACAGACAGAACCCGGATGGATGGACAAAGACGCTGTCTAACCAGTGGTGGGACCTGGACCAAGTATGGGCTTTGAGAATAGACAGGAGGGCTTGGAAGTAAGCAACAGCACAGTGAGAGGGTGCTGGGTTACTGACGGACAATGAGGACAGCAAGAGGAGGAAGCCGGAAATGTTTCAGTGCCTAGAAAAACAAAAGAACAAGGGAATTCAGGTTTTTGGGGGAGGGGACTTCAACTCAAAGGGAAAATGAAGGTACAAGTTTCAAACCAGATATTTTAAAGTGATGATAGAAAATGCAAGTGGAAACAGCAAGAAGAGGGCAGGGGTCTCGGTACAGAATAACTGACATGAAGGTGACAGGGAGAGTGGGCTAAGCTCACGGAGGAGGAAGATGAACACCGGGAGAATGCATCTGAGCCAGTCCCCATTTAAAGGGGAAGCAGAGGAGAGAGGAGAGAGGCAAGAAGGAGAGAGTGTGGCTCGTGATGGTGAACGATGCCTGAATTTTAAAGTCATTAAAACTGCACTTCAGAAGGAGAATACTAGCAACACTCCATCCCAGTCTCTAATCCAGAGCTCTCACACTAAGGACTTCTAAAGATGGGAACATAGTGGGAGAAATGGTCTGGATCTTAGTTCCTTGGAAACCCAACCTCTCACACCTGGAGTCTAGCTGGGGTCCCCCAGGATGAGGGCATTAGTATGATGGGAACGGCTCACTCTGGATTTTCAGATGTCCATGCCCATCTCTGTGCCAGACACTCAGCCACGATACCCAGTGCCCAGTCCCTCCCTCTTCCTTGCAAATTGGGACTTGCTCTGTCCCAAGGGTGATGCTTGTTTTCCCAGCCTCCCTTTTAACTAGGGGTCTGGCCAAAGAGGTGTGAGCAGGAGGCAGCTAGAAAGTTTTCACCCTCCTTCATGGATGATCCTCTGTTCCTACAGCGAAACCTACTGCTCACGAATGCACCGTCCTTTACCTTTTCAGATCCACCGTGGTGACATTGAACACAACTCCTTTCAGCCAGAGGATCATAAAGAGGCGCTGAGAGAAGGGACAGTTGCCAATGCTTTCCCCATCGATTCCAGCCTAGAAAGAAAAGCACAAGAGTCCTGAGTTGACTTGTGCACATTAGCAAGAAGGCATATAGCATTCTAACAGCTAGATGCCGTTTGAGCAGAACTAAGTCCATGCTCCAGCCTTCCTTTAGAGTTGACTTTTAATATTTATCATTGTCTTCCTAATGTAGGGTGACACTTGGCACAGGGTAAGGGCTCAATAAACCCTGTGGGACTGAACGTGAGTTTCCAGCATGGTGATTATGCAGGCTCATAACTTTCTGAAACCATTGAACCCTAGCATCTCAGAGTAAAAAGAGACCTTTAATATCACAGGAAAAGTGTTGTGAAAAGTGTTAGTTGCCCAGTCGTGTCTGACTCTTTGAGACCCATGGACTGTAGCCTGCCAGGCTGCTCTGTCCATCCATGGAATTCTCCAGGCAAGAATATTGGAGTGGGTTGCCATTCCCTTCTCTGGAGGATCTTCTCGATCCAGGGATTGAAGTCGAGTCTTCCACATTGCAGGCAGATTCTTTACTATCTGAGCCACCAGGACACCCCTTAATATCACATAATCTGATACCAAGAATGTTGGACCAACTTCTATACTTCTGAGTAATCATCTTATCTATACTTGAATACTTCCACTCACCAGCAATTTATATCTCTCAAACTAGTCCATTCTGAGGACAGTTCTAACCATCAGAAATGTTTTCCTTCTGTTATATTAATAACCTCGCCAAAGTATGTTCCTCTATAGTTTATCCTCTACCCTTTGGTCCTTGCTCCATGAGGATGTCATGAGTATAGATCCTCAGGTTTTGACCTCTTTCTATCTAATCTGCAGGCTCAAGATTTTAATCAATGTCCCACTTACTTCTGACTACTACTTGACCTTGTGTCAATAAGCTACTCATTTGTTAAATTATTCTCTTGAACAGTGAATACATATTGGTCATGTGCAAAGCACTGTACAAAGGGGATTCAAAACAGCATTTACTCAGGAGCTTAGGACCCTCTGAGGTGTGGACTAGGGGATGAGACAGGTACACACAGATAATCATGGCAGACAGCATTAGTGAGGACCTGTGTACTCCCGCTCCCCAACTTTCCCCTTCTCAGTACCCTCCTCAAAACAGAATTTTTTTCTCTGAAAGGCAAGCCCACTTTTACATCTGAGTGGGCTGCAGAGATGTGAATTTTATAGAGTATGTTTTCAATAAACACAGGAAGAAAAAGGTTGGAGAACTGATTTCTGTGTGATTTATTTCCACTGAATGGTTTATTGGCTCCAAAATGGTACCTAGAGGGAGAAATCACCTACTCACTCTGTTTGGGGTTTCCCTGGTGGCTCAGTTGGTAAAGAATCTGCCTGCAATGCAGGAGACCCAGGTTCAGTCCCTGGGTTGAGAAGATCCCCTGGAGAAGGAAATGGCAACCCACTCCAGAATTCTTGCCTGGAGAATTCCATGGACAGAGAAGCCTGTTTTACTGGCCCCAAAATGGTACTTGGAGGGAGAAATCACCCATTCACTCTGGTTTTTGTTGTTGTTGCTTTAGGGGTTTGTTGTTGTTGTTGTTGTTGCAGACGTCTTTGTTTGTTTCAGCTTCGAGGGATGTGGGATCTCAGTTCCCTGACCAGGGATCGAACCTGTGCCTCCTGCAGTGGAAGCTCAGCCTTAACCTCCGGACTGCCAAGGAAGTCCCACCCACTCACTCTAGTTTGCCCTTGGCTACCCTGGCAACTGTGGCCTCATCAGGACCAGGCTCCACCCACAAGGAGGATATCTGGAGGAAAGTTGAAAAGTTGACAACAATCCAACCAACATCCTGGAATGAAGGCTTACTAAGACTTCTTTTCTTTCTTTCTTTTTTTGAAAAGAGAAGGAGAAAAAAACTGCCCTCCGAGCTCAGCACATTATTTTTCCCCTGCAGCTTTGTTTGCTGGGGGCTTGGGGGGGAGCAGATGTCTTCTTTCATCAGCCTCAGGCTGTGCTTATTTCTACCTGGCCCATCATCCCCAGCAGAGGTTCAGGTTTATAATGGAAAACTGGTGCCTTTGCTGGTGTTTCTTGTAGGTAACTGCTATGAAATTACAGTTATTTCACCTTTCTCTTAACTCTACCCTGAACCCCATCCTTATTCAGTTCTCACTTTCCTTAGTGCTGGAAACAGATCCACTCTGAGGGTTTCAGAGACCACAGGCTTGGTTATAGAAAATCAGAAAGGTGGAGGGCATAGGGCAGGCGCCACCCTGACCACAGGGCTAACGTTACTGATAAAGCCACATTCAGACAGGCAACTATGGATTTAATAATGACTGGTGCAAAACTTGAGTTGATGACATCAGTTCCCTAAAAGTACCCATTTGACAGGTTCTTAGTCCCTTAAAACATCCTGACAAAAGAATTTTTCCCCAGGGTCGGTTATGATGTAAGTGACAAGCTGAGAATTCAAAAACAAAAGCCACACACTCTTATCTGTTTTTACCTCTGGTGGTGAGGGTGGGAGTGGGGATACTCATAAGAGAATCGAAGCAGGAACTACAGAAATATTGGCATTCTTATTAGCTGGACCCAAAATTCATACAATAATGTTAATAATACCAATGAATATCTATATTGTCAGGCAATGTTCTAAGGGCTTTTCATATATTGCTTTTTATTTAATTGCATTATCATGAATAATAAGCTCTCTGTTCAATTCAAACCTTTTATTTTTATTTATTTATTTTTGGTCGCATCACCTGGCATGTGGGATTAGTTTCCCAACCAGGGATTGAATCTGAAGCCCCTGGATTGGAAGCACAGAGTCTTAACCACTAGACTGCCAGGCAACTCCTGCTTTACATAACATTATTAATGTATTTATTCCTCACGTGAAACCTGTGTAGTGAGATAGTGTTGTCCTTTTACAGACATGGGAGCTGAGGGGGAATTACAGAGAGGGGACGTCACTGGCCTGAGAGTCCCTAGGATGAACCCAGGCAATCTGGTTCCAGACCCAGAGCTCTTACCCGCCATGCGTGGATCCATCCCGAGGACCCAGCCCAGACAGGCAGCACGGTCACCCAAAGTCATGGAGCAGGAGGTGAGGGAGCTGGGGATGTCTGATACATCCCAGATTGCAGTCAATATGCCACAGCTCTGTGGGCTGAAGAGGCTGGTGGCAGTCACAGTTCCCCCCATGTCCACTACTGTCTTGTCAGGATTCTAGATGCAGTAAACAAAAATTGCCAAAAGACCAAGAGAAACAAGACACAAGGGGTCTGTCTTACTGTCTCTGCACCTCTCTTTCAGCTTCACTGTCCCTTCCCTTCTCTTGTGCTGGGAACACTTAACATGAGATCTACCCTCTTAAGACATGTTTCAGGGTGCAAGGCAGTACTGTTGACTATCCAGTGCTGTAAGCGGCTCTCCAGCGCTTACTCACTTTGCTCAAATGAAACTGTATTTCTGTTATTAGGAACTCCCCACTTTCCCCTCTCCTTGACCCTGGCAACCACTTTTCCACTTTTTGATATTATGACTTTCGCTATTTTAGTTACTTCATATAAGTAGGATCATGCAGTATTTGTCTTTCTGTGATCAGTTTAATTCATTCACCATAACGTCCTTGAGATTCATCCATGCTGTTACACATTTTAGAATTTCCTTCTTTTTTAAGGCTGCATAATATTGGGAACAGTGGCTGACTTTATTTTTCTGGGCTCCAAAATCACTGCGGATGGTGATTGCAGCCATGAAATTAAAAGACGCTTGCTCCTTGAAAGGAAAGTTATGACCAACCTAGATAGCATATTAAAAAGCAGAGACATTACTTGGCCAACAAAGGTCTGTCTAGTTAAGGCTATGGTTTTTCCAGTAGTCATGTATGGATGTGAGAGTTGGACTATAAAGAAAGCTGAGTGCAGAAGAACTGATGCTTTTGAACTGTGGTATTGGAGAAGACTCTTTGAGAGTCCCTTGGACTGCAAGGAGATCCAACCAGTCCAACCTAAAAGAGATCAATCCTGGGTGTTCATTGGGAGGACTGATGTTGAGGCTGAAACTCCAATACTTTGGTCACCTGATGTGGAGAGCTGACTTATTTGAAAAGACCCTGATGCCGGGAAAGATTGAGGGCAGGAGGAGAAGGGGATGACAGAGGATGAGATGGCTGGATGGCATCACCGACACAATGGACATGGGTTTGGGTGGACTCCAGGAGTTGGTGATGGACAGGGAGGCCTGGGGTGTTGTGGTTCATGGGGTCACAAAGAGTCGGACACGACTGAGTGACTGAACTGAACTGAATATTCCACTGTGTGTATACATCAGTTTTTTTATCCATGCCTCTATCAAAGGACATTTAGGCTATTTTCATACCTCGGCTATTTAAATACTGCTAGAGCTTCCCTGGTAGCTCAGACGGTAAAGCGTCTGCCTACAATGCGGCAGACCCGGGTTCGATCCCTGAGTCAGGAAGATCCCCTGGAGAAGGAAATGGCAACCCAGTCCAGTATTCATGCCCGGAAAATCCCATGGACCAAGGAGCCTGGGGGGCTACAGTCCATGGGGTCGCAAAGAGTCAGACACAACTGAGCGACTTCAGCTCAGCTTCAGCTCAGCTCATAATGAACACAGGGCTTCCCAGGTAGCACTAGTGGTAAAGAACTCCCCTGCCAATGCAGAAGACATAAGAGACATGGGTTTGAGGCTCTAGGTCAGGAAGATCCCCTGGAGAAGGGTATGGCAACCCACCCCAGTATTCCTGCCTGGAGAATCCCAAGGACAGAGGAGCCTGGCAGGCTACAGTCCACAGGGCCACAAACTGTTGGACACAACTGAAGCAACTTAGGACACATGCAGGCATAATGAACACAGGATTGCTAATATCTCTCTCAGATTCTGATTTCAATTATTTTAGCTGACTTCCCAGAAGTCGGATTGCTGGATCATATGGTAGTTCTATTTTTTACTCTTTTGAGGAACCACGACATTGTTTTCTACAGTCACTGCTCCACTTAGTATTTTCACCAACAGTGTGTGAGGGTGCTAATTTCATCCTGGCCAAGACTTGTTGTCATTTGTTTTTCCTAGAATAGCTATCTTGAGGTGAGATCTCATTGTGGTTTTGATTTGCATTCCTCTCGTAATTACTGATATTGAGAATTCTTTTTTGTTGGCTGTTTGTATGTCTTCTTTGGAGAAATATCTATTCAAGTTCTTAGCCTGTATTTCAATTGGGTTATTATTTTTTTAGTATTGAGTTGTTCATTTTCCTCTTTTCCTCCTTCCCAACTAACCAGTCCTGCGCCCCATATAAACCATTTGATAAACTCATGGGTTAAATGTGGTATGCTTGTGGCAGCCACTTGAAACATCAACCAAGAACTTGGGGGGACTCAGGGGGAGCCCAGGCCCTGAAAAGTATGTGAAAAAGTCCAAATGGACTGTGGTTCAAAGAGGCTCTGAGCAATGGTGGCTGAGGTAGTCAAAAACATGGTGAACTGGGTTGAATAACATTCCCTCCCAAATTCATGTCCACACAGAACCTGTGAATGTGACCTTATTTGGAAGCAAAATTTTACAGATAAAATCAAGTCAAGACGAGGTCATGTTGGATTCAAATGGGCCCTAAACATTTGGGCACAGATAAAAATGTCGTATGAAGATGGAGGCAGAGACTGGATTGATGTATTGGCAAACCAAGGACAAGGATGGTCAGCAGACCCCAGAAGCTAGAGGAGATTAGGGTGGGGTCTTCTCTAGAGATTTCAGAGACAGCATGGCCCTGCTACCAACTTGATTTCAGACTTCCAGCCTCCAGAACTGTGAGAGAATACATTTCTGTTGTTATAAGCCACCCAGTTTATGGTCATTTATTTTGGCAGCACTAGGAAATGAATGCAAACAGTGGGGTCAAAGGAGAATGGTGTACAGCAGCTGGCAAACTTCCCAAGTTCATCATTCGGCTTTTCCATGGGCCTCACGTGAACACAACTGCCAGCCAGCTCTGACCCCAAAGTACTGTCTCTTCCCTAGGCATAGTAAATTATTTACTAGTACGTGGATATGCTACACTATGCTTTGCTATATTATACTGTATTATTAATACATTCTATATCACCTAAGCTGTAATAACACAGAAACATTGGTACTTCCCTGGTACCCCAGTGGCTGAGACTCAGCACTCCCAATTCAGGGGGCCTGGGTTCAATCCCTGGTCAGGGAACTAGATCCCACATCGCACAACTAAAGATCCTGCATGCCATAATGAAGACAGAAGCATGCCACAACCAAGACCTAGTGCAATCAAAGAAATAAAAATAAATATATTTTAAAACCATAAACCATTATACATTATGTAATACTACATATAATAGTAATGGCAGGATGCAATTATATGGGTTGTATGATTATACATTATATGTTGTATGTCAACTAAGTCATATTACATGTTATGACATAGTCTCCCACGCTATATGGTAAGCTTGGCTAATGTTTTATTCACGTTGCCTTCAGCAGCAACAAGCCCAGGTACCTAAAACTGAGTGCCTCTTAGAATGCATGAATGTTGAGGGCAGGATGATATTACTCCATTTTTATGATTTGAGTATCTTAAAATTTTTATGTGGGCCCTTTATTTTTTTTTTCCATTTATTTTTATTAGTTGGAGGCTAATTACTTTACAACATTGCAGTGGTTTTTGTCATACATTGAAATGAATTAGCCATGGATTTACATGTATTCCCCATCCCGGTCCCCCCTCCTACCTCCCTCTCCACCCCATCCCTCTGGGTCTTCCCAGTGCACCAGGCCTGAGCACTTGTCTCATGCATCCAACCTGGGCTGGTGATCTGTTTCACCCTAGATATACATGTTTCGATGCTGTTCTCTTGAAACATCCCACCCCCGCGTTCTCCCATAGAGTCCACAAGTCTGTTCTATACATCTGAGTCTCTTTTTCTTTTTTTGCATATAGGGTTATCATTACCATCTTTCTAAAGTCCATATATATGTGTTAGTATACTGTAATGGTCTTTATCTTTCTGGCTTACTTTGCTCTGTATATTGGGCTCCAGTTTTACCCATCTCATTAGAACTGATTCAAATGAATTCTTTTTAACGGCTGAGTAATATTCCATGGTGTATATGTACCACAGCTTCCTCATCCATTCATCTGCTGATGGGCATCTAGGTTGCTTCCATGTCCTGGCAATTATAAACAGTGCTGCGATGAACATTGGGGTGCACGTGTCTCTTTCGGATCTGGTTTCCTCAGTGTGTATGCCTAGAAGTGGTATTGCTGGGTCATATGGCAGTTCTATTTCCAGTTTTTTAAGAAATCTCCACACTGTTTTCCATAGCGGCTGTACTAGTTTGCATTCCCTATGTGGGCCCTTTAAAGAGCATCCTGAGAAAGAAACTTGAGTTGCTGAAGGCATTATAGCAGAAGATTATGGTACTAGACCCACCTCTGCCTCTGATTCACCCTGTGACCTTGAGTCTCAATCTTTGCACTTATAACTTCCAGCAATTTTCTAAAATCAAGCAGCTAATGGAAAATTATCAGCTTAAGACAGCACTTTTCAAACTCTTTTGGTTTCAGAATCCTTTTGTGCCTTTTAAGATTATTGAGGATACTACAGAGCTTTTGTTCATGTGGGTTATAGCTATCGATATTTACTGTATTATAATTAAAGCTAAAACAGATTTATTTCCTCATTCATTAAAATATAATAAAATGACAAATATATTACACATTAACACAACAGCATATTTTAATATAAAGAGACCATATATTTAGCAAAAATTTAGTAAGAAGAGTGGCATTGTTATATTTTTTACAAAATCTTTGACTGACTTAAGAGAAGTCAGCTTCTGCATTCAGTATTTTTCTATTTGTTTGGAGTCTATGAAAAAAATCTGGCCTTAGCCAGATACATAGTTGGAAAAGGGAGGAGTAATTTAATAGCCTTTTCAAATAATTTCAGATAACTGCAAGTATTTTTCTTTTATACCATACCGAAACTCAACAAGTGGTAGTTTCTTAAAAGTTAGTTGATAGGTGGAATTTGAAACCCTATCAATGAAATTCTTCCATTCTCCTAAAAAGAAATGAAATTCATCTATCTTGCAGTTTGAATGGATCTTTTACTCATGAATGGTTTTGTCACATCACAAATTCATCATTTTGAAAATAACATTTCACAGACTAAATCTTCCGAATGGTCATACATTTTCTCATACGATAGCAAAATATCTCATTCGGTAATATCGCCACCAAGTTCATCAGAAAAATTTAAGCAAGGAGAAGTTGTCAAACTCCTAGCGGCAAATACCTACTTCCCAGTATTCTCATTTTCTCTTCAAAGTTTGTCTTTTATTGTTGGCAATGGATACCGCCAGCTGTTAGTCTTGAAATGACAAGCTCATTTCCTTCCTTTTCCAGGAAATGTCTGGAAAAACCATGGTTTGTCTTTCAGGCAAAAACTGTTCTGTGAGAGAAGCTACTGGTCAGCTCAACTGCACAGGGACCTCTCCTGAGACAATCACTGTGCTTGGCAATGCGGCCAAAGAGCTAAATATGCATTTCCCATTTCATCCACCAGAATGTTTAAAAGATACGTACTCACGGACTGAGATTTTAATTACATTAGATAACTTTAACAGCTTCGTCAAAATCATTCATAAATGAGACCGGCTCTTTTCTTTTTTTTTTTTCTCTTCGTGTATGACAACTCTACAGCACTTCCTTCATTTGCGCTAAAACCCCAGCAGATTTTACCCACAATAGAGCAACCTGAGGGAGAAATGATGACTTAAAAAATAGTGTGTCCTCCCAGGATCTCTGAAAGGATCTCAGGGACCCAGGAGTCTGTGAACATTTGAGACCTGTTGGAGTAAGACACTCCACAAACAGACCAAGATACATAGAGCTCCAGACAATAAAGGGAAGCTGATAATTGCCCAAAAGTCATTTGTGGGCACCAAGGTCCAGAAAAGAGATGAATGATTCAGAGAGGACCCCAAAAGAAATAGCGGGATGAGGAGAAATGACATTTAAACTGGACAGATGCTGTGTCACTTATCAATTTATTGTTTCCCAGCTCCAGAGGCACCCTTCAATAAATGTTGGGTGAGAAACAGTGGGAATTCCTTTCAGCATTTCTAAAGTGAGTGTAGAGATAGGATTTCCCAGGAGAGATCATGGGAGGGACCCTGCAGAAGAAGGGGCTCTCCTGATGCCTCTGCTGTGGGCTGCGGGGTCAGGTCTCCAGCCTCAGGCCAGGAAGTGATCCCTCTGGCTCCTGCAGCCTCATCCTACTGATAACCTTTCTGCAGCCCTGTGAACACAGACGTGAAAGCCCCCATGTCGCCTGCAGACAACCTGCCTGTGGTCTAGGCGGCCTCACAGATCTGCTACTTACTCTGCAAGCCCCATGTGGCCTGAAGGTCCCCTGTACCCACCGGTCTCTGGATCCTTCTGTTCACCTAGGCTCCCATTGCTGATCATCTGCTTTCTTCTTGAACTCAGGAGGGTGGCCAATTGCTTGGCTAGCAATTCCAAAACAGTTCTGGCCTTGTCAGAAGAGTGAATTTCTATGCTTTCTGTGGGGCTGACCACACCTTCTCCAGTGAGATTTGCAACCCTTCCAAGTCTGCCACCCCTTGGCTATTCCCTTCAGCTCTAGAGTATATCATATAGAGTGTCCTTATATGTAATGGTTACTCTGTTATCATAATTAATTATTGCTTTATGTTAAACTTCTCCCACTAAAACCACTGTGTGGGTTCTCTCTGGTTCTGATTGGACCCAGACTACAACAGATGCTTAAATGTCTGATAGCTCAAACAGGAAGATTTCTAGGCTATTTGACTATCCCTTAAAAAAAAAAATCCCACAAAATTAAGTTCTAAATGAGGTCAAGAAAGAAGCCTGAATTTTCGCCAAAGAAATTAAATGCCACATTTCAACTTTCTGTTGCTTTCGCCTATGAAAACTGTCCCTTAGGACTTAAGTAGTTAAACATTCTTTTCAAGTTTCAGATAAAAAAAATTCTATAGCAGTGGGGTTGGAGTTGACTTCAGACATAATATGATCTAGCTCTTTCTTTTTAGTTGTAAGGAAATAGGCCCAGAAAGGTTAGATGTTTTGCTCATGGTTGTACAGCCTGGACCCATGGCAGAATCAAGGATATAATTTTTTTTGCTGTGCCATGCAACTTGCAAGATCTCAGTTCCTTGACCAGGGATTGAACCCAGGCCACATCACAGTAAAAGCCTGGAATCCTAACCACTAGGCCACCAGGGAACTCCCAGGGATATAATTCTTGATTCCTAACTTTTCTCTAGGCTAGTTATTCTCTTATAGGAAAGAATGTTGAAGTGACAAAGATGACAGGAAGAGGACTTTCTTTTGATATAAAACAATTCATCTATATAGCACTAAAATGATTCATATCAAATGGAAGAGAAAGAATTTTTCTTTATAGTATTTACTTTCTACATAGTATTTGGATCTGCCCACTTTCTTCATATAAGTCATATGGTCTGACTTAGTATGATCATCTTTTTAATACCAAATGTTCTGTCATTCCAATCATTTGGTTGGTCAGCCTCTCATGAATAGAGATGAGACCTGGTGATTTGTGGTCCACTCGAAGAAGGTAAGTTCTACCCTAAAAGAAACAACATTCTTTTTCTCAGCAGTCACATAAGGCTTAACTCACTGGGGTCACTCTAGGCATTTTTCATTCAATTGTTGTTCTGTGTTTAGTCACTAAGTCATGTCTGACTCTTAGAGACCACATGGGCACGCCAGGCTTCCCTGCCCTTCACTATCTCTCAGAGTTTGCTCAAACTCATGTCCACTGAGTCAGTGATGACATCCAACCATCTCATTCTCTGTTGCCCCCTTCTCCTCCTGCCCTCAATCTTTCCCAGCATCAGGGTCTTTTCCAATGAGTTGGCTCTTCACATCAGGTGGCCAAAGTATTGGAGCTTCAGCTTCAGAATCAGTCCTTCCAAGAAATAGTCAGGGTTGATTTCCTTTAGGATTGACTGGTTTGATCTCCTAAACAGGTAATAAGTATACATTTGAGGCTTCAGAGATTGTCAGCATTTATCTGAAGTTGATTACAAAGGCTAAATAAGCTCTATGCAGAAGGCTGCCTGTACAATGTCATATGAAGAATTTTAGGTGTATTGGTCAGGGATCTGCAGAGAAATAGAACCAACAGGATTTGTGTGTGGATAGAGCTAGAGATAGAGATAAAGACAGAGTAAGAGATAGAATTGTCTCCATCTGATTGCGGAGGAAGGTGAGTCTAAAACCTTATGGGCTATGTCATCAAGTTGGAGACTTAGGGAAAAGTCACAGTTCAAGTTCAAAGACAATCTGTTGACAGAATTCCCTCTTCCTCGGACATTGTCAGCCATATTTCTATTAAGGCCTTCTACTGACTGGATGAGGCCCACACACAGGATAGAAGGGCATCTGCTTTACTCAAAGTCTACTCATTTAAATGTGCATCTTATAAAAAAAAAAAAAAATCTGCCTGGAAGCAGTCAGCACAATATTCGCCAAATACCTGGGCATGACAGCTTAGCCAAGCTGACACACGCAAATTAAACATCACAACAGGTGAATTTAAAAATACTACTTGAGACAGGTAACCCATCAATTTAGTATGTGTCATCAACACCTTAGCTCACCAGATGGTTTTTATAAACAGTTGAACATATTTAAGTAAATATCCCCTCCCAAAGGAACTTGTGGGCTCCATGCCCAGAAGGCTACTTGGCTCAAGTGTTTGACTAAGAGAACAGGGTCCAGAGATACCCTGGACCTGAGTTACCAGTCTGTTTTGACAATGGCTTTGGGCCCAAGGCTGCCTATAACTCAAGGAGCTGAGTAATATTACTGGGCTCAAGCCCTCTTGGGAGCGACCTGCAGCCTGCCCTGAGCTTTATGACCTCTGCACCGAGCCTGTACTCACCCTTCTGTTTGTACACACACCCTCCGAGAAAGAACTGCCCCCTCCAGCCCAACACCACGCCAATGCCCCCTTTCTCCAGCCCCTTCTTTCCATTTCTATGTGTTTTCCTTCTTATTGTTTCATGTTCAAACTATTCGAACAAGTGACTTGGTTTCTCAAAATTCTTGCCAGTCCTGCTTCTATTTAACATCCTCTTTTCTTAAAACGTGTGTAGCTGCATCAGGTATTACTTGCATGCAGGCTCTCGTTTCCTGACTAGGCATCAGACCTGGACCGGCTGCACTGGGAGCGTGGAATCTTAACCTCTGGACCACCAGGGAAGTCCTTTAACACCTTCTTATAAAACTGTTCTCTTTCAGCCACTTTCTGGGACTAAGCACTTTCCCTCCCTCCCTGTTTCCTCCTTGCCTTCCTCCCTCCCTCCCTTCCTTTTCCTCTCTCCTTGCCTTCTCTCCTTCTTTCTTCTCTGACTTACCCCTACCTGGCTTTTCTCTTGTCACTGGAACTGATGTCTATCTCCTCCTCTTAAAACTCAGCCCCCTGCCACCTGCCTTGTCACCTGCCGCCTCTCACACACACGCCATTGGTGTAGATCCACGGGACCCTGAGCTCAGAAGGGCCCCACACTTGACTTAACGCTCTGTGGTTGCTGTCTCGAAAGCCTTTAATCATTTTGAATGAAGGATGCTGCCCCTCCACGTTGCACTGGGTCCCACAAGCTGACAGTGGTCCTACACGTGACTCTTCTATTTCTTTGCTGACACCTTCCTCTTCCTAGCTTTTGCCCTCTCAGCTAACAGTTCATCTCCTGCTACATTTGTACGCTCTTGAGAACTCATCTAGTCCTGAGAACATGATTAACCTCCCTGAGACAGCAAGAGCTCTGGCTTTTAGGCCCATAAACATACAGTTTACGCTGAGCTTTTAAAAAAGGAAAAGGAAAGAAAAGGAAGAATGTTGAAATGCTGCAGAGCTTGCCTGGCTTAATCCTTCCTCTTTACTTCTGTCTCTCCTGTCCTGTCAGTCCAGTGTTAACGTATTACCATAGAATTCACCTCATTTCAGTTAAATAGGTCTCCAGTTACTAGATACCTGAGGTTTTCTTATTAGTAAATCAGACTTACTAATTAGTAAGCATTTAGGAATATTCCTATTATTGCGGTTTAATATCAAATGATCTGTCCTTCCAATAATCTAACTGGTAAGCCTTCAACCAGCATGGATGTGACTTGGTGACTTGATTTGGGGATCTCATTTTATGAAACCCTAGGAACCCAGGAAGGACACAAGAAATGTAAGTTTGATGGGAAGGAAATCCAAAAAAAAGAGGAGATATATGTATATATATAGCTGGTTCACTTTGTTGTAGAGTAGAAACTAACATAACATTGTAAAGCAACTATACTCCAATAAAAATTAATTAAAAAAAAAAGAAATGTAAGCTTGATTGCCCTGATAAGTCTTCCAAGTGACTCCAGCATGCTTCAGAAGACAGAATGATTCTCATTCATATCATAAACCTACACCAAGCCTTAGAATGTCCCAAAGTCCAAATCCTCTGTTTCTGAGTTTGACTCTTTCTGCTACATTGACCCCGGGTGTAATATTTAACACAACTATATTCTACTGCCCTAGAGGCAGGCTTGTATCCTTGACTTCACAGAGTTCTGTGTTACAGTGTGAAGGGCTGGTTGTAGAGCTGGGCAGATCTGGGTTCAGATTCCAGCCCTGATATCAAACAGCTACTGTGGCAGATTTTATTTTTCCAAAGTGGCTATAGGACAATTTTCAGTCCCATGGGCTCTCCAGTGGAAAAGTCTGTATTTTCCTTCTTGAAACTGGGTGGACCTTTGTGGCAGCCTAGATGAACAGAAGAATGTCACAATATGTGACTTCTGAGACCAGGTCATTAAAGGTGAATGACAGACAGACTCTGCCTGGCTCTCTGCGTCTTCTTCGGGAACTCAGCCACCATGTTGTGAGGAAGCCCAGAGCCCATGAAGAGGCATCACGGAGGATTCCGGCTGACATCCCCAGATAAGGTTTCAGCTGACAAGTGCCCTCAACCACCAGACACGTGAATGAGTGAGATTTCAGATACTTCTAATTCCCAGGCTTTGAACTGACCCAAATGTCAACTAGTGAGTCATTCCCACCAAGCCCTGGCCAAACTGCAAGTTCTTGAACAAAATAAATGCTTCCATTGTTTCAAGGCACTGAGTTAGGGTGGCTTACTATCCAGCAGATAACTCACATACTCACTTACCCTCAGGCTCCTTATCTACAAGCTGGGGGCAAGAAACATATCCCTAGAGGGGCTGTTTCATGACTCGATGATAATATGTAAAAAACATGATGTTGGCTATTGTCATGAGCACAGAACACAAACATTTAGGAAGAGCTTGTTAAACATTGCTATTTGTGAAATGCAATGCCTTAGTAAAGAGTCAGGAGATCTCTCTTTGATGCCACAAATATTCAACAATACCTCCGTGTCCAGGGTTTTTGGTGTGGAGCAATACATTCAATGGAGAAAGCAAACACAGGAAGAACTATGGCCACTGTCCATCGGCCGGAGATAAGTATTCCTAAGCCAGGGAAGGATCACACTGACCATGAAGGGGAGAAAGGAAAGTGATTCATGTTTGGTTAGTTGTTGGTACAACCATGGACGCATGCACAGCAACGTTCCACCACCAAACAATGTATTCAAGTAGCTCAGGAACCAGACTCAAAGGTGTATAACTCCAGGAAAATGGATGGATGAAGCTGAGGAATCAAGTCTGTGACAGATTCCTGGCAGTTTTCTGTAGAAGCCCAGTAGAAACCTTTGTGTTCTCTGAATATCCAAGAACCTTTGCCACAAATATCGATGGGACCATCATGCTATTCTTTAGGCCTGATTACGGCTGTTCACGCTTGGATCAGGAGATCTGAACGCTGGAATTCTTCCACCAGAAATGCACCACGGCGCAGGAAACCAGAGAGCAAGACAAACCTACAGTCTCAAATAAACAGAACTCCTTCCCACATGGGTTTAATTTGAAGACGACGTCCTCTCACTTAAGCCTCCTCTGGAGGATACCAGTCCTAATGGAGGAAACATGCCTTCAACTTAATTAGACCATTGTCAGTTTTGCTTTCCTCCCTTGACATATTTTTTTATTATTCAAGATGCTATAGGAATTAGTTCCAGCTTTTGATCATGCATCCATTCCCCCTTCATTCATGGAATGAGCCCACAATGCCTATAATCGTCATACAGAATGAGGGTATATCTCAATACTGATTCTCTGACAAAAAGAATGGTGTTTGGAATCCTGTGACAACAGAGATTCTGCCACTGTTCCTCATCCTGCCCTCCACTCTGGTTGTCTGCATGTGGATTTTTTTTAAAATTTGTTTTAAATTTCAATTGTTTTGCCAATTATCTTTTTTCAATTTTATTTATTTATTTATTTGGCCATGCTGCATGGCATGGGGACTGAATCAGGCCCTCCCTTCCCCGGCAGTGGAAGCATGGAGTCTTAATCACTGGACCACCAGGGAAGTCCCTGCATGAAGGTTTTAAATTGAGCATCTTCATATCACAAACTGGTCTGCAAAGACTTTAGAGAAATCACAAAATCTGTCACCAGGCCTCTCTGTTGGGTTCAGTTAGCTCTCATCTATCCAAACCTGTCAAATAAGACAGGTTAAAAGCCTCATGGCACTAAAATCGAATCTGAATCATGAGATTTACTAAACAGGGTCAGGTAAATATCCAGGGCCCTTCTGGAACACTCTTTGCAAAATTAGTGTTTTAGGTCAGTAAATTATTATTTATAAAGCTTGAAAAGTCTATTCTAATACTCATTTAATCATGCCACATCCAGGTCCCACACTCAGATATTCTGATTAATTAGTCTGGGGTAGAACTCAAGTCCGGCAACCCACTCCAGTCTTCTTGCCTGGAGAATCCCATGGACAGGGGAGCCCGGCAGGTCAGAGTCCATGAGGTTGCACAGAGACAGACACGAACTGAAGCGACTTGGCACACACGGAGAACTCAAGTGATTTCTTTTTTTTAAACTCTCAAAGTGATTCTAACGTTTAACCAGGGCTGGCCTGTTGGAGCTTAAAATTAGGGATGGACAGTATACTCTTCTAAGAAACATGGTAAAACAGGAAACTGACAAAAGAGCTCCCTGAACCCATGAGATACAGGGAACCAGCGTCTCAGGAGACACTTGAGGTGCCCTCCCTGATCCGTTGGCTCCCTGTTTGCGCAGCTAACCTGGAAACGCCTTAGGATCAGAGCCGCCCTCTCCCGCTCATCCCACTGCGACTGCTGTCCCTTCCCATCGTCCGTCCTCGTCCTGGAAGAAGGGAGGGCACCATCTTGAGTCATTCAAGGAATGCGGAACGCACTTTGGATGAGGATGTCTGCAGAATCTCAAGTCAACAGACACAACCAGGAGCTCCACTCACCAACTGATGTCTTCCCAGCTGCCCGTCCACACAGAGGTCTGCAGGGGGGTCCTCCCTGAAGGGGACAGCACTCTGACTGGGTCCAGAAATCCTGCTTCTTGGCGGAAGCTCTCCCATGATCAGATGTGCTCAGCTACCTTCCTCTCCCCAGGCACTATTCTCTACCCTTCTCTAGCCAACAGTGGCTGAAAACTTTACTTCTTCTGCAACACAGGATTCCATCAAATCCCATGTCCGACTTTTCTGGCCGTGGGGGCACTTAGGAGGCTTTAGCTCCACCTCCAAGCAAGTGCAGTCACCTGGCCGTGTGGGGAGCGGGACCAGCATCTTCACTGGGGGCCTCTTGGGTGCTGGGTCTGGGAGGGCAGTGCTGAACGAGACCCTGTCCCACGTGGAGGCAGCAAAAGTTCAAGAGATGATGCTCTGGTCATATGCGGAGTGCAAGAATGATAGAATTGAGTGAAGTGGAAGCAGGAAAGATCAATGGCCCCAGATGGAGGGCCTTCTCTGCCACCATGCAGGAGAAAAATGTTCTGTTCACCAAGTACCTTCCGTCCCATAAGCTCCCAGCTCCTGCAGAACTTATTGTGAAGACTGTCATTCTAGATGATTCTATCTCCTGCTTCAAAGCAGGTGGGGGGAGGGTTTACAAACAGCCTTCCAGCTACAGACACAGAAAGTGAGCCAGGTTTTGCATCGAGGGGACCTCATTTCATTTTCTCTGCCTTGAAAATCCTTGGTCTGAGCTCACTCATGGCTGAGTTACACGTTCAAGCTCAGGCCAAGCTGTAATTGAAAAGAAGTCTGTCTTTTGTAATCCCCGAGGCCCAAAGGGGAAATGAAAAGCTTTTCCAAATGGCAGCCTGAGGCAGGAAATGTTCTATTTATTGTACTCTCATAAAAAAATAAATTGACCGCAGTAATTATACCACACACACACGAGTCCAGGTCATCACCCAGGAAGCCACAATCTGAGATGAGGGTCTGCATTTCTCCTTCAAAAGGGAACTGTTCCAAGACCCATCATATTTTCCATCACAAATTCTAGTTACAAGAGACAGATTGCCTATCCCACCTTCTGCCTGGCCCATGGGAGTCAGAAGAACCTCTGGGCTGTTGCCAGATGTTCTGCAGGGTAATATGCCTTTAAGAATGCCATTGCCTTAGGTGTCACCTTCTACAACCTCGCCCATTAGATGAAGAGATGACTGGACAACATCTAACTCTGAATTCTTTGTTTCGCTCCATGCTCACTTGTTCAGCAGAATTAATCGGGCAGTAAGAAATTAGAAATGACCCTTGCTTGTGAAGAACTGTAATGCAAATTCTCCACTACATGCCTAGGAGAAAATATTGATAGTGGCCATTATAAAGATACAAAACTGCCCCCAAATAACTCTAAAATAAGTGAGGTGCAGAAGCTTTTCTTTTCTTTGCAGATGTTTTTCTTCTCCTTTACTGGATCTTTACTGTACATCTCAGAATTTGGTGTGATGCTTCTCAGGACTCAAGTCCACAAGTACCATAAAACCCCAGTTTCTGGCTTCTGCATCCTAACACTGAGACCTGACTTATTGGAAAAGACCCTGATTCTGGGAAAGATTGAGGGCAAAAGGAGAAGAGGGCAACAGAGGATGAGATGGTTGGATGGCATCACTGACTCAATGGACATGAGTTTGAGCAAACTCCAGGAGATAGTGAAAGATAGGGAAGCCTGGCATGAACAACAACAACAACAACAACTGAGATCCACAGAGACACTCTTTCAAATCAGCCATTTGGACTTGAAGAAGCATTTTCAGTTCTAACAGAGAGCGCTCAATCCATGGACACATGTCACTGTAGACAGTCACCAAAGCATATCATTTATATTTCCATTTAGTTTGAAGGTATCGCATTAAACTGTTGCACCTGTATCTTAAAATTGTACTAATGCCATGTCCTCCACTCCCCAACCCCCAATATCCACCATTATAAGCCAAGACAAGCTAAAGTTACAATAGCTTCCTTTACTTGTAAAACCTATCTAAGGAAGGAAACCTGCTATTGTTGGGCTATGTTTAGACTAGATGATGCTAAGCAATGGCCTTCAACAATTTACAGCAGATGGACTGCTGGATCTTATCTAATGTTTAGAATCAACCCTTCAAATAACCTTTTGATGGAGAGGTAGAAGAAATGGGGCAAAGTTAAAATGTGCTCAGTCGCTTCAGTCAGGTCCGGCTCTTTGAAACTCTTTGGACTGTAGCCCATCAGACTTCTTTTTCCATGGGATTTTCCCAGCAAGAATACTGGAATGGCTTGCTGTGCCCTCCTCCAGGGGATCTTCCTGACCCAAGGATCGAACTGGCATCTTCTGTGTCTCCTGCATTGTAGGCAGATTCTTTACTGCTGAGTCACCAGGAAAGCCCAAAGCTAAAATAAGAAGCATCAATTTCTTCTGTGTTCTCCCAAGTGGCCTTTATCACATCTCTCTTTAACAGGATTTCTTTTTACTAAGTCATAGTAGAATGACCATTTTTCTCTCCACAGTTTGTGACATAGTTCAGGGCCAAATGTAACATTCTAGTTGTTCAAAAATACAGTTTATATGCAAAGACCACAGTCTTGGAGACATAAGGCGGGGCTGAAGAGAAACAATTTGATCTTAGGAACAGTGTGAGGTGAGCAGAGGATGTGATTATCCAAGACTTTTTTGCTCTGTCGCATTTGCAGCTCTGGAACTAGCTCTGAGCATGGCATTTCTTCTCTCAGTTTTCACCCAAAGGGGAATAAAAGATGGCTTGAGCTGGCCTCAAAGGTCTCTCCCCCCTCAAGTGTAACTTGGGAAAATAACAGGTGCTCACCTGATTAAAGTTCTCTGTGAAGATCAAATGAGATACTGCACATGCAAGTGCCCTGAAAGGATGGATAATAAGACTAACATTATGACTTCACATCTGGTCTTTCTTCAGAAATTGTTGATGGAAGTTCATGTGCCCCATGTACAATGAAGCCAAACAAACTGAGACGATGGAGTCTGGAGCAGAGAAAGGTTTACTGCGGGGCCACACAAGGAGGCGAAGTGACTCAGGCCCTAAAAAGTTCTGAGTTCCCCTAAGGGTTTTAGCAAAGCACTTTTAAGGGCCAGGTAGGGGCCGGGACTATCGCAGGGTCTGTGATCAGCTTGTGCACAATTCTCTAACTGGCTGATGGTGAGGTAACAGAGTGGTGTAACAACATTATCAGTCCTTAGGTTCTAGGAGGCCCGGGGCTATGTGGTCGTGGTCATCAAGTAGTTAACATCTTCCATTTGTTGTTGGGGAGGGTGTGTTCACATCTGCAAAACAACTCAGGCAATGTGCCTCAAGTACTGTTATCTAGGTACCTCAGAGAGGAGCTAAAGCAGAGGATGTGCGGGAAGGCCTGTCCCGGGAAGGCCACATAGGGTCCTACTCAGTTACAAAATTAAGCTAGAATACAGTGCTAGTAAAGAATTTGCCTGCAATGCAGACCTGGGTTCAATCCCTGGGTCGGGAAGATCTCCTGGAGAAGGGACTGGCAACCCACTGCAGTACTCATGCCTGGAGAATTCCATGGACAGAGGCTACAGTCCATGGGGTAGGAAAGAGCTGGACATGACTGAGTGACTTTTACTTTCACAGTGCCTGACAGCTCGACAGGAAGGGAATGAATGTGCATCCAACTCTCAACTGAGTCCCATTAAGAACGTCTTGTCTTTCTCACAGAACTCCCAGCAATGGCCCTAAAGGGAACAGCTATCTTCACAGGAGGAAATTCTAGGTTGACTACAGCCACGCTACTCAAAGTTAGGTCCATGGACCAGCAACATCAGCCTCCTCTAGGAGCTTGGTAGGTATGTAGATTCTGAGAACCTACTCCAGACCTTCTGAACCCGAGACTCCATTTCCAACAAAATCTCCAGGTGATTTATGTCTACCGGTGTTGGAGAAGGCTGGTCTTCAGAATCTTTGGATGTACAAAGGCCTTGTACAGCAATAGTGCAAAGACCTTCACGATCCATGCACTAGAGCAGTGATGTCCAACTTTCCTTTTTGAGCTTAAAAAAAGTACATTTTTGCACATTTGGATTTCCCATAACTCCTGTTTACAAAAAAAAAAAACAACACCCTCTACTCTTGTACCTAGGTATCTGGCCCTACTGGGTTCTAGAAATGTGAGTGAATCTCAGCCAAATTTCCAGACCTTGAGCAAAGGAGAGGGACCTGCATGCATATAACAAAGGCAGCCTGGTGCTGAAAGCAAACCTTGTGGCTGAAACTGGAGCCAGGGTTAAATTATTGATTGAAATTCCATGACATGGCTTGTCCAGCAGGAGCTAGCAGAGCCTAGAGTCACTGAACATATCATCCAGTGCAGGCCTGATTCCCCTAGAGCCCCCTGCCTCTTTGCCTGGAGCGGGGTGGGGTGCTGGTCAGAGGTTGGACCCTCTCCTGAGAGGTGAAGTTATGGAAACCTAACAAGTCTTCGGGGGTGAGGGGTGACCTCAGCTTTCTGAAGGTGCCACATTGGTGCCCATTGCTGTGTAGTGCAGGCCACCTGCCTGGCTGCAACCCTTAGGGCATAGAAAGCTTACACAGAAAAATAAAGAAAAACAAGAAAGCCAATATGCTGAAGCTTTAAAAAATATATCAAAAAAATTTTTTAAACCAAACAAACAATTTTCTTCCTGAAAGTCCCCTGGAGAAGGGAGTGGTAACCCACTCCAGTATTCTTGCCTGGAAAATCCCATGGATGGAGGAGCCTGGTGGGTTCCCAATCCATGGAATTGCAAAGAGTTGGACATGACTGAGCCACTAACACGGAGAAGGCAATGGCATCCCACTCCAGTACTCTTGCCTGGAAAATCCCGTGGACGGAGGAGCCTGGTGGGCTGCAGTCCACGGGGTCACTAAGAGTCAGACATGACTGAGCAACTTCACTTTCACTTTTCACTTTCATGCATTGGAGAGGGAAATGGCAACCCACTCCAGTGTTCTTGCCTGGAGAATCCCAGGGACGGGGGAGCCTGGTGGGCTGCCGTCTATGGGGTTGCACAGAGTCGGACACGACTGAAGTGACTAGGCAGCAGCAGAGCCACTAACAAGGTTTCTACCTGCATAATGGAAAGAAAAGGTTTCTTGGCCAAGCAACATGCCAATGTATAGAAAATGAATTAACTTCTGTCGATAAGTTGTCCTTTTATAATCATGAATGTTTGATCCCCAAAAGCAAAATATTGCTAACAACATGCTCATTGAAAGCAGAATGGTTGACTATAGGGCAATACGATCATATTTAATGCCATAGTCTACAGCTAGTGAAGAGAGTGAATTGGAGTCTTATGTCTTATCCTGCAAAGAATTTCATGGTGGGAAAAAAATGCAAGTCACAAAGTGACGTGAGTAGTATGATCCCTTTTTATTAAAAAAAAAAAAAACAATCCTGTGATACATAAAAACACATATCCAGGGCTTTGTTTTTAAATGAAAAATGTGTGTGTGTGTATGTCAGAGAAAGAGAGATGGCAGCACTTAACACTGATGTTTGCAACGTGTGCTCAGTCGCTTCAGTTGTGTCCGACTCTTTGTGACCCCGTGGACTGTAGGCCGCCAGGCTCCTCTGTCCATGGGATTCTCCAGGCAAGGATACTGGAGTGGGTTGCCATGCCCTTCTCCAGGGGATCTTCCCAACCCAGGGATCAAACCCGTGTCTCTTACATCTCCTGCATTGGCAAGCAGGTTCTTAACTGCTAGTGCCACTTGGGAAGCCCCAACTTAACACTGATAACATCAGTTTTTCTCCAGTAGGAGGCACAGGAGGGGTAGGGAAAGTGGAGTCTTCATAGTTTCTTTATATGGTTCTCAGACAAGGAAATATCTGAAACCCTTTGGCCAGGTATGTTTCAAAATTTTAAATATTCTGGCATGTAGGAAGGTGACAGGATACATGTCACCCCATCCCATACTCAGCAGGCTCTGGGCACCACCCTGTAATCAAGTCCATTAACACTTCTGCAGCAAAAAGTGGGATACATAGAGACAACCAACAGCCTCCAAAAATTTAGGTCAGTTTTGCCTCCAAATGAATTAGCCACAAATTTACAAAGGAACTTTCAGGCGTCAGAGATTTTTGAATTTCAAGATTCGGGCCAAAGATCTGGACCTATACATATCTTCAGGGTCTGACTTATTAACACTGATTGTCTATTTGTAATTTAAACAAACATGGTAAAATAAAACAGAAGGGACAAAAAAGAAAGGAAAAATCAAGGGAACCCCTCTGATGTGCCCTTGGATACTTGCACTTGTGCCTTCAAAAGGCTCTGACTTGGGGCTTGAGAGTGCCCAAGGACACAGCTCTGGTGGCGCACATTCGGAAAGCAGGTTGACCTGTGCATCTGAGACATTAGCAAATTCAAGCCTGCTGGCCTGTTGTGAAGCAGACACAGGAGAACATGAGAGATGAAAGAAAACAGTGTTAACAAAACTGAAAACAACTTAGGTGCTAGGGATGAACCAGCTCCTAAGATGTGGTTCCTGTCACTCAATGTGCAACTGAAACCAAAGGCTTTGTGCCAAAGTTAAGATGCATATTGTGTGAGGTCAAGGGGAACAGCCAACGCATATCAATGGCAGCCCCAGTGCACCATCAGCTTCTTTGGTGTTGATTCGGGATTCTCACTGGACAGGTAAGCTTTTGCTTACCTGAAATCTAGACGTTTTATTTATTTATTTATTGGGTTGTGCCCAGTCTTAGTTGTGGCATGTGGGATCTAGTTCCCTGGTTGGGGATCGAACCCAGGCTGCCGGATTGGGAGCATGGAGTCTCAGCCATTGGGAAGTCTCACCACTAGGGAAGTCCCTAGACATTTCTTTTACATATATGTAGAGTCATGCCGTTGATTTATAAAATATTTTCAAAAGTACCAAACATCCAATTACACCAAATCAAAAAGAACAAGATAGTATTTTAACTGTCAGTCTCCAAGTTGTAAGTGCTGGATAATCTAAACTAGGGCAGCTGGAGCCTTCATTTCTCTTCCTGTGAAGTGGGGATTAGTACCATTAACAACCTCACCCAGAAGGTAATCAGTAAAACCAAAAGGTATTTCAAAGTCTTTGGATTAATGTATGTTGTAAGTGATAAATGACCTATTTCTCTACATTATGGAAGTGAAGGATCAGTGCCTGGACGTTCCAAAGGGAATAAAAATGACCAGTGGAAATCACTGGGCAGGGAATCAGAAATCCTAGATTCTGGTCCAGATGCTCCCTTAAAAATGGGAGCTGCCTTCATACCCAACCTCTGCCACCTGCCCTGTCCACGTTTCAGAGTGACAACTAGAGTTCAAGTGAGACTGTGTGTGTGGGAAGGGCTCTGATCAACAGAAGTGGCTCCAGCTTCTAGCTACCTATGAATAAATGAATATAGTAATCATAATCATTACTATATAATAAACTGATATTGTTAAATAATAATCATACATTATAAATAAGGAAGAATGAATAAACAGTAAATACTGTCCCACTGATGTGTTCTACATGTCCAGGGAGCAGTGTTTACTTCTGGTTGGGAGGTTAGGACTGCATCCTTCCATTCTCACCATCTCCAATCTGCATTTATTTTTTATACACTTGCTTACTGAATGTGTAGGGTGACCAGCCATCCCAGCTTGTCCATCACTGAGGGTATTCCAGAGTCTTCACAGCTTAAAACTGGGAAAGTCCTGGGCAAACTCAGATAAGTTGGTAACACTATATGTGTCATTTCTACTTTCAAAATAGGATTTAAAGGAACATATAAACATAGATGCTTACATTTAAGAAACTCATGCATGTGGATGTACCCCAATGTTAACTGTAGCACTATTTACAGTAGCTAAGACATGGAAGCAACCTAGCTGTCCATCAACAGATGAATGGATAAAGAAGCTATGGCACATATATATGATGGAATACTACTCAGCCATAAAAAGGAACACTTTTGAGTCAGTTCTAATGAGGTGGATGAACCTAGAGTCTATTATACAGAGTGAAGTAAGTCAGAAAGTAAAAGACAAGTATAGTGTATTAAATAATATATACAGAACCTAGAAAGATGGCACTGATGAACCAATTTGCAGGGCAGCAACATTGACACAGATTAGAGAACAGACTTGTGGACAACGGTGGTGGGGAGGAAGATAAGGGTGAGATGAATGGAGACAGTAGCTTGGAAGCATACACACTATGTATGTATATACACACTATGTATACTATAAGCATACACATATGTAAAACAGATCGCCAATGGAAATGTGCTGTAGACTCAGGAACCTCAAACCCGGGCTCTGTAACAACCTAGAGGGCTGGGAAAGGGTGGGAAGTGGGAAGGAGGTACAATAGTGAGGGAACATATGCACAGCTATGGCTGATTCATGCTGATGTGTGGCAGAAATCAAACCAATATTGTAAAGCAATTATCCTTCAATTAAAATAAATAAACTTTAAAACATTAAAAAAGAAAAAAAAGAAATTCATGTATGTGGAGTTTATTCATATCAAGCAGCTTGGAAATTTCAAAGAATCCCTTCTTAGTACTTTTGGTTCATCATCTTACAATTTTATCCTTCATGGGATCAAATCTAGTGATTCTCAATACTGAGGCTGGGAGTTTGGGATTGATGTGTACACACTGCTATATTTAAAACAGATAACCGGGACTCCCTTGGTGGTCCAGTGGTTAAGACTCTGTGCTTCCACTGCAGGGGGTACAGGTTTGACCCCTGGTTGGGGAACTAAGATCCCACATGCCACATAGCATGACCAAAAAAATAAATAAAATAGATAACCAACAGGGCCTACTGTATAGCACAGGGAACTCTGCTCCATATTCCATAATAAGCTAACTGGGAAAAAACTTGAATAGATACATGTAAAGGTCTGACTGAATTACTTTGCTGTATATCTGAAACTAACACAATATTGTTAATCAACTATACTCCAAAATAAAATAGAAATTGAAAATATAAAAATGAAAATAAGGATCGCTTTTTAAGTGACTCTATTTAAATGAATGATGGACACTGCAGTGGCTCAGACCTATGAGCTTTCCTAAAATAACTAGAGAAATGAAAGGCAGTTAGGAAAACAACAATAACAAAGGGGTATTAATTATAAGTGTGGCATGTGTATGCGAGGTACATATTGTGCTGCCGTGTTCACTTGACTTTTGACTGAATGGGCAGTGTAGTTTAAATAGATCTGCCCACATATCAAACGAGGAAGCTACTTCCTCTCAGAGCTTTGTCTTTTGCAAGGAAGCTGTGCTTAAGCAATACGATGATGGATAAAAAAATATCTATAATAAATATTTATTTTAAATAAATAGATTGGGTAATTGCTTTTATTCTACCCTTGAATAGCAGGGATTAGAGCATTGTCTCCATTCTTCATTTTTGACCTTGGGGTTTTTTGGATTTTGCATGCCTCTTTTCTTGGACAGCCCTTCAGGCTTCATCAACGAACTATAAACCTCATTTTTATCAAATACCACTGCAAGTTTTACGGACAGGCATACTGTCATTGTTATCACTGCATGCAAGTTATAATGAATTACAGTGGCTATGTGACTTTTGGAAAGATGACTTTCTTGCTGCCAAGCCAGCAAACTCCCCCCAGATCTGCAGTCCAGCTGCGGTTCATTTCTTCTGTCATCTGTAACGTTAAAAACAACAGACAGATATATTGGAATGTTCTAAGTTGTTCCCTTGGCCCTTCAGAAGCCATATTCAAACCCTCTGATGACCTTTCACTGACAATAGGACAAAATCTAGTGGGTTGCTTCTCAGGGGCCCCCCTCTCTCTTCTTAATTTTTTTTTTAAGGGAATTCATTTTTTTTAAATTTTCTGGATTTTCCTCTCTAGTACTTTTACAACTTTATTTTTTGCATTTGCTTTTGTACAAGGTAGGGATTTAACTTACACTTTTTTCTTCTATTTTTGGGCTGTGCCTCGAAGCATGCAGGATCTTAGTTCCTGGACCAGGGATCAAACCCACGCACTCTGCAATAGAAGTCTCAACCACTGGCCTGCCAAAGAAGGCCCTCTCTTCTCAGGTTTATCAATGAGGTCCCCTTTCAGGACCTTTCCTTCTCTCCTCACTCCTTCAGGCAAATCACTTGCCCACCACCTCTACTGGAACTTGTTTTCTGTATCTGTCCTGTTATCTGTACACTTTGTGTCTTCTAGATGGCATTTTCCCTAGGTCTCCACTCTCAAATACCAACTCAGATCCCACCCTCCCCCTGGAAAGCCTTTTATGGCCATTCTTATTAGAATTATCTTGTGGATAGTTCATTTCATTCATTCACTAGACACATATTAGGTATTAACAGTGCATTAGGTTCTGTTCTGAGTACAAGAGCTGTCCTCTGAATCTCCACTCAGCATTTCTCCCTGGGATTTGCCACAGCTCTGATGTTCTCAGGAAGATGGAGAGTGTGGGAAGGTTACATACAACAGAAGGTCAGCTCCTGGCCTTAGGAATCTTACTGGGCTTTGCCACTTACTAGTTTTGTAATCTTGGGCAAAATTTTGAGGGTCCTCAAAAAACTAAAAATAGAACGATTATATGATCCAGCAATCCCATTCCTGGGGAAAAAGAAAAACACTAATTCAAAAAAAAAAAAATGCACCTCAGTGTTCATAGAAGCATTATTTACAAATGCCAAGACAGGGAGCAATCTAAGTGCCCATCAACAGATGACTGGATTTAGAAGCTGTGGTATGTGTATACAATGGAATACTACTCAGCTATAAAAAGAAATGCAATTTGGCCATTTGTAACAACACAGATGAACTTGGAGGAGCGGGCATTAAGTGATATTAGACAGAAAGAGAAAACCAAATACAGTATGACACCTCTTACATGCAGAATCTAAAAAATACAACAGACTAGTGACCATTACAAGAAAAAAGTAGACTCACAGAGAACAAAGTAGTGGTTACCAGTAGGGAGAAGAAAAGGGGAGGGGGGAATAAAAGTTGGGGAAAGGGAGGTACAAACTACTGGGTGTGAGATAGACTACAAGGATGTATGGTATATACAACATGGGGAATATAGCCAATATTTTGAGGGGTTGTATTCATCCCCTTTCCCAGTCCAAAATGACCCTCTGAATGGAAGAGATCCCTCTAAGCAAGTCACATTCTTTCCCAGTTCACTGAAGCATTATTTAGTATCTTAAAGACCCAACTCCCTGACTCAAAACCTTAAAGAAGCTTTGAATCGAGAGTCCCTCTGGAAAGGGGTATTTAGGGAAGATGCGCTCAGGGCTGTATACAATCTGTCTACCCTTCCAGCTTTCTGCCTGGTCTGGAATCACCATGCATTGCCAAGAGTTAATTAAACACTTCTATCACACAAGATTAGCACTGGTAAAAATCACCCTCACTAAATTCTATTTTAATGTCATGGCCTCAGTCTTTGCCAGCTGTCACTGGAAGAAATCATCATACAAAGTTTTCTGCTGCATTTACTATTTTTAAACAGTTGGTGATATTACTATATCCTTCAGTGTTTCCCTGCACACCACATAAAGCATCATTTGAGAAATGGCCTTAGGACCCAGTGCCACTAAGGATACTTAATGTTCAGGGAAAACTCAAGTGATACAATGCTGTGAATAAAACACACTGCTAAATGTACAGGCTAGATCAAGAGTCTCTAATCTCCAGGGCTTCAGCAGCAAAGGCTCTGCCTGCAATACAGGAGATGCAGGAGAGGAGGGTTCAATCCCTGGGTTGAGAAGATCCCCTGGAGAAGGAAATGGCAACATACTCCAGTATTCTTGCCTGGAAAATACCATGGACAGAGAAGCCTAGCAGGCTATAGTCCACGAGGTTACAAAAGAGCTGGACACAACTGAGCAACTAAATAACAACCTCTAAGATCTAATGCCTGGTCATCTGAGGGGGAGCTGATGTAATAATAACAGAAATAAAGTGCACAAAAAATGTAATGCACTTGAATCATCCCCAAACCATCCCCACTTCCTGCCCTGGTCCCTGGAAAACTGTCTTTCACAAAATTCATCCCTGGTGTCAAAAATGTTCAGGACCACTGGGCTATATGATCCTAATATTAATAAAAGAGAGAGAGAAAGAAAAAAAAAAGCTATCAGAAATTATCTTTGGGTGGTGGATTATGAGTGATAGTCTATATATTTATCTGTTCCAAATTTTCTACAGAGAGCATGAATTACTTTCATAAATAGAAAAAAGTGAAATTATTTTTCAAGGTAATTCAGTGTTAGGGAATTTTATTTAGATGGCTTCTTCCACTTTCAAAAAGAGAATTCTATAACCGATGTTGCTTTCTTTCCCCCCCCCTTGCCTTCCAAGAATCTCAAAATCACATTTGAAACACACACTCCTTGATCTTAGGTTCTTGAGAGTCCTTATTTTCTTTTTTTTTTTCCATTTATTTTTATTAGTTGGAGGCTAATTACTTTACAATATTGTAGTGGTTTTTGCCATACATTGACATGAATCAGCCATGGATTTACATGTATTCCCCATCCCGATCCCCGCTCCCACCTCCCTCTCTACCCGATTCTTTCTGGGTCTTCCCAGTGCACCAGGCCCGAGCACTTGTATCATGCATCCAACCTGGTGATCTGTTTCACCCTTGATAATATACATGTTTCGATGCTGATCTCTTGAAACATCCCACCCTCGCCTTCTCCCACAGAGTCCAAAAGTCTGTTCTGCACATCTGTGTCTCTTTTTCTGTTTTGCATATTGGGTTATCGTTACCATCTTTCTAAATTCCATATATATGTGTTAGTATACTGTATTGGTCTTTATCTTTCTGGCTTACTTCACTCTGCATAATGGGCTCCAGTTTCATCCATCTCATTAGAACTGATTCAAATGAATTCTTTTTAATGGCTGAGTAATATTCCATGGTGTATATATACCACAGCTTCCTTATCCATTCGTCTGCTGATGGGCATCTAGGTTGCTTCCATGTCCTGGCTATGATAAACAGTGCTGCAATGAACATTGGGGTGCACGTGTCTCTTTCAGATCTGGTTTCCTCAGTGTGTATGCCCAGAAGTGGGATTGCTGGGTTATACGGCAGTTCTATTTCCAGTTTTTTAAGAAATCTCCACACTGTTCTCCATAGCGGCTGTACTAGTTTGCATTCCCACCAACAGTGTAAGAGGGTTCCCTTTTCTCCACACCCTCTCCAGCACTTATTTCTTTTAGACTTTTGGAGAGCAGCCATCCTGACTGGCATGTAATGGTACCTCATTGTGGTTTTGATTTGCATTTCTTTGATAATGAGTGATGTTGAGCATCTTTTCATGTGTTTGTTAGCCATCTGTATTTCTTCTTTGGAGAAATGTCTGGAGAGTCCTTATTTTCATTTTCAATTTTATTGCAGTTTCCTACTATAAGCTTTTACTTATTAGACAAGTAGAACCTTTTTGTCCTATATAATTTCTGAAATTTCTAAAAATACCCTGGACTTCAAAAAATGCAGTAGGGAGCCACAGCTGGTGAAACATTTAATTCAACAAATTAAATACTGCAGCTTCTATTGTAAACACTCACTTCGTAAAGGCTTATGTTTACAACCAGGGAGAATCTGAAGTAGTGGGCAAATCTGAGTCGAAGTTTTTGTTTGTCAGAGGCCACACCGTGTAGGACATTTGTCTTCTGAATGCAGGTAACACTCAGATGTGATACACTGAGGTTTCTCTGACCATGGACTGTGGGGGGTGCTGTACCTTGCTACAGTTGTTCAGCTTTTTTCTTTTAAGTTATCTATTTATTTACTTGGCTGCGCTGAGTCTTAGCAGCAGCATGCAGAAGCTTTTGTTGCAGCTTATGGGACCTAGTTTCCTGACCAGGTATTGAACCCAGTCCCTCTGCATTGGGAGCGCAGAGTCTTAGCCACTGGCCCGCAGGGAAGTCCTGCCAGTTCAGCTTTGATGGGTGTCAGTCAAGGGGACTACTCTGAAGGAAGCTTCGCTATCTGATGGAACACTGATGAGTCTGAGGCTTTGATCTAGGACCCTGGGAGACGGCAAGGCCAATGAGAGGGAGTTTTTGGGGGAAAGTTCGAATGTGAGATGAGGTGGCCCCACAAGTAGCAGCTTGGAGCAATGAAAGCCAGACCACAGACCCAGCAGGGGCTTTTGTTCTTGTCCCAGCCCCATGCTACCTGTCTGGGTGGCTTGGGGGAAGCCCCTCCTGCCCCCACCTGGGACTCAGTTTCCTTACGAGCCGAGCTAGTTCATTTCTAAGGCTTTTCCAGTTCTTTCAGTGGATGAGTGTACAACATTATATCCACAAAAGCTCAGGAGAGATTTCACATGTGGAGATGCAGACGTGGGTTCACTCTGTCTCAGGTTGCCTGGCCGTGTAGATTGAGTGGTTTTAATAAGGGACGTTTAAGACATCAATGGTTAGCTTTCTGCACTGATGAACACTTTTATCTCTCATCTGAGAGCTGGTCTGAGTGACAAGCCATTGGAGCTGGGAAGAACTGCAAAGGATAACGACACATCCAGAGATGGAATCAGCCTTGGGAAAAACCAAGAAATAATTTGAGGATAAGGTGAATTACTGAGGCTGGTTGGCTAATTTTATGGACTGTCCAGGGGAAAGCCCACACATTCTGGGACAGAGAGGAATATGGAAAAGCAGTGCAAGAGAGGAGCTGAGCATATATTCAGTGAGAGCCCATAAGTCTCGACAAATCTGTTAAATCCTCAGACCTCTACCCAGGGAGTCTCAGCCCAGCCTCACCTAGTGGAAAATTCCTATAGCAGCTCAGGAAGGGAGAAGTGAAGAAGTCTCTGGGTAGGGCTTTACTGGCGTTCTTACCGAGAAGCTGTAAAAAGCCGCACCTCCTTGTAAGGGGGACACACAGTCATGCTCCAAGCTACCTAAGTGTTACGGAAAGAGTGATGTCCCTTATACTTCTGAGTAGGGGTTGGAGTGGATACGTGAGGTCAGGACAGGAAGCATTCATGCACAGCACGTGGTCCTGGCCGGGCGGCTTTCATCACAGCCTGCTGGGAGGGTGACAGGGGCATTCCCCAGAGGTAGCTGGGGGTCACACTGCTCCGGTACTCAGCTCCCCACTGGGAGTTATGGGATGACAGGGCAGAGGGAGGGTGAAGCACCACATGGAAGAGTTAGGTATGGACCAGCTGGGGCCAAGAGGCAACGGGGAGGTCAAGGTGGGTTGAGGGCATGTCTGATTTAAAAGAGAATACACACATCCATTCACTTATTCATTTTCACTTATAGGCACACACATGCATTCATTCGCCAAATGTTTCCTCAGCACCTAATAAGGGCTAAGCCCTCTGTTCGGAGCTAAAATATAGTCTTTCCTAGATGCTCTTCTATGCCCCTGCTTCCTCTAAATTAGTTCCCTACTTATTTCCTCCATAGCACTTTATATTTTTTTTTAAATTTTATTGAAGTATTAGTTGATGTACAATATCATGTAAAGAACAGGTGTACAATATAGTGATTCACAGCTTTTAAAGATTATGCTCCGTTTCTAGGAGGAAGAGGGGAGGAGCAAGATATAGGAGTGGGGGATTAACAGGTACAAGCTATTAGGTATAAAATAAACTGCAGGGATATTTTGCACAACAGGGGGAATATAGCAAGTATTTTGCAATAATATAAATGGACTATAACTTGTAATCTATTTCTTTCTGTTTTTTCTCATTCATTAGAACATAAGCCGTGTGAAGCCTGGAACCCTGCCTACTTTGTTCACCGCTGTACTCTGGCACCTGAAACAGTGGCAGTCATATCACAGGCCCTCAAAACACTGTTTTTTGAACGACTGACTCACAGAGAGGAACAAAATCTGGCCCTTCAAGAAGAGATTCTAAAAGAGTATGGACAAGCAGTAGAGGAAACGGAAAACTAGTGCAGAAACTGAATCGCACAGCCCTCACCAAATTTAATTTTTTTTTTCTTGGCATCAAAAAAACAAAACAGACGAATCATTAACGTATTGGTTCCTTACCTTCTAGGCCTCCTGGCCTGTGATTCTACCTTCTTTAGCTACAGGATGCCAACATGCTTTCACGTGGCCCAGCCTGTCCTTAGACTCACTGTACTCAAGCAGAAAGGACACCGGGTAGAAATCAGGGAACCCAGCCCTGCCTCCACTCATAACTGGTTGTGTGACTCTGGGCAAGATGTGTGACTCTGGAGTTTTCCTCTGTCAGAAAAATGGGGATAATGACACTTGGACTAAGTGTCTCCCCACCGCCCCCCGACACACACAGGTTTGTTTCAAGGCTACATATTAGATAAAGTAGCACGTGTGCTCCATAAACTGTGACATCACGTGCGCTACTGCTAAGTCACTTCAGTCGTGTCCGACTCTATGCAGCCCCATCCCTGGGATTCTCCAGGCAAGAACGCTGGAGTGGGTTGCCATTTCCTTCTCCAATGCATAAAAGTGAAAAGTGAAAGTGAAGTCGCTCAGTCATGTCTGACTCTTCGCGACCCCATGGATTGCAGCCTACCAAGCTCCTCTGTCCATGGGATTTTCCAGACAAGAGTACTGGAGTGGGGTGCCATTGACGTCATGTGTAGTCAACCACAATTTGACTGTCACCAAGAGGCCTCCCCCTGGGACGCACTACAGGTGAGGCTTTCAAGGGCCTGCTGCCTTCACTGGGGCTGGTTACCCACTCAATGGGATTCTAAGAATGGACTTATAAGGAAAAAAATTATGAGGTGAGTGCCTCTGTTTCCAGTCATCACTCAAAGCCACTCATGAAGAATTCATTGAGTTTCCCATGATACCTAGTTTTCAAGGATGAGAAGACTGGGGTGCAAGAAATCCTTTCCTTCTACAAATGTTCACTGCAGCTGTGGCTCGGGCACTGTCATAATACGAGGGCAGTAAGATCAGTAATCGCCAACCTTGACCCCATGACTGTCTCAAGGGCAGACACAGAACATTCAGTCTTTGTGAGCATTGGACAAAGTCACCCAGAGGATGAAGAGCACTGGCTGGGAGTCAGGAAACCCAGGTTCTAATCTTATCTTGGCCCATGAGTTGCTGTGTGACCTCAGGCAAGTACAGCATCAATTCTGATGAAAGGACTTTGCTGCCTTAGAGGGTAATGGTATCTGCAATGAGAAAGAGCAGGCACTGAACTGAAGATTTTGGCCCATGGTTCCTGGGGTTTGAGTGTTCTGTGCAGATGCTTCAGAGACCTCTGGGGTTGGGGGTGAGTCAGAGATCCTGTCCTTTTATCTTTTTTTTTTTTTTATGTATGAGGTTCTACATATGATTTAGTGAATTCCAAAAAGAAAAAAAAAAAAAAATAGAATCCAAAAAATAATTCCTTGCTACCTGGAAATACTTGAAGCCATGAGGTCTTTTCTGATTTTAGAGCTGACATTTTCCCCCTCTGCTCATTCATTGGGTACAGAACCTTGTAAGGATGCTATCTCCTCTACAGTCCACAGACATGGTGGCCAGGAGCTCAAGGATGGGTGGCATCCCTTAATCATGCCGATTTCAAAGAGATAGTAATTGCGACCTCACCCAAAACAAGGAGGCCTGTGCAGAGACAGACAATCTGGAGCCATGTTGCTGGTGCACAATTCCAGAAGAGCATTGAGTCATTTTCCATGAACTACTCATACGTATCAGTGGCAGTCATGTCTTACTTGAAAGTCAATGTGGCTCCTGTGATGCCATGAAACTGGAGACCTGATACTCTTCCACTGTCTGCCAATGGCAGATGCTGAGAATAGCAACATGAGTGGCACGGTGGACTTCACCCAAGCATTTGACCCCATTAATCTCGCCGGTATGTAGGAAGCTCTGCAAAAAGTTTGCTTCCTGAAGACCTTTACTAACATCACTTCTCACTTGACAAAACTTGTCCTGATAATGCCCCTTCCAGACAGCAGTCATTGTTCATCCATCTGAATTTAACAGTATCATCGTCTACTGCCCTTTAAAGTTAGATGCTGTGGGTGTATGTATTCACACTTACTTACCTCTTCTGCTGAACTGAGTCGCCAACTGGAGAAAGCAACATGTTTTACACATTTCTATAGTCTCTGCAGTATTTACTGATTTATTAGATGATGGTAAAAGTTGACCAGAAGAGGATTCACAGAATGCTTCTGTTTTGTTTGGGCTGTTATACAAAAGACCATAGACTGTATGGTGTAAACAAAAGAAACTTATTTCTCACAGTTCTGGAGTTTGAGAAGTCCAAGATGAAGATGCCAGCTGATTCGGTTCCTGGTAAGGGCTCTTTTCTTGGCTTGTAGGTGGCCGCCTTCTAACTGTGTCCTTATATGGTGGAGAGATCTCTTTCTCATTTTGTAAGGCTACCAATTCTATTGGACTTGTGGCCCGCACTTATGACCTCACTTCACCATAATAACCTCCTAACAGTCCTATCTCCAACTACAGACAAGTTAGGGGTTAGTGCTTCACACTATGAATTGGGGGGGGGCGGGGGCAGCACAATTCAGTCCATAACACTCTACCCCTGGCTCCCCAAAATGCACGTTCTTCTCACATGCGAAATACATTCATTCCACTCTGACAGCTCCAAAAGTCTTAACTTCTTGCAGCACCAACTCTGAAGTTTAAAGTCCAAAGTCTCATCTAAATATCGTCTAAATTAGATATGAGAGCAACTCCAGGTAGGATTCATTCTAAGGCAAAATTTTATCTAGCTGTGAATCTGTGAAACCAGGAAAATTATGTGCTTCCAAAATACAGGAGTGGAACAGGCATAGGATAGACATTCCCATGCCAGAAAGGGAGAAATATAAAATAAGAAAGGATGATGGGTCCCAAAAATATCCCCAACCAAGCAAAGAAAATTCAAGTAGATCTGAAGTCTCAAAAGTAAACCTCTTGGCTTGATGTCCTGCCTCCCAGACCCACTGGGGCCGCAGTCTTGCCCCCACAGCTCTGGGCCCTCCCTCCCAAGGCTCTACAGGGTGATTTCACACTCCCAGCTCTGGTTGGAGGCTGTCTGACCTGCAGTGACTGGGAAGAAAGCTAAAGGCCAGTCTCGGTCTACGGGGCCCCAGCTGTGAGTTCAGGGGGTTGGTATTGAGGGCTGAGGCTCCCCCTCTCAGGCAGCAACGTGAATCTCCTGCCCACCTGGTTAGAAATGCTCTACCATCTGGAGGTATTGATGTGGGTGGGGGACTTGGTCTGCCCTCCTAGGCTACACTTGGCATCCATTTGAACTTGTTTCTTTCTTGTCAAAATGTCAGGAGGAGGAGGCAATACAAGTATGATTGGGAGAATTCCCAGGCAGTCCAGTGGTTGGGACTCTGCACTTTCACTGCTGGGGGCCCGGGTTTGATCCCTAGTAGGGGAACTAAGATCCCACAAACCTCCAGAAGTATAATTAGCTTTAACTGTGAACACTCTCCCTGCCCCCAAAGATGATTTCCCGGTGTCATTTTACACGAACTCTGTTCCCCCTCCTGCCTATCATCCTAAGACCTCAGAGACCCCCTTCCAGGTTCTCCTATACTTAGTCCCCAACATCCTGCTGAATCCTGTTGAAGATGTATTGTTCTGCAAATATCTTAATTCCTGGCACTGTCTCTGTGAAAAATGAATCATTTTGGTTGGAAAAAGTCAGGGCTCCTTTGAGATTTTGGAAACTGTATTAGAAAAAAATCACCTGATTAAGCTGCAGATCAATGGAAGTAGTTTTCTAGATCTGTCTCTTTTCTGTGCCTAACATCACTGTTGGACCAGTATCTTGGGTGCTGCCTTCAGCGAATGGGAATATGAGAAAGGTCATTCTTGCTCTCTACAAGGATTCTCTGCCCTGGCCCTGTTCTGTAAATGAGGGATATTAAATACACAAAAACTTAGCTTGAGCAAGCTAAGCATCTCATTAAAAATACCCAAATTCCCCAAGGATCCCCCAGGGCAAGTCACAATAGCCTTCAGGATTGGAGCCAGTAGCATAGTACCCACCCTGGGCTAATGTTTGAGGAGTTCCACCAACAGGATGATGGCTGAGCTCTGGGGTCAACTCGGGTATTTCTGTGGATCTGGATGGGATTTATTCCACATCTGCAAGCTTTCATCAATGACATCTCCCGCTGTCCCGCCCCCAAATATCCATCTTTGCTCATGAGAGGGGAATGGAGGTGAGGAACTTGGCTGTAAATGCCTAGGCAGAAGACCCAGCACTCCTTTGTACATACTCTGTGATCTTGGCCAAGACCCAGAGTTTCTTCCTGAACACATCCCCCATCTGGAAAGTTGGGGGTTGGAAACAGAGTTGTTAGGACACTTCAATGATAAAATAATACAAACATCCTTTATAGGCCGCAGTCTGTTTTACAAACAAAAGGTATGATGAAGATCAAGCAAAACCAGGTAGATTCTTTGCACCCCTCTACAAACCTCACCCTCTTGTGTCCCTACAACTGGCACCAGTGTTGGGCTATTATTTTTTAAAGTGGTTTCCATTCATGCTTAAGTTACCAGTTTCCATTCCAGCAAATGGGCCATCAAGTTAAAGAAGTGGCTAAAAATATAACTGTCTAAAGCAAACAAAAGGAAACTTCCACCTTGACTTTTATTTTTTTGTTCCCTTTTTGTTTTAGAAAACCATGTGAGTTGGTCCATGAGTGTTCAGTGGAATGAATCTATCTTTGATGATAGAATCTATTATCTACCTTTGATAGAAAGATGGCAGATGTAATATCTCTCTCCCAACTACTGTAAGTGGAGTGTTAAAGAATCCCCCTGAGACTGCAGGGCAGTTTTCTCACAGGGAAAATGTGAATAACAACATTTACACTACAAAATGTTTATAAGAGACTATATGCAAAAAAAAAAAAAAAAAAGTCACATAGTAAGGGCTTCCTTCCTCTCTCAGAAAATAAATTCTTTCCAGGTGTAGTAAGGTCATAGATGTGACCTTCTCTAAGCTTGGGAAGAAACAAAAAGTTGGTAAGCATCTAGCAAGGTCAAGTAAAACCTGAGTTTCCAATGCAGTAGTGTTCTCTGAGTACCTAAGACCCTCAACACCTTTAGATAGCACATGGGCTTCTGAGTGATTGATTTGATGTCTGACAAAGCAAATTCAAGACCAGGTTCTGTGTTTTCGAGCTGTGTGACCTTGGGAAAGGGACTGGATCTCTAAACCTCAGTTTTCCTTTCTGTGAAATGGGTCTATGTCAATTCCTTTCTCATGAAATCATGATGATATGAGAAGATGGTGTATGTCAAGTGCTGGTCTATTATTATTACATGTAGAGGAAAGCCAGCTCAACCTGCCTGTGACAGACAGACCCGAAGGCAACTGCCCCATGACCTCTGCCTCGTGGCCTTTATGCTCTTGTACAGCCCCCTCCCTTGAGTGTGGATGGGATCTAGGACTTGCTTCAAGCTACCAGAATATAGCAAAGGTGAAGGCATTTTGCAGGTGTAGTCAAGGCTCCATATCAGTTGAGTGTAAGCTAACCAAAAGAGACTCATAAACAGACCTCACTTAATCAGGGAAAAAACTCATGGAAGAGAGACTGTCTTGCTGGCCTTGGAGGAGCAGGCTGTTGTGATGTGAAGCGCCTATGTGGAGCCCGGCAGGGAGCCATGAGGAGCCCCAAGGGGCTGGGAGCTTCAGTCCTATTTCTGTCAACCCCCATGAGGGCTTGGGAAGGACTCTAAGCCCCAGGTGAGAGGCTGAAAAGAGGATCCAGTGAAGCAGCCAGACTCCTGATCCATAGAAACTCTGATACCAAAAAAAAAAAAAAGTATTGGTTTAAACCACTTACGTTCGTGGTAACCTGTTACACAGCAATAGAAAACGAATACACCACTGCTTCTGAAAGTCACTGCTAGACTTGGATGGAAAGAGGATAGCATTCACTTTTCTCCATCTATAGAAGTGTTGGGTACAGGAATGAAGGACAGAAAAGGAAGCTTTCCCAGACACATCAGTCCCTTTGTCAAGGGCTGTGTCTGGTGTAGCCTCTGGGAAGACTTCAACACTCCAGACCCTCCCCTGGCCCCTGACCCCCTGGTCACGCCCAGGTCTCCATCGAGCTGCCCAGTGGCCACCTGGCTCTGGTTTGCTGACCTACCCTATCAAGTTGGGCTAATTCTCAGCTGTGTAGGGGAAGTCTTAGTTTCTACATCTGCAAAATGGATCAGAAGGATGTTGTAAGGATAACATAAAGTAGTCACTGTAGAAATGGGTTCTGTAAAATTAAAATAAAAAAGAATGACAGCATCATCCTTCAGAAGATGGGGGAGGGACAACTTATGACCCCTTAGAGGGTGGGCTTCTAATGCAACCTCCAAGTAGCCCCTGCTCCCATCCACAGGGGAGAGTCAGGGTCAACAGCTCTGAGGTCTCAGTAATTCAAAGCTAAGCAGAGATAGTAACTGTTAATTGTTTAGAAAGGCTTTTAAAATTAGCCCTTAACTTCATATTATTGAGTTTGTTCCCACCAACTCCCCCCAAAAGTTTTAAGGACATTCAAAACTAGCGATGATTATAACAAAAATAATTAACAAAAATAATAACTCTTTCTTATATTCAAGAACTATCATGACTTGGTTGCAAACAGAGCAGATATTCAGGCCACACCAGTTGTTCAAGTATTGACCTGTCTGCACTGGTGGGTCAGCCGCCATTGTAGGGTACCTCGCCACCACCCCATCACCCAGCTCAGAACCCTCCTGGTTCCCCAGGCCCCAGCATGAATGGATTAATGGCAGACATGGCATGGGGTAGCCCACAGCTTGCCCAAGCACTGTAACTGACACCAAACCTTAGAACATCTATTACCTAGAAAACCAAGCTTTCTAAGTGGAGATGTTCCTCATCTCCTGGGCATAACCAAACTGTGTTTCCCACTGGGCACCCCCACCCTCACCCAGGCCCTACACTCTCCTGCTTTGCCACATTTTCTGCTGCTCCCTCCGCCTGGAATGTCTTCTCCATCCCTCACTGCTCTCTGCAGACCACAAAGACTGTGGCTCTGAAACACCAAGTGTTGGCGACCAACCTCTCTAAGCCTCAGTGTTCCCCTCCATAAAGTGGGACTTCTAAGAGGACCCACAGTGCAGGTGATGCCTGAGCACAGTTCTAGGTGCAAAGAGAGCACAGTCTGTTGGTACTAATAATACCAGCCCTGTTCTTCCCATGACTTCTCCTCAAATACAGGCATCCATGAAGCCTTCCTCCAACTCCCTTTGGCTTGAAGCAGCGACTCTCCCCTTAGAACCTCTGCGATCCACTCCATCAGCCCTCCTCCTGGCCCCGGCTCCCTCCATCTCCCAGCGTCCTGCAGGTATGGAAGGGGTCTAGCATTTTCTGTCTGATCAAGGGCAGGCACCCTGATTCATTTTGTCATTTCTGAGCCCAGAGTGGTGACACCTGGGAGACTGAAAGTGCTCAGTGAAGCTTTGTGGACATAAGCTGAAACGTGGAGAGAAGCGTCTGTCGAAGGAGTAAAGGCCAGATGATTTCAGTGAGAGATGCCATGGGGCTTTGTAGACAGGAGAGCAGCACAGAGTCATGGACAAAGCCACACACTAATAATTGTCCGGGTCTATTGAGCATTTACCACGTGCCAGACACTGTTTGAAGCACTTGGCAAACTTGAACTCATGTAACCCTTGCAGCATCCCTGTGAGGGGGTTGCTGAAATTGTGGCTTGTCTGCTGAACACCTCACAGGGAGCAAGCAGGGACCATGCTCTTCATCCCCTGTCCTGTCCCAATGCAGGGCAGCCGCTCACCGACCCAACACAGGCAGGTCTGTTTCACAACCACGAGCACCTCTCTCACCCCAACTTTGAGGTCTTGTTTCTTATACATCTCCCCCACCCTCCCCCCACATTTGACTCAGATGCTTCACTCACACTAAAGCATGAAAACCATTTAAGTCTCCCAGGGGCAGCGGCACCACTTGGAAAAACACAAAGATTTCTCTTTGTGTCCCTGAAATCACACCTGTTTTAATCATACGTAAAGCTAGTACTGCAAATCCATATTCTATTAACTGAGAAAGAGGCTATAAGAGCCTGCGGGATTCAGGAAAGTCTTTTTCAATCGAAGGGGGTTTCTTTAAAATAACATAATCCTGAGCTGTTTCTAAGAAGGGGAAGGGGAGAGAAGAAGAGCATTTCAAGCAAAGAACAGGGTGCATCGGGGGCTGAGGCTGTCATGGGAAAGTCTAGCACAAAGGCAACAATAAATACAGATTTATTTCAACACTGGAGTTCCTGGGTGGAGCCCAGGGGCTTGTATTTTTCAGAAGCTCCCTGGAAGGTTCCCACGTGCAGTCATTTGAGGATTCACTGGATTAAACCAGGGATGCCCAGTTCTGACTGCATACGGAATCTTCCAGTAGGCATGAAAGCAACACTGAAGCTCAAGCCCCACCCACAGAGATTCTGATTTAATTGGTCCAGAGAGAGGCCAGGCACTGGGATTTGTTGAGACCTCCCAGGGGTTTTCTAAGGAGGGTTAGGAATACAGCATCTAGGTAGCAGACAGGGATGAAAATGAACAGAGGGTCAGGATAATGGTAAAGGAGGTTCATGAGATAGAGTGTGAGGGATTCGACGCAGATGCTTGACAGCCTGGTCAAATATAAGTATTAAGTGAAACTGTGTGATTTTTTTTAACAAAATTTTTAAAAATTTGACTTTTATTTTGTGGATTTTGCGTATCTCACCTACTTCCAAAAAAGGTATGATCATAACAAAAATAATTAACAAGAGGGAAGACAGACCTCATTACAAGGTTGATAAAATGTAGTGGTGGAAAAGAAAATTAGATTCAGGGTTTCAGAGGATGTAAGGCAAGCTTCTTCCCCTGTCTGGGCTATTCAAGTCATCAGCCATCCTTCAACAGGATCTGGGGTGCTTATGTTTGTAAGTTCCATCCCTCACCCTGACCCTGACTTGGGGTACCTGACTCAGGGCCCTGGTCTTCCATCTTTGCACACCTCATGGAAGACCCTGCAACTCTCCCACCAAGGAGGAACTCAGCAGATCCTGGGGAGATGAATTCCTGACCCAGATCATTCCTAACAGGCAGCCTTTCTGGAGAATGACAGAGAATATGGATTATCTGCCTTTGAAGACTGTATGCCGTGTTAATTGAAGTGTCTGCCAGTTAAAATGAGAATGGCCATTCAGGCAGGGAGACTGTTGCAGAAAGCGTCACAAAGAACACAGAATTCAGTCCTGCTCCTGTCGCCAAGTCAAATTTCTGGGTGAATCTGCTATAGCATGTGTCACCCCTAATAGCCACACGTGTAGGTGTAGTATACATGTGGATGTCCACGTCCACATGTCAGTAAATCTGCTCTATCTCCATGTTTCTCAACTCTGCTTTTCATTGTCACCTCCTCTAAGGAGACTTCTTAGAAATGTCTTCCTCACTAACCTCCTCCCCATGAAAATTTAATACCACAGATATACAATCTGTTTATATGCTGCATGTATCTGTGCTTCACATAAGAAGGGGAAGATTTTTCACCCCCAAAGAACTAATTTTATCCCCCTTGCAGAGATATTGCACTGAGAATGCATGGCCTATACATGCATCCATGCACATGTACACACACACACACACACACACACACACACACACACACACATATACCACAGGCTAGCTGGCTCCTGGGAGAGTAACCTGCAAAGCATTTTGAGCACTTAGAGAGAATGCTGTTAACCAATCACAACCAAAGCAGACAGCAGCCCTGGTCCAGGGGTTCTCATGAAATGGATGCCAGCCAGCAGAAAACCAGGGAACTCTAGCAAGTTCTGAAGCTCCCTGGGCATGACCTGGTCTCTAGATCTCCAAATCTTCAGAGCTGGAAGAGATATTACAGACCACACAAGTAGAAAATATCTATGTGTGTGTTAGTTGCTTAGTTGTGTCTGACTCTTTGTGGCCCCATAGACTGTAGCCTGCCAGGCTCCTCTGTCTATGGAATTCTCCAAGCAAGAATACTGGAGTGGGTTGCCATTGCCTTCTCCAAATCTGATTGTTTATAAAAAGAAAATACCTAAAATTCTAATTTTTGCATTGCCATTGCAAACTACCATATTTCACACATCTACTTTAAAGGGAAACAAAACACATTTAGGACAAAAAAGAACCACTAGCATATTTATCGTTTTATAGGTATGGTCACCAGAGGAGGCAAGATTTTATTGAACAATAAATCAGTCCCTGTCTAATGTTTTAATTCTGTGCAAAGACTTGCAAGGGGTGTGGAAGTAAAGGTCAATGACTCTGCCTTCAAATGTCTTAGAGCCCAGTTCTGTTGTAACTTAAACCATGTGTTGGCATCACTGACTCAATGGACGTGAGTTTGAGCAAATTCCCGGAGATGGTGAAGGACAGGGAAGCCTGGCGTGCTGCAGTCCATGGGGTCGCAAAGAGTCAGATACAACTGAGCAACTGAACAACAACAACAAAACCACATATGATATCTGAGGAGTAAGAAGGCTCTCAGGAATTACTGTAACCTGTTTCCACTAAGTGAAAAAGCTTTACTTTGGTGGTACAAAGGGGGATGAGGAGGGAGGAGGAAATCATAGCATGATCTACTTGACCCCTGTCTTCTCCAGTGAGTCAGATGCTTCCACACTCACGACAAGAACTCCATAGGATCCAGATCTACATTTTTGTCAATCTCTATTAAAATCATCCCAAAGAAGTCACTGAACTTATCAAAGAATATTTGGTGTTAAATATCCTAACAGCAGAGTCTAAGCACTTAAACTAGGTATTATAATTAATGTCATAAGATCATTAGGACATAAAAGAAGACTCTGTTGCACAATCTTTCCTAAGGAAATACTGATAAGGGCCCTTGGTAGCAAACCACAGGGCTCGCTGTAGCTAATTTAAGCAGAAAAGGAAATGGGCTAGAAAGTCAATTCCTGACTTCTGCCTTAAAGAAGCAGGGCCCAGAAAAAGCATACGCAAATGGTGCAGAGTCACAACAAAGCAAGACAAATGTCCCCTACTGAATGTCAATACTGAAATCACTGAAAATACGCTCCAAAATATAAACATATGAATAGTGAGCAAAAGTAGCCTTTGTTATTACTTTGTTGGCATTCGAAAGAACCAATTTCCTGCCAAACCATGGTATCTGAAATTGTTGAAAAAGAAGTCTTTGAATTTGAGGAAAGACATACACACACAGATACACACAGACATGCACAGACACACACACTGACACACAGATTCATGCAGACATACATGCAGAGACATAAAGATACATACGGAGACATACACAGACACACAAACACACATAATGAAATGTGCCAATGTGAAAGTTAATCAAAATGAGTCAACAGTAGCCAGAGACCATAAGTGGATTCCACGAATTTACACAATCTGAACTGAGGCCAGGATCCAGCCAGCCCCGGAATGCAGTTCCATCTATTTCATAGTTGAAAAATTCCCCAGAGAGGCCAAGTGTCTTGGTCAAGGGCCTAGGGGAGTCAAGGGCAGAAACCATTCCAAGTGTTTACTGTTAGGAATGCTAGCCTTATGAAACAACATTCTGCTTTCTCGGGAGATTCACCTCCTGGAGCAGTTGTACGAGTCTTCGTCGATCGGCCTGCCTGTTTAGACGGCTTACCTGTCTCACGTGGTGCGCAGAATTGGTTGGGAAATGCAGTCATGATTGTATTTTTACCTGGTGATGTGCCTGGGCAGACCCTGCAGCACCTGCTCATTGCCAGGTGGCTGCATCCCAGCTCACAGATGTCAGAGCACTGCCCGGAGAAGCAGCGTGTGTCAGCAGCACGGGGCTTGGTGGAAGGCGGGCCAAGCGGCAAACGTCAAGGGGATCATTTGACAGAACACCACCCCAAGATCAAGGCAGGAGACACAACACACGCTGGCAGGAGTGGGGAAAAGGCTCTGTTTCCACATGACTCTCCTGCACAAGGACCCAAGTCCACAACCACAGAAAACTCTTCCTGGGTCTGGTACCAAAGTCTAGAGCCTCAGTTTCCAGGAATATTTCATCACATGAAGAAAAGATATATTGCTAATGTGGATTCACCCAGGGACATCCTCGTAGAAGTTCAGAATGTGTCATCTTACAGCTCCACCCTGGGTGGCCAGACCTCAAGACTTACTGGCAAGGAGCGTGACAGGTGAGCGTGGGCACCTCCCTGGAAGGCAGCCCCTCCAACCTGACCTTGTGACAGCAAAGGGCAAGACCTCTACTCTGGACAATACGCCTCGGGCAGTTCATTTCCTTGTCAGCCTGGCTCCTAGGTCAGGGGTCAGCCTGCCACCTGTTTTTGTAAATAAAGTTTTATTAAAACACAGGCAGGGCCATCAACTACATATTGTCCATGGCCGCTTTCTTGCTACTGTGACAGAGTTGCATAGTTGCGATGGACACTGCATGGACTTCAAGGCCAAAAATATTTACTATGTGACCCTTTATGGAAGAGGCTTGCTGACCTCAATCTAGGTTAACGGAGCTCCAAGACCCCTCACCAAGTAGACAGTAAACTGCTTGACAGGGTCCATTTGGAATCTTCCATCAGGCCTCGTGCTGAGCTCAGTACACAGAGAATCTATCCAAGAATCAAACTATCCAAGAATCTATCAAGAATCAATGAGCTGAAAAGGACCTTGACTATCATGTCATCCAATTCTCTTATTTTAGAGATGAAAAAAACCCTAATGACCAGGCCAAAAGCCTAGAGTGACAGGAAGCAGAAGCAAAGAGAACCCTTCCTGAATTCCACTGTATTGCTGAAACTCACTATATATCCAGTAAATATGGAATAAGTGCAAAGATACATATGGACCTATATAGCAGTATCAGTAGTTGAGCATACGGTATATATCAAACACCATATGGATATACACATTTCAGTCTTGGACCTCAAACCTTGGGAGAAAAGTGGATATATAAAAATGTGTATGTACATTATATATTACATATAAATATTATGATAATGTACATACATGTGTATACGTCTGTGTGTGTGAAGCAATAATAAAATGATGGCACACACGCTTCTTGGTAGGAAACAGCCAGCTATGAGGACAGGCTCTATCTAATCTGTGACTTCAAGGTAACTGTGCCAGTTGGATACTATCCTCCTTGTTTGAACCCAACTGAAGGAAATCAGCACCAGCTCAGGGGACAGAGCCACGTCATGGGTGATAGTTGTCCTCCATCCCTGGCTTCTTTTTCTAGCTCCTTGCAGACCATCCTCCCCCCATGTCACAAGCCCTTCATCTGTGAGGTGCATCTGATAACTGCTCCTTTGTCCTCCTCAGCTGATGTCTGATCACACATCAGGAGGTACTCCCTCACCCCAAAGTGTTAACCAGTCAGGCGTTCCCTCTGAGGACCCTTTATCTCCACTCTGGAATGAAAGGTGCCTCACCCTTGATAATGTAGTTCTTGGCACACAAGTCAAAAAATGTTTTCTGAAGAGCATCAGGCCTAGATAAGCTCCAAGTGCCCTTCACAGTGACCTAAAGTGGGAGCAGGGCCAGAGGGATAGGCCTTGACTCTCTCCAGCATGTCCTTGTTCTCCTGGTCAGAAGAAGCTCCTGGGGTCCCGATGGGATGGAAAACAGGGGGCCTTTCATCACCAGCTCCTCAGAATCTGCCCTGGCAGCAGGTCTGCTGGGAGGAGATGTGGATGGCTTCTGCTCCCTTCTCCACCTCACTGCCCACCCCGGAACTCAAACCCAAGCCCTTATCTGCTCGCGCCACAAAACAGCTCAGTGCCTTTCCAGCCCCCTTGCCTCCAGCTCCCATAGCCGAGTACTGCCCTTGGTCCCAGTTCTCCTGCATGTCCAGCGGCTGCCCTGCCCGCCCCTCCATCCCAGACTTCAAGTTCTGTCTGTGCGGATGGTGTCTGCCTTGTGTATCTTACTCTCTTCCAGACTCAGGGCCAGGCACCTGGTCAACCTCACTCAACAGCTGCCACGTGGAAAAGTGCATTGTGAGCATGTTTGGCTTTAATTTTGTTACTTTTCATTACTAACATACAAGATGTGGTTTTGTAGTCAGTCAGACCTGGGTTTGAATCCCAACTCCACCACTTTCCATGGGACCCCCAAGTTAAGCCATAACATTTCCAAGCCCTAGGTTTCCCATTGGTAAATCAGTCACAGTGTACCAACTCCATGGCTTTGCTGCATTAGGGATACTGAAATAGATGGAGTGCTGAGCACAATGTCTGGAGCACAAGAGATGCTCAAAAAATTGAGTTTATTATCATAGCTTCCCACCATCTTGCTGCTTTTGACTATGTCATGTGTCTTAGAATGACTCAGAAAGGGCTGAGCATCCGTGAGGCTGGGCCCCCCTGGAGTAAACCACAGCCAGTAGCTCATTTCTTCCTCCTCACTTCCGACTGCTGTGTGGCAATGTAACAGCCTACCCTCTCTGGGCCTCGGTGTCCTCTTATCAAAAGCACCGTCAGCCTCCTCAGAAGCTGCTGGAATCTCGTGAGGACTCAGTGGAACCCACTGAATTCCAGGAAGAACACTGTTAACTTTCTTTTGATGTAATATTGTTCATGTTTGGAGTGCCCTGGCAAATTGTCTGTAATTATTTTCATTACAGGACTCTACTGTAGCTCTATAAATGAGTCTGGTTTAGTTGCTAAGTTGTGTCTGACTCTTTGCGACCCCATGGACTGTAGCCTTCTAGGCATCTCTGTCCATGGGATTCTCCAGGCAAGAGTACTGGAGTGGGTTGCCATTTCCTTCTCCAATAAATGAGTCTAGTTCTTAGTAATGGAGTAAGAGCAGAGTAACTGGAATAAACACAGGTTTATTTCAAGACAAGGGGTCCCTCCTTGCAGAGATGAGTTTCAAAGCTTACCCTAGAATCCTGAGGCGCTTTGGCCAATGGCCATCTGCTGGCAAGGGGACAGGATCTGCCTTGGGTAGCCACCCACACACATCACAAGCAGGTACTACCTCTACTCCCGGCCTGATGGACAAGCAGCTCGGTTCACAGGTTGCTCTCCTCACCTCTCTCTGCCCCTCTTTCTGATCCTCTTCCTCCTGCCTCCTGATCTGATAAAGCAGTGAGAACCAATGTGGCAGCAAGGGCTACAGTGTCCAGATATAGCCCATGCAGGGTAATACATTTTAAATAGGACCTCTGGGGACAGACCTGAAAGCAAAGAGGTCAATGGAAGGGTGGGAACTGACTGACATCAAAAGGTAGGAGTTGATTGACAGCAGAAACAGGAAGAAGATTTGAGAACAGGTGGGTCTCTGTTCTCTGACTTCCCTGTGTGATCATTGCCCGGTTTCTAATGCAGAGATCTGACTTGGCTTTGGACTATTCATTGTGACCTACGGAGAGTTAAGGGAAGGCAAAGTCATGGGCATCCTACTCCAGTTGCCATTAAAAAAATATCTCTTGACTCAGCACAAGCACTTTCTCTTCACACAGCTGCGAGGGTCTGGGTGCGATGGGGCAGCAGGGAGCAAAAGTTCCATTGCTTCGGGATGGGACCTAGCTCTGAGGCCTTGGACAGGGGATCAGTCTCTCTGAGCTTCACTTTCCTGATCTCTAACTTGGGAGTAATAATAGTAATAATAGTGCCCCTTCCCCATGGAATTCAAGAAGCTAAACAAGCAAGGGCTTCAGAACAGCATGGGCTTCCCTGCTAGCTTAGACAGCAAAGAATCTACCTGTAATGTTGGAGGCCCAGGTTCGATGCTTGGGTCGAGAAGATCCCTAGGAGAAAGAAATGGTAGCCCACTCGAATATTCTTGCCTGGAGAGTTCCATGGACATAAGGGCCTGGCAGGCTACAGTCCATGGGGTCCAAAGAGTCAAACAGGACTGAGCGACCAACGCTGTCACTAACAATCAGAACAGCACACAGCCATGGCTATCATTATTCAGTTTCCAAACGTATCCTCTGACTTTTGAAAATGTAGAGACAACCACGGGACCAAAGAGGACTGGGGAATGAGGGTTGATTTTTCTCCTTCACAAATCAAGTCAGCTCCCCTCTATTTCTCCCACTTTCCCCTCCTGACATCTGGTCCCCCATCAATTCCTGACATTTTCCACTTCAAATGCACTATATTCTGGGCATGGGGATGAACAGCTGTACCAAAAAAGAAAAAAAAACAAAAACCACAAACCCATGACTGCTTTTAATTCCATAGGCCATGGAGCAGGTTCTAAAGTCAAGGGTCGATATTTAAGATGACTGGAATAAAATGTACATTGAGATGACCAAGGAACAGCTGGTAGACTCACTTGCCGCTCAGATTTCTCTCCAGTGCCTATCCCAATCCTTCACATTCCCAACATTAGACTCCCTTCTCTGGATCCAGGGTGTCCATAGGGGCCCTCGTTAGGTCATGGGCAGTGCTCCCATAATGGACTATGCATTGGAATTCTGGGGCACTAGCCAACTACAGATGTCCAGGACCTCCTCCCCTGAAGACCTTGATTCATAAGTGTGTGCTGGAATTTGTAAAGTGTCCCAGATGGACTATGTGATCATACAAGGCTGGGACACCCTGTTCTGGTCTAGATCACTCCAGCCTGGGGTCAGGACCTCCAGGTTTCCCCCTCAGCTCCTGAGGGGGAAAATGTGGAGTACAGGCTCCAGAAAGTCACCTTGTCTCTCAAGGGGATTAAATCTCTTCATTTCTCCAAGGGACTGCATGAGGATAAAATCATACATTGTTCTCATTCAGGCTCTCAGTCATGTCTGACTCTTTGCGACCCCATGGACTGCAGCATGCCAGGCTTCTCTCTCCTTCACTATATCCCAGAGTTTACTCAAACTCATGTCCATTGAGTCAGTGACTATCCAACTATCTCATCCTTTGTCACCCTCTTCTCCTCCTACCCTGAATCTTTCCCAGCATCAGGGTCTTTTCCAATGAGTCGGCTCTTCACATCAGACGGCCAAAGTATTGGAGCTTCAGATTCAGCATCAGTCCTTCTAGTGAATATTCAGGGTTGATTTCCTTTAGGATTGACTGGTCTGATCTCCTTACTGTCCAAAGGACTCTCAAAAGTCTTCTCCAGCACCACAGTTTGAAAGTATCAATTCTTTGGCACTCAGATTTCCTTATGGTCCAACTCTCACATCCATACATGACTACTGGAAAAATCATAGCTTTGACTAGATGGACCTTTGTCAGCAAAGTGATGTCTCTGCTTTTTAACATGAACTCTGGGTTTGTCATAGCTTTTCTTCCAATAGCTTTTCTTCCAAGGAGCAAGTGTCTTTTAATTTCAAGGCTGCAGTCACCAGCCGCAGTGATTTTGGAGCCCACAAAAAGAAAATCTGCCACTGTTTCCAGTTTTTCCCCATCTATCTGCCATGAAGTGATGGGACTGGATGTCATGACCTTAGTTTTTTGAATGCTGAGTTGTAAGTCAGCTTTTCCACTCTCCTCTTTCACCCTCATCAAGAGGCTCTTTAGTGTCTCTTCACCTTTCTGCCATTAGAGTGGCATCATCTGCATCTCTGAGTTATCAGATGAGAGACTCAAAAATGCTTCTGAAACTGTATGGACACAAAAGGAACCATTTTAGGAGAGTCTAGGAAATCAAGCCAGGATAGGGAACGAAGGCTGGGTTGGAATATCATCAGGTGGAAGCAGGTGAACTTGGTATAGCCGGAAGAGGAGTGGATATGACAGAGAGACTATTCCAGGAAGAGTAAGCTCAGGGTATCAAACATGCCGGGCTTACCACGTGGCTCAGTGGTAAAGAATCCACCTGCCACTGCAGAGGACACAGGTTCCATCCCTGGGTCAGGAAGATCCTCTGGAGAAGGAAATGGCAACCTATGACAGTATTCTTGCCTGGGAAATCCCATGGACAGAGGAGCCTGGCAGGCTACAGTCCATGGGGTTGCAAAAGAGTCAGACATGACTTAGAGACTAAAAACCAACAATCAACCATGGTGGGCAGGAGGAGAGAGAGGCTGCTGACAGAATGCCATCTTAGGGGCTGATGAGATGATGTAGCAGTAGGAAACAAGGAAATAAATCATTTCTATGGTAGAGATGGGCTTGTGGTTTGTCAAACCTACTTCACCTTTTCCTGAAAACTGAGTGGATAACACGCATGCTCTGGCCTATGGAAAGTGGGTGGAAGTGATTCGGCCACTTCTAGGCAGGGGCCATGCCAACTCTCCGTGTGATCCTCCCCTCTTCCCTGCGATGCTCCATCCTTTACTCTATGTTGATCCAGTGCAAAGTCCAGCAGAGGAGTTGGCAGCCTTGGGGGAGGGCAGGACCACAGAGAAGAAGGAGCCAGAGGAGGGGAGGTCATTCACCAAACTCTGCCCTGAGCTATTTTGTGAACAAGGTGATGCGTACATGCTGACCAGTAATATAATGTCTTAAACAATGAAAGTTCTAATTTACGAAGGGAGTTCATGTTCTGATTTCATTTGATCCTTATAGAAATCCCATCAGACAGATCGTATCTCTATACTCCTACAGTACTCCTGGGAGAAGAGGTCACATGACCTTCCCCACGTGGCATCTCTCTCTCCCCAAAGTCCTGTGGTCCAGCCCTGCCCAGAACCCTTTATCTCCACAGGAAAAATCTGAGGCATTTGTGATAAAGGACCATAGACATAAGGTTCCTTTGGTTTCCAAGGTAAAAAAACAAAGACACAGTGGATGCTAGATTTTATGATATGACTATAAAATGCCAAGAACTCAAAAGTGAAAATGAATAAAAGGCAGGTGAGGTTGTCCCTCCCCCCAACCACCCACCTGCTGTGTTTCCTGGGCCTCAGCTTCCCATCAGCTTTAGGAAGCAGAGGTGGGCAGGGAAGGGAGGGGAGCTTTGGCTGAGTCAAGAAGTCTTTATCAGTTGCCATGCCAACCTCCCAAACTGAGTTTTTAAGCAATAGTAACTGGGACATGGTTTTCACTTCCTCTGTGTTCTAGCTAATGGATTCCCAGTTGGAGTCCATTCACTACACACCCTCCCTCCTACATCTTCTGGGTTATCTCTAGTCTTATACTTGATTCTTACCCGCTTACTGCAGAATAATGATAAATAGAAGTGGAAGACATCACTTTGAGCTCCATGGAGGTTGGTATGGGGTATAGGATAACCAGTACCAACTGCTACACACCCAAGGTGCAGGCAGATGAACTCCCAGGTCAGAATACCTCTCTGGGGCCAGCCATGCCACGTACAGATAATTAAGTACTTCCTCTTTTAAAATTCAGTTGTCCCACAAGCAGGAGGCTAACACATGCAATCTTTTGCATTTTAAATCAAAACCCAAATCACTCAGTTTGCCCCACGATCCGACTCAAACTGTCCACCCTCCCCGCATCTCTTCACAGGCTTTGCCACAGCCCAGCAGAACGCTGAATTCTTCTAGACACTTCCTAACCCTTTCTTGCCTCTACAACCATCATTGATGTGGTTTCCTCCGTCTGGGACGTCACGTTTATTTCCTCTCTGCTTCGTCATCACCTTTGCTAAATGCTCCTGTGCCTCGTTTTTCCCTCTCACATGGGCATTTTCTAAGGCACAGCCTTTACGCACTTCTCCAAGCTCCCACTTTCAGGGAACCCATTCCTTAACAGTAAGAAGGAAGCACAAGTTCAAGTCCACACCCCTGGCCTGGCCTTTTTCTCATTCTTAGCTCTGGCTTTCCAGCACTCTAATGGCCATGTGCCCTCAACTCTGGCCTGCTGTCATCTCAAACAACAGTTCTAAAACCTGAGGTTGCTCCATTCCTCACAGCTCTATTTCTACCCTAGGTCCATCAGGTTTCTGAGTTCAAAGGAACCGTGAAGCTCAATTCATTCATCTGCACTCAATCCACTTACAACAACTTAGACAACAATGGTCAAGCCCACCACTAGCATCCACCATTCCAGGCATGGAAACCAGCCTCTCCAGAGGTGAAGTGACCATGAATCTAAAGCTTGGGCCTCCCTCCTGTGTTTGCATAGGCTTCTTCCAGGGCCTGTACTCATTCTGTAGCCACATCATGCTTCCCCAGCACACTCCTCCTTTTAGCCCTGGCTTAGGTTCATGATGGCCTCCCCGCAAGGAACACTGGAGAAGCCTTCTCCTGGCCTCTCAAGGCTCTCCTTATTCATAACCACTTTGAACATAGTCATAAGGGCAAAGGCAAAAAGAGCAGCAGCTCATGTGTCTTCTCACATCTTAAGCCCATAAAGCACATAACCCAAAATGTTAGACTCTGAACTTCTCTGATAAGAGGGCATCAGACCAGATGACTCCACAGAGGTTTTTCCCATCAAAAATTCTGTGATTTTATGATCGTTGAGCCCATCTTACAGAAGAGGAAGTTTGGCCTTAAAGAAAGTCACACATAGCTCAGCCGGACCAAGACTCCAGGTATTCTAACTTTGAACTCATTAGTCTTCCCACCACATTGTGCAAAGCAGTACAGAAACCATTCTAACGAAGCAGGGGCCAAATCAAGCTCCTGTTCTAGATAGAACCCTCTGGTTATTCCACATTACTCAAAGGGGTCAAAAATCACTTAGCTGCCATTCAAAGCCCTTTCTCACCGTTGTGTTTCTTTCTATCTTATTTCCCACTGGGCCCTTCCCTATCACTCTCTTCAGCCCAACTCGTATACCCCACTCCCAGGCACTTAGTGACTCATTACTCTTCAGAGCACAACTCAGGGACTTCCCTGGTGGTACAGGGGTTAAGAATCCACCTTGCAATGCAGAGGGTGGGGGTTTGATCCCTGGTCGGGGAACTAAGATCCCACATGTTGTGGAACAACGGAGCCCTCAAGCCACAACTAGAGAGTCCATGTGCCGCAATGAAGGTCCTGCATGCCATAACTAAGACCCGACGCAGCCAAATAAATAAATGAACGTATATATGTATGCATATTTTTTAAAAAGTTCAACTCAGGTCCTACCTCCCCAAGACTAGACCAGGAGACCTCATTTGAGCCACATGCATCCCTCATTTCATTGCCTACCACACATGTGGCATGATGTTAGCATTTTTACTCTTCAGCTTCTAATTCACGGGCTGCTAAGATGCCATCATCTCTGATCTCCCCTCCCAGCTTTCAGCTGCCACAGAGCCTGGCACAGAGTAGGCGGCTCCACAAACTGATTGATGGATTGTTTCCAATCTCTTAACTCCCCACATTCTTTATCTTACTAATATTTCCTTCACACCCAGCTTTTTAAATGACTTGTCACTCCTACATCATAAAAAAAAAAAATTACAGAGGAAGGGAAGCAAGTTTAAAAGAGAGGTCAAAAGCATTCCTTTCCTCCCTTTTCTGGTTTATTTAGGGTCAATCCTGGGTGACTCACGTGAATAAAGCATAGTTGCCTCAACGGCCTCCATCCCAAGAAATGCATGCTTCCAGTGGGGAGTCAACTTTCTCTTGCCCTTTGGATCCTCCCCTGGGTAGGTTCAACCCTATTTACCTACAATCTGGGCCAGCTGTTCTCAGTCTTTGATGAATCCGAGGATCACTGAGGGGAGATGTCTGGGATTCACCCCAACCTCCTGAATCTGAATCCCCAGGGACAGGGCTGGGGTATGAAGAAGCTTTGCAGTGACTTTTTTATGCCCCAAAGGTTGAGCGCCAGTGGCCAAGCCATTGTTCACCATGAGCACTGCAATAAATAGAACCCAAAGAACCTCTCCACGCTAACAGAGCCAGAGGGGACCTCCTTCCAGAGGTTAATAACTCAATTGCTTTTTACCAGAAAGAGTGTTCATTTTAGTTCTGACAGCAGATTATCTATCTTGTTTACCCTTAAGTATTTCACATCTCAGATCTAAGACATTCCTTGAATAAATATATGAGTTTCCAAAGTAGGTTGTCACTCAGAGAGCTGGCAGACACTTCCCCAGTAGTTGGAGCTGACCCCTCAGAATGTCAGCAGGGTCAGATCTAAGATGCCCTGGGTGGAGACTCACCTTCAGGAAACCCATGATTAACCACTTTGCATCTTCATGAAAAAGACACCTGGGGGTGTCTCCTGCATAATAGTTCTTAAAGGTACCAGATATTGTGAGTCTATTACATTTTCCCTATAGTCTAGATAGGTAATATGTATACGTGTGTAGTGTTTTCTAGGACAGTAGCCATGGCTAGGCAGAGCTTGAAGGTTGCAAGCAAATGGGAACACGGCATAGAGGTTTCAGGGGTCCTCTCGGAACTCAAGGACCTGGAACTCCAGAAGCTTCTTTCCTGCTAAAGGGTCAAAATTGTAGCACCTGCGGATGAGCCCGGGAAGCTCCACCTAGAACCCAGTGACAAGAAGGGGATGAAACCCCAGAAGTAACACTCCCATGGAGCTGAAAAGGGAGGGGCCAGTGTAGCACTCTCAGTGATTTGATGCATCTTAGTCCAGCCCCGGAGAAGACAATGGCACCCCACTCCAGTACTCCTGCCTGGAGAATCCCAGGGACGGGGGAGCCTGGTGGGCTGCCATCTACGGGGTCGCACAGAGTCGGACACGACTGGAGCGACTTAGCAGCAGCAGCAGTCCAGCCCCCGGAGCTGTGTGGGAACAACTACCAGAGGAATCAACACCCCTTGAGCTGGAAGAATCTGACCACTGGTCAGCGATCTACACTCTCCTGGGGTTACATTCCTCCAGACAGTGGTTGCTGGGGGCCTCCGGCTCTTGGAGCAGCAGCCCCGTCAGAGGCGATCAGATCCAGAGACCACTGTGCTCCGGCCACCACCACTCTGTCTCTGCACCAGTGACTTCTGGACACATTAAGGAAGGAAAGTGCGAGGGCTTGGCTTTTGGGGCTATCCTAGGCCTGCAAAGGAGGCTTTACTCAGACCCCAGATTCTACACAGCTTGTTCAATGCTCACAGCAACCCCAGGAAACAGGTATTGCCATGATCAGCAATACCTGTCTTGCACAGGCAAGACAACTGTGGCCCAGAGATGCCAAGCAGCCTGTCCTAGCTCACACAGCAGGTGACCTGCAGGGCCACCGAAAACTGCATTCTTCTACTGCATCTTCCATCACCACTACATGGGCTTAGCATCTGAATTTCAAAAGAAGTCAAGAATTAAAAGCTTTTGACTTATCTGAATCAATGGGCTCTTTACCCTGGGTGGAGAAAGCTACCAAACACTCTAGGGAGACAGCTCAGGTGAGCAGGGAGGCAGGGGCTGACACCACTGGCCATGGGCTTTTACATCTTCAGACCTCCAGTCCTCACTGTCACCACCTGCCAGGGTACCTGAGACTTGTATGAGTCGACCTTTGACATCGGTATTCCCAGGGATGTGTTACCAGGTAAGGATGCACCGCTGACATAGCAGGGCAGGTGGATTTGTGTATTGCATTACTGACCAAAGAGCAAAACCAGGAGAAAACAGTGGCATAATGTGACAAAAGGAACTTCAAAACCTGATAAACCCATGACTGGCCAGGTGACCAGGCAGCCAGTGGGCAGCTGGGGTCTGAGAGGTAACACAACAAAATTTGATGCCGTCTGTTCTGGAAGTCAGATGACCACGCCACGGGTTGCCATGACTTGACTTGTGCTCTGCACCACTGTCAGAGCCTTCTGGATCCCTCCATAAATGAAATGACTAGTCATTTCCATCAGACATCAGCAGGCCTCCATTCTGTTTCCCCCGGGGGCTGAATTGATCATTATTTACTAGACCGACCCCACACACAGACTGTTCTGGAGTCCTGCAGATAAGGGCTTTATGGTCCGTCAGCATCTGTTCACTGCAGCACTGTTGGCTGTGAGCTTTCTATCAACAGCACTCCTGATGAGAATGATCACGATGACCCGAGGCTGTTAGACGTTCTAGACATTCATCCGCACTAGCAAAGCCACCGAGCTCAGTAATGGCAAAGCTGCCTGCCGAGAGACCTGCCTCTGATCAGGACTCAGTGACTCTCCACGAGAGCTCCACCCGAGTTGCCTAGGGGTGGGGGTAAAAACACCGCTTCTGGGTCCCACCTACAGACATTGTGATGTAACTGACCAAGGAGCAGTCTGGCATCAGAAGTTTTAAACTGCTACTGCTGCTAAGTCACTTCAGTTGTGTCCGACTCTGTGCGACCCCATCCCTGGGATTCTCTGGGCAAGAAGACTGGAGTGGGTTGCCATTTCCTTCTCCAATGCATAAAAGTGAAAAGTGAAAGTGAAGTTGCTCAGTCATGTCTGACTCTTCGCGACCCCATGGACTGCAGGCTACCAGGCTCCGTCCATGAAGTTTTAAAAATCTCCCCCAAATTATTTGATTCTGTAGCCAAATTTGAGAACCACTAGTTTTCTGTTGAAACTCAAGAGACATGTGTTTCAAACTGGGTGGCTTTGGTGATTTGCTACCTCTGGGGTCTAGGACGGGGACTGAAGGTGGAGGTGTCGCTACAGAAGGAGGAATGCCTTGATCTAACTACACAGCACATCCTGTGTTTGTCTTCCCAAATCACTTTCTGTTTTGCTTTTATTTCCTTGTTCTTTTTTCTTTCAATAAACCATGCTCACTGCCTCTATCAACTCTAACCTGTTGTCCTCCCTTTGTGATCAAAGTCCCAGCTGCGTATGATCTCATTTATTCTCAAAATAGCCCTGCGAGTAAGGAAGCAGCCAGGCCATTGTTCCCTAAGGCAAATCAGGGACCTGCAGATCAAGAAAGGTTCTATCTGCCACGGGACTCATATGCTTATCGAAGTCAACGTGTTTGCAGCAATTTTCAGCTTACACAATGTTTTCCTCTGTTTGTTCCCGTGGCATCCTCGCAGCCAGTCTGTGGTGACAGTATTTTCATATCCAGGGTGACCACACGTTCTCATCAACCCCAGGTGACACCTGCTGTTCCAGCCTGACTATTGGAAGTACCTCCTTTCTCCCTCAGGAGTTTGGACGATAAAAGATAAGGGCACTTTATTTATAATCACCCTCTTGTTTGAAGAGGGGGGGATGCTGAGATTCATAGAAGTTACGGAACTTTTTCAGAGTCACTTGGCCAACAAGAGGCAGAGACAAGATTTGAGCCCAGTTCTCTGTCCCCTCTGCCCATTCGCATTTGTTGGGAAATGAGAATGAGAGCTGACCGACTCAAACCTTTCTTATTATAGATGAAGAAACTAAAAATGGTGGGTCAGTGATCTCTCAAACATCCCCATGAGATGGCTTCTCTGGTGGTCGGTTCAGTGACTGGGACTCCGCCTTGCAGTACAGCAGACACTGGTCCAATCCCTGGTCCCGGAGGATCCTATGTGCTCACATGCCTCAGAGCAACTAGGTCCATGCGGCCGTAACTACTGAGCCTGTGCTCTGCAATAAGAAAAGCCACTGCAATGAGAAGCCCTCACATGGCGATGAAGAGTGGCCCCCTCGCCCAAAGCTAGAGAAAGCCCTCGAGCAGCAACAGAGACACACCAAAGCTAAAAAAACCTTTTTAATTAAATAAATAAATCTTAAAAAAAAAAAATCCCCATTACAATGTTCCCTGGAAGGGAAAGACTTGGAGTACAGACCACAGACGGGCGGGAGCCTTGATAGCGTTCCATGACCATATTAGAATGGACTGGAGATGGAAATGGCAAGCCACTCCAGTATTCTTGCCTGGAAAATCCCATGGACAGAGATCTACAAAATTCCTGGTGGGCTACAGTCCATGGGGTCACAAAGAGTTGGACACGACTGGGTGACTAATACATTAGAATGGATTTGTAAGTTGCCAGTAAGTGTCATCTTAGAAACACGTGAAAGGCTGACTTGGCAAAAGAAGGTACAAGGCCTGACATATGGGTATTTGAGAATGAATAAAAAATTTAGAGTCTAAACTGCTAGCTGAGGGCTGGATCTGAATGTTATTTACTGCTATCTATGTCTGAACATTTCACGGATGCTCTCTGAGCACCTGAATTTTTCAACCACAAAACGGGATGAACCACCATCCTTAGTTTCCGAGGTTGTTACAGGGAGAGAAAACTGCAGCTGGCAAAGTGCTCTCTCAGCAACATGTCTCAGGAGGTCCCTGGGAGCCACATATCATTTGCTTTCACCACTTTTTACATGTGAATCAAGGCTCATGGATCAAGGAAGCTGGGGATCCAATGAGATAAGGTATTTGAATGTGCTTCCCTAGTCCTAAAATGCCACCATTTAGCATTATTAATAAGCAGCAGCAGTGGTAACAGATAATGATCGCCAATCAATGTGGCATAGAATCTATCCTAAGTCCTTGAAACTCTCACGATAGTGAAGGTTTTGAGTGACACACAGAAGGCTTTCCTGGTGGATGAGTCGGTAAAGAGTCTGCCCACAAGGCGGGTGACCTGGGTTTGATCCCTGGGTTAGGAAGATCCCCTAGAGAAGGAAATGGCAACCCACTCCAAAATTCCTGCCTGGAGAATTCCATGGACAGAGGAGCCTGGTGGGCTACAGTCCATGGGGTCACAAAGAGTCGGACACAAATGAGTGACTAACTTTTGCTTTCACTTTTCCCAGGGGACAGGCCAGGTTGGGGGTTCCCTTCAAGGGAGTGTTGAAGATGACCACATCACAACATTTACTGGGTGAGGAGAGACTGCCTGGAAGGCTTCCTAGAAACCAACCTTGCTGGGCCTGCAGAAATCACTTCGGATACCTGAGACCTTCCACAAGGCCTTTCTTCTGATGGAAATCCTACAGCTACGAGACATGGTAAATCATGGAAATACCTGATTCTATAAATCAGGACACGGCTGGCTGCCTGGGTAGTGTCTTTATTTCACAATTATTTTCAGCCTTTACTTGCCCTTGTAAATGATCACTACTAACCAGAAGCTCAAAAAGGGGGTGGGGGAATCAAAAGAGCTTTCCTATCTGATTGTTTGTTCCCCATCAACTTGGTTTCTGTGCTGCCCAAGAAGGCCTGCCTGGCTCTCATGGATTGCTTTCCTTTAGGGGGAAAAAAAAAAAAGACAACACAGGTGCTTTAGAATTCTTGTGGGCGCTGGGGGCTGCTAAGTGAGCTTTTTATACAAATGGAGAAAACTTCCAAGTTGCCAACATGAAACTCAGAAGGTGCGGGTAGAATGGACTTCTCACTTAGGAGCAGGGCAAAGGGCTCTTTTGGTTCTAAAAGAGTCAATTTGTGTTCCAAATAGCTTTCAGGAACTTGACACTGTGAAATGACCTGCTCCCAGGGAATCTGAGAAAGTCCTAGAATAGCTTTCTTCAAGAAGTACAGCAAGAGTCCTTGGCTTTGTGAAAGCTCTCCGTATTTGCTCCCGAGACTGCAGGCCTGGGCGCTGGGGGTCAGGGCAGCCCTGGCCAGCTCTGGGTCCAACACTGCCCAGCCTGGGAGGACATGACCTCTTTCATTACCTGGATCTGCCAGAGAGCCTGAAAATCCTTCCCAGAGGGGTCACAGAAACCAAATGAGGAGACGGAGACAGAAGTCGCATTTGGGGGAAGAGAAATAAGTCCAGGAAAGTTGTCTCACTAAAAAACAAATGCAATGTCTATACATAATTTTGCAAAATAACCCCCAAAATGTAAAGCCCAGCCGAAATATTTAACAAAACTTTGTGGTAGGCTGGGCCAACTGAGAGTACTTTTCAAGTGTAAGGTAAGTCACAACTGGTTTATTATTTTTTAATAAGATAAATAAAAACTACCGAAGACCAAAAGGTTGCTATCAGGGTCATATAGATCTTACACTTCCTGTGAAAATCTATTTGTTTATTTAGTTTATAGATAAGGATCCTTTGACCAAAACAAATTTAAAAGGCATGCCTATTTCCATACATTTCCCCATGTATAAAGAGAAATATACATGTCTTTTAAATTCAGCCAGGAGGCTCCCAACAGGCAAGTTCTCTTCCCTTCTCAGTTACCTGTATATTTCTAGGGAAACTGCATTCTAAGATGTTTGGGCTTTTTTGTTTTTTTTTCCCCCTTTTGTGAAAGTTCTCAGCGCTCAGGCAGCCTACCGGCGGCCGCCCCGCCCCCAAGTCCTGGCGACTCCGCACCGCCCTGGAGACAACTCATCTGCGCTCAGGTTTCTCGGCTTCTGGAGGACCTATCAAATGTTTCTTTCTTATTACCCTGGAGAACCGGGAAACGGTGCATCAGCCTCCATCCTTCCTCCTCCAGGTTGCAAAGAAGTGTAAGCAGCTTTTGACGTTAGGCTGTTTCGGCGCAGGGAGAGAGGGGACTTCATGATTCCCCCAGCCCGGTGCCCCCACCTCCCAGTCTGCCTCAGGTCACCCTTTGCATTTCCTGATACAACCCCGCGGAAACACGATTATGACACGAAAAATAATGTGGGCGAGTGGAGTGTTTGCTTTCCGGCTTGCAGATCACAGCACAAGAACAATCTTTGTTCCCCTTTGCTTTTCTTTTAATAGAGTAAAAGAGAAAAAGGAGGTTTTGAGAAATGTTATTTCTACTTTGCCAAAGATCATATTATTAGTAATGCTTTCTCTTCTCCCTCTTCCTTCCCCTCACCTCCCTGCCCTTTTAGAAGAAAGCTTCATGGGTCCAGCCAGGTTCCTGCCCTCATCCTGCACCCGAAGATGCCCTTCAGGACAAACCAAAATCGTGCCTAGGCAGGGTGACCGCCGGTCCTGCGGCAGGTTTAACAAACTCTCAGGAGACGACAGCCACCTGCCAGAATGCACCTGACTCCATCCCGCCCAGGAGCCCCGAAACGAGGCTCGGGTTTGCAGAAAGGCCACCCCAGGGACCGTCAGGGCGAGGCTGCGCTCCCTGGGGAGGGTCGGGCGTCGCAGAGCGCTCGGCGCCGGGGCACGTGAGCCGCGAGCCGGGCTGGAGGCGCAGCAGGTGCGGCGGCGCTGGGACGCCGACCTACCTTCACGAAGAGCTCGATCTCGGGGTCCCGATCGTCCCCGTTAGCCGTCGCCGTGTCCGTCATGCCGTCGGCGCCCGGGGCCAGCGTCCCGGGCCGGGGAGGCGCCACCTCTGCGGCGCCCGGGCCAGCGCTCCTGCCGCTGCTGCTGCTGCTGCCGGGGGGCGGGGGCGGCCTCCGGAGGGCGTTTATTTATCTAGTTTCTTTAATCTATTTCCCCAGCTGGTGACAGCGGTGCCTGAGGGATCGGTGTCCCGGGCGATCTCCAGGAAAGGAGAGAAGCCAGGAGGGGGCAGAGGACGAGGCGGAAAAGGTGGGCTCGGGGATGGATTGCAGGTTCCCGGGAGCAACAAGTGCCGCGCGCTGGGAGGTGTCACAGGATCCGCGCCGGGCGGCGATCCTGCGGCCGCCGCCCGCGCCCAAAATAGCCGGCGCCGCGGGGCGGGGTCAACCCCGCGGGCGGGAGGGGCTCCGGGCGAGCGCGGCCCCCGCCCCGCATCCCAGGCCCGGCGGGGCGCGCCGCGACACCACCGCTGGGATAGGAGGATGTTCTGGGAAAGATAAAGGGGGAGGAAGTGTGAGAGGAGGCGGGGGAGGATGAGAGAGAAAAAGAGATGGCTTTAAGCCTTACGTTTCATTTAACGAAGCATCAGCTCCTGTAACTTACGTTTCATTCAACGAAGCATCAGCTCCTGTAAGTTAACTCTCCTATCAGCCCTTTCCACTAGGAAAGCCCCTTCCTGCCTTAGGGATGCTCAGAGTGGGGAGGAGCTATGGGGAGCCGGGAAGAGAACGGAAGGACCCTGAAAACTGTGCATTTGGCATCCTCGTGCGGGATAGGTTAGAGTGGGACTGGGGGAGAAGGAGGCTGGGAAGGGCAGGGAGCTGTGTAAGGTAGAGAGGTGAGCCTGCCAGGTCAGGATACGTGTCCTTTAACCTCTAGGCTGTTTTTCTTTCCCCTTCTTTCATTTTGTTTTTTTCTTTGGCTTTCTCCTCTATTTTTTCTTTTTTTTTCTATTTTTATTTTATTTTTCTTCTTCTTTTTAATAACAGAATACGCATATGGGCTTCCCTTGTGGCTCAGCCGATAAAGAATCCACCTGCGATGCTGGAGACCTGGGTTCGATCCCCGGGTTGAGAAGATACCTGGAGCCGGGAAAGGCTACCCACTCCAGTATTCTGGCCTGGAGAATTCCATGGACTATACAGTCCATATACTTTTCCCACCCTATGCAAAGAACTGACTCACTGGAAAAGACCCTGATGCTGGGAAGGATTGAAGGCAGGAGGCGAAGGGGACGACAGAGGGTGAGATGGTTGGATGGCATCACCAACTTGATGACATGAGTTTGAGTAAGCTCCAGGAGTTGGTGATGGACAGGGAAGCCTGGCGTGCTGTAGTCCATGGGGTCGCAAAGAGTCCAACAAGACTGAGCGACTGAACTGAACTGAATATGCATGTGGAAAAATATTCCTATCTTAAGTGGACGTAAGTTCAATATATTTTCACAATCTGAACTCATCCACGAAGCCAGCACCAGAGAAAGAGGTAAAATGTTAGCTGCTCGCACAGAAGCTCATCCTGGTCTCTCCTCTGTAGCTCTCCCCGCTTTCACGGCTGTCACCCTCCTGCGGTTAACTTACTATCCCTTCTTGTAGTAACAGCACAGGTTAGTTTTGCCTGGAATCTTACAAAAAGCACAGTGTATACTTCGGTGTCTGGCTTCCTTTGTGTTCACCACTACACTGGTGGGATTTACCCATTCTGCAGTGTGTAGTTGGAAACCACCCATTTTTGTTGCCACAAGTTATTTATCCATTTGCCCTCTGATGGATATTTGCATAGTTTGCGGTTAATGACTTCCATGGGGCTGCTATGACCATTCTATCAAACATCCTTTCACAATACGTGGACACTTTTTGTCGGCTGTATACTCAGGAATGGGATGGCTTGTTTCTAGAGTGTTAGAATGTTCTTCTCGAGTAAGCACTGCCAGTGGGTTTTCCAATGTGGCTGTACCAATTTACATTTCCATCCTCCATTTCTTTTTAAAATCGGTGCTCAGTCTTTTGTATCTGGAATCTGGTCAACTTCTGTTTGTGTTCTTTGCCTTCTCTAGCTGATCCCGTCTGTGCTCTGTCCTGCTGGACTTACAAATACATATTTGTTCCATGACTTTCTAAGAAAAAAATTAATCACTTAATAAAAATAAGTAGCAGTACTTACTAGGTACCAGGTAAAAAAATGCTAAACACTCTACATGTCTTAACTTATTTCATCTTTATAGATAGTGTTATTGTCCCAATTTTACAAGTGGGGAAACTGAGGCATATTTATTAATATTTAAGCAATTTTCATCTAGTCATTCAGCTAGAAAATGGTGGAATCAGAATTTGAACCCAGACAGACTAAGCCTATGCTCTCAACTACTCCAATCGCCTCTCTCAAACTCTTAAACTGGGTAAGGCCCTTTGGGAAACAAAGGCACTGCACTGGTTAATGGAGATTAAAATCTATTTCAGGAGAATATGCCCATGTAAAGAAAAGAAAAACTCAGACTGCCTCATGAATTGGGTAGATGAAACGGCCATGTAAGTCAGCTTGTCAAGAGATTATTCATCACCGTTGGAGTGGCCAGAAAGAAAGATCTCATAGAGCAGAAGAAACTACAAATGCAACTTCCTGAATGACAGGCATCTGATTGGTAAAGAAGATGGCAAGGTGTCCTGACCACCACTTCTGACAGGTTGTTTCCCCATAAACTCCAAGTGCAAATGTCTCCTGCTCACTGAAGTACACAGTCACCAAGCCCAACTTGCAGCCCTCGTGGTACCCTGCAGCTTAATCAAGGTGAGGCTTAATTGCTCTTCTCCTTGGTTTCAGGCTTACATCACCAAAGCCTTTAGCTGTCACCTTCACAGCTGTACATTCCAAGCCAGTGACTGCATGCTCTGGGAAAGACAAGGTTACAGAGGGAGACTGCTACCTTCACTGCATGCCACACAGACTCATCACTTTCCTATTCTGGACTGTGGACAATATTTGCAATAGTAATTGACAGAGATAAATGAAATTTTATGCTAAAGTGCCTTTGAGGGCTTTTTTTTTTTTTTTCTGAATGAAGATGCTTTACACATGTGGATATTTTCTTGGCTATGAGCTTAACAATATGTGTTATGACCTCTATTTTCCCCTAATCCCAAACCTAGCAGAGTTAGCTTTTTAAATATATATATATATATATATATTTTATTTTCGGCTGCGCTGGCTCTTTGTTGCTGCGCACGGGCTTTCTCTAGTTGCGGTGAGCGGGAGTTACTCTTCCTTATGCTGCATGGCCTTCTCATTGTGGTTGCTTCTCCTGTCGCAGAGCACAGGCTCCAGGCGCATGGGCTTCAGTAGTTGCAGCCTGCGGGCTCAGAAGTTGTGGCCCACAGGCTTAGTTGCCCCAAGACATGTGGGACCTTCTCGGGCCAAGGATTGAACTTGTGTCCCCCTGCATTGGCAGGCGAACTCTCATCCACTGGACCACAAGGAAGTCTGAGAGTTAGCTTTTATTTCACCCTCTCCAAATAATCTACCACCTACTGAAAAATGAAACAATTCTCTTTTAATTTCTAGATACCTCTCACTTGGACATCCCTGTAGATAACTGATAGTTTTGATATTATAAACCTTCATTTAACAACAATAAAAAATTCTGTCTGGTTATAAAATACTTCTGGTGTATTTCTAGTTTTTAATTCCACATTCTGCTTCATTTCACAATAAAAACACTTCTTTTTTTTTTTTTTAAATAAAATGACTACCCTTTTACATCAAAGTATAATTGGTTAGGCAATTCTAACTTTCTTCAGAGAAAAGCACTTCCCTGATCATATAGACTGTACTTCTAGTAATCATAGTTTCACAAACTTGTTGCAAGTTTTGGATAAATCCTTATTAGGCAAGCACTTCAAAAACATATTCAGTGCTTACTTTAACAGCACGTATACTTAAACTGGAATGACACAGTGAAGATGAGAATGGCCCCAATGAAAGGATTACATGCACATCTGTTTAACACTCATATTTTTATATGATTGTTAAAATAAAAAATTATACTTGACTGGGTTTTCAATATATTCAGATTCAATGATATGACATAAACGTGAAGGCAAAGGAATTTATATAGCTGTAATATCTCTATACTTCATTTGAAGTGGCAAACTATGAACTCTAAGCAGATTAAGAAAAGTCAGGTATGCATATGGTAACCACTCCTAAACAACAGCTATAAAACTTACACAAAGGGATATGGTTTAAAAAAAAAAATGTAAGTTAAAGTGTAATGGCAAGAAATACTCAAATAATCTAAAAGGAGAGAAAAAGAAAGCAAACAGAAAACTAATCATACAATGGCACTCTTAAATCTAACCATTTCAATACTTAAATTTAAATGGTCTAAACACAACTAAAAGTTGGAGATCAGGGATTTCCCTGGTGGTCCAGAGTTTAGGAGTCTGCCTTGCAATGCAGAGGACATGGGTTCGATCCCTGGTCAGGGAGGATCCCGTGTGCCGCAGGCAGCTGGGCACATGTACGGCCTCACATGGACCCCGGGACCCACACACCACAACTAGAGAGTCTGTATGCTGCAAGGAAAGACCCCGCGTGCTGCAGCTAAGACCTGACAACACAGCCACATAAATAAATACTTCTAAAAAGCTGGAGATTTTTGGATTGGATTAAAAACAAACAAACCAAGATCCAACTATGTCCTGTTACAGAATCTCACTTCAAATGTAAGCAGATGGGGAAAAATACCATGCAACTGCTAATCAAAAGAAAGTCACTATATTAACACCAAACAAAATAGACTCCAGGAAAAGGAACTCATCATGGATAAAGAGGAATATTACATAATGAAAACAGAGTCAAGTCATCAAAAGCTATAACACCCCTCAGTGTGTATGTACCTAATAACAGAGCTTCAAGATCCATAAAGCAAAAGTGATAAAACTGAAAGAGGAAAAAGACAAACATGCAATTGCATTTGGAGACTAAAACCCTCCTCTGTTAGAAACTGATTAGCAGAAGAAGACAAAAAGTCAGCAAGAGTATTGAAGACATAAAAATAACACTATCAAACAATTTGACTTAATAAACATTCCCACACAACAGAATACACGCCATTTGCAGATACACATGGGACAGTCACCCTAATAGACCATATTCTGGGTTACAAAACAAACCTTAATCTTTTTAAAAGGATGAAATCTTACCACATATATTCTCTGGCCATAAAATAATCAGTTAGACCAATACTGAAGATATATGCTGCTGCTGCTGCTCTGCCCCTAAATGTTTGAAAATTAAGCAATACACTTTAAGGAATTCACTGGTTAAGAAGCCTCAAAAATAATTAGAAAATATTTCAAACTAAATACAAACGAACACTGCTGCTGCTCAGTTGCTCAGATCAGGTCAGACTCTTTGTGACTCTATGGACTGTAGCCCACCAGGCTCCTCTGCCCATGGGATTGTCCAGGCAAGAATGATGGAGTGGGTTGCCATCTCCTCCTCCAGGGCATCTTCCCAAACCAGGGTTCAAACCTGGGTCTCCTGCATTGGGAGGTGGGTTCTTTACCACTGAGCCACCAGGGAAGCTCATGAATGAACATAGAATCTATCAAAATTTGTGAGATTCAGGTAATGCAGTACTTAGGAAGAAATTTATATGAGAAGTATTCTTTTTAGAAAAGAATAAAGGTTTCAAATCAATAAACTTCTATCTTAAAAAATTAGAAAAAGAATAGCCAGCTAAACACAAAGCAAGAAAATCAGGGAACCCCACCTCCACCCCTGGTCCATGGAAAAATTGTCTTCCACGAAACCAGTCCCTGGTGCCAGAAGTGTTGTAAAAGATTAACACAATTAATAAACTTCTAGCCATATTTACAAGAGAAAAAGTGTACATATTTTTATGAAACAACGATCATCTTTATAAGGATATCAATCTTACCCCATGCCAGGGTATATCGTTGGTTTCAAGCTCAAACCTTTATGTACATAATGATATTTAGGTGAATCCACGCTTTCTGCCCAAGGTATCTATTTACATGGGAATCGGTTTGTTTCACCCTTACATTCTCTGCAGAGGATCTTTTGGGCAATCTCAAGGGCTTTGGTTTCAAGCTCAGGGGACTGGCGGATTTTGATGACAGCTGCTAAAACCACCAGTCATATTGTGTCTTTGTGGGAGGACCAAGTGAGTGTAGCCAGAGAGAGGTGAGTCCTTCCACTTGCATGAGGTCACAGGTTGGGCTGTGAGAAGGATGGGGTGGGTTCCTAGTTCTGTTCCTTTTTAAACTAACATTTGGGTGTGCCCAACACTGCCAGCGATCTTTGTCCTCACAGCGGTCTGCCTACCTGTGCTCAGCAGAGGGAGAGGCCAGGGAGCAGGCTGGGCTGAAGCCAGGAGTCCTTGTCAACAGCTGTCATTTATCCTGTTGGTTCACTCATTACTCATCCTTATCACCAGGGTTTGGGGGATGCCATGCTCTTTCTAGAATCCTTTGAGAAAATGCAGTGTAGGCGAGCAATGAGCAGTCTTAGCATTTGCACTATCCCTCCATGGAATTCCTTCCAGGACTGAGTCATGTCTTTCTCACAACAATAAAAGCTCCTTGAAGACAAGAATCCTCTTTTGTGTCTCTTTTACACTACCCACAGAACATAATGGCCCCTTGTTGTAAACTTGCAAACAAACTGATAATATTCCCAGTACAGTGTATATGCTCATTAAATAATGGTCGATGGAATCAGTTAATAAAGAACTGTGTGTTGTTCTTGTAGTCGCTCAGTTGTGTCTGACTCTTTGTGACCAAATGGACTGTATCTCGCCAGGCCCCTCTGTCCATGGAAGTCTCCAGGCCAGAATACTGGATTGGGTTGCCATTCCCTTCTCCAGGGGATCTTCCCAACCCAGGGATCAAACCCGGGTCTCCTGCATTGCAGACAGATTCTTTACCATCTGAGCCGCCAGGGAAGCCCAAATAAATGACTGGCACCTCTTTTAGTCACAGCCTTTTTCTCCTCTTGGACTTCTGTTTGTATCATGCAAAGGCAGATTTTAGTGAAATGGGCCTTACTGTGTGGAGTCTTTAAAAGTATTCTAATTTTGAGCTGAAATACAAGAAAGGGTTCTGTAACAGTAATACTATTTAACATTTTCTAAGAGACCACCATGTATAAGAACTCTAAATCTCTTATCAGCTCACTTCATCTTCATAATAACCCAAGGCAGGTGCTATTAGTCTCATTTCACAAATGAGGAAGCAAAGACTTAAAGAGGTGAGGAACTTGTCCAAGGTCACATAAATAATTATAAACAAGACAGCTGGTACTCTGACCCCGGTCTCTCCATCATTAAAGCCTATTTTCTTAACCACCAGGATTTACTAAGTATGTGAAGTGATGTGGTTGGATGAGGTTGAAATGCTGATAGAGATTTAGAAATGGCTTATTGAATTGGTAGGATCAGTGACTGGCTGATCTTAGATAAGAAATGACTGGATTTGGGGTCTCTGGAACCGTAAGAGACACACAGACATAAGCTGAAAAAAGAAATAGGGACCAAGAAGTGACCAAGAATAAAAAATACCCCTTCATTGGAAGGACTGATGCTGAAACTCCAATATTTTGGCCACCTGATGCAAACCACCAATTCCTTGGAAAAGACCCTGATGTAAAGTTTTAATAATACTATTTATGAACATACATAATGCAGCCAACATACTGACTGACACATAAACAAAGGACAGAAGAGTTCTTTTGTATATAAGACAGTGCTACATTTCACAGTCAGTTTCTCACTTGATCTTTCACTTAACAAGATAGCTACTATCAGTACTCCATTTTGCAGAAGAGGAAGCAAATACTCAAAGGTTAGTCAGGAAGCCACAAAGCTCTAGAACTGGGGTTTGAATCTAGGTCTCCTTGACTTCCAAATGTCTACTTTTAGTGCCCTCAATAACTAAGCACTACTTAATTGTTTTATTATTGTATTTAAATGCAAAGTGAGAGAGGAAGAGAGAAACAGACAGAAAGAGGAAGCAAATGCCCTGTTTAGAAGTGAACGCTGAAGATCAGCTACTAGAACATTCAAAAAGCAATGCTCCCAGGTAAAGAGTGGATTTGTACCCTGTAATTACCCTGACCCATGTTCGATGGCCTTCATCCTTTATCTGATTGTCTCCTTGTCATCATATCAGCTCTTTAAGCTGCATAAAGAATTCTTTTCTGAAAGGCAAAGTATATTATTGAGAAAATTACAAATTCTTTCTTGGAAATAAGCAGAATTGATCAAATTGAATTGCTATTATTATCTTTAAGGATTTCCCTGATGGCTTTGCAGGTAAAGAATTTGCCTGCAATGCAGGAGATGCAGGAGTTGTGGGTTTCATCCCTGGGTTGGGAAGATGCCCCAGAGGCAGAAATGGCAACCCACTCCAGTATTCTTGGGAGATTCAGGTTCGATCCCTGGGTCGTGAAGATCCCCTGGAGTATTCTTGCCTGGAAAGAATGGCATGGCAACCCACTCCAGTGTTCTTGCCTGAAAAATACCATGGACAGAGGATCCTGGTGGGCTATAATCTATGGAGTCACAAAGAGTCAGACATGACTGAACAAATAACACTATTATTTTAAACATCATCTGTCTTAAAAGTGGGAGCAGCAATAAAAGTCAGTTCCTCTCCTAGAATTCTAGGAATGTATGTGTATATGAGTATTTTCTTTCTTCCCATATATTTCTTTGTATCTCTCTCTCTCTACTTTAGGAACTCAGAGAAATAGAACATAATACTTCTGTGCATAATTACCTGCTCACAGCTAAGCAGGTACAGAAGAAATTTATTTCTTCAGCACAGTAATAAGTTATTCTCTTTAATCTATATTCAGAGGGGAAGATTTAATTCTATTTTTGTCATATATTTTCTCCAATCTTGTGCAATCTTTTTAATCTGCCAGGAAGATTAACCCTACTCCCACAAAGCCTGGACAGAAAAATCCGAAAGTATTACCTTGAATTGTTTCAATTTCCTTCTTCCAGGGAGAAGACAGAAAGCACTTCAAATATCTCACTTTAGCTAAATTCAGCAAATACACCTTTGCTGGCCCTTCTGTGCCAGGCACTGCCTTTAAAACTGGGAATAAATTATTGAAAAAGACCCAGTCTCTGTCCCAGAGAACTCAGAGTGCCTAAAACAAGTGTCTGTGTGTGCAGGGGATGCTCCCATTCTTCAGCCCTTCTAATTGAGTAGATATAAAGTGTTTTGTTGTTATTGTTCAGTTGCTAAGTTTGTGTCTGACTCTTTCGTGACTACTGGCTGGGTTTCTCTGTCCATGGGATTTTCTAGGTAAGAATACTGGAGTGGATTGTCATTTCCTCCTCCAGGAGATCTTCCTGATCTGGGGATTGAACCCATGTCTCCTTCACTGGCAGGTGGATTCTTTACTGTTGAGTCACCAAGGGACCCAAGGAACATAGAATTGAAGTAGATCTGATAATATTGAGAAAAGATGCTCATTGTCTACATTTTTGTGACCAGACAGCACTTGAATCTTCACCAGTTGCTTCACAAATGAGTCCACTTCCACTGAACTAGTCCCAGCCAGTGTTACTTCACATTCACGTTCCTTTATCTATTGACTACTTATTAGACACCAAATACTCTTGGAAACACTGGCTGTACCTTGGGGAACAGAAAAGTTGATCATAGCCCTCGCCTGGGGGGTCTTGCAATTCATGGTGGTAAATGGAATAGACATATAAACAATAAATAGATGTATAGTTATAAAAATTGATCAATATTATCTGGGTTACAATGCTGAAGAATCACAGTGCGGAATGAGGGAGCCTCTTTTGTAAGGGGTCCCTGAGGTAGGCCTCTATGGGAGGTGACATTTAAGCCCAAATGCAATTGATAAAAAGGGGCCAGTCATGTGAAGACTGAAGGGAAGAGAGAAAGGAACAGAATGTGTGAGGGTGCTGAGGTAGAGAGAACACAGCATTTAATGCTGAGGAACTGAAGGTCTCGCTTGAAATTCTCCATGCTATCCCTGTGTAACATGGTGGGGTCACATTTTCATCTTTTCCTAGTAATTACATTATGCAACCTTTGTAATTTCAGTACCTTGTAGTAGAAACTCTGCCCAGAGATTTTCATTCAGTGCAAAGTTCTAGCATGAAGAAATAATGACAGCTCCATCGACTGCATATTGAATTTGCAGCCAATCACTATCTGTATTGCTCTGTAATGATGCATTATTTCCTCAGTTAAATACACTTTGGAAAGGTTTGAAATACACCTCTATATGAAAGACAGACATTAATTTAAGACTCCTTTGCGATATCCATTTTTCACCTCAAGATCCCACCTACTTGGTTCTGCTCACTGGCTGCATCTATACTAGGCTAGGGGGCTTCTCAGGTGGCCCTAACGCTAAAGAATCCACTTGTCAATACAAGAGGTGTAAGAGACGCAGGTTCGATCCCTGGGTCGGGAAGACCCCCTAGAGGAGGACATGACAACCCACTCCAGTATTCTTGCCTGGAGAATCTCATGGACAGGGGAGCCTGGCAGGCTGTAGTCTGTAGGGCTGCAAAGAGTCAGGCACGACTGAAACGACTTAGCATGCACACATGCATACCAGGCTAGGACATGGGGAAGATGACAAACCCACTTCTAAAGGCTGATATTTTATCTGATTTTATTTTTGTTAAATGCATTGAAATTGATTTAATTACAGTGAAACTCATTCTTTTCTTTTTTTTTTTTACCTTGCTCTTTTGGAATCTTGTAAACTCAACCATTGTTACTTCTTCCTCTCATAAAATCAAGTCTCTGAGTAAACAGAGCTGAATATGATCCCAGTCACTGGCCCTCCATCAACACAGCACAGGGTTATTACGTCACTAGACACCAGACTTAATGCCCTTAACTGAGCCTCCCAATGTTTAGGGCCCAAAGGGACAAACACTGACTTAACTTCTGTCTTCCTCACCGCACCCGGCTCCCCATGGGAAGTCATCAAATTAAAGGGCGAAGGGATGCAAAACAGCCACGCCAAAATGGTCTGGCCACGTTCACCAGTCAAGGCCAACTCCTCTGCTCCTTCCATCTGGTCTCAGGGGTGGTGTGGATCCAGCTAAGTGGATGCTGAAACCGCTTAATATCCCTCACCCCCATCCTGGGAGACTCCCGACAGTCGGAGCTGCTTACCACTGGGTGATCACTTACCCTGCAGTGAATAAGGCTGCAGGGGGTTCTGTCTGCATAATAAACAGTACTGACCCTCTGCATGCACCTATCACAAATGAAGACAAACTATCAGAACAATATAAAGGGAAGAAACTTGCTCACACTGTGCACACATATCTACACCTCTCATTTGCTGACATTTGAAGATCTGTTTGCAAATAGATGGGAAAACAATGGAAACAGTGACAGACTTTATTTTGGGGGGCTCCATAATCACTGCAGATGGTGACTTCAGTCATGAAATTAAAAGATGCTTGCTCCTTGGAAGAAAAGTTATGACCGACCTAGACAGCATATTAAAAAGCAGAGATAATACTTTGCCAACAAAGGTCCGTCTAGTCAAAGCTATGGTTTTTCCAGTAGTCGTGTATGGATGTGAGAGTTGGACTATAAAGAAAGCTGAGTGCTGAAGAAATGATGCTTTTGAACTGTGGTGTTGGAGAAGACTCTTGAGAGTCCCTTGGACTGAAAGGATATCCAACCACTCCATCCTAAAAGAAATCAATCCTGAATATTCACTGGAAGGACTGATGCTGGAGCTGAAATTCCAATACTTTGGCCACCTGATGTGAAGAACTGACTCATTGGAAAAGACCCTGATGCTGGGAAAGATTGATGGCAGGAGGAGAAGGGGATGACAGAGCATGAGATGGTTGGATGGCATGAGTTTGAGTAGGCTCTGGGAGTTGGTGATGGACAGGGAAGCGTGGTGTGCTGCAGTCCATGGGGTCGCAAAGAGTCAAACATAACTGAGGGACTGAACTGACTTTTAAAAAACAGTTTTATGTTCACTAAAAAATGAGTACTAAGTATAGCGTTTTCACATACTCCCTGCCCCAACTCACACACAGCCTTCCCCACTGTCAGCATCCTGTGCCAGAGTGGTACATTTGTTACAATCAGAGATGCTACATAGATCATACATACATTTGCTACATAGAGCCCATAGCTGCCATTAGGGTGCATTCCTGGTGTGGTACTTTCCATTGATTTTAACAAGTGTATGAAGACATGTATCCACCACTCTAGTGTCATACAGAATAGTCTCATTGCCCTAAGCATCCTCTGTGCTCCTCCTATTCATCCCTCCCTCCTCCTGAGCCTCTGGGAACCGTGGATCTTTTGACTGCCTCCACCGTTTTGCATTTTCCAGAAATGTCATGTAGATGGAATCACACAATATACAGCAGCCTTTTCAGAATGGCTTCTTATACTGAATGTTATCCATATACTTTCATGGCGTTCATTCTCTTCTTTTCACCAGCAATAGCACAGAGCCTCACGCAGAACAGGTACTCAGATGGTATTTGTTGAGTAAATGAATTAAGGAGCAAATGAATGAGTGTAGTTCCTGCAGTTTATTTGGTTACTGTGGACAGAGACCTATTCAGTGCTTTCCCTCAGGCATCATCAAACAATGATAACATTTGCATGGGTCCTCCAAAAACATTTCTTATTTTATCATACCAGCAGTCAGGAACAGTAGAACAGGTATGTTTCTTATTATCCCCATTTTAACATGATCAGGAAACTCAGATCCCGACAGGTAAGATAAGTCGTGCAAATTGCCTGTACTGCAGAGTGGCCGAGACAGCACTGGCCCCTGGAACTCTGGGAGGTACTCTGATGTCTTCATTTCATACAATGTCTCCCCCGAGGTCAGGCTCTGGGTCATTCAAACTTGCAAATATTCAACAAGAAATTAATTCATGCGGATACAGTTAACAGGCGAGAATAAAAGCCACCCATTCCCAATCTTGTTACTCAGGGAAGCCCATCTTCTCACAGAAAAGAGAACCCCAATTTTCCTTTCACCAGGAGCAACCTGCTGCTGGGCTGCAGAATTGAGCTCTGGGGAAGGAAACTTGAACAAGGATCCACGAGCAGCTCATTCTCTTTCAACAGCAAAGAATGCGCCACTAAACTTCCGCTCTTTTTAGAAAGGAAAAGAGCTTCAGGGATCTGGAACCAAATTCACTTTAAATCTTCAGTGTGATGGGCTGTCAGAGGGACAAGGAACTTCCAGGAGTGATGCCTGGTTATGGGTGAATTACGGGTGAAGGTCATGAAGTTCCCTAGTGTGAACTCCATGGCTATCCATCCTATCCTTCCAGGGTTCTTTCATTCATTCCCAGATCTTAGATCTCTCCATTTATCTCATCCCTGACAGCCTCGTGCTAATATGTAACTGTGCTGCGTAAATCCCACGGGCGTTCCAGTTTCCTTAAAGTCAACATTTCCAAAACACCACACAAATAATCTTCCCCCAAGCCTCTCCTTATCCTGTATTTTCTTTTCCGGCTGGTGACATCATCATCTATCCAGTCACCCAAACCAGAAACCAAACCCATATTTTTGTTTAAATCCTCCATCATCCCAAATCCAATTAGTCACCAAATCCCTACTCTCAAATCTCTCCATTTTTCATTTACATGGCCACAGCTGCATTGCCTCCTGCCTGAACAGTTATAGAATATTCCTAAGTGCACTCCACCTTGGCCAGGCACCCACCTTGCCCTCAAGTTCATCCTTCCAGTGCTGGAGTGAGCCATCAAAAGGCCTATAGGGTCACACCAGCCTTTGCTCCAAACCCTCCAGGGGCTCAATGTGGACCAGAATGTGATGGATTATAACCTGCCTGCCCATCTGGACTCAACTGGCCTCAGGCCCTAAAGATTCTGGGAAGCCTACAACGGTTGATTTCCTACATACACACCCTGCTATTCCCTGTCTCACATTCCTTAATATTTTTGTACATTTCTTCACTCAGCAAACTCTTTCTCATCCTTCAACTTGTGCTTCTGTAACCCATTATGCAAATCTCTCTTCTTGTTCTACTCCATTGAAACTATTTCTGTGTCTGTTGCCCCCTAGAGCTAAGATCTTCGAGTACAGGATAAATCTCATCCCTCTGTTCATCACTTTTCGTATTGTTCTCATCATCTTTACTTAGCACCTTACACATGCACAGTCCCAACAAATCTTCAAGCTTTCAGAAAGCAGGGTGATGCTTCTTATCTTTGTTTCCTCATTTCTTGTTGTTTCCTCATGCCCAGCATGTGACTTATGTCTGGATCTATCTGTCCATTTGTTCAACAAATCCTTATTAGTTTGCATTTTCTGGCATCACTGTGCTCTGCGGAATATAAGATGTTCCTCTGGTTCCTAACGGCCTTACACCTTAAGTAATATAAACAGTGCTTTTTAAACACCGAGCTGTTGGTTCTGATTTGTGTTTAGTTATTTTTGGCTGCCCTGCGCTGGGCCTTTGTTGCTGTGCACGGGTTTTCTCTAGTTGCAGTGTGAGCAGAGGCTACTGTCTCGTTGCTGTGTGCAGGCTTCTCGGCGCAGTGGCTGCTCTTGTTGTGGAGCATGGGTTCTAGAGCAAAGCCTCAGTAGCTGTGGTCCATAGACCTAGTTGTTCCCTCGCATGTAGAATCTTTCCCCACCAGGGACTGAACCCATGTCCCCCGCAATGGCAGGTGGATTCTTTACGACTGGACCTCCAGGGAAGGCCCTGCTATCTTGATTAAGTGGACAAGGGTTCCCTTGCCCCTCACCTTCTCCATGACATTTGCTCTTTTCAATATGTGAGTGTTGCCAACAGAGGCAATAGTGAAAATAAGAAACCACAATGTGTGAAAACAGAGGTGAGCCTTGACTCTGGGTAGAAAATCTGAACAGTTAGCTCACAAAAACAGGAACCCAGGAACTAATAAATATAGGAAAAGGCCTACGACTTAGCTGAGAAATGGAAATTGCACTGAGTGATTTTTTTCTCTTATTCAGTTAATAAAATGTTTTAAAGACTCACAATAAAGGTTGTTGGTAAATATGCAATCTGAGTAGGGAGTATAAACTGGTACAGTCTTTTCAGTGGGCCTGTTATCCATCAAACTTGAAAACAAATTTGAGTCATATAAAGACCCAACAGGGCCACTGATAGGAAATTCTTATGTGAGTAAACAGTGTCGATTCAAAGATGTTCATTGCATCATTATCTGAAATACGGAAAAACTGGAAGCAAACTAAATGTCCACCAGAAGGAGACTGGATACCTTTTGCTGCATCCACATAATGAAGGCTATCACAGAAAAGACGTCGATAGTGTGACAGGGAACGATGTCCAAGATATGTTGTTAAATAGAAAAAGATAACAAATTGTGGAAGACAGCATGTATTTGTTTTTGTAAAAACATATGTCATTTTATATTACATTATTGTCTGGAAGGCTACACACAAAACAGAAGTGATTATTTCAAAACAGCAAGATGAGGGAGAAATTTTTCATTTTCACTTTTTACAGTTTTTACTTTGTATATTGCTTGAATTTTTTTTTTTCCCAGGCATGTCAGGAGACTGTCAGAGGTCCCTCTGGCCATGTGGGTCCCTCGTCCCTCACGTTGGTCATTGGGACGCCAATTCCCTCTTCTACAGCCTTGCCCTGGATTCAGGACCCTCTACAGACACGGTCACATTGGCCGATCCTACTTTCCTTTGGTCACTGGATAAACACATCTGGAGACCCTCCCACTGCCCTTTTAGCACATCAGCACACACGAACTTAGCCAATGGCTCAGTCCCATCACATTTGCATTTTCAAAGGACAATGCAGGTTGATGGCAATAAATAGCACAAAGGCTAGGCTTCCAAGAAGGGCATGGGGCCAACAGAGTTTCCTAGGACAGTCTGTTCCAGAATCACTCAGGGAGCTTCTGGAAAAAAAAAAAAAAAAGAGTTCCTCTGAGCCCCTCCCACAAACACTGAATCCAAGGGTGGGACCTGGAAATCTCTGTTTTATAAGCTCCCTCCATCTCCCCTTGTGATTCTCCTGCCCACTGAAGCTCTGTAACTCCCACAGCAGAAGGGGAGAGGAGGGGAGAGTATGGGAACTGGAACTTTCTAGCTCCCCTCTCAGCTTCCTGCCTTTATTCTGAGCATGCAGGAAGACCCACCCTGTGTCCTGACAGTGTCAGTCCAGGAAGCTTCAAGTCTGGACTCTTAGAGTCCCACACAGACCCTGGAGAGAGAAGAGAGGAGAAATTCCAAAGTGTAGACAACTAGCATCACTTTGTAAAGTTAAATTTCTATCCATGGATGCATTACTCTGTAGATTTATTCACATCTGGGGGACACCTTGCCTGAATGGTCCTTCCTGTGCTGAATTCCATCACAATAGCCAGAAGGGCTAATCACTAGCAATTATTTAATAAGAGTAAAATTTTAGACAATCAACATTTGATCCTTAAATGGCATCTGAAGAGCCAGCTTCGAGAATAAATCCAGTGGATGATCATAACAAGCTAGGCTAACACATTACTTTGCCGACAAAGGTCCATCTAGTCAAAGCTATGGTTTTTCCAGTGGTCATGTAAGGATGTGAGAATTGGACCCTAAAGAAGGCTGAACACCAAAGAATTGATGCCTTTGAACTGTGATGCTGGAGATGACTCTTGAGGGTCCCTTGAAAAGCAAGGAGATCAAACCAGTCAATCCTAAAGAAATATTCAGTCCTGAATATTCATTGGAAGGACTGATGCTGAAGCTGAAGCTCCAATACTTGGGCCACCTGATGCAAAAAGCCAGCTCATTGGAAAAGACCCCGATGCTGGGAAAGACTAAAAGCAAAAGGATAAGGGGGCAGCAGAGAATGAGACACTTAGACAGCACCACTGACTCAATGGACCTGAATTTGTGCAAACTCTGGGAGATAGTGGAGAACAGAGGAGCCTGGAGTACCGCAGTCCATGGGTCACCAAGAGTCAGACAGGACTTCGCAATTGAATAATAACAACAACAATACAAGAGGCTATGTATTAGTTTTTAAAGGCAACAGTGGCATCTTAGAGTGAGAAGACCCAAGGACAGAGCCCTGGGACTGCAACCCTCCATTTCCTAATACAACAGAAACAAACAAATAATCAAAGGTACTAATGGAGATGGTGTCAGAGCAACTTCTCCGTTTCTGGGGAGCCTGGATCATAAAATACTAGACGCCAAGGTTTGCCCGTGGGGAGAGCCTTCTTCTGTTTTCTGGGTCAGTGGTTCTGAAATTTGGATGCATTCAGGGCGTGTCAAAATATTTATTCCAATTTCCCATCACCGGAGACTCTGATGTCCTTGATATAGCTTGTGGTCTGGGGCACTGAGATTATTCTTAAAGTTCCTCAGCTAAACATGCAGCCAAAGTTGTTGTTTTAGTCGCTAAGACGTATCTGACTTTCTGTAATCCCATGGACCGTAGTTCACCGGACTCCTCTGTCCATGGGATTTCCCAGGCAAGAATACTGGAGTAGGTTGCCATTTCCTTCTCCAGGGTATATTCCTGATCCAGGGATTGAACCCACATCTCTTATGTCTCCTGCATTGGCAGGCAGGTTCTTTATCACTGAGCCACCTGGGAAGGCCCTCCAGCCAAAGTTGGAGCAACTGCTTTTAAGAGAATCTTTTTAGTTCCACAGAAGGAAGGTAAGACCTCCCGGCCAGGTGTCCCTGAGCCAGGGGACAATTCTAACACGGTGTTTCAGGCTGAGCTGATGGACGCCATTTGGGGAATTAAAAAAAGGTGGTTGCAGCCCATGCTGGGGCACTCCATGTCACAGCCTAGAAACCCACCCCCATTTTCTGCTGTAGCTTCATCAGACAGTTCAGTGTGAACCTGACAATCCCACCTCAAGGACTGTCTCAGACCTTCTTTCAGCATTTCACCTTTCACCATTCTGTCTTAGACTTTCTTGGAGCAAGAGGAACTCCCAGCTGCGTGGCATGCTGGGCGGGCTCAAACTGCGTCCTTTGGGTTAAAGGGAAGAGTGACCAGAAAAGTTGGGAGAACCGGGGTTTCAATGGCTGTGAGGCTTTGCACGAATCATTTAACCTTTCCAGCTCGTAGTTTTCTTATCTATGAGTAGGGCTAGTCGTGTTTAAGGTGGACTCTTGTCCTTCAGCTTTAAATGACATAAAGAATGTAAAAGTACTTGATTAGAAGTAGGTGCTCAACACATTAAAAAATTTACTTCAAATTTATCTTACTTCAAGCCCAAATAACCCTGGAAGACAATTAAGGCAGTCCATGTGGTCACCATCTTGTGGGCTATAAAGCAAATCCAGAAAGTGACAGGTCTCAGATTTCAAAGAGCACCCTTGGCAAAACCAGGTCAAGAACTCGGATCTCTTGGCTCCTAGCAGTCACTTCCTTGTTCCTAGTTTGTATTGAGCTGTGACCTTTTCCTCAAAAGCCAGCAGGAATTTTCAACTTATTGGCTAATATTGGAAGAAGAAAAAATAAAGACAAGCTAATGAAACAGAATATTTTCCTTCAAGTAAAAGGCACGTTAAGTGACAAGTACAGTCATGTGGTTTAAGATGTATTGTTTAAATAATGTGCTGTTTAATGACCACGTGGCTGATGCTTCAGTTCCTTTTAAACGATGTAACTCGGCCTCAACTCCCCTCCCAAGTGCCTCCAGCTCTACCATTCTTTGGGTCTATTTGCCTCTGGACATTAAATCTCTCAGAATTGTGTTTGAAAAACTAGTATTGATTTACCTTGCATCAAGCCTGTGCACTAACCTGGGTTTCTCACCTGGGCTGACGTAACTGGTCAGTTTGCACAATTAGTCTAAGGGCCACTTGTCTGATGGGGGCACCAACCAATCCGCTGGTTGTGTCGCAGTCAGAGTCAGCTCCTAATAAGCCCTTTATCTGGGCTTCCCCGGTGGCTTAGACAGCAAAGAATCTGCCTGCAATGTGGGAGACCCAGGTTCGATCCCTGGGTTGGGAAGATCTAGAGAAGGGAATGGCTACCCACTCCAGTACTCTTGCCTGGAGAATCCTGTGGACAGAAGAGCCTGGCAGGTTACAATCCATGGGGCTGCCAAGAGTCAGACACGACAGAGGGACTAACATGTTCATTTTCACGAGTCCTTTCCACTCAAACAGGCTTGCCTGTGTCCTCCCTGAGTTCAAATGCTCCAGTTCCACCTCGTCAGGGAGCCTCTCTGACCCTTTCGGTGATTTATGCTTTTTGAAACTCAGAGTTACTTTTATTGTTTCATTTGGCATTTATTTAGCCTTTGGCGATTTATTTATTTTTACCCTTATTGTTTAATCCTAAACTGTGTTCTAGCATTAGTTTTCCTTTTGCTCTGTAAATCTTCCTCCCCAACAAGATTGCAATGTTGTTGAGTTTAGAGTGATGTCTTACAGTTCCTTTTATTTCCTCGTGGAGCACCCACAGGGCTAGAATCATGCTCAGGAAATATTTATTAAATAAATGAATGGATGTTGATTAAATTTAGTGGCATCACAGAATACCAAGTATTTTATTGATGGATTCCCAAAGGTTCAAGGTTTATAAACCATATGTATTTTGCAGTATAAGAGTTATGATAGCTTGTTTTGAAACTAACACAAGAAGTCATATTCTTAGGAACCCCTGCCCTCCGAATTCTGCCTACCCTTTAAAATTAAAAATAAGACAACAGTTGAAGTCTCCACAGTATATTCTATAAAAGCAGAAAAACTGATTTTAACATTCCTACAGAAGAACAAGAGTGAGGGGGATATAAAAAAATTTCCATTCTTAGTATAACAACTCTAACCTCAGGTCTTAAGGCTAAAAAAAATTATTGAGATATAGTTTACACATAACATGTATCATCTTAATTTTGATGTATGACACAATGATTCAATATTTGTGTATATTGGGAAGGTCTTAATATATTTTTCAGATGTTATATTTTATCTCCTTTGCTTCCCCCATGAGTATTTAAGGGACTTCCCCAAAAGAAGAGCCCAGTCATTCTGGTTGACAACTACTAATTATTCCTCCTGATTCTTTACTCACAGCGGTGCTAAAAAGCCTTACTGCATGTGGACATCCAAACCTCAGTGTGGTTCAAAAATGAAAAACACAAGCTTTTTGATCACAGTTTATCGACTGAGTGGCATGCTTGACCAGTTTGAAAGAACAAAGAACTTCAGTTGTAACATTGAGCAGAAAGTTCTGAGAGCGTGGATACATGGATTGTGCTCACTAAGAAATTAATGAAGACGCAAGGACTAAATAAGTAAGCGGATGGACCATCCACAGAGCTGTCAGAGGGCTCCCCTGGTCGCTAAACAGCTCTTGCTCATCTTGGGTGCGAACGAGGAATGGGTCATGGCTGGGTGGCTGAAAGCACAGTGGGGCCATATAACTGGAGAATCACAGGAAGGACTGTACAGGGTTACAGACAGAGATTCACCAAAAGGCAGATTGCTGAGTGGGTGAAAAATACTGAAATTGTACAGAGAAGTTTAAGCTAGTGACAATGAACCTTGGGATTAGAGGCTGAGACCTGAGACAGGTCAACCTTCAGACGGAGTCCAGGATTGACTGTATTCAGAGGGCTCACTTACAAATAATAGCTTTTTTTATTTGGCAGAACCCACTGATCCAGCCCCTTGGGGTAGCCATTCTGTGATATCAGACGTGTGTGTGTGTGTGTGTGTGTGTGGTTAGTCACTCAGTTATGTCCGATTCTTTGTGAAACCATGGACGGTAGCCCACCAGGCTCCTCTGTCCAGGGAATATTTTCAGGCAAAAATACTGGAGTGAGTTGCTATTTCCTCCTCCAGGAATGAAGTTAGATATCAAACATGCTAATTCTAAAGTGAACGGGACCAGGAACTCAGCTGGTAAAATTCCTTCATTTTCCCCCTGTCAGTTTTATCAATGACACACAAAAAAAATCGAAGCCCAGATATTGAATCCATAGTTAGGAAATATTAGACTCAAAATATTTGTTGAATACATGAATGGATGTTGAACTCATCTATTTTTGCTGTGACTGCAAAATCTAGTCTCCAAACTTAATGACCCTACCTTTAGGAGAGGTGCTGACCCCCCGGTGGGACCTCATACTGCCAGGTCCCTTTAATACCCAGGAGCAGTGCTCCATCTTTGAGAGAAAGGAGGCAGACAAGGGTGCTGTGGGTTGACTCCTCAGAAGCCCTTCTCTGCAATCATTCCAACCTACAGCCCAGTCTTGCTTGCTACTCCTTGCCAAAGTCAGCACATAGGCATCCCGGACAATGCAAAAGAAGGGAGCTTGGAGAAAGGGAAATTTACTGGCATTAAAATTCCACTTCGCATCACTGTGGGCTTCCCTGGTGGTTCAGATGGTACAGAATCCGCCTGCAATGCGGGAGACCTGGGTTTGATCCCTGGGTTGGGAAGATCCTCTGGAGAAGGGAACGGTTGCCCACTCCAGTATTCTGACCTGGAGAATTCCATGGACAGAGGAGTATCGCAGGCTACAGTCCATGGGGTCGCAAAGAGTTGGACATGGCTGAGCGACTTGCACTTACTTTTCATCACTGTGTTATAAAAGCTCGGCTACAGTGGGCTGAGCTGTTTGCCTGAGTGTCCATGTGCTAGGAGTCTCTTTCTCTCTCCCTCTCCCAAAATGGCTCATCTGGGGGTCTTGCCTTTCTGAAATATTTTGGCTTTAAAGAAGATGTCATTGTTTTTACTAATTTGAATGCTGTTTTTCAAGTAATACAGAAAACCGTTTCAGAATCTGAACCATTTACCTCCCTAGATTTTGCAGTTACAGCAAAAGTTGATGAGTTGGGAAAAAGAAAATCCACCCAAATTAGTTGTATCCTGATACTTAGGTAATGAATAACTTAATAATGCTATAAAGTAAGTACTCTGGTGATATCTGGAGAAGCGAATGGAAAAGCACTTCAGTATTCTTGCCTGGAGAATCCCACGGACAGAGAAGCCTGGTGGGCTACAGTCCATGGGGTCACAAAGAGTCGGACACGACTGAGCGACTAACACACACACACTCTGGTGATAAAAATACCACTTAACGCTTAGATAATAATTTAGCTTCAAATGAGAAAATTTCTTTGAAAGGAAAAAATCTTACAAGAGAAAAAAGAATACTATGAATGAATAAGAAAGCTTATTCATGGATGGAAAGCCAAATATCCTTAAGATAACAAACTCTATTCACATGATAACAATTTAAGTCTTCATAACTTTTTTATTTTATGTTTCAGATTTTATAAAATCTGAAATACTGATTTTAAGATTCTTCCAGAAGAACAATGAGGGAAAAATATCAAAATATTTTATTTTTTCCTAAAGGATTGGTAAAGGATTCAGTTTTTAGATTATAAAACAAGTGAAAATTACCAAAACTATATGATATTGGGTTAAAAGCAAGAAAAATATAGTATAGAATAAATATTTCAAAAGTAGATAAAATTATAAGAATTTATTCTATGGACAAATGGAATACACAAATGCAAGGAATAATTATTATTTAATACATGGGGCAGCCAAGTCACAGTGAGGAGAACACAATAGATTCACACCTTATAATAAATTTTGGTTGAAGTAAAATGATTAACACAAAAAGAAAAATAGAAGAAAATAAGCACATTCTTTCCAATTCAAAAAGGAAGAAACATTTGTGACTCTTATTATATAATTAGACAGCTGAAGAATTGATACTTTCAAACCACGGTGGTGGAGAAGACTCTTGAGAGTCCCTTGGACAGCAAGGAGTTCAAATCAGTCAATCCCAAAGGAAATCAATCCTGAATATTCATTGGGAAGACAGATGCTGAAGCTGAAGCTCCAAAACTTTGGCCACCTGATGCGAAGATCCAACTCATTGGAAAAGACCCTGGTGAAGCCAGGAGGAGAAGGGGACAACAGAGGATGAGATGGTTGGATGGCATAACTGATTCAATGGACATGAGTTTGAGCAAGCTCCAGGAGATGGTGAAGGACAGGGAAGCCTGTCCTGCTGCTGTCTAAGAGGTTGCAGACTTGGACATGACTAAGTGACTAGACAACAATAAGAACAGAAAAAAGCAAAAGGGCTTAAAAGATAAAATGTAAGTGAGAAAATTATACATTATAAATGTTGAAGGAAAATCTTTACCATAGAAAATAGAAAATTGATTTCATTATTTAAGATCAGTATTCAGCTTTCATTCAAAATGAAGTCACAGGAAATGGGGGGTTTACACACAATGAAATGCAGACAATAAATCACCACAAGGAAAAATGTTTAGACTCAATAGCAACTGAAGAAATGAAAGCAGAAGAACTTTGAAACACCACAATACATAGACTAAACGAAGCACAGGCATTGGCTGTTCACAGAATGGGCTTTGGAGTCAGACAGATATAGACACAGATCCTGGTCTTGTCACTTTTCAGCTGTGTCTTTGATCAAGGGTCCTAAACTCTCAACATCAGTTTTCTAATCATAACAAAGAGGCTATCATATACTTTCAAGAGTTACTCTGGGACAACACCAGTATAGCTGATGATAGTAGTGGTTCTGTTTTTGCTTATGTTGGATATCGTGATGATGATGGTAGTGGGTGAGATGTTGGGAATAGTGGTCATGATGGTGGTATGGTCAAAAAAATGTTAAAATTACCATTTTCTATGGATAAATCAGAAAAATTAAGTATTAAAATTTCAATGCTAATGGCCTTGTAATTTATTTTGCAGTCTTTCTAGGAAGCAATCTAGTAATATATAGTAGAAGATATAATATATGGTACACTTTGATACAGAAATTGAACTCTTGGGAATATACATCAGAAAAGTACCTCCCAAATTAAAAATGATCTGGAAATGGTGTGAAAGTGAAAGTCACTCAGTCGTGTCCGACTCTTTGCGACTCCATGGACTATACAGTCCATGGAATTTTCCAGGCCAGAATACTGGAGTGGGTATCCTTTCCCTTCTCCAGGAGATCTTCCCAACCCAGGGACTGAACCCAGGTCTCCCGCACTGCAGGCGTATTCTTTACCAGCTGAGTCACAGGGAAGTGGTATAGCAGTGCTATTTAAAACTGTGAACAACTCAAAGCCTCAACAACAGGGAAATGACTAAACAAATAATGATACATCAAGATGATGGAATACTATTATGCAACTATTTCAAGTGAAACATAAGGAAATATGCATATTAAAAAAATCAATATTAGACCAACACAAAACCATGTGTTGAGTCAGTGTGCTTCTAAAAAAGAACAGAAAAAAGATAAATACATGTGCATAGAGCTCAATAAAGGTTTATGAATTAAGCTTTTCCCTTTTTATATTCTTGCTCAACAGACTTAATTTAGGAAGGGTCATGATTGAACTCAAGCTATACCTCACTCCAAATAACTGGTCCCTAACTGGCTGATTCTGGAGTCCACTTACCACCTCTCTTTCAGTCTTCATCCCAACTCTCATTTTACTCTCACAGTGGTTAGAAAGAGCCTTCAAAGCCAAACCATATTTTGTTTCGACCCACCCCACCCCCCACCAGCACCAAAACAGAGATTATAAAAAACCTAGTAGTATTGATCTAAATGGGCTTACCTGGCGGCTCAGATGGTAAGGAATCTGCCTGCAGTGCAGGAGACCCGGATTCAGTCCCTGGGTTGGGAAGATCCCCTGGAGAAGGGAATGGCAAACCACTCCAGTATTCTTGCCTGGAGAATTCCATGGACAGAGGAGCCTGGCGGTTCTCTACAGTCCAGGGTTCTCAAAGAGTTGGACATGGCTGAGCGACTAACACATACACATTGATCTAAGTATGTATCTATTCATTTGAATTAATTCAGACCTAGAGTTGAGTTAATCACGTATCAGGAGTTAGGTTTGTGATTGAATGTAAAAAGCCCACAGATGTTGCTAAGTTGTGAAATTGGGTGGTACTTATCTCTCTGTGCCTCCATCTCTCCACTTATAAAATAGTAATGACAATATTAGCAAATTGGTAATAGTATCAAGTGGTCAGTCACTTCAGTTCAGTCGCTCAGTCCTGTTCAACTCTTTTCAAGTAGCAAATTCATTGAGCTGTTGCAAGGATTGTGAGGGGCTCCATGTAAAACATGGCAAAGTGCCTGGCACAGAGGGTTAATGCTTATTATTATTTGTATTGAATACAATCATTGCTATTCCAATTGTACGTACTGTTCCAGAAAATATGGAAAGCTCTAGACCAGCAATTGAAGCATCGAGTAACCAATTAATTTATACAATGAGAGGGTTAGTTCAGGTCTATGATTCTGTGGCTTGAGAAAGAACCATGTCTTTTTGCCTCATGTCAGGAAGAGTAATAAACTCAAGAAATATAAATGAAAATAGACTTCCCCTCAAACTTTTACTTCTAAAAAATTAAATATTGCATTAATACAGTACTAAAGTTTACCTTAGAGAAATTTCAATAACCTCAGATATGCAGATGACACCACTCTTATGACAGAAAGTGAAGAGCTAAAGAGCCTATTGATGAAAGTGAAAGAAAAGAGTGAAAAAGTTGACTTAAAACTCAACAGTCAGAAAACTAAGATCATGGAATCTGGTCCCATCATTTCATGGCAAATAGATGGAGAAACAGTGGAAACAGTGAGAGACTTTTTCTTTTTTAGGGGGGCGGGGGGCGGGCTCCAAAATCCCTTCAGATGGTGCCTGCAGCCATGAAATTAAAAGACGCTTGCTCCTTGGAAGAAAAGCTATGAGCAACCGAGATGGCATATTAAAATGCAGAGACATTACTTTGCCAATAAAGGTCTGTCCAGTCAAAGCTATGGTTTTTCCAGTAGTCATGTATGGATGTGAGAGTTGGACTATAAAGAAAGCTGAGTGCTGAATAATTGATGCTTTTGAACTGTGGTGTTGGAGAAGACTCGTTGAGGATACCTTGGACTGCAAGTCCAACCAGTCCTAAAGAAAATCAGTCCTGAATATTCATTGGAAGGATTGATGCTAGAGCTGAAACTCCAATACTTTGGGCACCTGATGAGAAGAATTGACTCATTGGAAAAGACCCTGATGCTAGAAAAGATTGAAGGCGGGAGGAGAAGGGGACGACAGAGGATGAGATGGTTGGATGGCATCACCGACCTGATAGACATGAGCTTGAGTAAACTCTGGGAGTTGGTGATAGACAGGGAAGCCTGGTGTGCTGCAGTCCATGGGGTCACAAAGAATTGGACACATCTGAGTGGTTGAACTTAACTAAAAGTTTACCTTGCTTAACTATTCTGAACATTTTCTTAGCTGACTCAATGGTAACACGAAAAATACTGTATTTCCTCTTGAAATGTTCCTTATCTTTGAAATAAATAATATTTTCTTTTTCTAAGTTGGACTTAATTTTTTTTTCAATAATTTCCTGCTTAACTTGAGTTTCTGTACCTCCAACTTTTATCTAGGATTTTTGTATATGATTTTAATTTTTTCAAATGTTTCAAATTTTTCAAAACAAATTCAATTTCAGTTCCATTAAGATAGAAACAGGGATGCAAGGAGCACTTAAGAAACAGGCAGATAACATTGGCCTTAGGAAGGACAGAGCCAGGTGTTTTTCCTACTCTCCATCCTCAATACAGACATGCCTCTGAAAACCCCTAGAGGGCGCTGTTTTCTTGTTTGTTATCACTTTCCCCTTGCTTTCTCAATAGGAAAATGAAAAGAGTGAAGTATTGAATAGATAGTGCATCATAAAACAGAGCCTGTTCACGCCCAAGGGGAATGAGTGTGTGGAGTCAAAGTTTCTATCTCCCGGCTAAGGATGCAGAAGTCCCAGAGGAACAAGGTGCTTGGCCAAGGTCACTCTGCTATGTGTTAGTTGTTCAGTTGCAAAGTTGTTAGCAGCAGAGACAAAGCTAGAATCCAGACCTCAATCCCAGACCTTCTCAGCTCCAGCACCTGCCCCTTTTGATGGGAAAAACATAATACCCATCAGGAGGAACCTGCACACACAATTCTGTATGCACACCTCTCTTGCTTTATAATTTTCCTTTTCAAAGAGCACAGTTGCTGATTGATAGGCAAGAATATGTTTTAAAAGGTATAATTCACTGGGATTTTCTGCCCTGTGACTCTACCTGGCCAGCTCATAAATCGGTCCTAATGATTTTCCTCATTAGCACTAACAGAGCTAGTTGCTGTTTACTGGGTGGGATGGTGATGGTGACGAGAATATCAATGATGGTGGTGATGGCTTACATACACCAGGCACCTTCCGTTTGCCAGGTACCAGGCTAGATGCTTTATATACCTCTCTAGAAATGTACATAAATTGGGAAATTTCATGCTGTGATTCTGAATCCTTTGCCTTCATTATTGTTATGAACTTTCAGGGCACAGGTAAAATGTTAATGGAGACATACTGCACACCTATTTGTTGGTGCTAGGAATCTAGATCCCTTCGGGTGACCTGAGTGAGCATGTTTTGGGGAACTGGATTCTCTCATTAAACAGTCGTCTATATATCCTACAGGGTTTGTCTTTGAGGGACCACAGAGGTACTGAAGGTGTAAAAGTACATCTCTAGCCATTCCCAGGGTTACAACACAATGAATAAAAGCTATGATCAAAGTTTTATCCTATTGAAGCTAAAGAAACTGCAAGATCTTCAGATGGAATTCAAAATGGATCTGGAAAAAAAAATCACCGGACAATGAAAAATCAAATGCAAAGCTCTCTCCTAAATCATCAAGGCTGTGGGAATTCATCTGCTGAGTTTGACGGCTTCACTCTTGGGCACTCAGCTTTCGCTGAAGTCACGCCCCAGTGACTCAGTCGGTAAAGAGTCTGCCCACAATGCGGGAGACCTGGGTTCGATCCCTGGGTCGGGAAGAAACCTGGAGAAGGAAATGACAACCTACTCCAGTATTCTTGCCTGGAAAACTCCATGGACAGAGGAGCCTGGTGGGCTACAGTCCATGGGGTCCCAGAGAGTCAGACACAACTGAGTGACTCACTTTCACTTTTCAGCTTCCCCAGAACCCCACTGGCACCCAGCATATTTTCCATAAATAAGTAACTCCAAGGTTGCTGACCTAGAGCAGTAGGGAGGCAGCTGCCTGCCCTCCCCGCACCCGGCCACCCCTGCTCGCCTCAGAGTAAAATGCCCTCTTACATTATTAATGCTACTCCCAAGACTCTGTGTCAAGTTTCCACAGTTTGCCAGAGTAATTAGCTGCCTCTTTTTAATAGGCAGTCTCAAGAGGTCAGAAAATAAACAATTTTGACAACAATATTTTCAAAATGTTGTAAAAATCTTGATTCAACATTCTTCCTTTTAGGGAAGGATTGGTTTCTATAATTTTACCACCTGGCCTGACACCCTGAAATTTATTTAATTCAATAACAACCATGTTATTATGATTTCTCTTTCTTCCTTTCCTTCCTTCCACTCACAGATGTGTGAAGCATGACTCACCCTGGACTGACTCAGAGTAAGTGTGACCTCATGAAATGCACACAGAGTGGGGGTCTCCAGGGGGCCATTTTCCATGACTCTGGGCACCAAGAAACCAATAGTCTTCTAGGCAACAAGATAGTCTACCACTCAATGCTGGGATCTTTTGTGTCCATGTACTTAATGCCATTGGGTCCACGGTTCTCTGCTTATCAAACAAAATAACCTAAGTAAAAAACACTAAGCCAAATAAAATGTATTTCATTTCATTATTACTTAAATTGAAGGTAATCCTATTTTCTTTTTCAAAGACTATATCTCATATTTAAAATTAAGCAATCTATAAATTGGAAATAATCTAAAAACTAGAGATATAAAGAAGAAAAAAATGGCAAGTGCTTATAAGTTGACTATGCAAATATAATCCCTGTTAACAATTCTCTTCCTTCTCTGTGTTCTACACAAAGTTTTTTTATCTTTTTACATGTTGCAAAATTGATATCATACCGTATTACCAACTGGTATGTATCAAGATCCCACTATCTTCCACATCTTCTTCTTTCCTGTTAAATAATATCCAGAAAACTTCTACCATGCCCTAGTCATTGGACGCTCTGAATAATTGTGCCATAAATATAAATGTTTGATATTATTAATATTATACCTTAACTGTGTAAAGACAGGTATAGACACTATGGGATAGGTACATGGGAGTAGGGAGTAGGGAATGGGAGATAGGGCTGAGAAGCCGATGCTAGAATTACTCCTTAGTCTCCTGAATTATCTTCTCTATAAAGACTTTGAGTGAACGTCAGTTTGCACTGAAGGTAAAGAAACAAAGTGGACTTGATTTCCAGAGAGGACTCTTGCCTCACTTCCCAAGAAGGGTACCAATTTTCTTAACTCTGACTTGTAATTTTGCCCGTTGGGACTGTGATTCCCTCCACTGTGCCGTGAAGACTATCTCCAAGGCTCCTTTCTCTCTGATAGCTTCTGCTGCCATCTTGTCTGTCTCACTTACAGACCTTCCTAGTCAAGGTAAAGTTATCAGCAAGACAGGCTCATAAATTTTACCCCGGAACAAAGGAAACAGGATGAAGGATGAATACAAAACAACCTGTGACCCTTGTCTAACATTGCCCAGAGGGTGGAAGGTCAGAGGCCTCTTTACTGTCTGACCACCTTGGACTGACTGCCTGGCCCGAGATCAGACGTTTTACATCAGCCCATGTGGTCATCAATGTGATCACTGGAGACTCCCGGTGATCTTCTGTTTTCAGTTGAGTGTATTCCCCAGGCAAGGCCATTTGGAGCAAAATCCGTTTGGCACGGTGGTAAATAATCCGCCTGCCAATGCAGGAGGCACAGAGACAATGTTCCATCCTGGGGTGGGGAAGATCCCCTGGAGAAGGAAATGGCAACCCACTCCAGTATTCCTGCCTGGAAAATTCCACGGACAGAGGAGTCTGACAGCCTGACAGTTCATGGGATCACAAAGAGTCGGACACAACTGAGTGCACACATACATACACTCACACACAGACCATTTAGGGTAGTTTTAATCACAGTGATTTTCTTAAATAGCAGTGAGAGATCTCACTGCTATATTTAAAATGGATAACCAACAAGGTCCTACTGTACAGCACAGGGAACTCTGCTCCATGTTATGTGACAGCCTGGATGGGAGGGGAGAGAGGGCAGTGAGATCTCTCGTAGAGGAGGCCTTGATTCCTGACAGCACAGATTCGGGCGGGAGGCACCCGTCCTTGCCTAGTGTCTGGAGCAAGTGTGGAGTCCGTGATGGCCAGCTGTCATGTATGTGACTGTTGAAAGATCAGGACAGAGGCAATTTGGGTCTATATATTTGGTTGGTATAGGAAGAACCTTAGCACCCTGTGACCTAACCCACAGTTTTTATTGCGTTTTTGTTGTTTAGTAGCTAAGTCATGCCCTACTTTTTCGCGACCCCATCAACCATAGCCCACCAGGATTCTCTGTCCATGGGATTTTCCAGGCAAGAATGCTGGAGAGGGTTGCCGCTTCCTTCTTCAGGGGATCTTCCTGATCCAGGGATTGAAATTGCATCTCCTGAGTCTCCTGCACTGACAGGTGGATTCTTTACCACTGAGCCACCAGGGAAGCCGATATTGTGACATTAACAAAACTCAAAATCCTTGACACCCTCCCTCCCTGCCTCCTTGCATTACTCTCTTCCAAGGCTCTGAAAAGACCTATTGGAGTGTTCACCTGATCTTGTGTGTTTTTTTAATTTGCAAATGTAAGATATTTATTTGAGCTGTAATTGGGTAAGACCAGTGTTTTGCCATGACAGCTTCACCTCTGTTACATTTTCTCCAGTACCAGGTGATACTGAAGTGGCCATGGGCATTTTGAGGACTTCACTCAGTAGAAAGTTAAACTGGGGAGGCATCAGAGGTATACAGGTGATGGAGGAGAATCAAGGTTTGAGGTACACAGAGTTACAAGCTCGTCTCTGGTAAGTTGTCCCAGTTATCACTTGTGTAAATTTGCAAACAGAGGACTTCGTTCTTACCAACGCCTGGTCAAACAGAAGTTCTCTCCCATCAGGAATGTACTCAAGAAAGCAGCAGATGCAATACTAAATTCACTATATGTGTTTAAGGCGAAGTAGCCAAAACAGACTTTATGTATTTGTAGCATGTAAGTCTGTAGTACTTCTATAACTAGTTGCATCTTTGCATCCCAACTATCAATACTAAAAATCAAATATCGACTGATCGTGTTGGTGGAGCGATTAGATTATCTTTTTTCCTCCCCATAAAAAAAGGATGTTTACAAAGTCCTTGTCAAAGGAAGAAGGAAGCAAAGTGTGTGTACTCAGAAAAATGCAAAGAAAAAAGTATTGCAGATGTGTGTTAAGGATTTACTAAAGCACAATCATTTTTCTGAATAGTTTTTAATGTCGGTGGTATTTGACAGCTTCTTTGTTAAAAATTTTAGTTTTGTGTTAGGGTATAGCCAATTAACAACGTTGTGATAGTTTCAGGTGTAGAGAAGGGACTCAGCCATACATGTACACGGATCCGTTCCCCCCCAGACTCCCCTCTCATCCAGGCTGTCATATAACATTAGGCAGAGTCCCCTGTGCTATACAGTAGGACCTTGTTGATTATCTGTTTTAAACATAGCAGGGTGTACATGCCCATCCCAAACTCCCTAACTATCCCTTCCCCCCATTCTTCCCCCTGGCAACCATATGTTTGTTTTTGAAGTCTGTGAGTCTCTTTCTGACAGCTTCTTTTAAATCTTCTCATTTCTTTGAATTCCTTTCTCATTGTAAATAAATACTTCTGTACCTAGTTTTATATTTGTAAACTTGGAGCTGTTTGTTGAAGAGGCTAACTGATTGCATAAGCTTCAGATCTCACAAACCCTGGGTCTATCCTTGCTCCTAACCTAACCCTTGGTGCGGGAATATTTTCCTTGCAACACCAAGAAAAAATGGACTCTTCTTGCTTGGCAAATGATGTTAAAAGCCATACAAAATTTAATTTGAGAATTCAAAAACCAGAGCGGTCAGAGGCAAGGGAGGAAGACAAAGAAGCTGGTTGTTCAAAGGCATTTTCCTAAAGGCCTCCTGATTAATAATCCCTGCGAGTCCTAGGGTAAGGTCGATTTGATAAAGATAAGAGGCTGATTACATTAATACTATTTTGCTTTGCAAATGAAGGCTGAGAGGAATGGCTTAGGACCCGCTTCACAGGACAATCTTTCAAGAGTCACCGTAGATCATTTCAATTCACAATCATCTTTGCCATCCTGGGGATGTTTCCTAATGATGTTTTTAACTTATGTCCAAGCATAACATCTCCCAGGGAGTTGTGATAGTTGCTGGAAAGTGCGATAAAGAAATATATGTTACAAGCTCTTAGGGGTAGTCCTGTGGCAAAGTCCTACCCATGCTTCTGTAAGAACTTAGTCCTCCCTCCCTTCCTTCCTCTGTCCTTCCTTCCTCTCTTCTTTTTCCATTTCTAGCAGGGAAGTTGGATAATGAAGGAGAAATACAGTGCCCAACTATTACATGATCTTCTGAGAGAAGAGGTTTAAATGCACCCACATATCTAGTAGAATAACACACAGTTAAAAGCATGGGTTTTGGAAACCAACAGATCCAGGGATGAGACCCACTTTCAACAGAGCCTTCAGATCCAGGCAAAAGCTGACATAGGAATAGGCATAACTAATTTCATCAAGAGACAAACACTGGTTGACTAAATCATCTCAAATAGATTTCATGGAGACTAAATGTTCTTTTCTCTGTCATTGATTAGTTTTGGTGTGCTGTATCAATAGCTTTAGCCAGAAAGATTAAGATGTATTGATTCCACTATATGGGATGTTATAGTTACTATTTCCAAAGTATTGGAAAATGCTGGGTTAAACAAGGTTCAAGTTTTCTTGACTGATTTTTTTCTGCTTTTATAGACTGATGCGCACTGTGGATTTGCACTAGGAGGAAGGAGGACGTCGTGTTCCTCAAACTTCTTTAGCCAGAGGATCTATCTTTGGGTGGAGTACGTCAAGGATGTGTGTTCTATGGGATATACTTTCAGAAAGAATCCCCAGTCTTAGGAGATCGCACCACGACTCTTGCCCACGCGTATCTCAACAGCAAACCATCTTTGTGCCACGTAGATGTCTGCAGGCTGTTTATTTAGTTGCCCTTTCATCTGTCTACATGTTTCTTTGGGTCCCCATGCGTCCCTGGAGAGGACTACACACCCCCATGTAGGGGCCCTGTTCTGGTTCTTCTGTTAAATTTAATTTTCCAACATAAATTTAAAAGGGGGAGGCTTTATGAAAAAGATTTTTTAAAAAATGGAAACCAAGACAATATGCCATTTGTCCAAACACAGAATAAACTTGGCATCCTGAGATGTTCAACCATGTCATGTCATCACGCCTCCTAATGGAAGAGAGGGCCCACTAATTGCTGAGATTGAATCATCTCATTTTAGGGCAGAGTTACTAACCGATGCCAAACCAATTTGCCACTCTGTTAACTTTAGAAATTAAAACACTAATAGATGCAAGGGCTTTCCAAACACAGGGATAGTATTTCAATACTAAATAAACGTTGTTGCCAGGGAAAGGGGTGTTTTCTCTGCTATTTCTTTGGCACAAAAGAAACATGGGCTCTAGGGCTTTTTGGCTCCGGTAGAAATAAACATATTTTAGGGAGAATGGATTCCACCAGCAGGTCCCCATTTCTCTTGGAATTTTTTAAGGTCAAGAAACTTCTCTTGACATTTACAACAGATTCTTCAACTTGCAGCTGTATCCAGCTCAAACTATTCTGGTTGTCACTCCATCGTGTCTGACTCTTTGCGACCCCATGGACTGTAGCCTGCCAGGTTCTTCTCTTCATGGAGTTCTCCAGACCAGATCATTGGAGTGGGTTGCCTTTCCCTTCTCCAGGGGATCTTTCTGACCTGGGGATTGAACCTGGGTCTCCTGCATTGTAGGCAGATTCTTTACCATCTGAGCCACAAAGGAATTTTTCTAAAGATAACCAAAAAGGAGAAATAAGAAGAATAGCTTTCCTAAATCACATATATTATATATGTATGTGAAATTAAAATGTGTATCTTTATTTGTTTATTTATATAAAATAAAAGCATATGTATTCATGGAGAAGGTAATGGCACCCCACTCCAGTACTCTTGCCTGGAAAATCCCATGGACGGAGGAGCCTGGTAGGGTGCAGTCGATGGGGTAGCAAAGAGTTGGACACGACTGAGCGACTTCACTTTCACTTTCCACTTTCATGCACTGGAGAAGGAAATGGCAACCCACTCCAGTGTTCTTGCCTGGAGAATCCCAGGGATGGGGGAGCCTGGTGGGCTGCTGTTTATGGGGTCGCAGAGTCGGACACAACTGAAGCAGACTTAGCAGCAGTAGCAGCAGCATTCATATGTGTATGTATATAATACATAATCCTCCCATTAAGGAATCTTTGAGGTAGGGGGTAGAATTTCTGAAAATAGAAAATATCAACTACAAAAAAATGTGTCTCTCCTAGCCATCAACAATGGCCCTTTTTCTGAACTAGAACACTTAACTGAACAGCCCTCCTCTGCTCTAGTGTTTGCTGATACTCTCTCCTCTGAGCACTTGTGAGCTCCTTCAGGGTGGAAACCTTGCTCCCACTGGTGGGTCCCCCAGTCCCTGGGGCAGCGGCAAGCTTGTACCAGAAGCTGGATAAATGTTTGTCAGGGTAAGATATGTTGAACTTGGAGACCAGCTTGCTAGCACTCACTACTGTTATCTCCATGAGATTGGAGGCAAATTTTTTTAACCTCTCTGGATCACAGTTTCTATGCATCTCAAACAAGCAAGTTGAATCAAATGACATCCATGATCTTCCCTAGATCTAAATACCCCCAAGTCTGTTTCTCTACCTCAAGGTCTTCACCAGCAAAGTGAGGATAAAATCCTGATTTAGCTCTGGATACAGACAGAGAAGGGGCTTCCCTGGTAGCTCAGCTGGTAAAGAATTCATCCGCAATGCAGGAGACTCCGGTTTTTTCAATTCCTGGGTCCAGAAGATTTCCTGGAGAAGGGAGAGGCTGCCCAATCCAGTGTCCTTGGACATCTCTGGTGGTTCAGACGGTAAAGAATCCTCCTGCAATGCGGGAGACCTGGGTTTGATCCTTGGGTTGGGAAGATCCCCTGGAGGAGGGCATGGCCAACCCACTCCAGTATTCTTGCCTGGAGAATCATGGAAGGACAGAGGAGCCTGGTGACCTGCAGTTCATGGGGTCACAAAGAGTCAGACACAACTGAGCAACTAGGCACAGCACAGAAGAGAAAGAGTTTCTGTCTTCTTTTCCTAAGTGTTTCCTGCTGTGACCCGTGACTCTCCGTGTAGGATGAGGTCACCAGCCCCAGGATATGTTTAGAGAATGTGCAAATCTTCCTTTTCATGTCCTTCCCTGGTGGCCTCCCTTCTGGCTCATATGATTGAGCTTCCCTGGCAGCTCAGATGGTAAAGAATCTTCCTGCAATGCAGGAGACCCAGGTTCGATCCCTAGGTCAGAAAGACCCCTGGAGAAGGGAATAGCTAACCCACTGTGGTATTCTTGCCTGGGGAATTTCATGGACAGAGGAGCCTGGCAGATCACAAAGAGTTGGACACAACTGAGAAACTAACATTTTCACTTTTTTCTCCACGTTCTAACCCTCGTGACTTGGTAACTGAATTTCACCACCACAACAATAATTCCTGTATTTGTTTTGTGTTTTATATTTTATAAATACTGCCCCATGTATTTTATCTTTTGATACTCACAACTGCCTCACAAAGTAGGAAGAAAAGATATTATTCCCAGATATGGAATTGCGTCTCAGAGAAGTAAATTTGCCTAAAGGCACCCAGTAGTTATGCTGGTCTGAATTGAGCCTGGGGGTTCTTTTTCCCTGGACTCCGTCTCTGAATTTAGGCATCATGACCAGGAAGCAAACCTGTAACTTGGGGGAGGGGGGTGAGGGTGATACTTAGGACCCATCCTCTCCACCCCCTTCTGCATGAGCATTCAGCAAACATCATTAATGTCTCATGTACTTCAGTCCCAGAGCTGGTATAATGCCAGTACATTAATTCAGTATTTTCCACAGTGTATTGCATGAAGCATGGTGTGATTTCCCTGAAAAAAACAAAATCTTGCAGTCAAATAATTGGGAAATACTCTATCTGCACCCTCTCTTAGAGCTTTTCCACTATGTATTTGCAAATGAAAAGGCTGAGAAGTTCTGCGGTAAAGAGCCCTATTCAAACACTCGTAAATTCAATAGTTTCAAAACTATATTTAGAACCTTTGTGCATGAAATATTATTGACAGGTTTCTGCCCACAGACCTTCCTGAGATCCTGCTGAAATAACAATATAGATCCACGGAAGGGATAATCTCAAAAGGATAAGGGAAATGGGACAAGACTACCAAGGGACATAGAATTTAGACAACCTTCTGGAGGTGAGAAGGCGGCTGGGAGCACAGTGACTGATGGTACAGAACAGAACAAACTCCAAGGGGGCTGCGGAGGAGGTGGGGGCCGTGTGCTCTTCCAGGACCCCAGAGAAGCTGTGGGCTTGAACTTGGCCAAGTCCCAAAGGGAGCGGGAGGGGCAATGTGGGGCTCAGCTAGAGTGACTTACTAAAAGTCTATCCTTGAACAGCTGTCCCAGTGGAGTTTACCTCCAGGCTGAAGATGGAAGGTTCCTGGGACTCCCCTGGGGGTTCAGAGGTTAAGACTGTGCTTTTAGTGCCGGAGGTACGTTCTCGCCCTGGTTGGGGGAACTTAGCTGATGGGGAGTTTCTTCTCCCCAGGAAGCTCTCTGAGTCGCTGGGGACAGGTGCTTCCAATGTGCGTGTGGAAGTACCCCCAATCCTTCTCTTGGAGATCCACTTCGTTTCTACTCACTGTGAAGTGGCTTCCTCTGTCTTCCCTCGTAGGATAGCGTGGAAAGACTTGACAAAGGCACAAGTAGAGAATCAAACCAGAGTTATGAGGAGTTAAGAATGTCACGATGAAAAATGTAACAGAAGAGCCGGAAAACAAAGGAAAGCATTCAAATGCTGCCTGCCATATCAGTAAACAAGGATATTGCAGCTGTTACACCATCAGCCACTGCAGCCCCGAGGAGACTCGGGATGGAGAAAAGCAAGATACTGGCCCTAGAGAGCTAAGGTGCATGTCAAAGGAATGATTTCAGTGAGCCCAGCCTCTTGCAACTGCCTGGCTAGAGAAAAGGACTAAATTCATTCACTTGAGGTATCTGGGGTTTTTTCTATTGTTGTTTTTTGTTTTTTTAAATTAATGGTCATCTTCTGATGTTCTGACCACCTGATTCTTGTTGCAAAAACTGTATATATTCTGGCTCCTCCCTTATCTTTTCAGAGCAGTCCCCCAGAGCTACCTGAGAGGCTATCTTCTGGTCCTAAGTCCTCAGAAAGTCCATGGAATAAAACATAATTCTCAATTTTTAGGTTGTGTTTTTTTCACTTGACAAAACAGAGAGAGAGAGAGAGAGAGAGAGAGAGATAACATGAGGGAAGTAACAAGAAACAGAGGTCAAATCCAGAAGGACAACACCCAGCTAAGATGAATTACAGAAGAAATAGAGGTCAGGGCCACGCCTGACATGTGATGTACTCAGCACAAACATGCAAGAGTCAGACCCCAAACAGGCGAAGTTCCTGTCCTGGGAGCCAGTCAACCTTCTGTTAATAATAGGTCAGACCAGCCGTAACCAAGTGCAATGTCAGGAGCATAAAGCAAACAGGGGATAAGGAAAGAGAGCAGTAGAGTTCTGTTGTGTAGAGTGAAGATGTTATTTGAGAAGCGACACCGCAGAAAGTAAGGAATTGAGCCTCGTTTAATCCATGTTTGCTGAATGAATGAAAGAATGTGGATAGACGAGTGACACGGCCCTGAGAAAGGCAGCCCTCACTGTTCTCACCTACAACCGAGCAGTTCCACTCGGTAATCCCCGAGCCCTGTCCATCATAATTAGAAAGCAGGCTTTGATCCCACCCAGAAGAGCCACTGCAATTGTTGAGACCAGGCATTTGTGACTTTGGGGGACATCCCATCTGTCCCATGATGTGTTAGGAGACCGAGGCAATGCTTTATCACAGGCTGGATCGCTTCTCTCAGCCAATGGTCTCCCCAGAGGTCCTGAGAGCTGGGGTTTTATACTGGAGCTATTTTTAGTTGTCCGCAGAGGCTGCTGGGACCTATTGCTTCAGGAGGGGCTGGTGAAAACTTTACCCAGGGGAGAGGCATTGCCCTCTGTAATCTTAGCCTGAAGAACTCTCTAATGAGATGTGAGGATTTACAGCCTCTGAGAACTGGATGCCTCCTTCACGAAATACAAGATCAGGTAGCTGTGCTCTGTACCCAGCAGTCAGCAAGAAATGGGCCAAAGTTATTTTGGTCGATGGGGTGGTAATAGTTCCCATTCAAAATCTTTTGCTAAATAAAAGGGACTGTTTTGCTTTGGGACTGATTGATACTTAGAAAGTCTCGGCTGGGGGCAGGTGCAGAGAAGATGCCCCTCACATTGAGTTTTCATAAGGGCATCCCAGCAGGGTCTGTGTTCCAAACTGCATGTCCTTTTCTTGCCAGTAAAACAAGGCAGGTGTAAGGTCTGGTTGGGAGATTCTGAGCTAGGTATTTAATCTGCCAGTGTTTCTACCTCCTTCTCTGTTCCAGGATAATAAGGGCAAGGCTGCCTGTAAAACATACTGCTGTTGTAATCATCTTCCCAAAGCACAGTCTGACCTTGCAAGTTCCTAGTTTTAAAACCATAGATACTCCCCACTATAGATGAAATGCAATCTAAAAGTCCTAGGTGTCATTCCAGACCTTCTGTACTCCAGGGCAATCCCAAGGCTTAATTTTGCTTCTCCTGTGCCTCCACCTTCAGCTTCTCTTGTGCTCCAATCAAACCATATCACTGAATGTTCCCTATAAAAGTATTTTCCACCTCCATGCCTGTGATGGACTTCATGTTTGTATATTCCCCATATTCATATGTTGAAACCCTCAGTTTTACATATAGGAGCCTATTTCATCCTCATAATAATCCAGTGATAGGTTAAATAAATTGCTTAAGTCCACACAGCTAATAAGAGACAGGATCAGGATGAGAATCACACAGTCTGGCTCCAGGTTTTCTGCTGAAACCACTAAGCAAACTGACTTTCGGTGACATAGTATTGAGAAGGATGATGTGATTGCTGAGGCCTAGCATCTCATCCTTGGTTCCAGGTCCCATCTGCCACCTGCATGCCTACATTTCCTTCAGAGTTTAAAGTCTGCCTCTTCCGTGAAACCCTCTCTGATAAGTCCAGCCCTCTTCCATTTCTGAATGCCTTCGGTGCTTATTTGATAATATGTATCATGTATTCTTGCAACTGATTCTCTCTCAATTCTCATGTTAGTTTCTAAATACTTTACAGTGGGTGTTAATCCTGCCTTGTAGCCAGCAGGGCAGAGCCTGACCAGTGAAGGTCCCCAGCTTAGACTGCTTTTCTATTGCTCACAACACCTGCACACCAAGTGCGGAGTACAGGCTTCATAAAAGACTCATCAGCCTGTGTGTTTGGAGATGGATTAAAGGGGTGGATGCACAGGAAGGAACAGGCAATTGGCCTGAACTCATTCTTGCAGCTACACATTGTTTATGATGGATCAGGAGCTCACCACACTTACAAGAAAATCACTCAACCTTCAGCCTCACATCTTCTCAGTAAGCAGCCCCCTTGCCCCACCCCAGATAATCCCCCTTGCTTTAACAGGGTAAGTTGTTTTGACTGAGAAGAGCCTTGATCTCTGTGTCCAATTTCCAGACTTAATGCTACTTGGTCCAAGTGGCCAATGGGGCAAAATTTTCAGTCCTCAAAGTTACTGCTGCTTTGATGGATAACACCACAGAGAGACCCTCAGTGGGCCTGGGCATGGCCAGTGGATACTGACAGCTTTACCGAGATTCACAAGCTCTACAATGAGCTACAGAGCTTTGCCTAGTCAGTTGCCATTTGAAAACAATTGATTCATATGAACTTATAGCACAGATACTATTTATCGAGGAGAATGATTTTCACTGGTGATTTCTTTTTTTTGTGGGTAGAACCACTCTTCTGTTTCACTAAACCCAATCACTGAACCTTTTATTTTTAAACAAGGGAATAAAGACCCAAGGCAGGGCCTGTGACCGCATAACTGATGAGTCTTCATGCCACATCTGAACCCAGGTCACCCTACAGTAGTACTGTCTGATACAACCTTCTGAGATGCTAGAAATATTCTCTAGATGTACTTTTCAATATAGTGGCCAGTAGCCACATATGTCTCATTGGCACTTGAAATGTGGATAGCATGACTGAATTTTTAAGATTTTTTTTTTCAGTTTAATTAGTTTAAATTTAAATGTCACATGGAGCTAGTGGCTAGTGTTTTGAACAGCACAGTTCTGGAAGAACCAAGACAGTTAACAGATGGTTGCTATTGTAAATACAAAAAGAGTGTCCACCAAATTCTTTCCTTTCTTGCCACCATAAGAGAACAGGACACAAATACTTCTGTAGATGGGAAAAAACATGCAGTTGTACACCAATTAACAAAAGGCCCTCGTGTCAGTTATTCATTACCACCTTACATATTTGCCCTGCAATTGTTATCATTGAAACCTCAGAACATTAGTGGTTTCGTAAACAGTGCATCCTCCTGTTGATGTTAGCTGTTGCCATGTTACTGTTGTGCACCAAGCTGGGCAATAATGAGGAGCTGGCACTTTTGCAAACCCACAGCTCATGAAAGGATGCAGAGAGCTCTGCTTATAAAGCATAAACATGGGGCATGGCTTAAAGCCCAGGTTTCTAATCTTTGTCCCTACAAGATTACATAGAATACTTGGTTTCAGGGCTGAAAACATGCTCCACTCACAGGGAGTCATCTCATATTTTTAAGGGAGTGTCATTTGGTAGAAGAGCTGCCAGTCAGTGAATTTTCCTATGGACACAATATAATTTATACACAAAATCAACCTGGATTCTCCAGGCCTGGGTATTGGAAGACAGCTTAAAAATAGCATTCCCTTTTAAGAGTGGTGAAGTCCTCTTTTCCTACGGGTTTTCAAGGGAACTCATGGAATCACCAGAAGCTTAAATGGTAAGAAGTTAAAAGATGAGAAGATGGCATTGTATTTTGACTTTTGTTGATGAATGATTAGCTGGTACATCTATTTTCCTGTCCCCTCATTACTCAGAACTTAAAGTGCAAAATAAAGACAACATAGTCTTAAAAGAAAATGGAAAGATGGAAGGTCAGCAAGCAGCTTTTGACTGAAGGCCAACATATCTGCAATAGCTAACTCCCATAATATCACTTTAAGGTCACTGTCATTAGACTTTAGTCTAGTTGAACTTTATGACTATATTCCAAACTCCAATTCAGACTTGACTTCAAGGGACCAATATTTGAAAGAAACAAGAAGCAACTCAAGTGAAATGAAGATCTTAAAGTCAATTTTGACAACCTCCATTTTGGCCAAGATGGATGAAAAGGAAACAGATTTCCACTTACCAATAGAAACTTTCTTTAAACAACAGGTGAGGCAGACAAACTATGTAAAGTGATGGTTTTCAGACACTAGAGACAGAGGACCCCAATAGAGGCTGATTCTCTGAGTTGAGGAGACAGCAGAATCTGATATTTCAGAAAGAAGGCCAAGGCAGCTAGAATTCACAGATCTAAATAACAGACAGGATGGAGGTGCAGAGAGAGTGATAGTGATAGAGTTAGAGATAGATAGATAGGTAGATAGATGCAATCCATATTTTTAACCTGATGGAAGATTAACTCGAAATGGATCTTAGAGTTAAATATAAAACCTAAAACTGAAAAACTTCTAGAAGAAAATATAGGAGAAAATCTTTGTGACCTTGGAGTAGACAAACATTTCTTAGAACAGAAAAGGCACAAACCATAGAAGAAAGAAATCGATACAAGGACGTCATCATAATCACAACCTTCAGTCTTCAAAACACACTTATGAAAAGGAAATGTCTCTCTAAACTGTGTGAAAAATTTTATCTGATAAAGAAATTGTATCTTGACTATATAAGAAACTTTTAAAATTCAATAATGTTGATATGACAATGCTAAAATAACAATAATAAGCAAAATATTTGAACAGATACTTCATCAGAGAAGATGCAACAAGAGCTAGTAACCACATAAAAAGATGTTTAACATCATTAGTCATTAGAAAAAAATGTAAATCAAAGCTGCCATGAAAGATCATTATACATTTATCAGTACACCTACAACTTAAAAGATTGACAATATCAAGTACTGGAAAAGAAGCAATTAGAAATCTTTTATAAATTCTTCCAGCCACTCTGAAAGGAACTTGAAAGATTTTTTAAATTAGGTTAAATATTCACTGACCATATGCCCCAATAATTCCACCCTTAGGTATTTGACCAAGAGAAATGAAAACACAACGAACACAAAAGCTTATATGTGAACACTTATAGCCATTTTATTAATAATAGTCAAAACCTGGGAAAGAACCCAAGTGTCTGTCAACTGCTGAATGAATGAACAAATTGTGGTACAGTCACACAATGGAATATTACTTAGTAACATAAAGGAACCACCTACTGATGTATGTACTGATACGGATGAATTCAGAAACATTATGCTAAATGAAAGAAACCACACACAAAAGGTTACAGAGATTAATTCAATTTATACAATACTTTTGAAAAGGCAAAACTATGATGACAGAAAGATGTGTGGTTTCCAGGATTCAGGGCGCGGCTGGGAGGGGACCCGTAGCAAAGGGTTACAAGGGGATTCTCTTAGATTATGGAGATATTCCTTATCATGATTGTGATGACTGTTATACAACTGTATATATTTGTTCAAAATTCACTGAAGAGTGCACTTAAAATTGCTGTAAAATTTAGTGTATGTAAATTATGTCCCAACAAAATGGACACTCAAAAAAGGAAGGTACATACTAGGATATATAATATAATACCATCTGTATTAAACAAAAGGGGAAAAAGATAATTTCAAATATATGAACATACATATATTTGACAGGATTGTTTAAAATGTTTCAGGAAGCATAGAAGAATAGAATAAATAGAATAGAATAAACCACCTCAGAAAATGGAAATGGAATGCCTGAGGGAGAGAGGTAGGGAAGGGACAATTTTTTGTACCTTTCAAATTTTGAACCATGCAAATGGTGTGTGTGTGTGTATACACGTGTGTGTGTGTGCTAAGTCACTCAGTCATGTATGACTCTTTGAGACCCTGAAGACCACTGCCCTCCAGGCATCTCTGTTCCCGGGATTCTCCAGGCGAGAATACTGGAGTGGGTTGCCCTGCTCTCCCCCAGGGGATCTTCCCCACCCAGGGATCAAAGACATCCAGCATCTCTTATATCTCTTGCACTGATAGGTGGGTTCTTTACCACTAGCACCACCAGGGAAGCGTTGTGCAAATGGTAAATGTATTCAAAAGGGGAGAAGAGTCAGTTCCAAAACCTGTAACTTTTCAACATGAGTTGAGTTGAAGTCCTGTTTCTATGTGAGAAAGAGACGTAAAAAGATAATTACCACATTGTTTTGGGTTGAATTACATCTCCCCAAATTCGTATGTTGAATCCTAATCCCCAGGGCCTCAGAATGTGACTACATTGGAGACAGAGTCTTTTACTGAAGTAATCCAGTCAAAACGTGATCCTTAGGGTGAGCCTAATGGGATCATTATGGCAGACACCTAATCCAATATGACTCTGTCCTTGAACAAAGAGGAAATTAGGACACAGACAGACACAGAGGAAGACAGCATCACCGAGTCAGGCAGAGAGACTTCTGTAGGAACCAACCCTGCCACACCTTGATTCTTGCCTTCCGGTGCCCTGGAGAATTCTGGAGACTTCTGACCTCCAGAATTGTGAGGACATATGTATCTGTGTGCCACCAGGCTATGGTACTTCTTTATGGCAGCGTTAGCAGACTGATATACTGAGGTAAGATCCAGCCTCGAGGGGCCGAGAGAAGCTTGGGCGAGGGCCCAGAGTCATGACCTGGCATGAAGTGTGCAGGAAAATAGGGCTTCCAGGTGGCTCAGTGGTAAGGAATCCAGCTGCCAATGCAGGAGATGCGAGAGACTCGGGTTCAATCCCTGGGTCGGGAAGATTCCCCTGGAGAGGAAACGGCAACCCACACCAGCATTCTGGCCGAGATAATCCTATGGGCAGAAGAGCCTGGAGGGCTACGGTCCATGGGGTTGCAAAGAGTCAGATGTGACCGAGCACACAGGTGCAGGGTAAAACAAGTCAACATGTTTCAAGGCAAAGTGTGAGTGAAGAGTAGTCGGTGATGAGGTCTTGGCTAAAAGCCTGAAGGGGCGTGAAGACCTTTTGATACCTTCTCTCATGCCGGCCTTTTTCCTGGGGGCAGTGGGGAGCCACTCCATAGCCAAAAGCAGGGAATGGTGTGGGCAGATGCCAATCTGGTGACTGTGTGGGGCTTCTTAGAAGGAAGATGGGCCTGGGGGCAGAGTGACCAGTTGAATAACTGTGGCCAAGATGATCGTGGCCAGTGGTGGCCAAGATGGACAGGAGAGAACACTTTAGGCAGTGAAATTGACTGGATTTTTGCATGGTAAAGAAGCAGAAATCTCAGTTACTCAGAAGTTTTAGTTCAGACAATTGGTGACACAGCTCACAAGGTGGTAGGATGAGGTATGGATGCAGGGACTGCCATTAACTTTTCAGTCCCTTTGGAGAAAAAAAGGTCCAAACTATACGAAAATGACATCAATCAAAACTTTGTGCTGAATCCACATTATACTTTCCACCAACAAAACATAAAGTACCAAGACACACACTTAGATAATACATAAATCAGTAACATGCTTGGTCGCTTTTCTCAGAAATTCATCTGGATGAAATCAAGGATATAAATATTTGGATATATCCAGATGCTTAGCTGAATGAATAAATAACTAAAAAAGCAGACAGTCATTATACACAATATATTTACATTTGAAAGTTTCACCTAATCTTCGAAATGAAACTTAAGTAGATGTTTGTTTGGTCCTGTCCTACACGGTTAAGTGGAAATGCTTTTTAATTTGCTTATCCATCACCCTAAACATTGCTTTGCTCATGATAGGCTCCTCCAATATCATGCTACTCTCAGTTGCCTTCAGGATAAAATCCAAGCTGCTCAGTGTGCCATGTAAGAGCATGCATAATATTTTGTAATAGCTTATAAGGGAAAAGAATCTGGGAAAAAAACAGATCTATATGAATCACCTTGCTGTCTACTTGAAACTAACACAACATTGTAAGTCAACGACACTCCAATGAAACAACAACAAAAAGACAGAGGAGAATAAAAGATATAATTAAAAAATGAAAAGAGTGTGCTCCTGGTTCTTCAACCTCAGCATCTGTGCTGCCTCGACGGGCATCTTCCCTCCACTCCAGCCTCACAGACCTCCTCGCACACACGTGTGTATCTGCAGTGCCCTGTGTCTGCTGAGTCCACGGCCTGTCACATCCCCATGGCACCTCACCTGAGTCACATCTCAGTAAGCAAATCCAGCTGCCTGTCCCTCATTTCCTCAGGGGGATTTCTTAATTCCTCGACTCTGATGGGGAATTTTTGTTTGCCTCCAAAGCAAATGGATTCAGTGTGTTGCTTATGAAAACCGCCAGGAAGGAACCGGGAGGTGAGGGGAACTATTCTCCCCGATCTTGGCCGAGGAAAGAGTCTCAAGCCCCAGACGTGACAGAAAAGAAAGGAAACCCTGTGAATCAAAAAGACTGTAAAAATTGAACATATCTATCAATGCAGAACTTAACCATATATTCACAATGTACATGCATTTATTCATTTACAAATTATAGTAAAGTACTACTACAAGAATACATGCATGTGATGAAATACATAAAATAACATTGAAGAAAACTAGGTTTACCTCAAATAGAAATACTGCTTAATACTTTTCATCCTAACTACAGCATTCTAACAGCCTGTGGACTAGGTTGAATACCCTATTTTGGATACCAGGCTATGAGTTTAAGAAACATTTGCTAGGGCCTGTATGTTGGCTGACTCCAACAGGACAACATTTACATTTTCTGTGAATGGTGCTCCCCAACTTTCCTCCAGGCACAAGAGGTACAACATTGCGTGGGGGCCCTGTGAGAGTCCCGTCAGAGACAGACCCCGAGGACGCGCTTTCCAAGGAACAGACTTCGCGTGAGCTTAATGAAAAGGCATGTGGATTTCTTGCTGGCCCTCCCAGTCACACCCAAATCGGGAGATCCTCATCATTATCAAACAGTCTCCTTGAGAGGATAACACATGTGCCAGACACGTGACGCTGATACAGAGCTGGAGCCACATGCCCTGGTCAAAGACTGTAAGAGCTGGAAGGGCCTGCATTTCAGAGGTGAGGAAACTGGGGCGCAGGAATGCTTCATAGTGAATCATTGACCAAAAAGTGTTAGAATTTCCTGACCACTGCTCTTTCCACAATATTACACTGTCACCTTAAGATCAGCAAACAGAATGTTTACGATGTCTACTAACTATAAGGCTTTGTGCCTAAAATAAAAGTTATTATTTTATGATGGTTCAAATTCATCACAATAAATGATAATAACTCAGGTAACCAGTCCATCCTAAAGGAGATCAGTCCTGGGTGTTCATTGGAAGGACTGATGTTGAAGCTGAAATTCCAATACTTCGGCCACCTGATGCAAAGAGCTGACTCATTTGAAAAGACCCTGATGCTGGGGAAGACTGAGGGCAGGAGGAGAAGGGGACGAGGGAGGATGAGATGGTTGGATGGCATCACCGACTCAGTGGACATGGGTTTGGGTGGACTCTGGGAGTTGGTGATGGACAGGGAGGCTTGGAGTGCTACAGTTCATGGGGTCTCAAAGAGTCAGACACGATTGAGCGACTGAACTGAACTGAACTGAAATATAGAGCATTTACTATACGTCAGATAGTATTCTAAGTGATTTGCATGGATTCCCTTATTCAATCTTCATAACTACTCTATTAGGAACATAACATTATGACACCAATTTTACCAAACAGAAAACTGATAAACAACCTAACAGAAATTAATTTGCTAAGCCAGGGTTCAAACCACACAACCTGACTTCAAAACCTACTCTACAACATATATATATATATGTATATATATATATACTGCCTTCCATGATCAATGACATCAATAATGTGCAGGACAAAAGGTGTTCATTTGTATCCTTTTTCTTTGCAACTGTCATAATCAGAATACTTTTTTCCCCTTTGCATTAAATACCAGAATTTTTTTTATCTCTCTTTCCTTCTCCATCTTCCTGTCTATCTCTATCTCCATCTATATCTCTATTTCCTTCCTCTCCCAGTCTCTGTCCCTCTTGTCCCTCTATTTCTTTCTGTTACACACACACACAGTTATAACAATATATACGAGGTCTTTTAATTTTAGCAGAAAGCATCAGACAATTCTTATAATCCTATCAGCAAATTCTGAACTGACAGTCTCTCTTGATTGCCTATGACATAGATTGCAGCTCTCATTAGAGACCTTTCTTTCACTGGGTCTCAGTCAGTGACCACAAAGAAATTATTTCTTTCTTCCTATTTTCAAGAACTGTGTTTCTCTGGACTTCCTTGATGGTCCATTGTTTTAAGACTCCAGGCTTACTCTGCAGGGGGCATGAGTTCTGTCCCTGTTCAAGGGATAAAAGTCCCACATGCAGAGTTGTCCAGACCAGGAAAAAAAAAAAAAAAAAAGAATTGTATTTCTCTGTCTTCCCCAGAGGACAGACAGTTGCACTTGGGATGTGCCGCTTTCATCTCTTATATCCAGTGTCCGGCATGCAGTATGTTGTAAATGTAGGAAGGAAGGCGGGAGGGAGAGAGGGAGAAAGGGAAGGAGAAAGTGAGGGAGGAATATATGAAAGACTGCATGATCCACATTTTCTGGATCACCTGTTCCTGGAGAAAAAGTTCACAGGTGAAATGGAAATAACATCTCTGTTCACCCAGTGGCTCTGGTCTACCCCCCTAGGGTCAGCCTTTGCGCCTTCCCTTCTTCATGCTGCATACCAGACCCACCAGCAAAACCTCTGCGCTCTCCCTTCCCAACCATCTCAACCCTGCCCTGATGTCACCGGTGTCCAATCCACCATCTTTCCTTGCCTAGTTTTCCGACCGCCCCCAGCCTGTCCTCCCTGCCTCTGCGCTTTCTCTGCTCTAGTCTTCCAATGAAGAGGCAGGCAGAATGTTCCTTGCAGAACCCTTTGATGACAACCCCCTCCCCCAACACTTACCACTCAGAGTAAAAGTGAAAGTTCTTTCCATGGCTCATCAGGCCCCGAGGTGACCTGTGCCCACTCCCATCTCATTTCCTCCCTTGCTCACCTCACCCTGGCCACACTGCCTCCTCCCTTCCCTACTCAGCATCATTCTCGGTCCCACTGTGGGAAGCTGAACAACAGCTTCCAAACACACCCATGTTCTAATTCCCAGAAACTTCTGTAGCAAAGGGGACTTAGCGAAAGTGATTAATTAAAGGATCTTCATATGAAGAGATTATCCTGTGGGCCCAAACTAACAATTTTCCTTATAAGGGGGACCAGAGGAGTCCGACTGGAAGGCAAGGGGAAGCTGGGGACTTCTGTGGTTGTCCAGTGGTTAAGACTCCATGCTTCCACTGCAAGGAGCGCAGGTTCCATCTCTGGTCAGGGAACTAAGGACCTGCATACTGCACAGCATGGCCAGGAAAAAAAAAATTAACGTGAAGCTGAAAGCTGGGGAGAAAGGGAGATGTGACGCGGGCCACGAGTGAAACTTGAACACTGCCCCTAAAGAGTACTGTGCTGCGCTCAGTACTGGGTCCTGTTGGACTCTTCGTGACCCCGTGGACTGTGGTCCACCTGGCTCTTCTGTCCTTGGGACTTTCCAGGCAAGAATGCTGGGGTGGGTTGCCATTTCCTCCTCCAGGGGATCTTCCGGACCCAGGGGTCAAACCCACATCTTCTGCATCTCCTGCATCGCAGGAGGATTCTTTACCACTGAGCCACCAGGGAACCTTTTCTAGGAGCAAGGGGGCTGGGGGTTGGGGGGAGGGCGATGGGAACACACTCTCCCTGAAATCTCCAAAAGGGACCCAGCTCTGATGACTCCTTGTTTCAGCCCCCCGAGACTGACTCCCGGTTCTGATCTCCAGAGTGCTGGAGAATAAATTTGTGTGGTTTAGAGCCACTATGTTTCTAAGTAATTTGTTAGGGCAGCCGCAGGAAATTAACATACCAGTTATTTTGTTTTATGTTTCTTTATGGCACTGTCACCACTGGGCATATTTTATATTTATGTGTCCATCTGTTATCTCTCCTGCTATGATGCAAAGTGCAGGGGAGCCTGGACTTTGTTTTCTTCCCTGTTGTACACCCGGAACCTGGCCCAATAACTATCTGTTGAATGAATAAATAAATGATGTATTTTAATTAATTGATCAATACCCAGAAGTGGCTGAGCCTCAGTACGAGGTTGGTTGAATACACAGTTATTAACTTGCGTTCCATCTTCTCTGATCTGTCCAGACAGGTAGAAACACACACAAATGAGAGCAGGTATAGCTGCAGCCCAGGTTGTTCAGTTGCTCAGTTACTCTTTGCGACCCCATGGACTGTAGCCCACCAGGCTCAGACTTTGTCCATGGGATCTCCTAGGCAAGAATACTGCAGTGGGTTGCTCTTTCCTTCTCCAAGGTATCTTCCTGACACAGGGATGGAACCCATGTCTCCTGCATTGGCAGGCATATTCTTTATGACTGAGCCACCTGGGAAATCCAAGAAGAATTCATACAGGGAGGCAAAAGAGGGTGAAAAGCCTTTTGGGTCCAGCCCAAAGCAGCCCAGGAGGAGAACAACCCCAGAACCCCAGCAGCAAGCCTGCTAGGAAGATGGTGATCCCCGTTCAATGCAGAGGTTCCAGCACCCACTCCTTGGAGCTGGGAGGGGCATGGAGCTTGAGCTGGTCACCCTCATGCCCTCCACTCCCGGGCAAGACCAGTCACCTGTCTTCATGTTATGCATTTCCACTCCGCATGGAATAAAGAACTGCAGTGGGGGTGGGGTAGGGGTTGAGAAGCTGGGATTAAGCCTGTCCTCACTGAATGATGCTGAGTATCATCTCTTAGAAGGAGTTCACACATAGGAGCTGAGGTTGATTTTATATTATACGACCCCTTAGCAAACTTAGAGTTAATTAGATCCAATATTTGCTTTAGGGAACTACGGATCTTAAGAACTTAGAAACCACATGTTACTATCAAATGGTTTTTCCTGTAGCTGGCACCAGTCGGAGATGCCAATGCTTCTATTCCCTCCTACTTCTGTTTGGTTCAATGGTGGTGGCAGGCTCATTTCTGATGAAATTAACACTTTGCCAAATATAAAAATAATAGTCTGATGTGCCTGGAATGATGGAGATCATGACAATGATAGTTCATCTTCAACGATCAGGACAATAATGATTCAGGATGTTGATGGCTGCAGGAAGTTACATGGATGCCTCTGTCTTGAGGAAAATATACCCAGTCCTCACTTTTGAAAGATTGCTTCTTTTTTTTTAAACTAACACAATGGTAAGTGGATATAAAGGCTGGAAGGTGGCTTGAATGCCTCTGTCTGAACTTTGCCTCCTCCGTGGAGACTCTCTTGACTCCTTCGTGCACCCTCGGGCACTCCCAGGATACCCACAGCACTCTGCTTGCTCACTCCTCTATTTCACCAAAATTCACAACTTGCAAGTCTGTCTCCTATACCACATTGTTATTTCTTGAGAGAAAGGGCTCTGTCTACAGACCCATCTCCCTCCCAAACGCTCAACACAATCCCAGGCAAGGTTTGCCAAGTACCTAAATACAAACCATACACTCTGCTTGGTGCTTTTGAAAAAGGACCTTGTGGTCGAACAAAAGAGACATGATTTATACACCAAAAACAACTAGGAAAAAATACAGAGTAGGAAATAATTATATATTAAATTAGCAATGCATACAATTAGTGCATTTCACTAGAGGAGTTAATTGGAAACCAGAAAGGGGAGAAATGAGTATAAACCGGGGTTTTCATAGATTTGTAGAGTAATTATTTTTGTTAGCCAGGAGTAGAAGGATTACCAATATGCTGTCTTCACATTAAAGAACTGTGTCACTATGAATTTGGGTGGGGGGATGTTGGGAAAAAAAATCATCTTGATCCATAAAGATGATCTGTTTAGCCCTGAAATGCTTTTTATGTCTTGATAATATTCATAATCATAATCTTTATTAGGCTATCAATCTAATACAAAGATCATCAAAGTTCTTTGTTTAAATATCCCACGGGTTAAACATTAACACTGAGGCTAAGCGTCTTACTACTAGTGAAATCATTTTATCTCATCAGATATTTTAGTTATATTGGGGTCAAAAGGGCAAGCTGAGTAACAGAAGTAACATTTATTGACCACATATATGAAGCACTATCTGTGGACTTAGAAACACTCAGGAGGAAACACTGGTGCCCGACTGTAGTCTTGACTTTCACAAACTGTAGTTTTGTTTTACAAAATCATCTTGATGAAGGAAATTTAACCAGACAGAAAAACGGCACTTGACGTCAGTCACAAAGGAAAGGATTTGAGCAACAATTTCTGCTCACTCACAAGCAAACTTTTTTTTTTTTTTAATTTTGATTTTCTGCTCATCATGGATGTTTCTTTGGCATCCATTTTTAAAACTTTCATTTATTTTTTGGCCAAGCCCCATGGCATGTGGGGTAGTAGTTCCCCAACCAGGGATCAATCCATGCCCCCTGCGGTGGAAGGGTGGTGTCCCAACCCCTGGACCACCAGGGGAGTACCCTCCAAAGGGAACTCTGAAGAAAGGCTTTGCCCATGGTACAGAGAAGCGGTCATAAGACACACACTTTAAATGTACTTTCCAATTCTTGTAATTTTGGGCTGTTCTGGGTGAACCGTGGAATGACTCATTCATCAGCCCTACTCTTTAATAGATACTGGCATCCAAGGACCACACCACCATGCATCTTTCCCTGGTCACTCAGAGCAAAATAAAGCACCAGTTATGCCATCTGCAGAAGCAGGTGTGCCTGTTTCAGGGCATTCCTTACCTTCACAAAGAGGTTAATCTCGGGGCTTGCAGAAGCCAATTTGTCTCCTTCTGAAACATCATCAGCAGAATAGCTGGTAGGGGAGATCTCGCGGGTGGAGAAGGCTCTGCTATTCTGGATGGTGAAGCTCGAAGGAGAGGGCAGGTCTGCCTCCACCTCACTTCCATTCTCCTGGGGCTCCTCTGGGTCAGACCCCTGGGGCTCCTCTGGGTCGGACCCCTGGGGCTCCTCTGGGTCAGACTCCTGGTCCTTGGTTGGTGAGAACAATTCTTCCAAGGAGATGTCCTCATCCTCCGTGGGTTCCCCTGGGTGGGGATCCTGAGCCTTAGAACATGTTTCATCAGGCAAGACGTATTCTCCTGTTTCTGGCTGTAAAGAGGACAAGGTTCTCCCCTGACGCCCAACAGTGTACACGGCCACAGAGTCATATTCGTGGCTTTCCAGCTCATTGACATATAAGTTGTCTCCCCTCCTCACATCTTCATGGACTTCATCGTAAAGGGGACCTCTGTTTTCTTCTGGGTCTGAATTCTCATACACCCTCTCTGTTAGCACTCTGTTGTAGATGGTGGTGCTGTAGTTTTTGTCACTCATGTTTATTGATCTGATAGATCCTTTCGCAAGCAGACCCGAGTAGGTCTGAGATGAGGAAAGGGCTAGAGGATACTGCACCTCTAGCAGAGGAATCAACAGGCTTTTGAAACACAGCAACCAGCCACAGCTATCAATGACAGGTCTCTAACAATCATTTACTGGAGACTTTAGTCGGCAAACCACAAGTCCACGGGACATAAGATAAAGCTTACACAGTCAGTTAACTCCTTCACGCCTGATATTTTCAAGCAGACTCTGTGGTTTTCTCATTGCCAGCAACTCCAAGATTCTTTGGATCAACTAGAGGTTGAATTATCTTCCCAGTACACATTGAAATTCTGAATAGTTAGCCATTTGTCATTAAATAGAGCTCCTTCTTCCAACTACCTCCAAATGCTGACAACATTCAAGAGGTCCCTGCTGTTCAGTGGAAAACAATTCTGTGCAATCATAACTCATCCGAGAAGAGCTGAATTTGTTACTCAAAACAACTGTTTGAGCATTGATGCCCTGTGATAAATGAGCTGTATATGTTCCAGTTAGGTGATGAATGCCATTTATGTTTCTTATCAGGAAACACCATGAGGTGATTCAATGGCAGAAGGAAAACAAGATAAGTGCTCTGTTCTATGGTCACATCAGTACAGATCACCCAAGCTAAGGCACTCAAAGATTTATGGCTTAGGTTTTATTTTTCTCTCTTCAACTTGCATGTGATCATCACAGTCAACACACTTTCACAATAACCCTTTTAGGAGCAGGATACTAATTGAGCACTAAACGCTTGAGTTAGAAGACACACTCTGTCCTCAAAGGACTTCTAAAGCAAAAAACTTTATGCACAAGCTGTCTAGCTGATGTCATCTACAGATGCCACAAATACACAGGCTCTTTGTTTTTTAACCTGGTACTCTAGTCTGCTAATTCTTACTTCCCTTCAGCACACCATGTACATCATTCTCTTTCAAATAATAACCCAAGTGGGTTGTAAAGGGACTTTTAATGTCTAGAAATCACGTGAAAACTGAGCAGTAACCTGCCTGGTTGACAGGTTTCAAAGCACCTGCTGAGCAGCTTACTGACAAAACTTCATTGTACCCTTGCCTCCAGTGCTGCATTCAAGAATCTTCTGGAGTGAACCAGAGCAGGACTTCTAGAAATCTAGCTTTGTGGATAGCTTAAAGAACAGATCAAAGGAAAGATGCCAGGGACAGACTTTAAAGTCTATCGATGCTACCCTTTTATTTTATTGAAAACTGAAGTTTGATAGGTCCGAATGCCTGACCGATTACCATAGTTCCCCTAGTCAGGTGTTTATAACTCAGTGGAGCCCCAGTTTAAATCCTTCTCACAATCTTAGCACTGGAGAAAATCTAAACGGTCATTCATTCTAAATGATTTTACATTTGAAGGCAGCCTGGAACCTAGAAAAGGGAAGCAAGTGGTCCAAGTTCTCACAGTGAGTTAATACTAAGCTGATTTCGATTGTGATTTCTTAACCTCCAGCTCAGTGATCTTCCTGTCACTCACTCCCTTCCTAAGTCAGTGTTTTCCAACTTTTTCTCCTGATCACAAAACCTCCCAACCCACCCTGTCCCTAAAAGGTTCTTTTTAGATATTTCTCCCATGTAATTAAAATTCTGTCAATATACTACATATCTGTTAACATACTATATATACATCTGTGCTGTATACATCCAAAAAAAAAGTAATTTTTTTTTTCAGTGAAGAACTAGTTTTCACTCTTCCAGATATAGTATCGCTTCTTTTGAGAATTATGTGCTTCCACTGCTAGAACCCATCCAGGGTTTTAGAATGACCCTTTGTGCTATCCTGCATCAAAAATATGTGCCATCCTGCATCATTTCCAAATAATAATACCCTACAACCTGAGCTTATGTACTCCGCATGCTACCAGGTCCCTACCAAGATGACTTGGTGTGTCCAAGGAGGCCGGTTAAACTTGGGGCCCAAGATCACACAGGTATTTTATACATTCAGCCCTCTTGTTAACCATCTCAGGACATACCTATCATGATTTAGTTATAGGTTGCAATATTGAACTGGTCATCCTGCTAAAGCATAAATCAGATCACCTCTCTCTCTGCTCAAACTCATATAATGGCTCCTCAAAGTCCTTACAGTGACCCACATGCCTTTGTGCCTGCTCAGTTTGGCTCTTTGTGACTCCATGGACTGTAGCCCACCAGACTCCTCTGTCCATGAGGTTCTCCAGGCAAGAATACTGGAAGGGGTTGCCATTTCCCCCTCCAGGAGACCTTCCAGACCCAGGGATCAAACCCAAGTCTCCTGTGCCTCCTGCATTGGCAGGTGGGTTCTTTACCACTAAGTCACCTGGGAATCCCTGTAGTGACCGACAAAGCCCAGGAAAATCTACACCAGCTTTCCTATGCCCACTTTTCTCCCCCTGGCTTGTGCTGCTGCAGAGGATGTGGCCTTGTTACTGTGCCTGGAACACTCTGGATCTTTACATGGGCTGTTCCCCCTGCCTGGAATGCATTCCCCTTGGATATCTACATCATCAACTCTCCAAACTCTTCTAAGTTCCTGCTCATACATCCCTTTCTCAATGAGGCCACTCCAACTGTCTTGTGTAAAATGATGTCCTATCCCAACTCCTATCTCTGCCCTCTCCCCATTACTAAAAGCCTTTACCTGGCTTTCTATTTATTTTTTTGATAGTATGTATCACCTTCTAATAAGACATATACATTACTTATTTATTATATGTCTTGAGTTTGTTTTCTGTCTTCTACCAGTGGAGTATAAGTCCTGTATGGGCACAGATCTCTGTCTGCCTTTTCATTATGGTTTCAAGCACCTAGAGTAGTGCCTGGCACATATTATTCAATACATTATTTGTTGAATCCATTTTTGTGATTGTTTGGTATCTTTGTCCTCCACTGGACATGCAAAGCCCATGAATATTTTTCCCATCAATGCATACCTAAAGTCTAACAGAGATCTGACACATAATAGGTGCTTATTAAATATTTGTTTTATAAACAACTAAAATGGAGAAGATGAATGTAGAATTCAAGCCATTTTACTCCTGGCCCATTTTCTTCCTGTGTTATCTCATTACTATGTTGTAAACTCCTGCAGGAAGAAGCTGCGTCTCCCATAGCACTTTGTATACAACAAGTTGGCTTGTTTGCTTGTAAAAGAAAGAGTCCCTCGACCAATTAATCAATTAGGAAGTATTCTGAGTGCCCCGTATGACTGTGACATATAACCTAGGGAAAGAAACGAGACATACATTCATTTTCTCGAGAAGTTCTAAGAAAGAACCTGTGTGCTTTCTGAAACACAAGTTTGCTTATATCACCCCATGTTTGGAAATCTTCGATGAAAACACATACAGGAAGATGTCTGTTCCAAGATTTTTCACAAATGGAACCAAGTCCGTCTGTCCAGCCAGCGTCTCCCTCAGCAACCCCCCTGAAAGTCATGCTCTGCAGCAGAAACGTGGCTCTTCCCTGAATACACCATCCCATTTCCCGCCCCATGCTTTACACATATGGTGCCTCCACGGGGCAAAATGCTATTCATTCCACCAGATATAGGATATAAATATACATAAGACATGATCGGATGTGCACACACAACTGAGGAAATATACAAATTAGCTACTCCACAGAAAGGATCCAACTGGGACTACAGCAGCCCTGCCCATTCATTGTCTTAGATAACTGTGGGGCCAGCGTCTAGTTGTCTGCATTCAAGTACAACGACTCAATTTGGTAAGTTTACACAGGGCTTTTCAAACATTGTAGAACTGAGTCACCTTAACCAAACTGAAAAACAAAACAGAACAAATATCAGTTTATCAACATAAAGGCCAATTTATTAATTTACCCCCCAAAGCATAACTGCCCCATCGACCTGAATATCTGCTCAAGATAATAAGCATGATCTCTTCACAGTAGCAAAGTTTACACAGAGAATCAGTTAAGGTAATATCCTCATATTATGATTATATGATGTCTCTAGGATCTGAGACAATACCCCTAATTTAAAAACCCTAATCAGTGATTTGTGCATTTTCTTATCCTGATCAGTCTTATTAGGAATTTTTCAATTCTATTTCTTTTTAAAAAATGTTTGACTTTATTAATAGTCTCTATTGTTTCTTTGTAATTTCATTAATTTCCGCTCCTATATTTATTATTTCCTTTCTTATCCCCTTTTTGGTTTTACTTTTTTGTTGCTGTTTGTTTTATATTCTAAGATAATTGTGATGGACACATACCACTGGCATTCAACTTTTCTTCTTTTCTAATATGCATTTAAAAAATTTTCCTCTAAGGGCAGCTTTATCTACATCTTGCAAGTTTTGATATGATTTAGTTTCCTTGTCATCCAGTTCAAAATACTTTCCATCTTCTGTTTAGATTGTTTTCCTTTATCCATGAGTTACTTATAAATATATTGATCTATTTTAGAACAGTTGAAGATTTCTAGTTATATTTTTGCTATTGATTTTTAACTTAATTTCACTGTAGTCGGACAAAACCGTTGTTGTGATTTTAATCTACTGAAATTTGTTTTGAGATAAGTGGGAGTGATCTCAGGGCTGCAGGGTTTCAGAAGAGGGCAAGGTCCCCTGGGTTGAGCGTTAAGGAAAAGGGAAAGTGAGTATCTTAGATGGTAGAAGAGACCCAAACAATGAAGTGGAGAAGGGTGATTAAGGTATGAAATGTGATGCCTACTCAAGAATTCACAGTGATGGAGATAAACCAGACTGGCTGGTGTATGTGGATTCTGGGGGAAAAAATAAGAGAAGTTGGCAATACTGGGATTGAGTGTGGATAACCTTGAATGCCAAGATCAGAAATCTGAGTTTTATGCTCAGAGGATGATATGGAGGATGAGCAGACACATAATACAGAAAGTCATTCAATTCCAGAATGATTTACACTCCAACTGGCTTTAAGACAGAGACATGTGCTCAGAGAAAACCACTTCCCGTAGCTGGTGTTGCTTGTTGGAGCAATGTGGTCTACTCACGTCACAATGTAACAACCACATTTCAGCACGGGCACGGGGAGTGGGTAGAAGGCATCTGAGAACTTGGGATGGTTGTGCTAACTGTGAACGTGCCCCACTCCCCTGGCACTCTCGCTTCCATCGAATACCATTCCCAACCGGTCACTGCATAGCTTTATTTTTGTAACCTTCATCTCGTTGTTCCAAAGTGCTGAATTTCATTCCTCACAATTCTGACTCTGCCACCATAGCCCGCCATAGGTATCTCTTAAAATTTCACCAAACTTTCTTACTTCTCAAATTGTGAAGTCTTCCATGTCTTGACTTGTCATTACATTAGTTGGTCTACTTCAGTGCTATTAGATTATACACTCTGGGAGAAAACCTAAAGGTCCTACAAGCCTGAGTAAAAGTCATTTATGTATGATGTTTTATTACTTAGAGGAAATGACAAAACAGAAAGAAGGATAATATTAAATATTAGGAAGATGAGAGATAGAATACTCTTTGCTCAAACTTGAATTTAACTTGAATGGAAGGGACGACAAGGTTGTTAAAATAAATTTGATAAAGAAATTGAACACGGAGAAATGACAGCATTTTTTAAAGAGAATGAACTACATACCCTCAAGCCCTAGGCAGGGCAGCCCCTGCTTCATCCTCCCCCTGCCCCGGCCACGCTGACTTAACCCAGGCTGGGAATACACCCTGAACCCAGAGCCCCACCCTCACTGACGTCCCCAGTCGTCCCCTTGCCCTTCCTCTTTATTCAGACTGAGTCTTGCTTTCTCTCTCCACTTCCTCCCTCTGCTGTCTCCGACATGACCACAGCCTGACCCCTTAGTAGCCGTCTGTCACTTCCCTAGAACCTCCTATCACCTTTCTGGAACCTTTGGTACAAAAGAAGAGCAACTGGAAGCAGATGGACTTGCAGATGCTCAAAGAACTGCCCAGAGAGCCAGCTTCAGAGAGAGGCGAGGAGAGATGGGGATGCCCTGAGCTGCACTTTGCCTCCATGTTGAAGGGACTTGAGGAAATACCAAGTTTGCTCAGTATTTAATGGAGCATTACTGGGATGCTTTGCATTCTTCAGCCTAAAGGGGAACATGCGTTCTTTCCACCATAGACAACTTGACTGCTCTGAGCTCTCACCCCACCTTCTTCCAGTACATTTCTCCATTTTGGGGAATTTTACTTTGTGGTGTGAAGGGTTCCAGGGTTTTAATATTTGGGGATTTTTTTTTTTCTCCGAAGACATCCAGGAAGTTTGGCTGGGTATTATAAAACTGAAACTAATCTATCTCAGTCATGATCTGAGTCATCACTCTGTATGTTGCATACTTCTCTAGATAGTCTTCACTCAGTATCCGAGGGGCGCTGGTTCCAGGATGTCCCAGGGATCCCCAAACCCAGGGATGGTCCATCTCTGATGTAAAATAGAGTACAGGCGCCCTCCATATCCTGGGGTTCTGTATAACAAATACAGACTGGACTACAACTATAATGTAAACTGTAACTCTGAACCATCCAGAAAAGATGAAGGGCTGTGGGCTTTGAAGATGAAACATGAGGAATGATTCCACTGGGTTGGGAATGAAAGCCTGAATAAACCGTCCTTTCAGGCTTCAATTTTATATTTTCCAAACTGTATCGCCCAAGGCCACTGCTTTCAAGTTATTCCACAAGAAACACACTTACCTGGAAATAAGTACACAGCTGCCATTTTCAGCTTCTTAGGTTCCTGCTGTGGCATCAAAAATGTCTGTGTTTTTATATTAAGGAGATTTCTTTTCATTATAAGTGTAGTTCATGCTTAGTATAAAAAAGATATTAAGAATCATTTGTAATTCCACTATCCAAAGGTAATTATGTTAATTTTCTCTTACTCCTTTTCTACCCATATATTGTTAATTGGAATTATGGTTATCTTTGTATTCTGCTTTAAAAATATTGACATTATACAGTATATTTACATGGAATTTAAGTGCATTTATATAAGAGCAGTATTTTTCAGTCAACTCAAAATTAGCTGATATAATTTGTCAATGTAGAAAATTCAAACACTTTTTTTTTTTGTCAAGCCAAATGACTTTTTAAAAGGCAAAGGATTTTGTTCAAATAAGTGATGGGCCCAACTAACCAGACAATAAAATGGGAAGCTCTTTCATCGTTCCTGCCTCTGTGCATTTTCCAGGTTGTGACATGTGACTCTGTAGCAACATCAGGTGATATTCACTGCAGCGCAGAGCTCACAGAATGCAAGGGAGCTCAAGACTACCTATGATTTCCTTTAAATATCCCTACCTGCAGATAAGGTACTCAATATATCTACATGTTTAAATTCTCTTGTGGTTTTAATTTACATTTGGGTGAGGAGTGGGCAGATGTGGGAAGCAGAAAAAGGAAACTATGGAATTGTGGGGTTAAAAAAAAACAACAACATAAGGTTTACTTAAGAGTTTCTTGTTTACAAAAATTAAGAAGATGAAGGGCAAATGTTTCAGAACATGGGGTGAGGGAAACATTGGTGCAAACAGACCCGACTCTCCCACTTACCTTTCCTGGGGCTTGATTTCCTTATTTGTAAAAACGGAAATAACATCTTCTTCAAAGTGTTGGTGGAAAGTTTAAATGAAAAAAGTATGTGTGAAGCCTCAAAGCCTGGCAGATTGGACACCGTGTTCAGTGTTAGTTTCCAATCCTTCTCCCACAACTAAGCTGCATTGGTTTGAGAGCTCATAATGAAGAGATTCTGGAGGGGGAAAAATAAGTAAAAGTAACATCATGACATGTTAGTACATTAATGGAACTTAGTTCTACTCTGAACTGCATTTATTATTATGCATTTTTGGAGTTATTTTCTTTCCACAACCCTGATAACTCCTTTAAAACATAATTATATTTTGCATTTTTTGTATTAAGTGAAACCTGAAAGACATTTACAGACAGTATTTTGCATGATTGGCCAAGTACGCAGTAAGGCAGGTATTACCAAGTCCACTTTACAGATTTGAAAGTCATGGCTCAGGCCGCTTTTCTGGTGCGTGTTTATAACACCGAGATTAGGGTCCCTCACATCTGACACTGAACTTTTTCCACAGCTCAAGATTGCTGTGATCATGAAAAGAAAAGAGTTGAAAATGTAAACTCTGTAAATGCATCTCTGTAGAGTCAGCGAAAATATCAGATGTCTGTAACTGAGCCAGAATGACAGATCATGCAATAAAAATGAATATGTTTTTATTAAAGGCAAGCCCAGTATGTAAGAAGGATCAAGTTCAGAAACAAGTGGCGGGGTTTAGCAGCTCTGAATGTTTCCTTTCGCTCACAGTCCACCAGGGGGCACTGTTACCCGCCCTCAGCGCGGACCTGGAGCCACCTCAAGAGCTGTTTCCTTCCTCTGGGCTAAAAATTTAGGTAATCGTTACAGGTGACAGAATTCCTGGTCTGATGGCTTTTCCCCATTTCTTAATTATTTTTCGTTGAGGATGAGGTGCCTCAAATTCAAAACATGTTTAAAATATTTCATCTATATATGTCATATTAGAGCTCAAGTCTCTTTAAAATTCCTTACAATTCATTTAATGAGTATTAAATTTTAAAATAAAGGAGAAAGGAGATCATGAAGACCATTTGACCTTCATACCAACCACCAGGGCAACACATCTTTCTGTTTTACACCCGTGGAAAAAATTTCAGAGAAAGCAGTTTGTCCAAGGTCAGGCAGACAGTTAAGCAGAGAAGCCAAATCCAAGTTATTTACAGTTTCCTAGCTGAGACTATTAGTAAATTCAAATCATGCCTCCCTAGGATTGTTAGACAAACAAAACAAATGGGATAGCACTTTAAAATGATATCAATTACAAAAATCCTTTGCAGCCCCTTCAAAATTTTTCTCTTTAGTAATTCTTTTTTCCTAGAGTCAAGCTACAAACTAATTTTAAAGTGTTTTACTCTAAGTAGTCCTAGCACTTTACCCAAGTCTTAGCTCCTAACATGGATAATGTTCAAATTGAATACAAAAAAAGAGCAGTAATATCTATCTAAATTCTGGATTGTTCAGACAAAAATCTGATTTCATTTTGTTTATGTGTATACACATCTGTCTATATACACATAAAATTCTATTTGTACCTAACTTCCATACCAATATTCTGTGGCACTTTAAGTGTCCTGAATTCTGATGTTTTCAGTTTCCTTACTACCATTTAAGAAAACCTACTGTCACTGCTAATAATCATGGCATACAGTATCTGCACTATTAGTTCTACATTCTAAGGTCTTAAACTAAAAGCTAAGGCGACTCCTTGAATGAATAAACATATGCATACAATCTTGTACATGTACAGCTTACACGATTAGGGATCATGGGGTCACTGTAGTTTCCGTCTCTCTTATTTGGACTGTCAATCTAGTCCAAAAGCTGCTCGCTCTCTCTCTCCTACCACTATCTCTCAATCTAACTCCTGGTTTTACCAGGGGAACTAACCTACAGTGCAGCTAAGGATACATGTCTTCCTGTCTCTTTCTTATTTATCGCTCATGACCCAGATAGGTGATGCCTTCCCCATGAAACCCTGTCCCATCTCTCCAGACTTGTTTCCATGTCTGTTGCTGTGAGCATCATATTCTGCCTATTATAACAGCCTCATCTTACTTCCTTCACCAACAGCCTTTCTTTAAATTAGACCCTTTGGCCACGCCACACAGCGAGCAGGATCTAGTTCGTCAACCAGGAACCTAACCTGTGCCCCCTGCCATGGTAGCCCAGAGTCTTAACCACAGGACTGCCAAGGAGGTCCCCCCACATCTTTTTTATCTTGCCCCATTTCTTGACAAAGATAACAGTATCTTATTTATCTTTACATCCCCTAATGTTGTGCTTCTTAAACTTGATTATGTGTCAGAATTATACAGGGATCTTGCTGAAATACAGATTCTGATACAACAGGCCTTAGGTGGGGCCTGAAACTCTGCACTTCCCAGAGAATCTAATAGTATGGGTTTATGGACCATGCTTTCAGGAGCTAGGCACTTGTACACTTTGCACAATATTTTGCACGTGGCAAGTGTTAACTCACATGTACTAGAAAATCTAAAGTTAGAAAATAAATACAAATACAATGAGATAGCACTACACAATCAACACTATGGCAACACCAGTGTTGGTGAGAATGTCTGAGTGCCTCGATTCTCATAAAAACATCTTCCAGGATGTAAAATAGTATACCTACTTTAAGGAAAGATCTGGTTGTCTTTTTTTTAAACAAAAGTAATGTAGACTTACCCTTTATCTAGCAGCTCTTCTCCTATCTATTTACCAAAGAGAAATGAAGACACTAAAACATCTGTACAAGAATGCTCAGAACAGCTTTATTCACAATAGGCCCACACTGAAAATATCCCTGGTGTCCGTTAACTGGTAAATGAATGAATGAATCGTGGTGTATCTGTCCCGAGCAGCATGTGTGTGTGTGTGCGCTCAGCTGCTAGGTTATATCTGACTCTTTGTGACCCCATGGACTGTAGCTTGCCAGGCTCCTCTGTCCATGGAATTATCCCCAAGAATACTGGAGCAGGTTACCATTTCCTTCTCCAGGGGATCTTCCAGACCCAGGGACTGAGCCCGAGTCTCCTGCATCTCCTGCCCTGGCAGAGGGACTCCTTACCACTGTGCCACCTGGGAAGCCGGTCCTGTGCAGTGCTGGCCACTGTTTCGATGCCATGGAATACTGGCTCGGGCTCCCCCGTGAGGCTGCAGTTGCATAAGGCAGAGCTGGAGGCACCACAAGGCTCCTCTCGGACTGGAGAAGCTGCTTCCAAGACGGCTCCCTCGTCTGGCTGTTGGCAGGAGACCTCAGCTCCTTCCCAGGAGGTGCCATTCACGGAGCTGCATGAGTGTCCTTATGACACGGCCACTGACTTCTGACGCTGAGCGATCCATGAGAGGGGCCCGCTGCAGCCTTGCCTGGCTCCAAGCTGTCTTGAGGTCAATGCTTCTTGGTCAATGTTGGGCCAGAGGCTCCTAATAAAAAGGTATGGACTGATACACACAACAACATAGGTAAATCTTACATGCGTCATGTTAGTGAAACAACCAGATACAAAAGAGTACTTACTACATGATTTCATTCCTTTTATGAATATATGATGCTACAGAGGGCAAAACCAATCTATAACTTTTAAAAAGTTGAACAACGGTTGCCGGGGGATGGGGGAGACAGGAAGGGTTACAAGGGAATTTTCCCAGAGGAATGAAATGCTGTGTATTGTGACAGGACTCTGAACTACGCCAGTGTGTGTATCTGTCAAAGCTCAGAACCGTATACTTGAGATCTGTACATTTTCGTCCTTGTAGTTTTCATTTGAAAAGGAAAATAACCTTAAACAAATTCTGTACTACCATTATTGATACGCTGCTGCTAAAATTTTCTACGTGAAGTGTACTGACAATTGACACTGAAATGCATCCAAAAAAACAAGATGAATTGATGGATGAACAGACAGCTAGATGTGAGGGTAACGCAACTACAGGAAATGTTTATAGCTGACTCTTGAACAATCCCACGGTTAGGGACGCCAACCTTCCATGCAGTCAAAACTCCAATTATAACTTTATAACTGTATCCATGGGTTCAATCAGCTGCAGACTGTGTAGCACCACAGTGCTATTTCTTGCAAAGGAGTCTGTGTATAAGGAGATCCATGTAATTCAAAGCTTCACTGCTGAAGGGACAACTATACCACAGAATCAAGACAGTGGGCATATGGGTGTTTTTAAGTTTTCCGGATGCTTGAAACTTTTCATGATAAAATGTTTGAAAGAAAACAACCAACAATAGCGAGGAGAATTTCTGCTTCGATCTGTACCCCTGACCCCAGCTCAGAGTCGATGCCTCTAACATCCACCTGGAGAGGCCCTGACAGCACTGTGCAGCTTATCACCTGGGTAAAGAGAAGAGACTCAGGTGTGTGCTCAGACAGACAGAAGGCAACGTGACAAAGGCCTAGAAATATCGGTCTACATGGGACCTTCAGTCACGTACAGAGGCTCTAAACCTTCTGAGAAACAAAGGCCAACACAGACTGAAGCTGCCAGGGCAACCAGCATGGCTGGGAAAACCGGAAAGAAAAAATCTGAGACCTGAATTTCATCATTCCAGGCCATCCGTGATTAACAAGTACCCTAATGAAACGTCTCGGTGGTTAAAATTCAGAATATGCTGACACAGTTTACTTAGAAATGTCTGCGATTCTGTGTATAAATATCTCTTTAGTACTTTTTATTCATTTAACCCATAATTTTTCCTCTGAGTTAATCTGAAATGGTAACCTTCTTTGTTCATTGATTTCAAGTGATGTCACTCATTGTCTTTGTTCTTTGATATCAGTGATATCATTCATTGCTGGATCATCCATGGGGTGCAGGCACCTCTTCTTATTGACTGGAACACTGGTCCTCAAAGCTGGCTGCCTACTAGGATCACCTGGGGAGCTTTTAAAGCCATAGTGATGCCAGGTTTCCCTAGGATAGTTGGATCCAAATAGGATGATGGGTAGGAGAGTGGCCTAGACATCTGTCCTTTTTGTTATTTATTTATTTGTTTATTTTGGCTGTGCTATCTGGTCACAGGGTCTTAGTACTCTGAGCAGGGATCGAACCCAAGCCTCCTGCAGTGCAAGCCCAAGTCTTAACCACTGGATCACCAGGGAAGTCCCTCATATGTACTTTTTTAAAGCTCTTCTAGTGAGTTTAATATAGGTCACATAACTAGATCATAAATTTTCAAAGTTAAAAAGTCTTCAAAAGAACTGCAAAGAAACTATAATTTTACTTGAAAAAAATGGTGTTTTGGGCAAAGGTTTTTAAGGTTTGTGGGCATCTTTTTCTCCCACCTCTTAGAGACATATATCAAAGTGTGATAGGTTGATCAGTTCACATTAAAACAGAATAAACTTCAGCTTCAGGTTTCCAGAATTAATAGGGTTTCATTGGAAGAAACTATTTTAATTTTATGAAAACTGTCATCTAGGAGAACGCTACCAGTGGATTATCTTAAAGGTAGTGTAGGTGTGGGTTTAGGGCAGATGCCAAAATGCATATTTGCAAAATATTCAAATTTGAGATTTCAAAAGCAGTATGGGAGGAGTCATTATGGTAAAAAAGAAACAACTAGAATGATATTAGCCATTGTTTCAGTTCTTCTATCTGCTAGAGGCTGGGAGAATCCGTGGGCTCTGTCAGGGTTATGGAGGAGGAGGCTGCTCCCAGCCTGGCTGAGCTGGTGGAAGGCATGGGGCATGGATGAGCCTGCTCCCTGCCTCTGCCCTCCCTCCGTTCCCAGCCAGAAGTCAGACAACGAGCAAGTCCAAGTGCCCAGGAGAGGGGGGCGGAGGGAGCTTGTGCCTGGCCCAGAAGGTTTTACACTGTGAACTCAACTGAGAACAATGTGCTAACTGTTCTTTGTTTGCTGAGCAGGGCTGGGTGCCAGCGTGGAGCCGGCCCTGAGAAGCTTCCAGAGTCTGGTGACCAGGTGTGGGGAACTAGCAGTGGCTGCCTGAGTCTGGGGGGAGTGGGGGGTGCAGGGTCTGTAACGGGGAGGTAGATGGATAGAAACTCTGAGGAATTTACAGACTTCAGAGTTTCTCTTATTAGAGGAAGAGACAGAAAATGTTTAAAAAGTCAGGCCAGTAACAGTCAAACCAGAACACTGAACTCCAGGAAGAAGGTGGAGAGTTTGTCCCGTTGAACTAAATGGGCACACACTCCCCTAGAGCTGGGGTCTTGTCCAAACGTCAATTCTTCTTGGCCTTCAGGGTGTCCGACTGACAGCAAGGAGATCGGGCAGAAAATGACCAGACCCAGTTCTCCGAACTCTCCCTCCCGGACAACGTGGAATAACCCCTTCAACTGCAGGGCAGCAGCCCCAGGGTTGGGAATAAGAGACAGTGAACAGGACTTCCCTGGAGGTCCAGCGGTTAAGATTCTGAGCTTCCAATGCAGGAGTGCAGGTTCAGTCCCTGACTGGGGAACTAAGATCTCACATGCAATGCAGCCAAAGGAAAAAATATTTTTTTTAATTAAAAAGAGAGAGAGTGAATAAGGCAGCCTCCCTCAGAAGCAGGACTTTCTGGGAAGCAGAACAGAGGCTTTCCTCCAGTGTCACTGCACAGTGAAAGGGTGAACACTGTACAACTATAACCTTGCTTTTGGTCTTTCTGATGTATCAACATAGGAAAGAAATTTAAACATATACAAAAGAAAACAAACACACACACACAAAATTGTCAAAAGAGTGATTATCTCTGGGCGGTATGGTGATGGAAGAACTGTACTCTTTTTTCTACATTTCTAGAGTACCTTACTTACTTCATGTATGTACATATGTGTGTGTATTTATTTATTTATACAAAGACCATGCACATCTAAAACTATGGAAAACCATGAAGTTAATTCTATAGTAAAATCAATGTAAAAATTTGCAAGTATATTTACAAGTGCCAAGACAGGAAAATAAAAGTGTCCATTGACAGATGAATGGATAAAGATGTGGTATATATACTCAATGGAATATTACTCAGTCATAAAAAGGATTAAATAATGTTATTTGCAGCAATATGGATGGACCTAGGGATTGTCATACTAAGTAAAGTGAGACAGAGAAAGACAAATATCATATGACATCACTTACACGTGCAAGCTAAAACACTGATACAAAGGAACTTACTTACAAAACAGAAAAAGACAGAGAAAACAAACTTAAGGTTATCAAAAGGGAACAGGATGGGAGGGTTAAGTTAGCAGTTTGGGATTAACAAATACACACTACTACATATAAACTAAACAACAAAGACCTACTGTATAGTACAGGGAACTATACTCAATATTTTATAATAACCTAAAGTAAAAAGAATCAGAAAGAAAATATATGTGTATATATATATAAAATATATATATCATATATTGTACACCTGGAACTAAAAAAACATGGTAAACCAACCATATTTCAATAAAACTTGCAGATGTATGCTTTTGTTCAGGTGTTTAATTATGGATGCATATATGGATAATTTGGCCTTTGAGCTGGCATTCCCTGGGTCTATCTTGATGAGAAGAGGGAATGGAAAATTTTTTAATGCACATTTCCTCATTAACATGACTGGCAGAATAACAACCATTTTGATAGTATTTTGTTTATGGGACTTTTTCAAAGGAGAAGGAGAGATTTATACCTCAAGAAAAGTCTCCTAGGCTTGCCTGCGGTTATTTAAACCATCAAAAACATGGCTGATTCCTCTCTTCTGCCACTGACAAAATGCCGCTAGTTGTCTTTTCTTGGAAACGTGGTGTTTATTAGGTCCTGTTTCTAGCTCTCCAGAGATGCCAGGTGGAAGTAGGTCCTTACGACAAGTATTAGGTCATCAACTCATCCCAACATGCCTCTAGTCATTCTTGTCTGCCTTTGACCCTTCCTCTTGTTTCAATATCTAATCACTACATCACACCTACAAGGCATGGAACTGTCGAGTCACTAGGAAAGAGCAAAACAAAAGAAAACAACAAAAGCCAAATCCTGCTGAGTCGGTTGGGACTAACGTCATCGCCCATACACTGGTTTTCAAGATGAGGAAGCTGAGGCATGGCCAGGTTCCCCGAGTTAAGGGCTGCCTGCCTCTGCCCTCGGGCTGTCTGCCTCGTGATGTGACCGGAGGCTGGCCCACGACACCATCTGCCTTGGCACTGGCTACAGGTCTGTGCCCCTCTCACCTGCCTCACCCTTCCTTGTGGTCCGGCTCCACAGCTCTTTACTGGGGCCCAAGCAGACTGGTGCTGTTCACAGCTCCATTTTATTCTGATTTTTACAAGTCATTTCATATACATCTAATTTATATAAAAATTATACAAAAGCAGAAACAGGATAAAGGAATTCAAAGGCTATCAAAGAATATACAATACAAAGTGAAAAATCCTTCTTAACTATCTTGTGCTCATCTACCTCCAGCCTCAAGACACACAATCGAAGCCTCACTCGCTCACCAGAGGCAACCACAAGGTCACTGGTGCACGCTGGCCAGCAAAACCACCACCAAAACACTCGCTGTGGTGATCGCTACATGCCTCCCACTCTAGTTCTTGCCAGTTTCACATTCCCTAAGCATGAGTCCTAGGGATAGCTCCTAGGGATGGGATAAGTCAAGATAAGCAAGCAGTACTGCAGGTCTGACTGAGAGCAGCAGCCAGCCAAGGGAACAGACCTGAAGGCACAGGAGTGAACAGAGTGTGAAATTCAGGCTCCGTATGTCAGGGATCGCGTCACGTCCTGCCTCATCTCCCTCCTCTCGTCTCTCCTTTCACCGCCTGGAACACACCTCCATTCTCATTCTCTAGAACGAAGGCTGGCTTAAGAACGAGGGTTGCAACAAGCTCTTTCCCAGCCCTGTTTTAAACCTTGTGTCAACTCTGCTGTTTGGTCTGGGTCTAGCCAGGGCTCAACCCTGATGGTGTTACCATAGATAGACCTGGTCGGAGGGTCCATGCCACATCACATGCCCAGCATGGCAGATCCCCTTAATTTGGGGGCCTGCCCTTACCCTCACATGTCCCCCACTCTTGAGTCCCAGCCCAAAAACAGAGCTGGAAAGCCTGCGGTGGCCCTCCCCAGGACAGGGGGGCGAGGGGGGGCGGGTAGAATGTGTGCCAGAATGAACTTCCTCCTGACATCCGCAACCTGGCTCATCTCTTTAGTACCTCCCTCCCCATCGTGAACAGGTCCATTTAACAAGTTATATCCTAAGATATATAACTCTTTATATATATATAGTGTGTGTATGTGTGTATGTGTATGTGTGTGTGTGTGTGTGTGTGTGTATAAAGGATGTAAAGATATATCCATATATATATATGTAGTGGTCACAAAAGCAAGACAAAGATAGGGGGCAAAGATAAGTGCCTCCAGGAACCTTGGCCACATCAGTGGGCATCACAGGCAGGGGTGGCAGGGAAGAACCATCCAGAATGCTTGCAGGAAAGCTGGCAAGGAGTTTAGGCAACCGGCCACTCTCAGCTATTTCTGTGCGCACACCCTGCAGGCGTCAGCACCAGGACAGAGATAGTGCCGGCTGACCACCGATGCTGCTTCTTGGTATTTTTCTTCTCCATCTACCTGAATCCTGCGGTCCATGCTTAGTACTGTGGGACAAGTAAGCTGTGGGATTCTAGGATCATGGTGAGCTATCAGTTCAGGAGCAAGTTCAGAGTGCCTCCATCCTAAACTCTGCCTTAAGATGAATCAAACCAGGAGACGTGCCCTACACCTTCCCAGGATGCCTGCATGTTGGTAAGAATCCCCCACAGGTCTGCCCTCTGGACCTCAACGTTAGCTGCGTCAGCACAACTGCCCCAGGGCACTGCGCTATTGCTTATAGACAGAGCTAGTCCTAAGGATGTGGACAGAGAAGAGGGCTCAGGATTCGCAGTGGGAACCCAAGTGGAGGTTCTGGGTCCGACAGTAACGGACTGTGGTCTTGAACCTGCCCCTCTGGGCCTCAGCCTCCCCACCTGGACAGCAAGTAGGATGAACTCATAGACCCAAGGTCCTTTGCAACTTTCACACTGTATGAGTCTATGCTTGCCTCCTTTACGGAAACAGGAGAAGCCACTTAAGTTTCATTCTCACTAAAGCCATTCTGCCACATTATTAAGGCCAGGAAATGGCCTACTTCCATGTTTAACCAAGATGGTGTACTTGACCACCATCCAGGCATTTGCTCAGTGACAGTCTCCTAACTGGATTGCTGAGTAAAGTGAAAGTAAAAGTGTTAGTTGCTCAGTCATGTCTGACTCTTTGCAACCCCAGGGACTGTGGCCCACCAGTCTCCTCTGTCCACGGGATTCTCCAGGCAAGAATACTGGAATGGGTTGCTATGCCCTCCTCCAAGGGATCTGTCTGATCCATGATTAAACCTGGGTATCTCACATTGCAGGCAGATTCTTTACCATCTGAGCCACTAGGGAAGATGAGACTGATAAGTAACTAGATTACAAGGTCCTGGAACAAAGCAAATGCTTTGCTATCCTTGCCTTGGCTAACAGAGAGGATGCACACAGTAGGCCCTCAATGATGCACTGATTGAAGAGTTGAACTGAGACCATCTACCTTTCCCACCTAATCCACCATAAAATAAAGAATGCCGCATGGGGGCCTTGGGGTTTGAAATGCATCTTGTAGAGATGAAAAGTCTCTGTGCTCAAACAACTGACCCAGGGTTGCTGTGCACCCCATGCCAAGCTGCTCAGTGAACAGATACAGACACACGAATCTGCCCACGTGGAAGACAGTCAGGTTACAGGACTGCTCCACTGCTCAGGGAGCTTCTAAAGTACCAACTCAGGTACGAACACGCCTGAGAAGGCTGTTAAAAGGAGTACAATATACTCTGACAGCTTTATAATGTCCTCAGGGAAGATATGACTGCTTCAAATTTGCTATTCAGAACTAAGTAGATAATTAAAGCTTCTCCCATGTAAATTGCTGGCTTGATTCAATAGTCTCTGAGGTCCTTTTTGGCTCTAACTTTCTGCAGTCATTCATAAACTTAAATAGCCTAGAAATAATCATTTCATATATTACATACCATGCTCAGGGAAGAGGTGTATTCTAGACACATGGAAAAAAATTTTTTAACAAATGTGTGTGGAGTTGGGATGAAGAATGAGGCAACAGTAGACTCACATCCTAGGTTTTTGCTTCTTGATTTTCAAAATGACTCCAGTCATCTTCAAATTGAAGGTTGAAAAGAAAGGGCTAGTACAACACAGAGCTCAAAGTGTAGCTGAATTTTTTAATTAATTTTTTAAAAGCATGATTCCAGTATAAAAAGAATGAGTGCTATTGTAAAATGTATTTATATGTAACTTCACTTTATTCCACAAAGGACTTGCAGTGGCATAATAGAAACTAAAAGTAAAAAAGGCTGACCACCCGGGCATGGGGTGGCTTCTATCACAGGCAGGTGGGTGATGTTAGCGGACAGCCCCGTGACCTTGGCCAGCAAGCATGGGACACTGACCAGCCCGGGGGCGGGGGGGGGGCACTCCTGGCAGCAGGTAAATCACACTGGACCAGCCACCTCTTTGAGTAGGTTGTGAACTGTGTCTCTTGCAAGTTCAGAGGCTGAAGCCTAATCCCCTGTATTTCAGAATGTGACCTTAAAGATGTCATGAAAGTCAAACGCGGTCCTAAGGGTGAGTCAAATCCAAATATGACTGGTGTCCTTACAAGAAGAGGAGATCAGGAGGAGGACCATGTGAAGACACAGAGAAGGTGGTCATCTACAAGTCAAACACAGAGGCCCTCCTAAGAAATTAACCCTGCTGACAGCCGCTGAATCATGAGAAAATAAATTTCGGTTGTTTAAGCCACCCCGTCCGTGGTATCTTGTAAAGGCAGCCCAGTAAATTAACACAGGTGGATGACGTCCCTGAATCTCTGGGAGAGATTCAGACATGGGTGTAAGTCCCATGTCTGAGTACACGGAAGACATAGAGGAGCAATCTGAAGATCATGAGCTGCTGGGGGGCATTCGGCAAACATTGGGTGACCCTGGCAAACATCCAGGAGGAGAGCAAAACAGCTCAGTGGCACCAAGAGCATCTGAGGGTGGCAGATGAGTGACATGGAGAGGAAAAAATAAGAAGATATGGGATTTCGGTGAGCAGGTTGGTGACTCTAGTGAATCCCAAGAGGCTGGACCACGGGAGGTGATCCTTGAGGACGTCGGGGGCCTGTGGCTGGGAAGCTTGAGTGGGTGGCTGGAAACCATGATGCTGAGTGTCCTGGGGAGGGAGGTGGGTCTGGGTGTCCTGGGTGGGGTCACTGACAGTACCATTAACACCTGCAGCAGCAGCGGTGAGGAGTCAGGACTCCACGGGCTTCTGGAAAAGGGGCCAGAAACCCACCGACTTCTTCTCTCAGGTGGCATGTTGGCACTGAGCACAGAAGTGACTTTCTCTTCTTAACAAGTATTTAGCTTTTGCTGGCTCCCTCACCCATTTTTGTGTCTGCAGAATCAGTCTGGACTCAGGCTCGGCCTGGGCACACAGCACAGAAGAGTTGCTCTGGGTGTTCACCCAGCCCTATGGCTTTGTAAAGGCCTTTTCTCTTTTTAAACTTCCGAGTTTTACTATAGTGACATTTCTTAAAAGATCCCAATTTGTTGTGTTGGTATGATTTGACCTTCAGGAAGCAATAACCCAACACAGGTTTGTTCACCAACTTTGCACTCCTAGAAAAGTGACGTCCAGGAAACAGAAGCAGGCTCCTGTTTATTTCTGATAAACTGTGCCAACCAAACAAGTATATCTTTTATTTTAAGGGGAGCCAGTAAGCAACACAATATCCAGGGCTCCTGTACCCTCTGGTACGTATTTACCTCCGTCCAACAAGGCCAACTACATAACTGATCCAGATGCCTTAGGTTAAACAAGACAGATTATTAAATACATTCACAACTGCTCAGAAATAAGAAAGGGCTCAGCCAGTTTTGCTCATGGCAAAGAAGAAAGGATAGGTATTTTCAGGAATGAAAATTAGCCTGCAACAATCCAAAGTATCTCAAAGCAAATATGAAATTCTATGGAAATCTTGGGTATAATTGTAAAAAGTCTTGCTATTTTTTTTCCATCCTCTTCCGTAATACACCTGAATTGTTTTGTTAGAGCATGTGCCTCAGCATTTAAGAGACCTGGACCCTGACCCCACGGATCTGAGCTTTAGTGTATAGCCATTAACAAAACCCAAGAGTGGAGCAGCTGCAGAGACAGTTTGGGGCTAGATATAGTCTGTTGATTACTAGTTTGTACCTTCAGAAATTAATTTCAGTTTCACACCACAGGGCCGGTCTGCTCACTAGTGAACTGGGGCATCTCAGATCCATGGGCTATAAGAGCCGAAAGGAATAGCAGAGGCCGTGTTGACCAGGTCTGCCAGACCTGACTGCGGGTCCTCACTCAGTAACTGAGCAATCTTGGACCAGTGTCTCAACCTATTTGAGCTTCCACGTCCTCATCTGCAAAATGGGCCCTCTTACAATACCGCTTCTTAGGGTCATTGTCAAATGCATGAGATAAAGCAAGTAAAGTACTCACGTGCTGAGTGTCAGCAATTGTTATTGCTGTGACCAGAAAAATGTTCCTCAACTTGAACAATGGTCGGGGGAGGCTGAGCTCTGGGGAAATTACACGTTGTCCAACTGAGTTGAATTTCAACGTGCTGGCATTTGAGGCATGAGACTACGCATGTCCTGTGTGTTCGTTCACTGCATTCCTGCTTAAAGAGTAGGCAGAACCGCCTGCCGTATAGGTCAGATGGAGATGGAGATAGCAGCTGGATTGGCATCAGCAGAGAAGAGCTCCCTTCATCTACTGCATTATCAATAGTACAAATATTTTGAAAGAAACATTTTTTTCTGAGCAGTGGATCTCAACAATATTGACTTAAGATACTCAGTAAACCACATTTTAGAACAGATGTGCTATCCTCCAGTTCCTGTTGCTGCATTTATGGAACACAGGCAGAGTAGAATGTGCATAATTCTGAAGGGCCCTAAGATTTCCGAAATGCTGAGTACTGGCTTCAACCTAAAGTCACCAGCAGCATAAGCCCCTAGCAAGAAAGTCAGCCTGTCCTTTGAGGCTCTGAAGCCAGGCACTGACTTTTCCTCTCTAGTTATGAAAGAGCTAGATGGCATCTTCTTCCAACAGAAGGCAGTTTCGTCGACATTGAAAATCTGTTGTTTCCTGTAGCTGCCTTTATTAATTATCTCAGCTATAGCTTCTGGGTAATTTGCTGTAATGTCTGTATCAGCACTTGCTGCTTTACCTTGCACTTCTATGTTATGGAAAAGTTATCTCTCCTTAAACCTCATGAGCCAGCTTTGCTAGCTTCAAATATTGTTGGTGTAGCATGCTTACCTCTCTTAGCTTTCACAGAATCGAAGGGTTACAGCCTTGCTCTGGATCAGGCTTTGATTTAAAGGGATATTGTGGCCGCTTTTGTCTTCCATCCAGACTACTCCAACTTTCTCCTTATCAGCAATAAAGGCTGTTTCACTTTCTTATCATTCATGCGCTCACTGAAGCAGCACTTTTCATTTCCTTCAAGAACTTTTCCTTTGCTTTCACAACCTGGCTGTTTGTAAGCACCCAGCTTGTAGCCTATCTGGGCTTCCACCTGCCTTCCTCACTGGGTTTAACCATTTCTTAGCTTCTGACTTAAGTGAGAGAAGTGAGGATTTTCCTTTCATTTGAACACTTAGCAAGGCTATTGTGGGGTTACCATTTAGTCTAATTTCAACATTGTTGTGTCTCAGGGAACAGGGAGGCCTAAGGAGAAGGAGAGAGATGGGAGAACAGCTGGGGGTAGGGCAGTCAGAACACACACAGCTTTTGTCCACTGAATGTGCGGTCTTCCACTCAATGGACATGGGTTTGGGTAAACTCCAGCAGTTGGTAATGGACAGGGAAACCTGGTGTGCTGTGGTTCATGGGGTCACAAAGAGTCGGACACGACTGAGTGACTGAACTGAACTGAACTGAACTTCCACATAGGAAGGCCTCAAAAGAATTTATATTATTTCTTGCATAACTTTATTAAATACTTTAAAAAATTCCTGAAGTATGAAGAATGCCTAATACTGAGTAGTTCATGATGGATAAGACAGAAGCACTTTTAACAGGAGCATTCAAAATAGTTTACAATCTTACTTGATTGAGATTATTCAAATGCAATCCTGCTGAAGATGGAGTGGGTGCAGAGTTTCTGTTAAACGAAATTTCAAAACTACTAAAGTACTATGATTCCTAAGGTCATTTCCTCCCCATATTTAAGAGAAAACTGTATTATGCTTTCTTTACATTAACATCTAAAGTATATTAAAAAGTGAAACTTAAAATAGTGACTTCCTAGTGACTTGAAATTTGATTCATCAGTTTCAGCTTTGTCATTAAACCAGAGAGCAGTGGACAGGAACTGTTTTTCTTGGGAGATGTTATGGTTTTTCTTCTGAAACTTTTTTCCCTGTAACTTCTGACCCCTTCCTGCCAGCAATGAGTGATGCATCATTATTAGGAACTTAAAAGAGAAATAACTGCATGAAGAGCTATGTCTTTGATTTTGAAAACAGGGTAAAATATTTTAAATATTTTGCGCTAATGAATAAAGGAAATCAACCCTGAACATTTATTGGAAGGAATGATGCTGAAGCTCCAGTACTCTGGCCACCTCTTGAGAATAGCCAACTCACTGGAAAAAACACTGATGCTGGGAAAGATTGAAGGCAGGAGGAGAAGAGCGCAACAGAGGATAAGATGGCTGGATGGCATCTCAGACTCAACAGACATGAATTTGGGCAAGCTCTGGGAGATGGTGAAGGACAGAGAAGCCTGGTGTGCTGCAGTCCATGGGGTTGCAAAGAGTCGGATATGACTGAGAGAATGAACAGCAATGAATAAACAATAAATCTTGAGTCTAGTTAATGGGGGGGGGAAGAGATACTGCCTCTAACAGGCTGCTTCCAAACCTGCCATTGGCCATGGAGGCAAAGACGCTAGTTGTAATTGTTCTGTGTGTATTTAGCCAAGTCAGTTTTCTTTGGGGTACCACATTGATTTGCACATGATGGATTTAGACTGTAGCTCCTAGCTCATTTCAGTCTCCAACACAAAAAGGGTCTAAACTGTATCCCTATTGCTAAGATTTACATAAAATTCTTTTTTCAAAAGGTGAGCTGAAAGAATATTATACATGTGTTTTCAGTTGCTTTAGTGGTGTCCAACTCTTTGCAACCCCACAGACTAACCTGCCAGGCTCCTCTGTCCACGGAATTCTCTAGGCAAGAATACTGGAGGGGGTCCTTTGTGGATCTTCCAGATCTAGAGACGGAACCCAAGCCTCCTGCATCTCCTGCATTGGCAGGTGGATTCTTCACCACTGAGCCCCCTGGGAAGCCCGAAAGTATATTATAAATGAATGCTATTATTTTGCCTACCTAAATAAAGCAATATGTTAAAAAAAATCACATTGGAAATGGAAAATTTGTTGCTGTTGTGTTTTCTGTTGTTATCATAAATAACCTTCAACTTTCCTACAGCAGACTCTTGGTGGCTTTTCCAACACCCACTCCACCTCACTCCCGTTGACAGAAGCAGTGCAGACTGGAAAAGAGAACTCAGCTCACAAGTGCAGACTGAATTGGCCTGCTGGGAATTTCATATTCCTTGCTGGCCTGGGTTTGGGCAAATAACACAATTCTAGTTAAAGTGATCGAAGGAGATGGTTGCCAGAGCCAAAAACAAAAACAAACAAACAAAAACCCCTAGAAGTCACTTCTATTGCTTGGCAGAAGTGAAAAATGAACCATATGATCCCTGCTGCCACTGTTATCTTTACCACTAGAGGAACCAGAAGCCAAGTCTGTTAATAGCCACACGAGGAAGGAACTCAAGATATGGTGACTTGTTGAGCTGCTAATTCAACCAGTTCTGAAGCCTGTCCTACCTCTCAACTTCCTGTTTTGTGAGATCAGGAATATCCTTATTATTTAAGGCCAACTGAAATAGGTTTTAATTTGCGGTTGAAATAGTAAATATTTGTAGGATAACAGATGCTTGGTACCAAAACACTGTTATGAATCATTTTGTCCCTCTGTTCTTGACCACATTATCTTACAGGAGACCAGACTGCACAGGCCTCCCTGATCTGACCCAGTCACATGGCCAGGGGTGCTGGTAGGGGCAGTGGATGAACGGAGTCCTTCTCTCCTGATGCTCTTCCAGCTGTTGTCTCCATAACCATCTGACCTTTAAGTCAGGCAGTTTGGTTTACTCCTTAAGCAGTCAAGTACCCAGTGAATGAACAAGCAGGACTTGCATAATCATACACCCCAAATGACAGAACACTGAATTCAGCTCAGTTGGGCATCGTGTATAATTTCTGCCAGAGCTCAGCCTTCCCCTGACCATTGTTCAAGTCGAGGAACATTGTTCTGGTCACAGCAATAACAATCACTGACACCATGTGTGTTAAGTACTTTACTTGCTTTATCTTATGGGGTTATGATAATGACCCTGAGAAGCTGGCATTGTAAGAGGGCCCATTTTGCAGATGAGGACATGGAAGATCAAACAGGTTGAGACTGCTCAGCTACTGAGTAAGGATTCAAACTCTGGTCTGGCAGATTGTAGGGACTGGTCAACAAGGGCTCTGCCACTCCTTCCAGCTCTGACAGCCCAGGGATCTAAGATGCTTCCATTCAGAGGTGCACAGGCCAGCCTTGAGGTTTAAGACTGGAATTAACTTTTGAAAGTACAAACTAATAATCAACATAATATATCTAACCCCAAACTGTCTCTGCAGCTGCTTCTGGACTCTTGGGTCTGGGTAACGGTTGTGCACTACAGTTCAGACCCACATGTATCTGTCAAAAAGAAATGCCCATTCCTCAGTTGGTAGCCATTCCTGGGTCCCTACTGCACGGACTGTCTTTCTGTGTTTCCTGCAACCTTACTCATAAACTGCCTAGTACTCAATTCACCTGTTAAGGTACTTACTTCTCCAGTAACACAGAGTTACACTGTTTTGTATCACACTGTATTTATCCCAACTCACAGGAACTGGCTAAAGCTGCTCTAGACTTGTGCTAGGCCCCGAGGCCGCCAAAGTCGTTTTTCCAGTAGTCACCTAAGCTTCCAGGAGCCTGTTAACTGGGAGGGAACTGCAAGGCTGTAAGCCTGACGCAGGCAATAGCCAGGGGCCCTTTCCGGGACTCGCTGCGTTTCAGGTCCGCTGAAGGGCACCCAGCCCTGGGACGCTTAGGGAAAGGGCTTGGCAGGAGAGAAGAACGAATCACTCCCTCTAGACCCAATTCAGCCCCACCGAAGCCTCTGTCCCCAGGTGGTACCTGAATCCAACCAATCGGAAAGGGAGTTACATCGACCGCGGCTGCGGCATCCAATCCGAGGGCCCGTCTCACGCTCCGTCCCCCGCAAGCTGGAAACCTGTTCCGCAGTCGCGCGTCGGACGGCGGAGATCCCCAGGAGCGCCCCTGGCAGCGCGGGTGTCGGGGAGGAAGGGGCTGTTAATTGTGGTGGGGGGAGGGCGTCCCTCTATTGCGCAGGCGCTTCAGGAAGAACTCTCCTGCGCCTTCAGGTCTCCGTCGCTCCCCAGACCCACGAGCGTCGGGTTCCGCGCGCGCCCGGTTCCGCGCGCTGCAGAGAAGCAGCGGCAGCGGGTGAGTGTGAGCCTCGCGCACCCGGCGTTCCGGACGGAAATGCCGCACCCTCCCCCTCCCGCCGGGGGCTTGGAAAATAGTGGTCGTGAGATCCTCTACCCCTGATAGCCACACACCTGCCCCGAGGGGACAGCCTCGAGGGACCCCGGAGTGGCCAGGAGGTACCTGGCTGGCTGGGGGCGGCGGAGGGCGGGGTGGAAAGCGGAAAGGAAATTGAGCGAGTGGGCGCGGCCTGGGCGGGCGGCGGGGAGATGGGTGAAGCAGGGTCCGTGGGGAGAGAGGCGGAGAGGGGCGGCCTGACTACCGTGGAGGCCGAGGGGGCGGGCGGGGCGGGCGTTTCACTGAATCCGAACGCGGTCCAAGGGCACAGATCAGCCTGCACTAGCCTGAGTATTCGTTGAGGGTCGATGGTCGTGACACAGCCAAATTGAAAAAAACGAATTTCGAAGTGCTTTTTCTCAGCCGGGCACCGTGTTAAGCATTTTACAGTTAAGCTCCCTTTTCTGGGCACAGCATCCCAATGTATAGATGGAGACAGTCCTGCTCTGAGACTTGAAGCGCAGCTAGTGACCACGAGCAGATTCAGGTTTATACCAGCTCTGACCCCACTAGGGTTTTTTGTTTAACCACCCGACCCTCTGGTGGACCCAAGCCGGAAACCTTGCCTGTACTAAGTCAACTGCTCCTTTTAATATCCGGTTTTCTTTTCTTTCTTCCTTTCCCCCAGAGGTGGTTCTGAGCCCTTTTAAGGAAATTAAATGAATTTAAAAGCAGGGAGGAGATATTTTATAGCTAAAATATATAAAATATAAATGTTATGAGCCCCTCAGGGTCCACAAGGAGCTCATAACAATAAATATATCCTCCTCGCTTTTAAATTAGCTACAAAATACAATTTGGAAGAAATTTTGATGAATACACAGAGGGAGTTATTATGTAGAAAGTAAAATTAAGTGGAGCTGTTTTGAAGATGCCAGAAAAGTGTGTGTGTGTGTGTGTGTGTGTGTGTGTGTGTGTGTGCTGGAAAATTGAATTCTTTAGAATCCTAGAGTTTTTAAGAAAGTCTTTTAGTGAGTAGCTTTAGTTTTTCTTTAGAATGTCAAGAAAATAACTAATAGGGAAAACCACCTAAGTGATCTATGTGTATAGACAATACTATTTTCATTTTATTTTAAAACTGATTATAAATAGTATTTGTGAACTGTTTAGAATAAGGCTTTTGTATTAGGGAGCAGATGGCAGGCTAATAGTGGCAAATAGCTTTCATCATATCCTTTAACTGTCACACTCCCCCAGTTTCAAGCAGCTAAGAAGGCCAGTGAGAATGGCCTGAGATGCATTCCATCCAAGTAATAAGGTCATCCCAGATGAAGTAAAATGTGGTTTGGCCCCAGAATTGAAGAAGACTACATACAGCTTGCATTGCTATTGGAATATCTGGATGTAGTTCAATGATTTTGCGTTTTTTCCTTCCCTTTGGTATTTTTTTGGTTTGAAAAACCCAGACTTTATCCCAGTGCTTTAAAATATAGCAGTTAGTGATTTTTTTTAAATTCCTTGAAAATACTGGAGACGTCTCACTGGTGTTTTGTTTACAGTTTTAACACCCCCATTCCCCTTCCCCGTTGTAATGAAACAGAATGCAGTAGACATTAGTTTGGAGACTAATCCTAGACTTGTAAACTTGCTGTTACCAGACTTGTAAACTTGTTAAGAACCTGAAATTAGTAAGTGCACAGACAGTAAAGCTACTCATTGCTTCCTGAGTGTGGCCAGTTACAGAACGTCAGCTTCATCTTGTGTAAAAAGAAGTGGTTAGACTATAAATTATTTCAAATTACTTTATAGTTTTACAATAATATTCTGCCTGTCATTGTCCAGACTTTTTCCCTAACATAACAGCTTTGTAACTAGGATGGATAAAAAGAAACTAAATTTGAGGACCTATTGTTTAAAACTTTATGCATCCCCATTTTACAAACATGGAAACTGAAGCTGGGAAGGGCTTCCCTACAGGCTCAGACAGTAAAGAATCTGCCTGCAATGCAGAAGGCCTGGGTTCGATTCCTAGGTTGGGGAGATCCCCTGGAGGAGGGAACCTGGGAGAAGTTAGATCTGCCCGTAGTCGCCTGCCTGCTAAATTAGAGTTCAGGTTCCAAGATCCTTTTGATTTCAGAACCTGCTTCTAAGTCTGGGACAGGGATCCAGCAGAAGGGATTAATGAACCTCAGGGTAAACAGCACATGTGCCTTGACCCGCCTATTCACTCAAGATTTGGAGAAGAAAGCTTTTGATTTGTATGTGTTTGGTGAGAGAGGGGCAGACACAGGTTTTTGTTTTGTTGTTTTGAGGTAAGATGAGACATCAAAGATGTTTAGTGTTTTGTGGCGGGACATTTCGGATGCTTTTAAAGATTATAATTTTGTTTCTCTCTACTGCTTTTTTAATGGTTTTATTAAAATTCACATACTATTTAGTTTACTCATTTAAAGGGTACAGTTTTACGAGTTGTGCAGCCATCACCACAATCAATTTGAGAACATTTTCATCACCCCCACCCAAAAAAAAAAACAACACCACGTGTGCTGTGCTTGTTCACTCAGTCTTGTCCAGCTCTTTTCGGCCCCATGAACTGGAGCCTACCAGGCTCCTCTGTCCATGGCATTCTCCAGGCAAGAATACTGGAGTGGGTTGCCATTTCCTACTCCAGGGGATCTTCCCAACCCAGGGATTGGACCCAGGTCTCCCACATTGCAAGCTGATTCTTTACTCTGAGTCACCAGGGAAGCCCAAAATAACACCATACCTATAGCATTTACTCCTCCTTTCTCCTCAAGCCCTTGCTCCAGGCAAATGTAATTTACTTTACATCTGTATAGATTTGCTTATCTAGGCTTTTCTTCTAAATTCAGTTCAGTTCAGTCGCTCAGTCCTGTCCTATCTTTGCGACCCCATGAATCACAGCACGCCAGGCCTCCCTGTCCATCACCAACTCCCAGAGCCTACCCAAACTCATGTCCATTGAGTCGGTGATGCCATCCAGCCATCTCATCCTCTGTCGTCCCCTTCTCCTCCTGCCCTCAATCTTTCCCAGCATCAGGGTCTTTTCAAATGAGTCAGCTCTTCACATGAGGTGGCCAAAGTATTGGAGTTTCAGCTTCAGCATCAGTCCTTCCAATGAACACCCAGGACTGATCTCCTTTAGGAGGGACTGGTTGGATCTCCTTGCAGTCCAAGGGACTCTCAAGAGTCTTCTCCAACACCACAGTTCAAAAGCATCAATTTTTCAGTGCACAGCTTTCTTCACAGTCCAACTGTCACATCCATACATGACCACTGAAAAAACCATAGCCTTGACCAGATGGACCTTTGTTGGCAAAGTAATGTCTCTGCTTTTTAATATGCTATCTAGGTTGGTCATAACTTTCCTTCCAAGGAGTAAGCATCTTTTAATTTCATGGCTGCAATCACCATCTGCAGTGATTTTGGAGCTCCCAAAAATAAAGTCAGCCACTGTTTCCACTGTTTCCCCATCTATTTGCCTTGAAGTGATGGGACCAGATGCCATGATCTTAGTTTTTTGAATGTTGAGCTTTAAGCCAACTTTTTTACTCTCTTCTTTGACTTTCATCAAGAGGCTTTTCAGTTCCTCTTCACTTTCTGCCATAAGGGTGGTGTCATCTGCATAGCTGAGATTATTGATATTTCTCCCGGCAATCTTGATTTCAGCTTGTGCTTCTTCCAGCCCAGCGTTTCTCATGATGAACTCTGCATGTAAGTTAAACAAGCAGGTTGACAATAGATAGCCTTGATGTTCTCCTTTTCCTATTTGGAACCAGTCTGTTGTTCCATGTCCAGTTCTAACTGTTGCTCCCTGACTTGCGTATAGGTTTCTTCTAAATAGAATCATACAATAAGTGATCTTTTGTGACTGCCTTCTTTCACTTAGCACAGAGTTTCAAAGGTTTATCCAAGTTGTAGCATGTATTATCACTCCATTCCTTTTTATTGCCAAATAGCATTCCATTTTGTGGATATACCACTTCTTAGCCGTTTATCACTTATGGACACTTGAGATGTTTCCACTTTGTGGCTCTTAAAATAATGCTGCTGTGACTGTTTGTGTACAAGTTTTATGGTGGACATATATTTTCATTTCTCATAGGCAGATGCCTAGTAGTAGATTTTCCGGGTCACATGATAACTGTTTAAGCTTTTGAGGAACGACTGGAATGTTTTGTAAGTGCCTGTACCATTTCCATTCTCATCAGCAGTGTATAAAATTCTAGTGTCTGTATTTCCTCACCATTACTTGTTGTTATCTGTCTGTCTGTTTCTTATGTCCATCCTAGTGGGTATGAAGGAGTATCTCATGGTGTTTTGCTTTGCATTTCCCTGATTACTGTTTTTTGTTTTTTTTTTCATTTATTTTTATTAGTTGGAGGCTAATTACTTTACATCATTACAGTAGTTTTTGTCATACATTGAAATGAATTAGCCATGGATTTACATGTATTCCCCATCCCAGTCCCCCCTCCCACCTCCCTCTCCACCCGATCCCTGAAAGCCCAGAGATAAATCCACAAACCTATGGTCACCTTATCTTCGACAAAGGAGGCAAGGATATACAATGGAAAAAAGATAACCTCTTTAACAAGTGGTGCTGGGAAAACTGGTCAACCACCTGTAAAAGAATGAAACTAGAACACTTTCTAACACCATACACAAAAATAAACTCAAAATGGATTAAAGATCTAAATATAAGACCAGAAACTATAAAACTCCTAGAGGAGAATATAGGCAAAACGCTCTCCGACATAAATCACAGCAGGATCCTCTATGACCCACATCCCAGAATTTTAGAAATAAAAGCAAAAATAAACAAATGGGACCTAATGAAACTTAAAAGCTTTTGCACAACAAAGGAAACTATAAGCAAGGTGAAAAGACAGCCCTCAGATTGGGAGAAAATAATAGCAAACAAAGCAACAGACAAAGGATTAATCTCAAAAATATACAAGCAACTCCTCCAACTCAACTCCAGAAAAATAAATGACCCAATCAAAAAATGGGCCAAAGAACTCAACAGACATTTCTCCAAGGAAGACATACAGATGGCTAACAAACACATGAAAAGATGCTCAACATCACTCATTATCAGAGAAATGCAAATCAAAACCACAATGAGGTACCATTATACGCCAGTCAGGATGGCTGCTATCCCTGATTACTGTTGATGTTGAACATACTCATATGCTTATTTGTCATTTCTTTATCTTTGGGGAAAAGTCTTTTCAGCTTTTTTGCTCATTTTTAAAATTAGATTATGTAACTTTTATTGTTGAGTTGTTATAGTTCCTTATATATTCTAGATACAAATTCTTTATTAGACATATGGTTTGCAGATATTTCCTCTTATCCTTTAGGTTGTCATTTCTTCATGGTATCCTTCCAGACGTAAAAGTGTTTAATTTTGGTGAAGTCCAATTTATTATTTTTTTTTATTATCACTTGTGCTTTTGGTGCTGTATCTAAAACAGCTTTGCCTAACTCAAGGTCATGAAGATTTACCCCTGTATTTTCTTCTAAGAGTTTTATAGTTTTAGGTCTTAATTGTGGTCTGTGATCCATGTTGAATCAATTTTGGTGCAGGGCGTGAGGTACAAAGTCATTCTTTTGCATGTGGATATCCAGTCGTCTCAGTATTACTTGTTGAATTGTCTCAGCATCCCTCTACTCTTAGAAGCAACCCCACTGGAAGATAGACATCCTTTGATATTCCATTTGTAGTGATTCTTCAGAGACCTTAGCTTTCAAAGCAATACTTGATGATGTATTGGTCTCAAGCACACCATTACAGGAAGCTGTGGTGTTGTAGAACAGGAGTCACTCAAGCTCCTCGTCAGTCTTCCAAGATGACAGCCAGGTTCATTGTTTTGTTATTATATCCCTATTTTGAGTATTTTGTATTTGAAAAGTGTAAAGCTCTTGTGTTGTTGGTGTTTAGTTGCAAAGTCATATTCAACTCTTTTTGCAACCTGTGGTCTGTAGCCCGCCAGGCTCCTTCTGTCCATGGGGTTTCCCAGGCGAGAATACTGGAGTGGGTTGCCATTTCCTCCTCCAGTGGATCTTCCCCAGCCAGGAATGGAACTCACATCTCCTGCATTGACAGGCAGATTCTTTACCCTGAACCATGTGGGGAAGCTCTTGTCCTCTGATATGTGGCACATCCATAAACTTTGGTGGTGTTGACTTTAGTTATATTAGATATTTATTGAATGTGTTTTTTTAATTACCTAAAAGAGCGTTTGGGCAAAGACTTGTGTAGAAAGTAACTTTAAGAGATTTGGAAACACAGGTTATTACTGAAGAACTCATAAGTCACCTACCTAAATGATTATTGTCTCTATATTACATCTCAGACAGATTGTGATAGCATCATGCAGTAAAAGGGAATTAAGGTTGGCAACCCACTCCAGTATTGTTGCCTGGGAAATTCCATGGACAGAGGAGCCTGGCAGGCTACAGTTCATGGGGTCACAGAAGAGTCAAACACAACTTAATGACTAACCAACAACAGCAATGATTTCTGTAACTCTTTCATAGTAATTTGCATGTGGGTTGGGCCTGGATAATAGAAGGACTTGAATGCCAGGGACATTCTGTTTAGGCAGGGGGACTTTGAATACTGATTTTATTAGGGAAATGTCACAAACAGAGCTACAGGAAAGATTAAGTTGGGAGCAGATGTTGGGTGAGTAAGAGGAAGATGATTGAAGTAGGAAGATCAGTTAAGAGGCAGAAGGCCTCCAGACAAGAGATGTTGAGGACTTGAAGTATAGCAGCAGTGGAGAGTCACTCTTAAGTCACATATCCTGTTTTCTTAGGACCAAAGAAGATAGAGACTAAAGGCAGGGAGATTTGTTTGGGGAGAGCTGTTTTTGTAATCAGTAGATTATTTAAAAAAAAAAAAAATCAAAAGTCAGGAAGTTCTCTGAGCCTGGGGAACGAGGTAGGGCAGTTATGTGGCCTCTTGGTGTCTGCAGGGGATTGGTTCCAAGAGCCCCAGTGGGTACCAAAATCCACAGATGCTCAAGTCTCTTATATAAAAGGGCTTGGTGCAGTGAATACAGTTGGCCCTCTGGGTTTTCCATCCACGACTGGTTGGATCCATGGATGTAAAAACCTGTGAATACGGAGAGCCAGCTGTTAAGTCTTTGACAGTAGAAAGGAAGTCTAAAAGGGATGTGGTGATGAAATGCATTTCAACAGCTGTTGCTTTTCTTCCGAAGTTACTGTGGCATCCAAGGGCTTGTGGACTTTGTCTCTTAGCCTCCTGTGAATACTGAGCAGGTTCAGAGTGAGGTGGGGCCTTTTTTCTCAAATGATATTTATTTCTTACTCCCCTTTGGAAAGTGTTAGTTGCTCAGGTGTGTCCAACTCTTTGTGACCTCACGGACTGTCGCCTGCCAGGCTCTTCTGTCCGTTGAATTCTCCAGGCAAGAATGCTGGAGTGGGTTTGCCATTTCCTGCTCCAGGGGATCTTCCCAACCCAGGGGTCAAACCCGGGTCTCCTGCCTTGCAGGCAGATTCTTTACCATCTGAGCTACCACAGAAACCCCCTACTCCCCTTTTGCATGCCAGTATTTTTCAGTAGGAACTGATGTTGAGCCAATATGGTAGAATTTCCACACCCTAATTTCTGAGGATTAAAAGGAACAGTAGGGGACCAGCCATTAAACTAGAAAAATAATCTCCCTCTCTGGAGCTTATGAACGCTTGCCGTTATTTCTGTTTTGTGTAAAAAGATTGTTTTTATTTCTTCATTTGTTCTTATTAAATAGCCTTTAGAATAACTTCTGCTGTTGCAGACAAGCAAGGCAGTCGAATTTGTGTGGAGTATAAGAATGGCCCATACCCCCTTCAGAGCATGAAAAATGAGGCAGGACATGTCATTCAACAAGTAAAGGCAATTTTGTTTCTCCCACTTTAGCTTTATTCAGTTACCTTTCAGTAAGTGACAGCATTTGATTTTTTTAAGTTGATGTAGGTAAAGCTTGTATATGAACAGTGTCTAAATGTTGGTTTTTGTCTCCTGATGGCTCAGCTTTGGAAATCTAATCCAAATCAAGCAACATAACTACTTAGGAATTGTTTGTTTTATATCTTAGGAACCCCGACTGCCCCCTTCAGCACATTCACTATGAAGTTACTGCTGATGCTTTTGTTTTCGGGACTTATGACTGGTTGTAGAGGGAACTCTTCCTCTGCTTCACCACCTAAGTTACTGCTGGTGTCCTTTGATGGCTTCAGAGCTGACTATCTGCAGAACTATGAATTTCCTCACCTCCAGAATTTTATCAAAGAAGGTGTCTTGGTAGAGCAGGTTAAAAATGTCTTTATCACGAAAACGTTTCCAAACCACTACAGCATCGTGACGGGCCTGTATGAAGAAAGCCATGGCATTGTGGCTAATTCCATGTATGATGTAAACACAAAGAAGCATTTTTCTGACCACAATGACAAGGACCCGTTTTGGTGGAATGAGGCAGTCCCCATCTGGGTGACCAATCAGCTTCAGGACAACAGATCGAGTGCTGCTGCTATGTGGCCCGGTACCGACGTGCCCATTCACAATACCACGCCTTCCTATTTCATGAGCTACAACCCCTCCGTGTCGTTTAGGGAAAGGCTCAGTAATGTCACCGCATGGCTGAGCAGTTCGAACCCACCGGTGACCTTTGCAGCACTCTATTGGGAGGAACCAGACGCTAGTGGCCACAAATATGGCCCTGAAGATAAAGAAAACATGCGCCGAGTGTTGGAAGAAATAGATGAACACATTGGTGAGCTAGTTCACAGACTCAAGGTGTTAGGACTGTGGGAAAGTCTTAATGTGATCATTACAAGTGATCACGGGATGACCCAGTGTTCCAAGGACAGGGTGATAAACTTGGATGGCTGCCTCGACCCCTCATACTACACCCTTATAGACTTGACCCCAGTTGCTGCAATACTTCCCAAAATAAGTAAGTAAACTTTTAACCAAGGAATATTTCAGTGGGTCAGTTGATTGAGGAGGGAGGATTTTGTAAAAATAATGAAGCTTGGACTTTATGTGGTTTACCACCATATACTCTTATACTCACTCAGAGTTAGGACTGTGTTTTTCCTGTGATGTTTTTCTTAGGCCATTTAGGTTTAGGTTTAAAAGGATAATTTCTTTGCTTTTTGATGTATTTCTTTTATGTTTATCTTTTTATTGAAGTGTAAGTATACATCAAAGTGACTCATATATATACTTTTGTGTGAGATATACCTATCTACTGATCTTAGAATTAATAATTAGTAGTAATATATTATTAGTTTATATTTAGTTAGGAAGCTAGATGTGAAATTTCCCCCCATTGTATAAAAATCCACCAGGGATAATCACAAAATGAAAAGAGAGAAATGTGAATGCTTGAAAGGGATGTGTGTGTGTGCGCGTGCACTTGTGTGCACTCAGCACTATTACATTAGTATTATTGCCCTGTTTTTTTTTTAATGATTAATAGGATTTAATAGATAACATTGTTCAGGGCTTATTTCCAGTTATTCTAGTTAGAAATATTTTTTCCTTATCAGTCAACATGACCTTTTTCCTTTGCTGTTTCCTTTTCTTCCAGATAAAACAAAGGTTTATAGCAAACTGAAAATCTGTAACCCTCACATGAATGTTTATCTCAAAGAAGACATTCCTGCCAGGTTTCACTATCAACATAGTGATCGAATTCAGCCTATTATTTTGGTTGCTGATGAAGGCTGGACAATTGTGCTAAATAACTCATCACTAAAATGTAAGTATTTATTTAGGATTTTTCTTCTCTGTCCCTGGGATAAATCACATGTTGTGATTATTCCATTAACAAGGTACTTTGATTTAGAGATGTTGACACAGTATAATTTGTTTGATTTTCAACTAGATGATTCTCAGGTTTCCATTTGAGAGCAATTTTTAGAAACCACTGTTTGATCCTTATATTAGAAGGCTGAGTGATCTTAAGGGTGAAGGAGTAGTTTTACTTTTTTGTTACCAAAATTGCAGTGACTGTCAGTAACTTTGAGGACTTGTTCTCTTGATTTGTGAAAATAAGAGAGTAGGGAGAAGCAAAGAAAATAAAAGAGAAGTCAAGAAACAAAGGGGGAGAGATTAGCTAGTTCAAATTCCTTTTCCTTTTTTAGTGTTAAAAGAAATGTGTCCAAGTATTCCCCCAGGATGAAGTAATACACCTGAGTGCTCCTGCTATTTAGAACACTGGGCAAGAACCAGAAAGTATGCAAACAGAAATCTACCAAGTAAACAAAGCAGAGTCTTGCCTCAAACTGAGGATATGTGTAGGGGAGAATTAAGAGGTCTCCCCTGAACTGAAGCTTATTTACCTGTTGGTTAAATTCAATTTGAATGCATTTTTTTAAAAATCTGATTTTATAGACCATAGCAGGGGTCAGAGAATTCTTCTGTAAAGGGCCAGACAGTAAGTATTTCAGTCTTTATGGGCCAGCTGGTCTCTGCCTCAGCCACTCAGCCCTGCCTAACAGTGGGAAAGCAGCCAGCGACAGCACCTAAACAGACTGACGCGGGGTGTTCCAGTGAGGCTCCCGTTACAGAAGCAGGCGCAGAGCTGCATTTTACCAGACTCTGGCACCTTCCAATCCCCGATCTATAGCAGTTCAGGTGTGTCAGGCAAGGATAAAACTGAAGGCCGTTAGAATTTATATATTATTAATGCTTACCTTGAAGTTGAAAGTCACACAGTCATGTCTGACTCTTTGTGACCCCATGGGCTGTAGCATGCCAAGTTTCTCTGTCCATGGAATTCTCCAGGCAGGAAGCCTGGAGTGGGTAGTCATTCCCTTCTCCAGGGGTCTTCCCGACCCCGGGGATGGAACCCAGGTCTGCCACATTGGAGGCAGATTCTTTCCCAGCTGAGCCACCAGGGAAGCCGACAAATACTGGAGTGGGTAGCCTGTCCCTTCTCCAGGGGATCCTCCCGACCTGGGAATCGAACCCAGGTCTCCTGCATTGCAGGCAGATTCTTTACCAGCTGAGCTACCAGGGAACCCATAATATTTACCTTACATACTCATTATTGAAAACTTGTAAAATACAGAAAAGTTCAGAAAAGACAACAAAAACTATTCATAATCCTTCAATACAGAAGCACAGACAGATGTAAATTGTGGGAGTATCCCCCCCAATCTTTTTCTGTTACATACACACACATTTTTATTATTAAATCATATGGTTTATGGTATTCATTTACAATCATACTCATTTACATTATTGAAATCATAATGCCTATATATATCATTATATTCTGCTATTTATTGTACTGGTCACGGCATTATTTTTATTATGAAATATTTCAAACATAGAATTAAAGAACGATATATTACATAAAGAAGTAAAGAATGATACGGCCAACACTGATAGGCTCATCCTCCAGTCACCTGCTCCTCACCTGGAAGTGGGAGCTTGTTAAACGTGTGCCTTGTCGTTCAGTCATGTCCAACTCTCTGTGACCCCATGGAATGTAGCCCACCCGGTACCACTGTCCATGGGGATTCTCCAGGCAAGAGTACTGGAGTGGGCTGCCATGTACTCCTCCAGGGAATTCCAGGGAATCTTCCCAACCCAGTGATCAAACCCAGGTCTCCTGCATTGTGGACAGATTCTTCACCATTGCTAAGTCATGTCCCACTCTTGTGACCCCTTGGACTATGCCTGTCACGCTCCCCTGTCCATGGGATTCTCCAGGCAAGGATACTGGAGTGGGTTGCCGTTCCCTTCTCCTTGTTAAATATAACTGATGCATATTAAAAGGTAGTAGTTTTGAAAATAAAGCTGATAGTTGAGAGTCTTGTTTTGGAGTGATACCCGGGGCCATCAGGTTTTTCTTTGACTTTTACTAGAATTACACATTGGAGTCATCTGGTTAGATGTCACATTCAAGGCAAGAATCCCTCCTATAATATTCTCAGTCTCCTGACCCTCTGGACATTGAGGTGTCCTTTAGCTGTTGGTAAACCAATGGTGTGGGCTTCCCAGGTGGGACTAGTGGTAAAGAACCCACCTGCCAGTGCAGGAGACATAAGAGACACAGTTTCAATCCCTGGATGGGGAAGATCCCCTGGAGGAGGAAATGGCAACCCACTCCAGTATTCTTGCCTGAAGAATCCCACGGGCAGAGGGGCCTGGTGGGCAGCATTCCCTAGGGTTGCAGAGAGTCGGAATCAGCTGAAGTGACTCAGCACACAGGCACCCATGGTGTATTCTACATCCTGCGCCTTGTCCAGGAACAGCTGATAGATGTCAGGCCACTGGCTCACTTCCTCCCCACTCACTGGTTTACTCACTTCTGCTCACCCCAGTTACTCAGAACCTTCAACCCAACCACTCTCTTAATCACTGGTGCTCGTTGCAGGGCCTTTTTGCAAACAGTGTTGGACACTGACAGGTAAAATGCTTGGGGCTAGGACTGAGAAACCCATCAGTCTGAGAGAAGGTTTTAAAACATGAGGTTATGACCAGTTGGGGAAAAGGAGGGGTATATGTGCAAAATACAGGAGGTGGCTGAATTGAAGAAATAGAAATTTTTATTTCTAGCCCCTGTTTGGCCCAGCTGATCAGAATTTCAATGGATGGGAATTAAATTGGCAAGAATCCAGTGTATTTGCACTAGAAACAGGTTATTTCATAATAGCAAGGCTGGTCTTGTTTACTGACATCATCTATTCTTTTCCAGTAGGTGACCATGGTTACGATAATTCTCTGCCTAGTATGAATCCGTTTCTAGCTGCCCATGGTCCTGCATTTCACAGAGGCTACAAACACAGCACCATTAATACGGTGGATATTTATCCAATGATGTGCCACATCCTGGGATTGAAGCCACATCCCAACAATGGAACCTTTGGTCACACCAAGTGTCTGTTAGTGGACCAGTGGTGCATTAACCTCCCAGAGGCCATTGGAATTGTTATTGGGGCACTCCTAATCTTGACCACACTGACCTGCCTCATCATTATCATGCAGAACAGAGTCTCCGGCCCCCGGCCATTTTCCCGACTGCAGCTCCAAGAAGATGATGATGATCCGTTGATTGGGTAACACACGTTCAGGGTTTCTACAAGGTGGCTTTAAGTGGGGCACACCCAAGGAATGGTGTTACAACTATGAAAACATATACTTCAGAAGAGCTTGGACCAGGCATGCTGCAGTTATTTTGTCTTTCCCTGTATTTTGCTACATTAGCTAATACAAAAAAATTCTGACCATAGGGAAAATTGCTAGTAAAGCATTAGTTAGCACCAACTGTTTCTCTGACTAGAAACTTTTTTTGAGAATAATACTGCCTTTGCTTCCCCCTCCCCCCCTTTTTTTTTGGCAATGAAGATTGAACACATCTTAAGATGAAAATATATTAAAATTTAGTGGGTGTGCATTTCAAATAAATTTTTATATTTGTAAATTATACAACAGAAATCTTTGTAAAGTGTGTGGATTTTGTGTATAGGGGAGGAAAAGTTTCCTATATTTTTCTATGTACCTTTAATAGAGTTTGTATCCCAAGTAAACCCTTGAGGTAGGAAAATTCTCTGTGATGGTTAATAAAATGGCTTACGAGGCAGAAAAGATCTAGCATATGAAGAAACTATTTCAAGAAAAGCTAGTGTAAAAAACAAGCAAAAGCCCCATGATAACAAGATTGAGTCTTTGTGTGTGTCTCTGTTAAGACCCTTAAGCTATTAAAACCTCAAAAGGTTTATCTTTTGAAGAGTATTACTAAGAGGAAATTAAGAAAATAGAGGAAAGTGCTTTTCTCACTTTATGCTTAATGCCTTTGTGTAAGTTATTTAGTTGTGTGTGTGTGTGTGTGTGTGTGTGTGTGTGTGTGTGTGCGCGCGCGCGCGCTGTTGCATGCTTGGGTGTACAGACTTCATGTAACTTGTAGGAGGTGGTAAGATGTGAGTGACCTGGAGGCAGACCCTCACAAACCCATAAAACACAGCTCTCAGGAAAGGTTATAATTGCATTTCACATTCATGTACTTCCTTCTAACTCACAAGTTAAATTCATAATTTTTAAAACCTTGTGAATTTTTGTTAACCATGTTTAACATTCTTATGCTGTTTCTTGCAACCAGAGGTCTCCAAGTACTGCAGAGAAATTTATGACCTGACTACAAATCTGGTTCTGATTGGGTCAGAATGAGAGATTTTTCTATTTGCCATTGGGAATTTTATGCCTTACTTTTTAGGTGAATAGCTAAATTTAAAATGGAATTTAATATCTTTTGGTCTTCTACATTAATCATATGTTAAGTAACTGAATAAACTCTCAGAACGTTGTTAACCTTTAGCAGCCTGAATGCTGCCTTTGCTTTTTTCTCCCATATCTGGTTCATAAAAGTAACCACTCTGCTCATAATTTTTTTTTAGCCTACTTGTTCAGAGCCAATGACATATTGTTACAACTGTCATCCTAGCTTTGCAAAGTGTACCTTTTAAGAATCAAAATCAATAGGAAGAAACTGAATTGTAGCAGATGAGATTCTATACATTAGAGGAAAAATTGGGTTCAAGAACCATTCATCAGGAGCTGAGGCAAGCAATTAATATTACTAGTGTGATCTTTAAAGTTTTAATACTAGTGTGATCTTTAAAGTTTTGATGACATAAAATAAGCTAGATACCTGTTTTACAGGTACAGAAATAACGGAGAGTAAATATGCAGCCCAGTGAAATGTTGGTTATCTGCGGTGGTCAGGAACTATGGTGCAGTCGTCACACCCAGAATTCATCCTTTGGTCACTGCTTGCTAATCTCCTGATCCTGGTAGTTGGTGCCTGTTGTTCTCAGGGTTCTTGAGAGTCATTTCCACACTCTGCATAAATAGTCTGGGCATGCCGTCATAAAGTGACTGTGTTACAACAGTATAGTAAATATGCCAAACCACCAGGACTCATTTTGCTTTTTGACAGATTTTTATTTCTGATTTTTTTTCCTCACATAAAAGTTATCCTAAAGGTTAATAGTTGATCTGGACAAATAATAGAAAAATTTCTTTCTACTTCAATTCCCATTAAAAAAAAAAAAGCACAGAAGATCTGTCACATTTAAAGCAGTGAGGATTTTTTGAAATATCTCAAATGCTAAGTGAATTGAGCTTGGTCCTTGGCAGTGGTGTGAGCTTTAGTGGCTGTATTGGTTGATTGGTGGAAATCGATCCATCACAGTCCACATGTGAGGTGACTTTACAGAGGATGGAATAGGAAGGGGTGCCCCATCAGGGTCTCAACCCTTTGAACAAAAGACCTATTTGTCTGTTCTTCATTCCATTCTGAAGATATGAACTAGAATTAAAATTGTAGATGTTTTATGTATATGTTGATGGGACAAAAAGAGTATTTATTTAATAATCAAAGAGATGTTTATATATTATTGTATTGAACTTTATATTAATTCATTTGTATCTTTAAAAAATGATCACTTAAAGCCAGTGACTCCAAAGGTAATAGGAAAACTTTTTAATAAAAGTTTTTCAGTGAGTGAATTCAGAATAAGTACATCTACTTATAATGTAGGGACATTCTGCTGCTCTTACTAATGTGTAAGTACTTCTGGTATACAGCAATAGCATAAAAATGATCTCAGTGCTCTGTACCACTGGTTTTGTGTTCCTGTTCCATTAAGCTTGGTGTAAGGATTTAAAGATAAATTCTTGGAACATTAAATGATTAAAACAGCCTTTGCCTTGTTCTTGGGTATTTTTTCTTCTCTTGCCCGTGTCTGGTAAACTTTAAAGTTGGTTGTATTTAATTTCTTTTATTTGAAGGATTTTACTTTATTGTGAATATATAAAGCTACAAATGAAGGATAAAGATGACATGAGAAGTCTGTATTTATTGTAAATTCTTAAAATACTGTGTAAATAAAATGACATGACTGTGTTTTAAAGAAGTTTATGTGTAGTGCCTTAAGTTAAAATATATTTTGACTATATTATTTGAATTCAAAGTTATGACTTTGCTTATGATTTTAGAATTTTTATGTGAACAAAATAAAATGTTACCAAAACATTTTAATTGTAATTATTAAATATGTGATGTCTTTGATGATTTTTTAATTTGTCACTTTCTTTCAAAATACGCATACTATGATAGATGTTAACATGACTTAGTGATATTGTAAAATCCACCTCGGCATTCATTACAGTTTTTAAAACCAGGATTAAGTGTGTAACATTTAACCATATTTTTAAAGCAGTATATAAATACACACTCTATAAATATAGTATAAATATGCAATTCAACATAAGGACATCATTGGAAAGATAGCCAAGATAAATTTTGCAGTTTCTAGAACTATAATTCACTGACTCACAGTAGAAAGGAAGAAGTTTCAAAAGCTGTTTACAAAACACTAGGGGTGAGGGTGATTGCAGTATTTAAACTTTGTTTTGAACATAGCTATGGGCTTCCCTCATAACTCAGTCAGTAAAGAACCTGCCTGCAATGCAGAAGACCTGGGTTCGATTCCTGGGTTGGGAAGATCCCCTGGAGAAGGAAATGGCAACCCACTGCAGTAATCTTGCCTGGAGAATCCCATGGACAGAGGAGCCTGGCAGGCTACAGTCCATGGGGTCGCCAAGAGTCAGACACGACTTGGCGACTAAACTACTCGAGTATTTAAGGGCTTCCCAGGTGGCTCAGTGGTAAAGAAGCTGCCTGCTAATGCGGGAGACTGGGGTTTGATCCCTGGGTCGGAAAGATCCCTGGAGAAGGAAATGGCAACCCACTCCAGTGTTCTTGCCTGGAGAAGCCCACAGGCAGAGCAGCCTGGTGGGCTCAAGTCCATGAGATCACAAGAGTCAGACATGCCTTAATGACTAACAGTATTTAATGTCTTTTCTAATACATATTCAACAAAGCTTCCTCTAATAGAGCAGTGGTTTTTTTTGACATTCATTGAATACTGCTAGGGATTGTGGGAAAAACAAAAAAGTACTTTCTTTACTTTGAAGAGTTCTGTGGCATTTCAAAAGTGGTAACGCTTTATACCAACAAAATGCTTTTGTCTACTCAGGTTTACCTCTTGGGCTGAGATCCTTGAATCCAGAACCAGTTCCCAGGCTCTGTGCTTCCTGAAGTTTGAATTCCAGATTTATTGAATAAAATTGATTCCAATAGAGAATGAAAACTAAGACCAATTTCTTTATTAAAGATTGGGAAAGTTATGAACTATTCTACAAAAAAGTTTCAGGCCCCAAATCCAGTAATCTTTCTTAGTGCCTCTTGTTGGGTTTGATTATCAATGTTATATTAGCTTTATAAAACTAGTGTTTTAGAAAAAAATAACATGAGTTTTTGAGGTGACTATAACATTGATAGAAAACCTGATAAAAATAGCATCAAAAAAAGAAAACTACAGATTTTCAAAGCTATGTTTTTTCCAGTAGTCATGTATGGATGTGAGAGTTGGACCATAAAGAAGGATGAGTGCCAGAGAATTTATGTTTTCGAATCATGGTGCTGGAGAAGATTGAGAGTTCCTTGGACAGCACAGATATCAAACCAGTCAATCCCAAAGGAAATCAACCATGAATATTCATTGGAAGGACTGATGCTGAAACTGAAGCTCCAATACTTTGGTCACCTAATGCAAAGAGCCAGCTCACTGGAAAAGACCCTGATGCTGAGAAAGAATGAGGGCAGGAGGAGAAGGAGGATGAGAAGGCTGGATGGTATCGCTGACTCAATGGACATAAGTTTGAGCAAACTCCAGGAGATAGTGAAGGACACAGGACAGGTGTGCTGCAGTCTATGGGGTCACAAAGAGTCTGTTGCGACTTAGCAACTGAACAACAACAACAATAGATTTTCTAGAACTAGGTTCTTGTAAGAATCTGAAACTAATAATAGGATCAGTTCTAATTAAGAGGTCAGAAAGCATCTTGCAAAGCAGTTTTCAATTTAAGTGGCAGGTGACGAAGGCAGAAGAAATTGCAAAACATACCCTGAACAGGAAAAATAGTATCAATTAATCAACTTCAAAACTGTTGATAGAAGATGGCGGGGAAAATATGTCAGTGTTGTGGTGGCTGTGGGCAGTGGGGGGGGGGGGGGTGTGGATTCCATTCTTCTGACCTTTTAAAAGTTTTTACTTAGAGTCAGGAAGATTAGCCAGTCTCCATTTTATTTCTGTGTCCTAATTTGCGTTGACTGTACACAAAAGTTAGACCAGAGAGACATGCAGGTAAAACCGGAACAAAAAACTGTCAAAACATGGTAAGTGACAAGGTTTTCCCAGCAAAGTCTAAAATTTTATTTTCTTTCAGGTAAACTCTTCAGCTGCTATTTTACAGGAAAATAAGTATCTGTAAATAAAAGAACCATTCAATAATCAAATCTTCAGATCAGAGTTTTAATGATTTCATCAGCGTTAACAGAATTTACTCTCTTCTTACACTAAGGTCATCATAGCACCCTCTAAAATGAATTTAAGACAACAATTAGTTTACATACACAGATTACACTTGAATAGTAACTGCTTTTAAATAGACCAGTTTCATCTTCAAGTCATTAGATTTGGCATCTCAATCACACAGCTAAGTTCATTGCTATAAAGCAAGCCAATATGAGTAAGTTGCGTGTTCTAAAATGTCTAATCCAGAATTCAGACCTCCTGAGGAGTTTGCTATCTATCATCTCATGTCTGTTTCTTAATCTATACTACTGATACATTTCCAGTGATCTCATTCTAGCCCATTAAGAGGATGTATAAACTTAAGAATTAGGTGCTAACACTCATTATTGGCATCATCATTTAAAAATCATTCACCTGATTTTAGAAAGCACTTGTTATTTTTCACTCTGCCACGTTTGTTCTTTACCTCGAATTTATAGTTTCTTTCTTGAATACTTTTGCCATTTTACCTACTTCTTTGCAGGCGGGTACATAAATATACACAAAATCACATTATTATCTATGGGCCACGTGTCTATAAACTGGTTTCTGTTTTCTTCAAGGAAAGCTATTCTTTCTGGGGCTTCCTCTTTCCTCTAAGAAACCACCGGTAATACCACCCTCTCCCCAACCAGACTACTTAAAGAGACTCAAAGCACGCTTTCCATGGTGGGAATGAGGAGCTCAGATGACCAGGCAGGTGAAAAACCCTACTCAGGAGATAAACTCTTTTGTGAATGAAAAGTCCTACTGAGGAGTAATGTCTATTTGTGAACCTGGATTCATCTTTGATTCCACTGAGCATTTGGTGAGTGGATATTCAAATATTTCAAGGAAACAAGGCTATAATCTCAACTTCTCTTATTTCAATACCTGTTACCTCTAGGTATTGTCTCACTAAATTTTGCCACCAGGCACCCTTTAGCACTGTCCTGGGTACATTGCAAACACTGGTCCTGCCTAATTTTTTTCCCCCTAAACTCCTAATTATTTCCCCCAAGCTCCACACAGTTCTTTTCAAGGATTGTGTGACCAACATTTTCCCCAATATAGTTTGGGCTCTCTTGCAATTCTGGACCTTCAAATGCTCAAAACTAAAGGCTCTGTCACTACAGGTTGCCAGAAACAAAACACTCTTTTATCTAATCTGATTTTTAACACAATGGTGATTTATTTTTCAAGGAAGCAAATAATTACAGAGCAAGAGAAAACATTGCTGAGATAATGCCTGATCCCTTCTACCCTTCTAGGCCAGTGCTAGACTTGAGAGGAAGCAAATGTATATTCATGGTATCTTTATTATCAAAATCAGAGTAAAATGACTACATCAGGAAATAGCAATAATGAATGTCACGATGGAGATGATATGCCTAGAATTAATCCAACAGCATCTGGATCTCTGTTTTGGGGGGGAAATAAGATGAAAACCCGTCGTATGGAAAGAAATATGACAAGGAGTGCTCACAGATGCACCCTGCTTTGGGAACGCATCGCTCTGAAATCCAGCATTCAAAGGTCATCACATTTCATTTTCAGCAGTTTTCACTTTCTTCCTGTTCTCCCAATGTAAGGAGATATATTTTTACATTATTCAGGAATTATTAGAAATTTCATTCCATTAGAACAAGGAATAACAAGTATTCTGGGACACAGGTGCAAAATTTGTCTTTTTCCACTGAATTATAAGACATAATTGTCAATAAAGTGCATTTCACTTAAAAGTACCATTAAGAGAGTAAAGTGCAATATATAAGGTACTTCAAATAGTGCAAAGTTGCTAAATATATACATTGTATGTGCCAAGACCAAATAAAGCAGGATTTTATCTACCGGAAGCCAGAGAGAACAATGGAAACACACTTCCCCATTTTTCATCCTTTGCAGGTCAGTGTATTTTGGTCCGTGTGTGTGTGTGTTTGTGTGTGTGTGTGTGTGACTGCCCTTGTATATATACATAACTGCTTAATGGTCTGTGCAAATGTCTGAAGCTAGTTCCCTAGAATTTGAAACCTTTAAACACTGACATAAACTATGCCATCTCCACATCACAGAAGCATTAGGCTTGTAATAATGGTTGAGATATTTCAGCCTGAAAATCTGGTAAGGCAGGTATTTGACTTCGAATTAAATGTTTAATGAGAACTATTAAAAACACAATAACTATAATGCTACCAAGAGAGACCCCTAGGAAATAAGCATATGACTCCTCTTGTTCATTTTCTCTTGGTTTCACACTACCATGGAGGAGAGGAGGGATCTGGGTATCAGGACTTGCTCGTGGAGTCGGTGAAATGAGCAGATCCTGAACGTGGCCGAGTGATCCGTTGTGAGGCAGGGCCGTAATGTTGAGCAGGTGGCAGAGCAGGGGGTACAGGTCTGTAGAGTTCATGGCTGCTTTTGTGAAATTTTTTCGGAAGGCAGGACCATGGGCTAAGAAAATGGGATGCATTTCTGCTAATGCATTGTCGTACCCGTGGTTGCCTACTGTGAAGATAAAATGCATGAACAAGTGAGCCAACCAGATGGTATTAAAATGGAAATAACTGTATCATTGAATGCTAGACTTACATGCAAGTTTGATCTAATTTGACTTTTAAATAAAAGAATCCTTTACACATCATCTCTGCTGTGGTCAACATCACGATTCACTTCAGGAAATGAGAAGTCAAATGATCATAAATCTTTCCCACAGGTCACAGGAAGAAGGGTAAACTTCCCTGAGCCAAGTCAGGGGAACATGAAAGTGATCTTTTTTTGTTGGCAGGTAAACTGATTTTCAGCAATTACTTGTTAGATACCTACTATGTTCCAGTTATTGTTCTAAAGATAAAAGAGTAAAGGTGCCCTTAGTCATGAAGCCAATAAATTCATAATTTATCAGTTGACTCATTAGAAAAGACCCTGATGCTGGGAAAGATTGAGGGCAGAAGGAGAAGACAGTGACAGAGGACCAGATGGTTGGATGGCATCACCGACTCAATGGACATGAGTTTGAGCAAACTCTGGGAGACAGTGAAGAACAGGGAAGCCTGGTGTGCTGCAGTCTGTGGGGTCACAAAGCGTTGAACACAACATAGTGACTGAACAACAATCAAAAAAATAAAGATCAGGACTTGTGGGTAAAATCTTGTCCTGTTTCAGATCAGGATCCAGCTTAGCATTGTATGCTTTAGTATGGCTACAAAAAAAGTTAAAAACTTCCGGAGTCTTGATAAGTCAGAAGAAGATACAAAATTGAAGGATGAAAACCCCTGCATAATAAAAGCTGCCTTTTATTTTATGTTTTTAAAGCTGCCTTTTAAAGGCATGTGGGTCTAGCATAATATCAGGGTTCTACTGCCAGTAAAATGGCAACCAAAGAGAACTGAAAGGCTTTATTTTAAAGGTAGTGAGAATGACCAGCAAATCAGCCTCTACTGCTGGTGTCTGCTACCAGGAAACCTGCAATGGGAACACAGAATTGAAAAAAAAAAAAAAATTCTAAATCAATTCTTCTGAGAGTCATCTTCTCCGAGTAATTCCAAATCTGCCTGGCAAAATCCATCTAAAGGAGTCATTTTTAGTGCTATGATTCTTTTGAGTTTCTTATTCAAGTGGAAATAATGCTGGATTTATGAATCACTAGGAATCATCTGACTGGGGCTGTGCTATTCTACTCAATCAACAGTAACATTGGGAAATGTGCCATTATATAATTTGTAATTGGATGATTGCTGGGCTCCTGTCTGTGAAAAGTTGGATCTATACTCTAATCATGAAGGCAAAGTAAATCCTATCACACTTCTTACTAGAAAATCAGACTTGAAGTGAACTCATTATGACTTAGAAAACCTTTCCCGTGAAGGGGGACTTTTTCTCCTAGTGGTGAATGCATGCTCAGTCACTCAGTCTTGTCCAAATATTTGCAACTCCATGGATCATAGCCCACCAGGCTCCTCTGTCCATGGAATTCTCCAGGCAAGAATAGTGGAGTGGGTTGTCATTTCCTTTTCCAGGGGATCTTCCCAACCCAGGAATTGAACCTGAGTCTCCAGCATTGCAGGCAGGCAGATTCCTTACCACTTAGCCACCCAGGAAGCCCTTCCTAGCGGTAGCCCCTACCATTAATGCTTGATCCAGCAGACAGTATTTAATAATGGATGTCTAAGGGCAGTGTTCTCAAACTTGACCATGTATGAGACTCTGGCACAGGGAGGGTGGGTGCAGGTAAAAACACAGATCTCTGGGCTCCACCCTCTCAGTTCCCAGTGTAGCAGATCTGGGTTGGGCCCAAGAATCTGCATTTCTAATGAGTTCCCCGGAGATGTGGATGATGCTGGTCCAGGGAACACTTTTTGAGAACCGCTGCTGTTGGACAATTAGGGCTGAGTTCTCTTCTAGAACTCAGGCTGAGAAGGACTGTAATAGCCAGTACTTAATTATTTTGTTGAAAAAATAATTATGTTGAACATAATGTAACATAAATAGGAGCACCATTAAGGTTTTAGATTCAAAATAGGAGTGACCATCTATTATATAATAGTAGTTCACTGAACCAAAGTTTCAAGAGAGCCACTGGCATTTATGTTAATTGTTCATTGTAATTCTGTCTCTTCTTTTCTGAGCAACTCCTCTCACATAAGAGTCACCTGCACAATAGTGAAAGCCTGAACATATAAAGTTGGCAACTATTCTCATGGCCAAACAAATTATTTTTTAAAACTTTCTTAATACAGCTCTCCTGGCCTGATTAAATATTGGTTTACAGATTATTACCCATATGTAAAATCTGTTTTAAGGATCTGAACCCATCACGTATACATTTGCCAGTATGACTCATTTATGCTCAACAAATGCCACTGCCAGCTAACTGCTATTCTCTTCATCAATAAACATGATGGGAACCCAATTCTACCTAAAGGGACATTTTTTTTTTTTTTACTATCTCAAATGTATCAAGGACCAGTGCCTAAAAGAGCATTTCTAGTCAGTGTTGGCATCATATGCTTCCCTCAATATTCAGTAACAATGGGAAGAACCCTCAGTGAACTGATTGGTAGTGCGTGTTAATGTCTCTGTCAGCCAGGGAAGCAGATTCCATGCTAGGTATTTTAAGGGAGGGAATTTCAAATGAGGGATAGTGTTGAAGCTCAGAAGTAAACATGAGATGGCAAGGTTACCCTGTGAATAGACCAGTGGGAATAGTCTCCAGTGGGAACCTCAATGGCCCCCAGAGCTGGAGAGACAGAAGGAAGAGGTGGGGTAACCAGAGCCCCAAAGGCAGAACTACTCAGTAGGAGCTGGGGCCACAGACAGGGAGGTTGTCCAGAGCTGGGATCACAGAGGACATGAAGTCACAGGCTAGGGCAGACAGAATGGGGGACAAAGACCCTGGCTTCTGCCAAACTCCTGCCTTCCACGCTCCTACCAAGGTTCTCTATTGGCCAAATGGAACCAGAAACTAGTTTACAAAGTAGCTTCGGAAATTTAGTCTGTAGGGATCTGTCACTGCTGATACAGTGCAGATCAGGGTAACAGTGGGCGGGCAGTTTGAGAGCAAATATGCAAATGGCAGGCACAATAAAGATGAGTTACATCCTGTGGATGACTTCCATTTGACTAACTTGTTAAAAGCTGTATGGAAAGGGAAAACTACACGTTATGGATGGCTCCTCTGTCCATGGAATTCTCCAGGCAAGAATACTGGAGTGGGCTGCCATGCCCTCCTCTGTGGATCTTTCCAATCCAGGGATCGAACCTGGGTCTTCTGCATTGCAGACAAATTCTTTACCATCTGAGCCACCAGGGAAGCCCCTTTTATGGATGGCAGAAAACTCTTTATTTTGTATGCTTGAATTTTAAATAGCATTTCCATCATCTTCTAAATTTATATAATGGAAATACCTCCAGAATTATACCACTTGGTATTCATTAGGAAAATATATCTTGATATACTTCTATCCATGCCAATATGCACTTCTTTTTAGAAATGTTTCCAAGGTATAAAGCAAAGCTGGCCTATATTTTGTAGAGCCAGAGGGCAAAAGAAACGAGAAAGCTGACAACTGCAGAGAAAAATAGAGATGACACTTTTATGAGACCAGAGTATGAAACAGATGCAAAAAACGATTCAATTTACAAAACTCAGGTTTTTCTCAGGAACATAATGGTTATAATTAGCAGTATAGGGCACGGTGCTTATCTTTGGTCTGATAACTTCAAGAGTCATTTCACTTTTAGGAGGTTACCTCATTTTAAAGTCCCAGTAAATCTTTATTGGGATATTTATTGGATTTTTATTTAGCTATTAATGTATGACACTAGCTAGTTATTCGATCGGTAAACAGAATGTTGAATACAGCAGAAACAACTCCCCGTTGGCCTCCACTTTAGCAGATGATGCAGAACGGGGAGAAAGACTATAACATACTCACAGAGAAAGTCATCTGACTTATTCCGTAAAATATGCCAGCCGTCGTCAGCCACTGCGAGAATGGGCTGAATTCGACTGTTGTGTTTGTAATGCCATCTTTCCGGAATCTCTTCCTTTTTGTAAACAGTCAGATTAGGATGAGCTTGAGCTAGTGCTTCATAGACTTCATCAAATTTGCCTAAAACAGAATGAGGAGAAGCAGTCAGAACAAGACTCTCACCACAACAGCCAAGAAGCAACCACGGCAATAGAGGTCAGTCAATGAGGACATCCTACTGATGTAGACAGTCAGCAAGTTCAAGGTAATGAAGTCTTACCAGACAATTTAGAATCCCCTGTCTGCCTCCGCTCCCAGTGGGGGAAACTGAGAAATAATCTTCTCTTAAAATAAATTCACCTTCAGAGAAGACATTTCATTGAAACAGAAATCTCTAAAGACTTAAATACATATGTCCATGTGTGCATGAATGTGCTAAGCTGCTTCAGTCATGCTCAACTCTTTGCAACCCTGGGGATGTAAAACTTAAAAAAAAAAAGTCTTATAGGAGTATAGTTGATTGACAACATTGGGTTCTTTTCAGTTGTACAACTAAGTGATTTCAATTATACATATACAGGTATCCATTCTCTTTCAAATTCTCTTTGGGGATGTTAAAAATATTTTGAGTTTGTTTAAAACTCAGAATCTACCTTTAAAACAGAAATAATGAATGACAGGTTGGTATGAGGCTTTGAGATGAGGTTTGTAAAAAGTTTAAGGCCCTAAAGCCTGTGCTCTGCGACAAGAGAAGCCCCTGCAGTGAGAAGCCCTCACATCACAACTAGACAGAAGCCCACACAGCAGTGAAGACTCAGAACATCCAAAAATAAAAACAACACATTTTTTTTAAGTTTGAGGTACTGTTATTACTTCCCTTGCTTATAGGTAAGAAAACTAAGTCTCAGCACGAGCAAAACTCTCTCTTTCCTCTGCCCCACTGCTTCCCTATTAAGCAGATCTAACGAAGGATCCTCTGAAGGCTTTAGGGCTTCCATAAAAATCACTGTAACTCCATGCACATTTTGGGTGTATCTTCCCATCTCTATTTCTCTGTGAGTGAAGGCTGTAGCTTTTCATCATATCCAATGACTCCAAAATGGTTAAATGCCACTACCATAAATATACAGAGAGAGTATCAGTTTCAAACTGTAGAAAAAAGTAAAAAATCCGACTCTGAGGGAAGTGACTTTGTCTTTTCAGAGACTAAGGATTAAATCCAAGAATATTACCATGAACAAAGACAAGCACACTTGAAAGACAGAAACAAAAGTCCCCCACTCAGTCACACTGGGCACGAACACCCACCCCCAGATCACCCTTCAGCTCAGGCTGACCTTCCCTGGGCAAGATGGCGGCCACTGGCGATTGGTCGATCAGGGTGTAGTGCTCTCTATCCAGATATTGGTCAAGCTCTATGATCCTTTCCTGGGAACACTGCGTCATTCCATGGTCACTTGTGATGACTAGGTTCAGAACGTCCCACAAGTTTGCCTTTTTCAGCATTTGTATGAGATATCCTAACTTGTGGTCAATATCTGAAATGACAGGCCCCATGAGCGGACTGTCTGGTCCCAGCTGGTGGCCCATATCATCAGGTTCCTCCCAATAAAGAAGACCAAGATTGATGGGCTCTTTTGACGTAAACCATTCAATAATTTTGGCAACTCTCTCTTCAAATGAAACAGAGTCATTGTAAGGCATGTAGTGAGTGGGAAAGCTTCCATGTATTTTGACATCTGTTCCGGGCCACATGGCCGCACCACTCATGTGTCCTGCCCTCTGATTTGTGATCCATATCGGCGTCGCTTCTTCCCAAAACTCAGAATCATAAATATCCATGTCATCCAAGGAGAAAGATTTGTTCAGAATAGGGTCATACATGTCATTTGCCACAATGCCATGATTCTCAGCAAAGAGGCCAGTGACCAAAGTATAATGGTTAGGGTAGGTCTTTGTAATAAAAATATTAGTAACTTGCTGCACCTGGGCACCGTATTTCATAACATAATGAAAATGGGGTGTTGGAACTCTATATAAATAATCCCAACGGAATCCGTCAAATGAAACTAGCAGAACCTTTGGCTGGTCTGATTGGAGAGAAAATGTAACTGAAAGTGTTAATGCAGCAAGCATGAAGGACACCCAGAGAAGTCTTGAAGTCATTTTTCAAACTACTTGATTGCTTCAGTGTAAGACAATCTGTATAAGAAAAATATAGAAGTTAATGGCAATAATTTTGTTTTGCATACTTTACCCAAAACGGAGAATGATGGCGCTTAGTAACCCCAGTTATAGTATACATCACAGCCTGGAAGGTTTATGTTGCAGAATTTCATCTTAAACAAGAAACATGGGGCTCTCTATAACAAAGCTAAGAAATATATTCACACTTTAGAAACTGTTTTAGTTTCTAAGAACTTACCAAAACATTTCCTCAAAGAAATTATGTAAATTATCTCCCCAAATATAATTTTAAAAGATGAAATAATTTGCATACAACTTTTCAGAAACATTTTCAGGTTGACTCAAACTTCTGGCTCCTGCTCATGGACATTTATATATGTCAAAATATTCCAGGAGTTGGTGATGGACAGGGAGGCCTGGCATGCTGCAGTCCATGGGGTCGCAAAGAGTCGGACACAACTGAGCAACTGAACTGAACTGAACTAAAATACCTGTGGACACATTCATCATTAGTGTTAGACAGGCTGTAGGAACCTAGCAACAGGAATTAGCACTAGCAAATCAAAAATAATATTTTTTAAAAATACATATGTAAACCTCCATGTTTCAATGGCAAGGCCTTATGTTTGGTTCATCATAGTACGAGATTAACTTGGTGTCTTGAAGTGACATAAAAATTATGACATTCTAATATATTTGTGAAATGTAATCGACATTCATATATTAATAATTAAAGCATGTGTGTGTGCTAAATTGCTTCAGTCATGTCTGACTCTATGCAACCCTATGAACTGCAGCCTGCCAGGCTCCACTGTTCATGGGATTTCCCAGGCAAGAATACTGGAGTGGGTTGCCATTTCCATCTCCAAATAATCAAAGCATGTTGTTGTTGTTGTTTGGTCACCCGGTCGTGTCTGACTCTGAGACTTCATGGACTGCAGCACACCAGGCCTCTGTCTCTCACCATGTCCAGAGTTTGCCCAAGCTCATGTCCATTGCATCAGTGATGGCATCTAGCCATCTTATCCTCTGACGCCCTCTTCTCCTTCTGCCCTCAATCAAAGCACAGTCTTCTATAAATAAAACAATTAGGTTCTGAAGTAAGTATAACAGAAATGTAAATCTGAAATTTGATGTTGACCTTCCTTCCCTGGTGGCTCAGTTGGTAAAGAGTCTGCCTGCAGTGCGGGAAACCTGGGTTCGATCCCTGGGTCGGGAAGATCCCCTGGAGAAGGAAATGGCAACCCACTCCAGTATTCCTGCCTGGAGAATTCCATGGACAGAGGAGCCTGGTGAGCTAGAGTCCATGGGGTCACAAAGAGTCAGACAAGACTAAGTGACTTTACTTTCATTTTTCCTAATGTTAAAATTCATCAGTATTTAATCTTATCAGTGGTGTGTGTAGAACAGGCACTTCCCTGGATTAAATAAATCTCTTGGGATCAAAGTAGTTGTAATTGTTGTTGTTCACCTGCCTCTATTTCTAAAAAGCTTTTATTCTATTCAAGAAAGCTAATAAGAGATAATATGAAAAACAATACATATGTAAATTTTGTCAGTTCTCAACGGATTGCAAATTCAGTAAGGATCTTTTGTTCTTTCCCTCTGCTGTTCATTCTTGCATAAAGTTATTTATAAGCCCACCAAACCTGGATCTAACTATATTTTGTGCCAAGAAATCTCTTGAATTCAGTTTTTAACATCTTCCTAATTTGAATATGCTGAAGACATTTTTAAACCTCAGAAAAAGAACCTGTCTTGCCCTCCTATTTTATAAGTGCTGGTAAATAAAAAGTGCTTTGGCATGCCTGCTTTGCTATCAGGGACAAGAATTCTGCTTCTGTTTTGTTTTGTTTTTAACCATGATTTCAGCATACCAGAACATTACTTAAACTGAAATTGTTGTAGGTATTGATCTTCAGACAATGGCTCAAAAATTAAATTTAAAAAACTATTCCTCAAATGGCAAGAAACTTCCCAGTTCTGGAAGGAACATGAGTAATCAGTTCCAATGAGGAACTGCAAAAATATTTACTAACATTTCTGGCTAAGAAGGGTGATTTTTCCTCGTCCTCTCTTCTCCTTCACTTTCTTAACACAAGAAAGGATACTATGAACTAAATATAATTTAAAGCTAAAAAATGAATCAGCTACATGAAACATCTGATTTCTCCTCTATTTTAGTAAATTAATTCAGCAACTGTAATAAGCAGGACCGAACTGCTTTCCTGGGACAAACGCAAACAAAGGCTAACCACTGCCTCAAGCTTAGGAATGCTTGCTAAGAGGAACCAACGTTATCACATCGATGACATAAAGCAACAAACAGGGAAGCGGGGGTGGGGATGCAAGAAATCTGATTTCTTTCTTTTCCTCCAAAGTGCTTCATGGCGCTGTGGAATCCCTCGTTCTAGGTCCAGCTTTCACTGGGCTGCTTTCCAACTCCTCGCCCCTCCAGCCCTTCCCCTACAGACAGCCTTGGAAATCTAGAGGAAAGGGGTGCCAAGAAAGGAGAAGAGAGAAAGTGAAGGATGAGTAGGTGTGTGTAGAGCGAACGGACGTCAAAAGGAGGGTGATACGTCTCCGCATCGTTTTCATTGGGATTTCATCCTAGCTCCGGGAAGGATCTCGGCGTAGGGTACGTTCCCAATTTGTAGACCGCCCGCCCGCCCACCGAGGCCAGAAGATGCCCTAACGTGGGCTCTGTAACAACTGTGTAGTGGAAACCGGAGGGAGGATAGTTTGGGGGTCCCTAAAGAGGCAGGTGGGTCCCGGGGAGGCCAGCCTCCCACCTCCCCCGACTCTTACCCTCGCGGCGATCCGCTCAGTCCGCTTCGGCTTGGGGCAATGGGAGGGAAGGCCTTGAAAGGGATCCTTCCCACAGACCCAGGGCAACAGCCAGGAGGCGGCGGGAGCAAGGGGTGCCCCCCAAACCCACAGCCGCTCACCTGCTCGCCAGCTCAACGCAGAGCACCTGACCAGTACTGCACCTGACCAGCGCTGCACCTGACCAGCGCCGCACCTGACCAGCACCGCCTACCGGCTGCAGGCCCCGCCTCTTGACTCCTATTGGCTACGGGACAGAGGGAAAGCCGGGCTCCTGGGAGTGGCTGCCCCGCCTGTCAATCAGTGGGGCGGGCACTGCGGGATTTGAAGGGTTGATCCGGCGGGAGCCAGGGGAGTGAGGGGCGACGTGGACCCAGCCTGGAGGCTCCAGGGGCAGGAAAGAGAAGGCGCCCCAGGGCTCGCTAAGGCCCCCTCTGCCGGGTCACAGAACCATTCTGCATTGTGCCTTTTCTAGACGGGCAGTTATGCTGTGGTCAGTGATGCAGAGAGGTCACAGCGCGCTACCCCCAGTAGCGAAAACCCCCAGTTTTCGCTAAAAGCTACTATTCTCTTACCCGATTTCTCATTTCCAGTTTTCTTCTGTTTTCTGATCACAAATGGGTAGCACCATACTCTTGACTTTGCTCCGAGGAACACCCGAAGACCCCAGGAGGTCAATGGGACGATGCAAAATCTAATTTAAAAGGATTTAATTTTACTGTTCCGGTTTTTGCAACGTCAGGTCTCTGAGGGATCTGCAATAGTGTGGCACCTGAGAATAACCATATTACACCAAGCCAGGTTCAGAATCGGGTTAATTTGCACAGGCTGCGAGGCTGAATAACTATTCCAGGCACCAGATTCTGCTCCTAGCTTTGTTTTTAAATATGCAGGATTGAACTTCGGATCTGACTCCTCTTTCTTGATCCTGTTTCTTCTATTCCCATTCTGAAATGGATTAATTTTTTAAGTGTTTTTTGTCTTGTTTTGTTTTGTAATGGATGGTATATTTAGGCGGGAGGGAGTGCAGACAGGTACATAGTTTGCCCATATGATCCCAGCTATATTTATCATAAATTATAGCAGTGACTTCCAGCTCCCCTGAAAGAATTTGCCCATCTACATAATTCCCAAACCTAATTCTGACCACCCTGCAATGGGCAATAATATCTGCTGATTGTTGCAACTTAAATGTAAACATCTAATTAGCGGTTAAAATGGAGAGCAGAACCAGTCCTCCTGGGTCCCCTGGAGCTCCCTTCCCTGGTACACCAGAACTTAATGAATAGACAGCCTTGCTGAGAGTTAATTAAACAAGGCAAACATTTTGGTCGTTGTTTTTTCTCCTTCTCTCAACTTCTCATAGAGGGACAGTCCCTACACCGATGGCTCCCTTCCCACAGCGTCATACCACCCACAAGGGGATCTGGGCACGCTTCCACGGCCTTTTATTTGTAATGACTTGAGTTTATGGTTTTCCACACGTGGGATGGGGATTAAGAGGGAGACTGATGTCTGGGTTTGGCCAGATTCAGTTGCAGTGAAGCTGTACAGGTTGTTCCAAGTCCCCAAAGCCCTGTCCTTTGAAATTGCCCCAACTTGGAACAAGGTGGCCCAATATTATAAGTCTTTGTCCCCCCAGAATAGGCCAACCCTATGTTCTCCCAAAACATTCAGAGAACAGCATATGCTGATTAGAGAGCAGTGAAAACAGGCTTGTGTTTTACATGGATCGCTGAGTATTGTTGGACTCTATTCAGATGGCACTGCTTGGCTCTGCAAACTTACGAAGATAAGATTGTATTCACAAGTCACCTCTGTGACACAGGCATGGTGCAGCTGTTAACCACGGTGCACAACACAGAAAATGACTCATAAGGGCCCCAGCGAGTCCCAGAGACACTGCCCAGATCTCTATGTGATGACATCTAGAGTCAACTGGCAGGCTCATGATATAACTCATGTTGCTAACAGGGAAAAAACCTGGCTTACATAGTAGAGATAGAGGAATGATTGTAAAAACATGGAATTCCCACTTCCACATCTGTACCAGCCCTTCTGCCCTGTCTGTTGCCTTGAGTTTTGTCCAATTGCCATCACTACTCAGCCAATTATGGTCACCTAAGCTAGCGATGCCCAACTTTTTTGGCACCGGGGACCGGTTTCGTGGAAGACAACTTTTCCACAGACTCAGGGTGGGGTGTGGATGATTTAGAGATGATTCAAGTGCATTACATTTATTGTGCACTTTATTTCTATTGCAATTACATCAGCTCCACCTCAGATCATCAGGCATTCAATCCCTGAGGTAGGGGACCCCTGGCCTAAACCACAAACTGGTTGACTGTTGCTATTTCTTTGTTTTATATTATTGAATTAATATGTATAATCATCACTGAGCTAGTAACATTTTTCTGCATAATGGTAGAAGAATCAGCTTCTTACATGGGTTTTGGGATACAGACGGGGGTCCCTCTGCCTATCTAAAGAAGTCTAATAGGGGTTTGAGAGAAGAATTATTTTCTTTCTGAGGAGCTAGAAGAGGTTTGAGTTAAAACTAAAATAGGATTTTTTTTTTTAATGTAATAGCCAAGACTGGTTCTGCAACAGTAGTTTTCTTTTCAAAACTAGTGACCCCATGGTAGGGCGAATGAGCAAATTATTTTACAAAAATCTTTAGGATTGTAATATACTTCATTACAACAATAAATTAAAACAAAGTCTATCTCTTAAACCTTTATAGAACATTCTGCAAAATATGAGTCTCACATATTGAACAGCCATAGATTAAGAATCATAAGGCTTCTCTTGGGCAAACTCTGAGAGATGGGGATGGACAAGAAAGCCTGGCATGCTGCAGTCCATGGAGTCACAAAGAGTAGGATACGACTTGGTGACTGAACAACAACAACAACAAGGATTCTGGTTCTGGACTGACCTTAATTATTTTTTTAATTTAAGTATAGCTGATTTACAATGTTTCAGGTGTATAGCAAAGTGATTCAGTTATATATATACACACACACACACACACACACACACACTTTTTCAGATTCTCTTCCATTATAGATTATTAAAAGATACTGAATATAGTTCCCTGTGATATACAGTAGGTCCTTGTTGTTTATCTATTTTATATATAAGTAAGTGAAAGTCATTTAGTCATGTCTGGCTCTTTGTGACCCCATGGACTATACAGGCCATGGAATCCTCCAGGCCAGGATACTGGGGTGGGTAGCCTTTCCCTTCTCCAGGGGATCTAACCCAACCCAGGGATTGAACCCAGGTCTCTCACATTTCAGGCTGATTGTTTACCATCTGAACCACCAGGGAAGCTCAAGAATACTGGAGTGAGTAGCCTATTTGTTCTCCAGGGGATCTTCCCAACCCAGGAATTGAACCGAGGTCTCCTGCATTGCAGACAGGTTCTTTACCAGCTGAGCTACCAGGAAAGCCCATTTTATATATATTAATATGTATCTGTTAATCCCAAATTCCTGACTTATCCCAAATTCCTGATTATCCTGTCTCTAGGGATGACTTTTCACTTGATAAATAGTAGTACTTCACTGTACTCAGCAGAAGTACAACCCAATGGATGAAAAGTTAAATTATAGGCTGTTTAAAGATTTAGTCCAAGTATTTTTATGCTTATTAGTAATTTAGGCTGCAAATGCTATATTTGTACCTAATAGGACTGTATTTCCACACATTTAGTATGCTTTACCCTCAGAAAGCTTTACGGAAGTCAAATATAACCTTGTAAACTTCTTTGCATTACCAGACTTTGCAAATTGTATTCAGAGTATATTATTTTTTCTAGAGTTACTGGAACAAACCACCACCACCTGGATGGCTTAGGTCAACAGAAATGTATTCTCTCACAGTTTTGGAAGTGTGAAGTCTGAAGTCTAGATGTTGGCAAGGCCACCCTCCTCCAGAGGCTTCAAGGAAGAATACTGCCTTGTCTCTTCCAGCTTCCAGTGGTTCTGGCATTCCTGGGTCTGATGCAACTCAGCTCCAATCACCACCCCCATCGTCAAGTGCTGTTTTCCTCTGTAAGTTTCCATGTCCTCACGTGGCCTTGTTATGAGGGCACCAGTCACTGGAGTGAAGGCCCACTTTAATCCAGTAAGACCTTATCTAAATTTAACTAGTCCAACTGAGAAAGACAAGTATAATATGATATCACTTATATGTGAAATCTAAAAAAATAGTACAAATGAACTTATTTACCAAACAGAAATAAAGTCACAGATGTAGAAAATTAACCTATGGTTACCAGGGGTAAGTGGGGAGAGATAAACTGGGATATTGGGATTGATATATACACACTACTACATATAAAATAGATAACTAATAAGGACCTACTATACAGCACAAACTCTACCCAATACTGTAATGCCCTATATAGGGAAAGAATCTAAAAAAGGGTGGATATATGTATAGGTATAACTTATTCCTTTGCTGTCCACCTGAACCTAACACATTGTAAATCAACTATGCTGCTGCTCTGCGCTCAGTCATGTCCAACTCTTTGTGACCCTGTGGACAGTAGCTTGCTAGGCTCCTCTGTCCATGGAATTCTCCAGGCAAGAATACTGGAGTCGGTAACCATTTCCTTCTCCAGGGGATCTTCCCGACCCAGGGATCAAATCTGGGTCATAAATCAACTATCCTCTAATACAAATTAAAAAAAAAATTTTTTTAATAAATAAAACACTCACTAAAAAAAATTAACTAGTTACAGCTGCAAAAAAAAAAAAAAAAAATTACAGCTGCTTGCCAAAGCAGGTCCTATTCTGAGGTTCCAGGTGAATATGAATTTGAAGGGAATACTATTCAACCCAGTACATGTGGCTAACAGAGTGTTTAATTTTATAGCTCAGTTCAGTTCAGTCGATCAATCGTGTCTGACTCTGCGACCCCATGAACTGCAGCACGCCAGGCCTCCCTGTCCATCACCAACTCCCGGAGTCCACACAAACCCATGTCCATTGAGTCGGTGATGCCATCCAACCATCTCATCCTCTGTCATCCCCTTATCCTCCTTCCCCCAATCTCTCCCAGCATCGGGGTCTTTTCCAATGAGTCAACTCTTCGCATGAGGTGGCCACAGTATTGGAGTTTCAGCTTCAGAATCAGTCCTTCCAATGAATACCCAGGACTGATCTCCTTTAGGAAGGACTGGTTGGATCTCCTTGCAGTCCAAGGGACTCTCAAGAGTCTTCTCCAACACCACAGTTCAAAAGCATCAATTCTTCTGCACTCAGCTTTCTTTATAGTCCCATTCGCACATCCATACATGACCACTGGAAAAACCATAGCCTTGACTACACAGACCTTTGTTGGCCAAGTAATGTCTCTGCTTTTTAATATGCTGTCTAGGTTGGTCATAACTTTCCTTCCAAGGAGTAAGCCTCTTTTAATATCATGGCTGCAATCACCATCTACAGTGATTTTGGAGCCCAGAAAAATAAAGTCAGCCACTGTTTCCAGTTTCCCCATCTATTTGCCGTGAAGTGATGGGGCCAGATGCCATGATCTTAGTTTTCTGAATGTTGAGCTTTAAGCCAACTTTTTCATTCTCCTCTTTCACTTTCATCAAGAGGTTCTTAATTTCTTCCTCACTTTCTGCCATAAGGGTGGTGTCATCTGCATATCTGAGGTTATTGATATTTCTCCCGGCAATCTTGATTCCAGCTTGTGCTTCTTCTAGCCCAGCGTTTCTCATGATGTACTCTGCATATAAGTTAAATAATCAGTGACAATATATAGCCTTGACGTACTCCTTTTCCTATTTGGAACCAGTCTGTCGTTCCATGTCCAGTTCTAACTGTTACTTCCTGACCTGCATACAAATTTCTCAGGAGTCAGGTCAGGTGGTCTGGTATTCCCATCTCTTTCAGAATTTTCTACAGTTTATTGTGATCCACATAGTCAAAGGCTTTGGCATAGTCAGTCAAGCAGAAATAGATGTTTTTCTGGAACTCTCTTGCTTTTTCGATGATCCAGAAGATGTTGGCAATTTGATCTCTGCCTTTTCTAAAACCAGCTTGAACATCTGGAAGTTCATGGTTCACATATTGCTGAAGCCCAGCTTGGAGAATTTTGAGTATTACTTTGCTAGAGTGTGAGATGAGTGCAATTGTGCAGTAGTTTGAGCATTCCTTGGCATTGTCTTTCTTTGGGATTGAAATGAAAACTGACCTTTTCCAGTCCTGTGGCCACTGCTGAGTTTTCCACATTTGCTGGCATATTTATAGCTCAGCCTACATCCAAAGCCCATGAATTATGATTAAAATGGCTCAAATCAAGGAAACTGACAACATCTATTACCGACAAGGATGCAGAGCAACTGCAGTGATGACACACTGCTGATGTGAATGGTACAGCCACTTTGAAAAACAGTTTGGAAGTTTCCTATAAAATTACATGTACACTTACCATATACCTCAGGAATCCCACTTATAGGTATTCAGCCAACAAAAGTGAAGATATCTACTCCAAAACTTACAAGCAAATTTTTAATAGCTTTAATCAGCATTAAAAACTAGAACCATGGGAGTTCCCTGGCTGCCCAGTGGTGACAACTCTGTGCTTCCAATGCAGGAGACGTGGGTTTGATCCCTGATCCGGATGCTAAGATCCCACATGCTGCAAAGCAAGGTCAAAATTTTTTTAAAAACTTGGGTGTACCTGTGGTTGATTCTTGTTGATGTATGATAGAAAACCACAAAATTATGTAAAGCAATTACCCTTCAATTAAAAATAAATAAATAAGTGGGGGGGAAAGGAAACATAAAAGCTGGAAACAACCCATATCCCTCAACAATGCATAGATATGCAAATTCTGATATGTTCATAAATGGAAGATTATTCACCAATAATAAGGAATGAAGTATTGATACATGCCATAACCTGGAGGAGTCCCCAAAGCATTTTGTTAAATGAAAGGAGCCAGATATAAATGCCTATTTACTCTATGTTTCCATTTAAATGACATTCTAGAAAAGGCAAAGTGATAGGGATGGAAACCAGGTTGCTGGCTTCCAGGGGCCAGGAGTGAAGGGGTTGGGGGTATTGGCTACAAAAATGACTGGGGAACTTTCTGATATGAGAGACTTTTGATTGTGATGGTGGTTGCATGACCAAATTCGTCAAAATCCAGAGAACTATACACCTGAAAACACACATTGAATTTTATCATATGTAAATTACACTTCAAAAACAACAGCAATAAAAAATAAGCCCTGCGTTGTGATTTTCCCCACGAACATTCATGAGTGAGGCCTAGTGAAGTCTGACTTTTAGTGGCCACATTTCTGTGTGTAGCCATGAGTCAATCGGCTCAGTGTGCAGCATATAAGAACTTGAACTTGCAAGTCTGGGGACTCCGTGGGGCCCCCTGCTTTGCTGGTCCTCATGATCTTTCACCTGATGAAGGGAAGTCTGGAAACTATACAGCAAAGTTAGCCATAAACTATTATCTTCTAGGGTGGAACTTAATGTCACTTGTTGAATAATAAAATCAGTTTAGAATGTGTCTAATGCAGACAGGGGTCTTTTGGTATCTGGTTTGAGGTCTATTTTGAAAGAAGAAGTTCTCAGAAGTCAAATAGAAAATTGCGCCCATATTTGTGGTGTTTGGGGTGATAACCTTTAGTCAAAACCAGAGTCTCAGTTCGTCATGGAGAATATATCATTTAGAAGCCTTTAAGTAGTACTTAGTTTAAGTTCATTATTTATTTTGAAATGTATTGGCTTACCATGGGTATTGTAATTTTACAAATTTACTCTAAGTCTAGGAGGATCTAAACATACTGTCCCATTCTCAGACCAAAAAGACATATTACTTATTCTAGGTATTTATATTTATTTGTCTAATTTTCTTTTTTTGGCCTTACTGCACAGCATGTGGGATCTTAATTTCCTGACCAGGTGTTGAACCCACATCCCTTGCACTGGAAGCTCAAACTCTTAACCACTGGACCATCAGCAAAGTTCTAGGTATTTTATACTTAAAATGTACATTTAAACATCTTTTAGGGCTTTCCACATAAGCTCACTGGTAAAGAATCCACCTGCTGAGTTGGAAACATGTGTTTGATCCCTGTGTTGGAAAGATCCCTTGAAAAAGGAAATGACAACTCATTCCAGTATTCATGCCTGGGAAATCCTATGGATAGAGGAGCCTGGTGGGCTATAGTCCATGGGGTCTGCAAAGAGTCAGACACAACTTAGCAACTAAACAAGGACTCCAAACATCTTTTGCACTATTATGTATTATAGTTTGAGTGGACACTGGGGTTTTTTTTGTAAATATTACAATTTTTGAATAGACAAGGCAGATAACAACTACTGTTGTGGCTTTATGTTTTCTTGATATGGAAAAATGGGAAAAACCATGGGAGAGCTCTCCCTGCCCCATTCCTCAAGGTCTACAATTTTGTAACTGGAAATTCATCTCTTTGCATTAAAACTTTTCTCCCAGGAGTGATGCTAGGTCTACCTCTGTTAGCCATTGGTTTACCTGTATGTGTGACTAAGTCTATCTGATTCACTCAGAGTAGTATTGTTTACTGGGGAGAAAGACCCTTAGAGGAATGGGTCAGTGGTGGATGCATATTTTTTTTGAAAGGTGATTGGGCAATCCTTGTGTGCATGAATTAAAATTATTGTCTTTTTCTCCTGCTAATTTGTCTTGTGTAAAAATTTTATTATTAGTCCAACCACAGAACTCAAGAGGCATCGAGGGGGAGGTCTCCCCATGCCTTTTGGGTACCCTTCTCTTTCATGTGACTCTCCTGTGATGCTCTTTATGTTGCCCTGTACTCTGTGAAGAACACTTTTACCAGCTCTCATGATTAACAGTAGTCATCTCTGTAGCTATACAGGAAGAGCACAGACACCCTGTAAGAGGAGGGAGAAGACAGGATCAGTATAATGGGTAAAGAACAGAGCTGATGGATTATTTTTAGAACACTTAACTCTAGGAGTTCTGTGTAATCAAAAACAAGATGGAGGACTAGTCACTAAAAACATTCCAGTGGATGAAAAACATGAACAACTGGCATTCTGACAAGGGGACATAAAGCATAGGAGTTACTTGTGTGATTAAAATGATAACTGGGATAGCTGCAAAAAAAAAAAAAAAAGAGCGAGCATCTCATGACATTTAATTTCCTCTGTGGGATCTCAGCATTATCGAGTAGAACAGCCACTGATGCATTTTGCTTTCCAGAACTGGCCAGAGAAATTCTCATTTTTAAAATAAATGATGTTTGGTGAATCCTCTGGCTTTCTAGATCATGGCTGCATGGCTATATTGGGAGAGCTGTTTATGCTCTGATCATGAATTACCTTGATATAAAAATGGGCAGAAAACAATAGGCAGGACCCACTTTATCTCAGGAGTCTCACATCTTCTATTCATTTGTTCATGATTTAGCTGAGGAATTTGAGGGGGCTGTATGTTAGACTCAAGATCTGATATAAGTAGCATCAAGAGTTAGGAAGGGAAAGGAATCTGTCCCAGGAGGAAGATGGGGGTGAAGTCAGGAGGTAAGTGATGCTCACACATAAGAAGGGTGGGGTGATGCATTTAGAAACCTCATAGTCCCACTGGTAAAAATTTAACTTGGACTTATCACTTATGGCAAAAGATGAAATATACCAAAGAGCATTTTCTATTGTTAAGCCATGCAATTTAGTAAAAGGGAAACCAATGGAAAAAATAACCCCGACCCCTTCAATAACATTTTCCCTCATTCTTGGGCAAGGATGGTGTTTCCAAAAAGTAGTAATAGTCACAGCTATAGATGACACAGCTGAGGTGAGAAATCTCATTGGGACACTTCTCTGTCTACTCTTTGCTCAACTACTTCCTCCAAATTTTTAAAGACCAAACTCCTGAGTACCTTCTGCTAGGACACGCCCCCTCCCCCAGCCCTCCCTGGTTATAGGCCTCCATGCTCCCAGAGGAACCTGCATTCCTCAGGCTTTGAACTTGCAATTGTTGGTTAATGTGCCAGGTGGCCGAGATGGGGCCTGATGACTTCTGTGTGGTTGATCCCTGCTCCATAGAAGTTTACTGAATGAATGGATGAGTGAATGAGTGAAGGAGGAGAGGAGGCCAAGAGATACAGAGGTAAGTTTGAGTTCTAAACTTTGATGGCTTTTGAGAACAAGGACTATGCTTCATCCCCAGTACCAGGCCTGACGCACTAGTCTTGTTCAATGTTCTAAATTCACTGTCCTTTAATATTTGAGGATGAAGCTGTTCCGCAGGTTAAATAGGACTTGTATAAGAAGGGTTTACTGCTCCGAACCACCGTGCCTTCATAACAATTTTTCTATCAACTCATTTTGTTTTTGGTGGAAGTAGAGTATTTTTCTAAGATGTGAGATTGGCATGTTTACTAGAATGGATAGAGCAAAGAACAGCTTATGTTTGGGTGATGATGAATAGCCCAGCTGATCCTGTGTAGGGTCCACGTGAGAAGGGAGATTAGAAAGACAATTGTGGGGACTTCCCTGGTGGTCCAGTGGTAAGACTTCGCCTTCCAATGCTGGGGATTCGGGTTCGACCCCTGGTTAGGGAGCTAAGATTCTACATGTCTCACAGTCAAAAAACAGAAACATAAAAAAAAAAAAAACAATATTGGAACAAATTCAGTAAAAACTTTAAAATCTGGCCCACATCAAAAAAAAAAAAAAAAAAAAAGAAAAAGAAAAAACACTGTATTAAAAAAAGAAAAAGAAAAAGCAAATATTAATAAAAATAAAATAAAATGACAATTGTGGAAATCCCTAATAGCCCACCAAGGCTAAGTACTTTGCACTCTGACCTATAGGCAAAGAGAAACCATAGGAGACTTTTAAGTTATGAAATAACAAGAATGCAAAAAAAAAAAAAAAAGCCCCACAAGAATGCATATTTACTGTAAGAGCAAGTTTTTAAAGGAAGCTTAAATGAATCTATTATTTGTTTGAAATATATCTTTAAATCACTGGACTTTAGGCTTTATTGGTAATCACAGTTTAGTTTACCCCAAGTAGTATCTTAGTACCTGGAATGTTGAAGAAGCTCAGTTGATGTGAATGCATGAATAACATTCAAAAATTAGTCACCACAAAAAATAAATCCAAGGAATAATGTTATAAGTGTTTTTAGGCCAAAAAAATAGACCAGGTAGAAAACACTGGCTCAGTTGGGCAATGTAGAGATAACTAGATTAGTGATCTATCAAGCCAGAAGAGAAAGGAATAGGAATAGGAGTTAGCAAGTGTTTTATAAAAAGTCAAAGAGCAAATAGTAAGGCTTTGCAAGCCATATACAATGTCTGTTGCATTTGCTCTCTGTTTGGGTTTTTTTGTTTTTTGTAATCATTTCAAAATGTAAAAATATTCTTAGCTCAGTGACTGTATTTAAAACAGGCTACATGCTAGATTTGGTCACAACCTCTGTTCCCAAGATTTCAGATACTAATAAAATTATTCCTTTAAAAAAGCATAATTATCAATTTTAAAATGGATCACAGTAAACTCAAATTTTGATAGTAACCATTTTAGTTTTACTGAAATCCACACTAGTAACCTTACGAAAGCCTAATAACTTCAGGGATAAAACCTCAAGCAGGAAACAAGGAAGGAAGAGAAATGTCACTCTTTTTAAGGTCTTTGTGAAGAAGGAGAAGCAGACAGAGATGGAAGGAAAAAGAAAAAGCAGCAGCAGAAACACCAACAAATGAACCCAGGACTACTTACTAAGAATTCTTGAGTGTTTATTTACAAAAGAAAACAAGGAACTATTCTCTCAGGGTGCATTTTGACCTGGAAAAATATATATCCTTATTCTTCTGACACTGGCAGTGTACTCCCAGTTTTAGAATCATGGAACATATTTGCATGAAGCTGTTTTATGATGAAGTATTTTTAGCTCTATTTTGTCAAATTGGCTCTGATGGAAGGTGAATCACGAAAGTCTATAAATCTGCCCCAATAACCAATTCCAATTCCATAACTTATTTCATAAGAATAGTAGATGGAACAAGCAGCCTAGTCCCTGTCAGAGCCTTTTTATAAGGAAGTGGCTTCACTGCTGTCCATGTTTTGGAAGATGCTATAGGCAAGAGAGGAAGTATTTTTGCTAATGACCTTGATGACCCTTCTTGGACTAGCTGTTTAAGGAAAATTAACCAGCATCATTATATGCTGTGTCTCAAATGTATTGTGCATCTGGTTTCTTCCTCTCATCTTATTTTGAATATCCTAAATACAATTCTGGATTCAGCTGACACTTCAGGTAGCATTGATGCTTTGAAAAATGTTTCTCTGGTCCAAGGACTGACACAAGGAACAATACAGTGAAATGATCCAAAAGGAGGCTGAAACTTGTCATTGAGAAAGAAGGGGACAGTGGTCTTGAGTGAATTCAAGTCTCACAGACCCTACTGGATTCTTTCTTAAGTTCAAAGAGTTTTGAATGGAGTCAGGTGATGAAATTTCAGAAAGGATTCAGCCCAAAGGACAGATTTTTTTTCTTTTTTTATTATTTTTATTCAAAAGGACAGATTTTGATAATCACAAGGAACATAAGAGAAAAAAGTGGAAGAGAAATATTCAGAGGAAAAAACAAAACAAAAACAAAAAACAACACCCTGTTTTTTATATGCTCCATCCTGGACTCACGTGCCATAGATAGTGGTGATTCTAATCCTTTTCTTTCGTGAGTGGCTCACGTGCAGGTGTTCATGTAAATACACCATTGGTCCACCTGGCCTTTTGCTCTGTTAAGAGAGAAATCATAAAAAAAAATCCAAGAATCTGAGTGATCATCAATCCTTCAAGTATCCAAGCAGAGACTATTATTCTAAAATGCCCTAAAACAGTAAGAATCAAGAAAGCTTTACCATGATAGTTCTTAAGAAAAATAGCAGAGGATTGTTGCGGGGGGAGGTGGGGAGAGGAATGTGGGAGATATGTCTTGAACAGAAGGGAAAATGGGGGGAGAAAAGCATAATAAAAGCAGAAGTTTCAGAAGAGATACTAGTAACGGTTCTCCCTAGCTCTGCTTCTTGCCTGCCCCATCTGCCCTTTCTCCAGCTGTATCCCAGGATGCGTCACGTTTTTACATTGCACATCTTATGTATAAATTTTAAATCATGCTGGATTAAAGAAGCCAAGTAAACCAGGCTGCATCTGTGCCTGATCAGTCATGTCCGACTCTTTGTGACCCCAGGAACTGTAGCCGGCTTCTCAGTCCATGGGATTCTCCAGGCAAGAATACTGGATTGGGTTGCCATTTCCTCCTCCAGAGGATCTTCTCTACCCAGGAATTGAACCTGGGTCTCTTGCACTGGCAGGCAGATTTTTTACCACTGAGCCACCTAGGAATCCAAACCAGGCTGAGATGTGGCTAAAGATATAGAGACCAAAGGAAAGAATCATCAGAACTCCATGAAACTGACGGTGATCTTCCTAGAAGCTGTGAAAGACACAGAAAGAGGTTGTTACTCCTGATTTGGGGGAAAATATCCCTTAGGATTTGGACACTGGAATTTATGTAAGTATAAATGTACTACTTAGTACATTCCAGATACTGATCAATAACTCAGATAACTTTTTTCAATTTACTGGTTTACAAATGAGGTGAGTAAGGCACAGAAATGTTCAGTAACTTGCCCAGAGTCACGCAGCTAATAAGTGACAGAGCCAGAATTTAAATATCTGGGTCTCCCTGGGAGACCCAGGGAGTTGATTCCAAGGTTTGTTTAAGCTGAAGACATTTGAAATTCAACAGATGCAGAAAGAAGTCTTCTCAGAGATTCCCTTATCTGACCCAAAGCAGAGACTTCTGAGAAATGAAGACGATCATAAGTCCTCTCTAAGGGGTAATTTTTACTCTCCAAAGTAAACTTAAACCAGATCCCTCTTTGGGGGAGATTTGTCATCCCGAAGAAGAAATACAGAAAGCACTAATACCTGTGTAGACAAATGTTATCGTAAAATTTATCTCCTGTTTTTCTAAAAATCCATTTGTCTGCCTAAAGATGCCTGTATTGTGTTCTTCCCCTAGAATCATCTCTCCCCTTCCCTTTCCTGTGCTAAGTTAGGTGTACACAAAGCCTTGTATTGTAACCATCTAACGTGCCAGTTACTTCTTTTCTAGCCTTCTGTGTGCAATAGGAATTCCCCTTTCCTCCTCCCAATCTCTTTTGCCACTTTCATTGGCAGCCTCCTGTTATGAAACCTAAGAGAGAAGAGAAGCAAGATTTCCATTCGCTACAAAACCCAGGCATTTTGGGCTACAGAATCCATGTTCTAAACCAGGCTTTCTCAACCTCAGTGCAACTGACATTTGGACCAGACAGTTCTTTGCTGAGGACTGTCCTCTCCTGGGGGCCATCCTGGGCACTGTAGGATTTTGGCAACATTCCTGGATTCTACCCATTAGAGGCCAGTAGTATTCACCACCCTGCACCCACCCACCCACCCCACTGTGACAACCAAAGTCGTTTCCAGGAATTGCTAAATGTCGCCCTGGTTGAGAAGCTCCGGTCATTATGCTGCCTCTTCTTGCTGTGGGCCCCCATTTTCTGGGAAGTCATTCCTTTGGGTTTTTTTTTTTTTTTTTTTTGCTATGTTCTGTGGCTTGCAGGATCTTAATTCCCTGATAACTTCATCAGGAACTGAACCCAGGTCCCAACAGTGAAAGCCCGGAATCCTAACCACTAGACCATCAGGAAGCTGGGAAGCTTTTCCTGATTCTCCTCTGTCAAGGCTCATATTTATTGAGATATTATGACATGCTCAGTCGGTAAAGAATCTGACTGCAGTGCAGGAGACCTGGGTTTGATTCCTAGGTCAGAAAGATCCCCTGGAGAAGGAAGTGGCAACCTATTCCAGTATTCTTGCTTGGAGAATCCTAAGAACAGAGGAGCCTGGTAGGCTACAGTCCACGGGGTCGCAAGAGTTGGACAGATCTTAGTGACTAAATCACATCACCACGTGCTAGGTAATGCCTAGCTTTTTACATATACTTGCTTGTTTCATCCTCACAAGGAAACTGTGTGGCAGATCTTATTGTTACTTGCTTCTGTAAAAGAGAAAATGAACTCTACCCAGGAAAGATTGTGCCCAAAGTCACAGGATCCCTGAAGCTGGGATTCACCCAAGGGCCTATCGCTTTCCAGCCTGTGTGCTCTGAACCACCCACTCTTATATTGTCACACCCTGTTTATAGCTTGACCTCCTCCACTCGTCTGAGTCTCTGAGAGTAGGGACCAGCGTGTCCCCAATACCCACCCACCGCACAGCACTCAGTTCAATGTTTCTTAAGTGAGTAAACAAGAAACAGCAGATTAAGAGGTTCCCGGCTCCAAAGAGGGCCATTGTGTAAACCACACACAAGTTTCCCACACAGGAGAGGTTGCCATGCCAGTTGCAAGAGTGTCCAGGACCGCACTGGACTCAGAAGTCCGAATATGTTGTTACAAAAACTTCAGAAATAATACTGAATGTGTTTCTGCATGTTTCCCTGTTTTAAGGAATTTTTTAAAAATTAATTCAAAGGAGACCCAGAGAGAGGACTCAAACAGATGGCACATTCTTTCTCAAAAGAAATAACATGACAGGCCTTCAGGATTAAATCACTTCAGCTCTAATGGTCACACACGTGTGTGTGCGCTCAGTCGTGTCCGACTCCGCAACCCCATGGACCGTGGCCGACCAGGCTCCTCTGTCCATACAATTTTCCAGGCCAGAATACTGGAGTGGGTTGCCATTTTCTTCTCCAGGGGATCCTCCCAACCAGGGGATCTAACTGGTATCTTCCGCATTGTTAGGCGGATTCTTGACCACTGAGCCACCAGGGAAGCCCTGAAGTTTTACAAGTAAATGTTTAATAAAATGCAACAGGGAGTTAATACAATTTCTTCCCTTCCAGAAGTGAAATGTTTTCTCACATATCAGCATCTTAGCCCTGGAAGGGACGCTGAGATGTAAACTAGGACTTGAAGGCAGGCCTGTCACCCAATGCTTTCTCACAAGCTTCCTCTCCTCACTCTTCTCCAAGCCTCTACCTGCCGCCTTCTGCCCTTGATGAGCCCAAGGAAAGAATATTAGCCTTGGCATTACAACTGACTTGAGTCTTGGTTCTGCCACTTACTAGACAAGGAACGTTAAGTAAATCTCTATTTCTCTGGTTGGTGTCTTTATCTGTACAATGGGTAAGGTTCCGTGACCTTTTCCTCAGAGCGCTGTTGTAGAGGTGCATAGTAAAGGAAACTATTATATTTTAAAAAATGATTTTCCTGTTTCCCGCCGTTGGCGTTCTTGAACGTGGCTGCTGCACCGGGTCTTCCAGGCAGCGATCCGAAGGCCTTTGTGAGATTCTGTTTCTTTCTGGGCCGCTCTAGTTTGGGGTTCACCCCCGCTCCCAGACGCTATCAGCACTGCTGGGAAAGGCACAGAACCTCTCACGGGGGCGTTCATCCGGGGAAGTCGCACTGGGTTCTCTCCCGTCCCCAGCACTCAGCAGCCCCCACGCTAAGGGAAATGTGGTTGGTGGCCGTGAGGGATGGAAGGAACCAACCCCGGAGTGTGTGAGGAACGGTCAGTGGAGAAGCAGCGAGGCGCGGCCCAGCACCGTTTGCCGGGAAAGATTTTGACCCTGTGGTGGTTGCCGATCTGTAGTGTGCGCATGCGCATTCGGGTTTTGTTGTGTAACGCCATGATCTCTGGATAACTTGTCCACCATTAACTTGATTCTGGAGCTAAATGCTCTTGGTTGGGAAAAGTTGGTTTTGCCGTAGGTGGGAACTTTTCTCTAACCCTGTCCCTACTTTGTGGCTTATGTCATTCAGCAGGGACTAAGGCTCTATTTGATTTTTGTGTTTTTGTTGTTTTTTTTAAAATAATTTTTCTTGGAGTATAAAACAACAAAAAAAGTGCATGCTCAGTCGTGTCTGACTCTTTTCGACCCCGTGGACTATAGCCCACCAGACTCCTTTGCCCATAGAATTTTTCAAGCAAGAAAAATGGAGTGGGTTGCCATTCCCTCTTCCAGGGAATCTTCTCAATCCAGGGATGGAACCTACATATCTTGTGTCTCCTGCATTGGCAGATGGGTTCTTTACCACCAGGACCGCCTAGAAAGCCCTCTTGGAGTATAGTTGATTTACACTGTTTTAGTTTCAGGTGTATTGAACATGAATCTGTTTTACACATACACGTATATCCACTCCTTTTTGGATTCTTTTTCATAGAGGACATTACAAAGTGTTGAGTAGACTTCCCTGTGCTATATAGTAGGTTCTTATTAGTTACTCATTTTTTATATAGTAGTGTGTATATGTCAATGTCAATCTTCCAGTTTATCCCTCTTCCCCCTTAGTCCCTGGTCACCGTAATTTTATTTTCTACATCTGTAACTCCATTACTGTTTCGTAGATAAGTTCATTATTCAGTGTGACAACATTATTTAACTTACTAAAAATGAGATTCTACAACCTCTGTGTCTGACTCTAAACATGACATTCTGTTTGAATGTGACACGTTAGAGCAGGAGGAAATGGGCCAGTGGGGTCTCTGTTTCTGAAGAGGCAGGCAAAGAGCTCTGAGGACAGCTGGAATTATGAAAATGATTTTCCTGATTTTACATGATTTCCTGATTTTCCTGTTTTGCTCAACAGAAGTTAAAGAACTTATTTACATTATCACTCTTTTCTCGTGGTTGAGACTTTCAGAATCTTGACAAAGCTTTCTACATTGTGGTTTCTCAGGAAATATGAGAAAAGTGTTTCTGCTGTGGAAGATGATGATAAAAGGTGTTTGCATTCATATACAGGCATTTCCCAAAGTCACACAGTATCTAACCAGGACTTGGGAAGGAGTCATTTCTCCTCAAGCAAAGACTCTTTCAATGAATAAAGAAGATGTGGTACATATCTACAATGGACTATTTGGATGTTGCTATTTTTCAGTCGCTAAATTGTGTCTGACTCTTTTGTAACCCCACGGACTGTAACCTGCCAGGCTCCTCTATCCATGGGATTTCCCAGGCAAGAATACTGGAGTGGGTTGCTATTTCCTTCTCCAGGGGATCGTCCTGACCCAGGGATCAGACCTGCATCTTCTGCTTTGGCAGGGACACTCTTTACCACTGGGCCACCTGGGAAACCCACAATGGACTATTACTCAGCCATAAAAAGAAATGAAATAATGCCTTTTGTAGTGACATGGTTGAACCTAGAGATGACCGTACTAAGTGAAATGTCAGTCAGAGAAAGACAAATATGATATTATTTATATGAGAAATCTTTAAAGATGCTACAAAATGAACTTATTTGCAAAGCAGAAATAGACCCACAGACATCAAAAACAAATTTATGGTTACAAAGAGGAAATGAGATGGAGGGATAAATTAGGAGTTTGGATTAACAGATATACACTACTATATACAAAATAGATAAACAACAAGGACCTCCTATATAGCACAGGGAACTATATTCAATATCTTATAATAACCTATAAGGGAAAAGACTGAAAATTATACATATATATGTGTATATATGTTCTATAAATTTTTTCAGTTATATAGCTGAATCATACTTCTGTACACCAGAAACTAACAGCATTGTAAATCAACTATACTTCAATTAAAAAGAAAAGACTCTTTCTTCCCAGTAGAACATTCACTGTTACTGTCCTCAACTGTTTCTCCTCCAGTTACTAGGAGCCTTGAAATACATTAGCTTTTTATTTGTACACCCTGGATTTTAGAATCACCATCCACTGGAAAAAAGAAAGAAGGGAATATTGTGAGAAACTGTGTCGCAGGGATTAAGTGGCTGTGTCCGAGACAGGTGCACTGGCTCCTATTTCTCCCAGCCTTGTCTAAAAATTGGCGACCCCAGTGAAGTCTAGGAATGGACCTGGGTTTATCACCGCTTTTCATTCCGTGGACTGTGACTCATTAGCAAGCCTGAAACCACTTGGCTCCATGACTCCTCTGGACTGAGACTGTGGACTTAAAACTGAGGTTCCCATCACCTCACCTGGACTAAGATGCTGCCACCGTTTCATTTTAGATGCCCAGATTTCTATAGCTCTGAGAGCACTTTTCAACCTGGGGTTTGTGTGTCCATTGGTTGTCAAATTCAGGTAGAGATTGGCGACTACATTTTAAAAATAATGAAGGAGACCTCCTTGGTAGTCCAAAGGTTAAGACTTCACCTTCCAGGTGAGGGAACTAAGATCCCACACACCTCCTGGCCAAAAAACCAAATCATAAAGCAGAAGCAGTATTGTAACAAATTCAATAATGACTTTAAAAAATGATCTACATCAAAAAAATTTTTAAAGAAAAATAAGAATAATGAAGGGGACTTCACTGGTGGTCCAGTGTTTAAGAGTCCACACTTCTACTGCAGGGGACAAGGGGTGGACACTAAGATCCCTGGTTGGAAACTAAGATCCTGCAGCCAAAAGAAAGGAAAAAAGAAAGGGTGAAAGAAACAGAATATAATGAATCAAAAAAAGAAATATAGATGTGCACTACCTGTAACAAGGACAGTCATTATTTTATGAAAATTTTGTTTTGGTTTATACACTTCAATTGTGGGTCTCAATATAAATGGGTTTTAAACATCAAGTGCAAGAGGGGAGAAAATGCAATAGCAGGCCCAAAGAGGCTCCCCAAGCCCTCTCTCAGACATACAGTCTTCTCTATTGTAGGCTGGAGGTGGGTGATGGGGTGGAGGTGGGTGATGGGGTGGAGGTGGGTGATGGGGTAGAGGTTATAAGAATAGTTCTGCTAGTTTGTACCTGTGTTAAATAATGTGCCTCTGTGTGTGTGGGCGCAGAGTCACTCAGTCGTGTCTCTCTTTGCAACCTCGTGGACTATAGTCCACCAGACTCCTTTGTCCATGGAATTTTCCAGGCAGGAATACTGGAGTGGGTTGCCATTTACTGCTCCAGGGGATACTCCTGATTTAGGGATTGAACCTGTGTCTCTTGGGTCTCCTGCATTGGTAGGTGGATTCTTTACCACTGTCTAGTACCTTGCTTTAGAATGTAGGGCTATATCTCTCCTGTTATTCTCAGAGTTGGGACTTTAGATACATTTGGGAAGACAAATGGAAAGTGGAAAACAAGCATTATGCCAGGCACTGGCAACCAGGCTCCCAATTCCCTAATTGCCCAATAACTGCTTTCTACACAGTGGGAGTGGGAGCCCCCACAGTGGCCTCTGGAAAGCTGAAAAGAAAAATGTCAGGTAAAAGCAGCTGTTCATCAATCCCCACCTACACCTGTCCTTCTCGTGGTCCAGACCAGAATTTGGAACTTATTTAAGGAAGCGAAGTTAACTTACAAACTGGTAGAGGTACTGCCATCAGCTCTCCAAAATACCCCTGGGAAGATCTATTGATCAAGCAAAGCCAAGTTTATTGGACACCCTGAGGTGAAGGGAAACTTCACGTTGGCAGAGTCTTACCATGTCCCAGAGGGGAGGCCCCCAGAGGTTATTTGTAGCGATTGTTGCTGGGTAGGGTTTGGGGAGTCAAGGGGTTTCAGGTGGGTCTTTCAAGGCAGAGGACTGATTGTGAACTGCACCAAGTTTCTGGCATCACATATTTTGGGTTGGTAGGTACAAGTGTTTTGAAGTGAATCTAGAGAAGGAACTACCGCTTGGTCAGTGAGAGGTTTGCTCAGGGGAGCCCTCTATGGTCTCAATAGGGGAGCTGCTTCTTCATTGCAGCAAACGGCTTTTGGATTCTCCAGGCAAGAATACTGGAGTGGGTAGCCATGCCCTCCCCCAGGGGATCTTCCCAACCCAGGGATCGAACCCAGGTTTCCCACATTGCAGGCGGATTCTTTACTGTCCGAGCTACCAGGGAAGCCCTATTTTGGTCTGTGCGTTTGCTTTAATAGCTGTGCTGGCTCACTCAGCAAACTCTGCACAAACATATTTACAGGAATTTCCTGACACAATCAAATTATTAGAGTCTCATTTTCCTGGGCAAGAATTTTCTAGAATAAATAGTTAAGTCACGTTCGCTTATGAATGAAAGGGCCTACTTATCTTGGTATTGAGAAGCTGCTAAAACAGAATTTCTAGACATAAATAACTGATGAATTTTTATTTTATTTTTATTGGCATACAGTTGCTTTACAACATTGTGTATTTATGAATTTTTAATAGTTAATTTCCGTCCTGTCTAGTGTTTTCGGAAAGAATCAGAGTCAATGGTATATTGTTAGATACCACTGTACCAAGTGTTTAAAAATCAGGTGGGGGAACATGTGAAGGGAAAAAAATCCTTTAAATTGGGATTAAGTTGTTGAATTTTCCTAATGTTTGTAAGCTTTGAAAATTTCCAAGGGAGAATAAGGAAAGTGCACACAGAGGCAGAAACTGGGAGTGATGCAGCCACAAACCAAGGAATGCCCACATCCCCCAAAGCTGAAAGAGGCAAGAAACAGATGCTCCCCTGGCGGCCCTGGAGGGATATGGCTGTGCTGAAACCTTGCTTTGGACACAGTGATGTGTTAGGGACTTCTGTTCACCATCGCTATGAGAGAATACATTTGTCTTGTTTGAAGCCTCAAGCTTGTGTTCATTTGTTATTGCAGCCGTTGGAAACATACAGGGAGTGAAAGGGGGCATTTCTTCTCGCTTCCTTTCACAGGGAGAAGAAACCTTTCTCTGAAAACCCACTGTACACCTCCCCTCACGTCTTGTGAACTGAGTTCCAGCTTCAAGGATGCTGAAATAGAAGCATCTGGCATTTTCAGCCTTTATAAATCTCTGTCTGAAAATATATATAATAACAATTTTGGGCAAACCATGGCATCTACCATGTGACGTAGTGGCCGTGTTATAGACAGCAGGAGGGACATGGAAACGGACTGCCAAATCCTAGGGCCCAACGCTGGTACCTGGATTCAAACACTGACTGCACTCTTCAAGTGAATGGTTTCACCAGTATCTGGGTATCACTGTCTTCCTTACTGAGTGAGTCAGTGGATCCCCACATTCTTCCTTGGCAGCATCTGGCCACTTTTCCCAGGGTGAGTTCTTACCCAGCCATGGCTTGGCTGACCTTTTCCTAAGTAGCTCCCAGCCAGGGAAATCCCTCTTGAGGTAGGTGAGTTTCCTTAGCAACACTCAGCCACAGCATTCCATGTTCTGACCCTTGGTTCTGCCTTCCCAGAGGCTGTCCACAGGCAAGGGAGGTGCGCTTTTAGCTTTCTATGCCTCTGTGGATGGGCTTTTCTGCAATTCCACCTTGTCATCTATGTGACCCTGCTGGTGGATATTCACCAACTGACTTTTCATTGAGGTGGGAGAAATCTTTCTCCTTGCATTCCGGGTTTAGTGTTTGTGTGGCTGTTTGGCTCTTCTTTACGCTAGCTGAGCTGGCTGAAGGCTTGACAGCCTTGGAATAGCTCGTTTTCTCCTTCAAAGACAGGGAGAAGCACTTGCCAGGAGACGTCTCTACTTAGGGCATTCATCCTTCAAATCTGACCAGTGGTTCTACCCCCAAGTACATGTATTTTCTTTTTGCTTCATTAATTTTAGAAATGTGGAAGGTTTGGGATTTGGCTCACAGAACATTATAAAACATAAAGTCCTGTCATCTGGAAATTGCCTTTTTTGATACTTTCAAAATAACTAAATGGAAAAAGAACTCACACTGAGACCACCAGGAAATGTAATGGCTCTTTGCCCAAAAAACATTTGGAGGCAAATGCTTCTGCTGACCCACAACTCGGGACTAGTGGGGCTTTAAATCTATTGCTTGTGGGATTGTAACTCTCCTACTGGGCTGTTAATCTGATTGTTTATTAAAGCTCTGCTGACTTGTTCATTTACCAGGTTTCTCTAGCAGAGCCAAGGTTCTTCAGAGAGTAAGTGCCATGAGACTCCGGCTTTTAATGGAAACTGACAATATATCACAGGGGATGAAGACCTTGAAGGTTTCAAACAGATGATGGATGAGGTTCTCTTACCAGCTCATTTCAAGACGAGTTCAGGAGCTCCATGTCGAGTTAACCGATTAGGTCTTTGCTGAGCAGGAAAACATTTGTCATTCTGATTCCATTTACCTACCTTGCAACTAGAGTTCTTTAGCAGTGGCCCCAATCCTTAAAATCCTTCATCACACTGGGAGACATGGCAGGGACTGGAAGAAGCAGCCAAGAAAAATAGCTCATGGAAACCAAGGATCCCTGAGAAGGTGACTGAGGTGAATAAACAGTACAAGAAGCAGAAACTACCCAACAAATTGGATAGAATGGGCCCCAGGTAGAATTTCACCAAGGCTTAAACACAGTTTTGGAGCTACCGTCTTCTTTAAGGATTTCCCCTTTTCTTCCATCCATCCAGACTCTCATGTACATACATAAGCATGCTCTTCACTTGTCAGAATCACACCTACTTTCTGCTTCGACCCATCCTTTTTAACCTCTCTGTCCTCCACGTGGAAACATCCACACCCTATTATTGTCTGTTTAGACTCAATTCTTTCAATCCAGTAAATGAAGTTGAGCCATACATGGCTAAGGAGAGCTATCATATTCTGGAGTGATACTCTCTGATAAAAATATACTGAGAGCCATGTGTATAATTGTAAAGTTTCTAGTGACCATACTACAATAAATGAAAAGAAACAAGCTAAATTACTGTTAAGGTTTATTTTCTTTTATCCCAACATATACAAAATACTTTCATTTCAACATATCTCACCAATCATATTTCAAGTTCTTTGGGGTCATGCGTGGCTAGTGGCTATTGCACCTCTAGAGTCAGTCTTGTGGCTGTGTTATCTGTACTTTAGTAAATCTCACAATAACATGTTCAGCCAGGTCTTGACATTTCCTGGCAGGAGTGTGGACTGAATATTTTATATTAGGTATGTCCTTCCTGGGCCCTTAAACTTTGCATATTGCCTGCCTAATATCTGCAGACATGTCTCTCTCTTTTTAATATATAATTTTATTTATGTATTTTTGGCTGTCCTGGGTCTTCATTGCTGTGCAGGCTTTTTCTCTAGTTGTGGTGTGTGGGCTTCTCATAGTGGTGGTTTCTCTTATTGCAGAGCACAGGCTCTAGGGTGCATGGGCTTCAGTAGTTGTGGTACTCAGGCTTAGTTGCCCCACAGCACGTGGGATCTTCCTGGGCCAGGGATCAAACCCATATCCCCAGCATTGGCAGGTGAATTCTTTAACACTGAGTCACCAGGAAAGCCCATATATGTCTCTTATGATCCTACTGTATCACTTTTGGGAATTCTTAGAAAGAGGCAGAATCATGAAAAAGTCTTACAATAAATTCATTGCTGTAGGCAGAGTCTATGGTCAATACTGTAAAAACCTTGGAAATTCAAGTCTGATATTACACACAGTTGTATCAATAGACTTATCTCCATTTTTCTATTTCTTGTCTTTTTCAGAGGCTCTGCCTTTTTTCTGCTCCCACCTTCCCTTTTTACTTTTAGTGCTTCTTTGACATTGTCATAGAGCCTTGAATATGCAGAGCTCTTTTCACTGTTAAATGTACTAAATTAATGCAAGTACAAATGGAGCATATAAAGCCCACACAATTTTTTCTCTCCATTTATCCTAAGAAATGGAATATTTCTTGCCAAATCAGTAAACAAAGAATGTTATAGTCATCAGTGATTGCAGCCATCACTGATGGTGAGTTGGTGAGCCCTGAGGAAACTCAGGAAGGAAGGAATACCTGCCATCTAGCAGCCATTAGGCTGTAGCCACTCCCTATGGTGAGCCCTGAGGAAATTCAGGATGTGAATACAGGATACTGGCTCCAGATAGCTGGGGTGCATATCAAAGGAGGGCTTCCCAGGTGACACTTCCCTGGTAGCTCAGCTAGTAAAGAATCTGCCTGCAGTGCAGGAGACCCTGGTTCAATTCCTGGGTTGGGAAGATCCCCTGGAGAAGGGATAGACTACCCACTCTAGTATTCTTGATCTTTCCTGGTGACTCAGATGGTAAAGAATCCACCTGCAGTATGGGAGACCTGGGTTTGATCCCTGGGTTGGGAAGATCCCCTGGAGAAGAGTCAGGAAGAGCCCCACTCCAGCATTCTCACTTGGGGAATTCCATGGACAGAGGAGCCTCGAGGGCTGCAGTTCATGGGGTCGCAAAGAGTCAGACATGACTGAGTGACTTTCACTTTCACTTTTTCCCAGGTGGCACTCGTTTGAAGAATCCACCTGCCAATGCAAGAGACACAAGAGATGCAGGTTCAATTCATGGGCCAGGAAGATCCCCTGGAGGAGGGCATGGCAGCACACTCCAGTATTCTTGCCTGGAGAATCCCATGGACAAAGGAGCCTGGAAGGCTATGGTCCATAGTGTTGCAAAGAGTCAGACATGACAGAAGTGACTTAGCATGTATATCAAAGGAATGATTTCAGTGAGCCAAGATTCTTGCATCTTCCCATACATAGAAAAGCACTAAATTCCTTAAGCTAGAATATCTGGTTTTCCTTTAATCAGCAATAATCTTTTAATGTTCAGATTATAATCTCTCCCCCTCACCTCCTTGGAGCCATTCTCTCAGGGTTACTTAAGATGCCGCCTCTCAGACTTGAAGTCCTAAAACTTCCTGCTGAATAAAACATAACTCTCAACTTTGAGGTTTTGAATATTTTGTAAGTCTACCATACCATCTACAATAAGTTATTCAATATGGAAAAAGACAAAATTTGAAATCTTGAATTGATACAGTGATACAGAAATTGTGACCTTCACCAAAATTTTTGTCCTAAGTTTTCAGATATTTGTGTTCCAGGGTATTGAAACAGGTATCTATTAGGCATACTTTCAACTGCAAATAATAAAGTACTCATAGAGATTTCTTTCTCTTAGATAGCAAGAAGCCTGAAGGTAGCTGGTTGCTGACATTGGTTCTGCTCTTTGACAGTGTCTTCAGGAACACAAACTCTTTCCATTCCACCATCCTTAGTGTGTTGGGATTCAACCACATGTTTTTGCTACTTTGTGCATGAAAGTGGCAGACACTGAATCCTTCATCAGGAAAGGAAGAGATTCTTATCAGAAGACTTAAAGCTTTCCAAGAACTATGTTCCCTGGGCACCCCCAGCTACAAGAGAGATTGGAGAAATGTATGTTTAGATTTTTGGCATCTGAAATGGAAGAGAGAGGAGATTTGAGTTAGTGAACAAATAACAACAGCCTCCTTATAGTTCTCTGATAGCTGATATGGTAGATAAGGTACAGAAGAGTCCCAAGATGTGAAACAATAATCTAAGCATTTTACAGATGTCATTTAATTTGATCCTCACAACAACTCTTTGACATACATCTCTCAGTATTATCCCTTCTTTTTTAGTAAAGAAAACTAGATATTAGGGAGATAAATTAATTTACCCAAATTATATGAGAATACTCTTGTTATCCCACCTTCATCACCTCCAAATAACTACCTGATGGCCATGTAGCTCCCCTTCTACATAACTTACCATAATTAATGATATTTCACTCAATGAAGGCAGAGTGTGAGAGAGGAAGGAGTCAGAAGTCATTTCTTGGTTTCTGACTTGAGAAGTCAAAATGCACATGTGCATGTATGCTCAATTGCTCAGTCGTGTCCAACTCTTTTGTGACCCCCTGTGCTATGGCCCACCAGACTCTGTCCGTGGGATTCTCCAGGCAGAAATACTGGAGTGGGTTGCCATGCCCTCCTCCAGGGGATCTTTCTGACACAGGGATCAAACCTGCATCTCCAGGGTCTCCTGCGTTGGCAGGTGGATTCTTTACCACTAGTACCATCTGGGAAGCCCCGGAGAGAAGTCTCAATGGGTTGGTCTATTTCCTGAGACAGGAAGAGTGGTGTTTGACAGACACTGTGTAAGTTCTGGGGCTTCCCAGGTAGTACTAGTGGTAAAGAGCCCACCTGCCAATGCTGGAGACATAAGAGATGCGGGTTTGATTCCTGGGTCTGAATGATCCCCTGGAGAAGCTTATGGCAACCCTCTCCAGTATTCTTGCCTGGAGAATCCCCATGGACAGAGGAGCCTTGTGGGCTATAGTCCACAGGGTCGCAAAGAGTCGGACATGATTGAAGGGACGGCCTGCATGCATGCACCTGTCTGTCATTCAGGTGACTGTGGGTAATATGTATAAGAAATGTGGAGTTGTTTCATAGTCAGAAATGACATGGCTTCTAAAAAGTTGATCAGAAATCAGTATCACCTTTCTAGATTTTTTTTCTTAAGAAATAATAAAAAATAAATAGTTCTTGTCATGGCAGTCTGAACACGAGTTGGAAAAAAATTCCCAGACACAGAGTATTGCAGAAAGGAGTGAGTTTAATAAGAACAAAGAGCAGAGATAACGTGGGTACAGAGGACACAGTGGGCTGACCTCCTGATGGGCCAGGCAGAGGCGACAGGACACCGTTAAAACAGTAGCCTGGCTCAACTTTTCATGGAGCCAATTTGTATAACTTCAAGACAAAACTCCTGTTGGAAGGTTAGCATTAGGTGATTGGTTAGGACACTAAAGGGTGAGCACTGAGGTAGGCATTTTTGTCTAAGTTAGGGGCAGAAAGCCTGCTGGTGATGATTGGGGGGTTTCTGGCAAAGGGGCTCAGTCAGTTTCAGAGGTGACCGTGGTTCTGGGCTCCTCTTCTGTGGTCTTGCTGCAAGGCCTTGCACCCGTGATCTTGCAACAGGACTCCATAGTTCTTCCAGGGATCTGTAAGAAATGTAGAGATGACTGTTCGCTCAGACTCACTCCTTTCCCACTCACCTGCCCTGTGGTAGGTAGCTTCTAAAGTGGACCCTGATGACCCCACATCCTCTTGTATTCATCCCACCCACCCTCCACCGCCCCGTCTTAAGTAGTCTGGACCTTGGTAACTCACTCTTGATCAATAGAACAATGGGAAAGATGATGGGATGTCATTCTGATGACTTTCAAGCAGTCTGTATTCGCCTCCTTGGCCTTCATGGTTGGCTGAAATAAATGAACTTGTTGGAGAGGCCAGTGTGGCAAGGGGCTGAGAGTGGTCTCTGACAGCAGCCAGCAGACTGTGGAGGCCCTTCAGTCCAGCTGCCCTTTAGGAATGGCATTCTAACAATAACCTGAGTGAGTTTGAATGTGATCCTTCCCCAGTCAAGCTTTCAGATGAGACCACCTGACTCAGTCTTGTGAGTAGCCTCGAAGTAGCTAAGCTGGATTCTCGACCCACAGAAATGAAATCATACATATGAGTTGCTTAAACCACCACTAACTTCGTGGTAACTTATTAAGTGGAAATAGATAACAAATACAAACACCCAAAGTTTAGCTAAACCCCAAGTTTAGCTGTGAGAGCAGGAACCAGTCCATGTTGCAGTTGACTGGGGTACATGCTTACCTAATTCCAATAGATAAGGAAGGGTAGACTGTCTCAGTGACTCAGAAAAACAGCAGAGAGGTTGCTCATATACAGAAATAAATTACCTTGGTGTCCAATTAAAACTAGAACTGGGAATTGAAGTTCACAGGAGAAAAGAGAAATCCCTAAGAGGGATGCAGCTATATTTAGGCCAGACTCTCAGCAGCAGCAACTGGCATGTGAACTAGGCTGAGCCTTGCTTTGAAGGAGGCTCTGAGTCTCAGGGGGTAGAAACACTGACTATAACCATATAGTTAAAAGCTTTAGACAGGGCTGAGAAAGCCATGTAATCATCAAGAGAAGTCTCAGGGAAAGTAGATTTTCCTTTATGGAATCCCTAAAAAATAGGAGCAATTTTTTAAAAGTTGTATTTATTTATTTGGCACTGGTTCTTGATTGTGTCATGTAGGATCTTCAGCCTTCATCACTGCAGGCAAGATCTTCAGTTGCAGGATGCTAACTCTTAGCTGCAGCAAGTGGGATCTGATTCCCTGACCAGGGATGGAATCTGGGCCCCCTGCATTGGGAGTGCAAAGTGTAAGCCAGTTCCAAAGAGTAATCTTAAATTGTTAAATAGCAAGAATTTGAATTGATGATCACAATCATTCAGTATTTCTGTCCTGTGAGCAATTTTCTTTCTTTCCTCCTCTCCTATCTTGTCACCATAACTGCTGATGGTTTGTGTGCTAGTCAACCTAGGCTACCATAGCAAAATTTCACAAGCTGGGTGGCTTAGACAATGGAAATTTATTTTGTCTTAGTTATGAAGGCTGAAATTCCCAGGTCAAGGTGCCAGCAGGGTTCAGTTCTGGTGGGAGCTCTCTTCTTTGCTTAAAAATGGCCATCTACTTGGCCACATCTTAAAAGGCTCATGTGGCCTTTTCTGTGTGTGGGAGGAGACAGAGATCTCTGGTGTGTCTTCCTTTTCTTATAAGGACACCAGTCCTATCAGATTAAGGCCCCGTTCTCTTGACCTTATTAAGTATCAATTATCTCTGTAAAACCCCTGCCATTAAATACAGTCACATGGGGCTTCTACATATGGATTGTGGAGGGGACACAATTCCGTCCATAACACTTTCCAACCACTAAATACCTTAAAAAGTAAGCTCAGTTAGTGCAGGAACTTGGATTGTCTTTTTCACCAAGATATCTCATTTTCCCAAAGCCTATTACAGTGCTTGGAACAGAGTAGGTTCTCAGTAAATGTTTTTTGAGTAAATGAATGAAAGTCTCTTTTTCTCTCATCTGATTGAGCTTGCATCAAGGAGTCTGGGAGAATAGGTCAAGGAGCCAGGTATTTATTTCTTCATTATGTGTGGACAGTTTTCACATTGTCTGGTATAAAATCCTTTCTGGTTTTATTACAAAATCTGTGTATATCATTGGGGTTTCCAAATCATCTGATTTTTTCACCCAATTCCTTCTCCTAAGATTTATTGAGCACCTAATAGATGCTCAGCATGGGATCATGTGCTGCGGGTCAAGCTAAGGAGGAGAAGGCAAGTTCCTTGCTCTTAAAACATTTGCCAGGAGCTTATTGAGGGGTGTGTGTGTGTTGGGGTTGGGGGTGGTGGTTGTGGAGCAATCATGTAACCACACAACTGTAATATACACACAAAAAAACCGCTGAAAGTGCCCATTTCCCTTCCCAGAGGTTTAGTAAGAGAATCCAGTCATAAACAAACAGAAGGGTTATGTGCTAGGTAAAAGGCAGAGCTTTCTTGATGGCAAGACTGCTTACTGATAGAAGTAGCTCACATAAGCTTTGGCCGCACTTTGAAACCTGTTCACATAAAAGTCCAGGAACCTATTTGCAGGACAGGAGTAGAGATGCAGAACAGAATTGTGGACCCGGGGTGGGGGGAGGGGAGGGTGGGGCGAGTTAAGACAGTCACATTGACATATATACCCTACCATGTATAAATTAGATCGCTAGTGGGAAGTTGTGTATAGCACAGGGAATTCAGCTCAGTGATCTGTTATGATCTAGAGGGATGGAATGGGGGTGAGTAGGAGGGAAGCTCAAGAAGGAGGGGATATATGCATACACGCAAGAGCCTTGGGTCCAATCCCTGGGTTGGGAAGATCCCCTGGCAACCCACTCCAGTATTCTTGCCTGGAAAATCCCATGGACAGAGGAACCTGGTGGGTTACAGTCCATGGGGTCACAAAGAGTTGGACACAACTGCGTGAGTGACTGAGCACACATACACGCATAGCTGATTCATGCTGTTCTACAGCAGAAAGTGACACAATATTGTAAGGCAATTATATTCCAATCAAAAATAATCTTCCCATTAAAAAACTCCATTACAAGGCACCTGAGAGAATAAGAAATGAGCATTTCGTGATTGGCTCTTATCTTCAGACACAGAGTTTGAAGGCCTACAGTGAAACTGCAAATAGGAGTAGACTCAAATGTTTATCTTCCAAGGTGCAGGAAGGGTAAAAGGAGGACGAGGAAAGAAGCAAAGGGTCCAGGTGCAGGCCAGGCAGGCTGACTCCAGCAGCAGGTAAGGAGAAGATGGGTCCCCGTGTTAGGATTCCCCTAGACTGATCTTCCCAGACTGTGCCAACATCTATAAGGAAGTTCTTCAAGTCTTTGCTGCCATCCTGGGAGTCCCAGCCAGCTACAGGACCTAGAATGTCCTGGGTGTTTAAGCTGCCATGTCCCCGATGGTATTTAAGCTGAAAAGGACAACCATTGTGAGGTGGCATCAAATTACTGCCAGACCCCCAGTATGAAGCCTTGCCAAGTCACTCCTTAAGCTTCAAATAACTCAGCCCGCATTGTACACATTTTGTTATGATTTCCCCTGGTATCTATGACTTGGTTTGCTCCCTGTGGGGCTCTGCCTAGATCAACCACGAACCTACCTGAGCTTTCAGAGACTGAACCCGTATTTTTCACACTTCTTTCTACTGAGGGTATTTGTGAATCCAGGGACCCAGTGCCAACTCCCACTGTCCAGTGCCAACTCCCACTGTCCAGTTCCAGAAAGAAAGAACAACAAGAGACCTCACGAAGATCAGAGCTCTCACTAACTGAGCACAGTACTCCTGGAAAGTTCCGCCTACCCTTCTGGGGCCAGTAAAAAATGTTAGACATAAAGAAAAAAAAAATGTTAGACATAGATGAGACTGTGCCCTTCTCAGGAACTCTCCGAGCTGGTGACAGATGCAGAGTGGACAGATAGTGATGTAGAAGCATCCTGATTCCCTGGAGGGTTTCCCACTTGGTGTTATCTATTTGGTGTTACATATTTCTATTTGGTGTTAGATATTTCACCTGTGGCATCATCTGGTGTTCCGTGGGCACTAAATGAGGTCAAATCATACAGCATGTTTGCCAGCACTTTACCACTCCTCAGGTCCAGTGGTGATGAATGGACTAATTGTTGCTATTGTGCCACTCTGGACATGGATGGTCTGAGCTCATAGCTCAGCGCTTTGGGCTATTTATTTTTGTTCATCTAAGCTGCCTCTTCCTTGAAGAAATGAAACTAGAAATTTTGGGGCATCTTGGGTACCAGGTACCACTGGAATGAGTGGCTGGCAGTGGGGGGTGGGCGTCACCCTCCACATAAAAGCAGCTTGCAGACGGAATGACTGCCTTCTCTGTCCGCTCCTAGAATCCTGGCCCCCAGACCTCAGCCTTCCAGGCAGGAGATTAGATGGCTTTTCCTTGTGAATTTTAGTTAATGATAATGCCTTAAATATTGGTTCATTAATTGTAACAAACGCACCTTAACTAATGTAAGCAATCGATGGTAGGGAAAGCTGGGAACAGCATTTATAGAAACTGTCTGGATTTGTTTCATGACTTTTCTGTAAATCTCAAACTGTTCTTAAAAAATAAAGTCTAATAGGGAAAATGGCTATTGTGTTGTATTGAACTCCATAATTATGTAATTAAATTATTCCTAAACACCAAAAAATGGGGGGCTACACACATACCCTACTATATTTAAAATAGATAACCAACAAAGACCTGCAAAATGGCATATGGAACTATACTCAACATTCTGTAATGAACTAAATAGGAGAAGAATTTGAAAAAAAAAAAAGATACATGTTTATATATAAGTGGATAACTTTGCTGTCTACCTGAAACTAACACAACATTGTAAATCAACTGTAGTCCAAGGTAACATAAAAATATATTTAAAAAGTACTACTGTCTATAAAAAAGGAGGCAAGACACAGAGAGTCTGAAGGCCTGCAGTGAAACTGACATCCAGCTTAACCTACAGTGAAGTTCATAGTCAGTGATCTCCACTTATAACCACACAGTCAATCCAATTACATGTTCAGCGTTTCACCCAAAATATGAGCAAAGCACCGAGCATCTCAGGAGCAGGGAGAGAACTTCTAACACAGTTACTCAGCCTTAGCACTCCTATTTGGGGCACTTCTGTGCATTGTAAGTTCCTTAGACGCATCCTTGAAAGTGAAAGTGAAATTCTCTCAGTCACATCTGACTCTGCCAGTCTGTACAGTCCATGGAGTTCTCCAGGCAAGAATACTGGAGTGGGTAGCCTCTCCCTTCTCCAGGGGATCTTTCCAACCCGAGGATTGAGCCCAGGTCTCCCACATTGCAGGCAGATTCTTTACCATCTGAGCCTTAAGGAAAGCCCAAGAATACTGGAGTGGGTAGCCACTTCTCTAGAAGATCTTCCCAACCCAGGAATAGAACCAGGATCTCCTGCATTGCAGGTGGATTCTTTACCAACTGAGCTATCAGGGAAGCATCCTTGGTCTCTAGCTATCACATACTAGTAGCACAAATCTCCAGTTGTGGCAACAAAAGGGTCCCCTGGGGGCAAAATCTTTCCCTATCAAGAGCTACTGCTCAAACATAAGAGAGAGACAGAAAGAAAGAGAGAGAGAGAATTATCAAGTAAATAGGAAAAAAAGGAAACAGGAAGAAAACAGAATGCAGAAAATAATAGAAATGAGCAAAAAAAAAAAAAATCTCAAGACTGATGAGAAGATACTGTATTCTTGAAATAAGAACAGGTGGCAGAAGAAAGAAAAATTCCAGGCATGAAAAAAAAATCAAATGCATGTTAACAGAAAGAAAACATTGACTAGAAGGGTTAAAGGGAAAGTTGAATAAATTTCCCAGAGTATGGAACAAAAAAGGCAAAAAGATAGAAAATTGTAGAGAGAAAAGAAAAAAATAATAATTAAAAGATCATTTCAGGTGATCCGATAATGGCTCTTGTAAAAGAGAAAGCCTAAAAGATACAGAGTAAGGATGTTTCAAGTAATTTGTTCAAGAAAAATGCCTATAATAGAAGAATATGAGTTTCTAGATTGAACGGACCCATGAGGAATCCAGTACCTGAATTTTCTAAACAGTTGGGACAAAGCAGTCCTACAAGGACCCAGGGAAGAAATACAGGTTGCATCAAAGATTCAGAAATGAGAATGACCCATAGCTTCCAGAGGCTGTAAGAGCGGTGGGCTGCTGCCTTCACTCTGTAGAAGACATTCCAACAAACCAAACTATCAGTCAAGTGTGAAGATGCAATGAGATCTGCATGGTCTTGTTCAATGTACCTTTCATGCTTCCTTTGTCAGGGATGCTACTGGAAAATATCCTATGTCAAAACTAGACACCTTTCTCCCCATCCATGTGTTCATGAGCAAATGTGGCTCTGATGGACCCACTAGGGCACTCTCTCACCCAGTCAGGAAGCTAGTCTTGGGGACCTGGCCATGGAGCCACTCCGCAGCTGGGGCCAGGGCTGGTATTGGGGTGGCAGTTGCACCCCAGCCCCCGCTGCAGCATAGGACATGGGCTCTGCAGAGGAGGGGCTGACCTTGGCCACCCTGGAGAAACAACTACAAATCTTGCTTTTAGAATGAAATGACCCCACAGGCAAATCCGAAGTCTGTTGGGGGAACAATAATTTCGTTAATAATTACAACTAGTCCAAGATGCTCCACAATCCTTCCTGCCCAGCCCTCCAGGTCTTCTCACTCAGTTACTGGGTGAGGATGGAAAATAACACAGAAAAGCCAAGGAGGGCAGCACAAAGTATCTCAATCATTTCAGCCTTTTCTGGGTTTCCTATTTCCAACTTAAACCAAAGGCACTTGGGTACATGCACACACACACACACACACACACACACACACACACACACACATGATTAATCTAGGATGTAGTTTCCTTTTAGAGACCTAAAAATCTCCTGAATCATCTCCAACAACACTTCACCAGACTCTCTTTGAAAGGAGCAGATGAATGAGTTGGACAGAAAACTTTTTGCTTGGAAATTTCCCTTTCTCAGATTGCAGATTTAAGGGAAGCGCCTGCCAAATGTTCAGCAAAGCTCTGCATGGTGGCTTCTGGCAGGGACTCTCTGTACCCGCAGTTAAATGAAGGTTTCCCTGCATCACCGACTTCTCATTCTTCATCACCTGCTCTGTCCCTGCCCCCCCACCCCCTTCCCACACCAAGGTCTTCTAAACAACTTGGGAAGAGAGAAAAACAAAACCAAAACTAACTGTGCGGGACCCCATGAGGCCTTCCCTGGACAGACCTTCTCCCTTGTGTTCTGCTTTAGTCTCTGAAGCACCTAGATGATAATACTTGATGCACATTTCCTGAGTTGTTTTTGCAGATGGAATCTCTGCTGCCCCCCCACCCCCACCCCCAAATGGAAGATGTTAACTACTTGATGATGGTGGGCACATAGCCCCAGGCCTCCTGGAGCCTAAGCACCCATAATGTTCATCCCTGTGACACCACCCTGCTATCTTACCACCAACCAATCAGAGAATTGTGTAGGAGCTGACAGACCCTGAAATTCCCCCTCCTTCACCTGGCTTTTATTTTCAACTTTTTATTTTGTATTGGAGTATAGCTAATTAACAATGTTGTGATAGTTTCAGGTGCTCATCAAAAGGACTAGGCCATACATATATATGTATCCATTTGCCTCTGAACTCCCTTCCCATCCAGGCTGCCACGTAGCAGCGAGCAGCGTTCCCTGTGCGTACAGTAGGTCCTTGTTGGTTATCCATTTTAAATATAATGGTGTGTACATGTCAATTCCAAGTCCCTATCTCTTTCCCCCACACTTTATTGTGTAGGAGCTGATTACAGACCCTGAAATTCCCCCTCCTTCACCTGGCTTTTATTTTCAACTTTTTATTTTGTATTGGAGTATAGCCAATTAACAATGTTGTGATAGTTTCAGGTGCTCATCAAAAGGACTAGGCCATACATATATATGTATCCATTTGCCTCCGAACTCCCCTCCCATCCAGGCTGCCACGTAGCAGCGAGCAGCGTTCCCTGTGTGTACAGTAGGTCCTTGTTGGTTATCCATTTAAAATATAATGGTGTGTACATGTCAATTCCAAGTCCCTATCTCTTTCCCCCACACTTCCTCCCTGGAAACTCTAAGTTCATTCTTGAAGTGTCTCACCTGGCTTTTAAAGGTGCTTTGCCAAAACCCTTCAGGGAGCTCAAAGCTCTTTAGGTGAGAGCTACTTCTCGCACGGTCCTGCATTACACCTCACTCTGCTCCAGATTCCCATGTTTCAGTCTGTTTGGCCTCACTGCGTGTCGGGCACACGAATTTGCGTGAACAGGAGTCCATTGGTGGATGTGAAAACTCAGACCTGCTGATTGTCAGTGCTGGAGTGGAATCCCTCCCGGATCCATCTGTGTTTAGCTTGGTAAATATTACTGAACAGTACTCCAAGGTGGTGGTACCAGTTATACTCTGCCTTGACTGACACCATGACTTCGTATTTCTTCAGACCCAATTTTGACAGGTGTGTAGTGTACCTCTTTGAGGGTCTGACTGGTCCTTCTCTGATGAGAATTGATGTTGAACACATGTCAAGGGCCGAAGGGATATGTCAGGTATACGGTGTTCGTGTGAATTGCCTGTATATTTGAAGTACCTATTTAAGCATTTTAACTATTCTTACCAAATGAGTTGTCTCTTTTCCTAAGTGATTTGTAGTTCTTTTTACATTTTGGATGTGAGTTTTTTAACAATTATAGGTAATATTAACACAATTATCTTCCCCCACTCTGACGCTTTCCTTTTCACTCTCTTAATGGTATAATCTGATGAACAGATGATTTTAATCCTCATAAAGGAAATGTACCCGTATTTTATTTTATGATAGTGCTTGTTGGGTCCCATGTGGTACATTTTCGCCTTCTTCAGGTCTATTACGGGCTCCCCTGGTGGGTCAGCAGGTACAGAATCTGACTGCAATGCGAGAGACCTGGGTTTGATCCCTGGGTTGGGAAGATCCCTGGGAGAAGGGAAAGGCTACCCACTCCAGTACTCTGACCTGGAGAATTCCATGGAAAATTCTGTGTATAGTCCATGGGGTCGCAAAGAGTCCAACATGACCGTGTGGCTTTCACTTTTAGGTCTAAGACAGCATTTTAAAGAAAAGAATAGAGTGGGGATTATGTTAAAAGAGTCTGGGTACACTTAGGATCAAGCTGGCTGAATTATGACAATAAACAGGGGTGTCTCCCAGACCCCTTATCAGAGCCCAACCCACCCCTTCAAATTCTTCTTCCTTCATGACCTGCTGCCAACCAGCTCTGCCCACTCCCCTCCTCCCCCGCCCCCTCCCCCTCCCTTTCAGGAAGAGCTGAGTTTTCATCTCTTGATAACGTCTTGAAAAGACTAGAGACTGAGTCTCCCTCTTCCACAATAACCATCAGATAGATCCAATTCAGGCAGACAACACAGAAATTACACTACATGGACAGAGTCATTCACCAGTTATATTTGAAATCTAAGCTCTTTGAGCTATACACGTGCACAAATGATTCAGTTGGTGGGAATCTTCCCCTCCCCCTCCACAGTTAAACTTTTCAAACAAAATAGTGCTGAATAGGCTTGCATCCTGTGGGTCAGGGGGATACTGAGGCAATTCTGACTTTCACAATGCTTGGAGGGGAATCTTGTCTGTTTCCTCCCCATCTCCTGGGATATGTACCTCTCTCCACCTCCCCAAACCCAATCTCATGAGAGAATTACTTGATCTGAGATAGATTAACATCGACATTTTGCAATAAGTGTGGCCAAGACTAACCACCTGGGTCATACACTCCACTGAGTTTTTATTTTTTGATGACACACAATTGTCATTTCAATTTTGACTAAATTTGGTTGGAAATGTCTGATGGAACTGTTTTGAAACACTGAAAAGTCATTTCCAAATAGTTTCTCTCATCCAGATTTCTCTAGAATCTGCCTTTTTCTGAAAATTCTGAGTTGTTTAAAAAGTCAAAGAATCCACAAATGATTGAGTCAGCACAAAAATGGCTGAAGCCTGTAGTTCTCAGCTTGGTTCACTAGAGGGCAGCATTCTCCACTATTAGGTCTAATCTTGTCTGTCCATGAAAACCCAAAAACCTCCACAGCAAAGGAAAGTCAAAGCGTTTGCTTATTATATACTCCTCAGATTTTATTTGTCAAAGGAGCCTTCGTTTTTCTTATGGAAACTCAGGATTTTACGAGCAGCGCTGTCCTCAGTTTCATCTGTACTGTGTCCAGTACTATATTGCTATATTCACAGTAAAACGGACTTTTATTTCTGAGTATTCAGTCTCATGTTTTCAGTTTCTGATGAAACTAGCATACACCTTAATCAAAAACCACAACAATCCTTCCATCAGGTGGCTGTGTTACTGTTCTCGTGTGTTTTTCTGAGGCTTGGGTAGTGACAGTATTTCCCCACTCCGTTGTAATTGACATTTGCATCTAAAGAAAGTCACTGAACGTACAGGAGTAGATGAGGCCTGGCACATTGAGCAGAAGGTAATGGTTCTATAGGTGTATCTTCTGTAATGCACTTTGGGCTAGAGAAATAGAAAAATCACATGTAACAAAAACAAATACGTTTTTGAGCAATATGAGCATTGCACGAGTTGGACTTGCACACACATTTATGGATCCATCTTTCCCTTTGAACATGCTCAGCAGCTGCTATGTTGATTTAGCTGCATTCCAACTGCCTGCAGCTGACACTTGCTTCTTCACTTTATTTAAAAACAACTGGTCTTGATAGCAAAGATGTTGGCTAACTGTTTATATATTGGCAAGAGAAGTTTTGTGCCCTTTCAAAATTCAGCATTATACATAATAGAGTGTAATATTATCAGATTACCTGTATTAATATATGAATGCATTCATAAGCAATGCACATATGTTTTAAAGCAGCTAATGGCTGAAGAATCACTAAATAAAAAACATCCAGATTTTTAAAAGCACAGCTGAAACATTTGTACAAATATACAAAGAGAAGGAAAAAAAACAAACAAACAATCGTTCAGACACCATGAGACTTTTGTAATAAATAGGTTTGTCTGAAATCGGTCTCTATCACCCTGGACAAGCCTCCCCAAGGAGGTTGGGAAAGATTGACAAGGGAATCATGTTTAAAATCTACTGAGGGTTATCTTTGGGGCCAAGCTCAGTTTTTCCTCCAGAAATTTTCACAGAGCTATGAAGTCTTTGACTCCAAAGAGTGACAATTACCCAGACTTGTTAAGCTGGAGGATGCTGATAATTTTGCTAACCTAGATAGGACATGACTGGATGCTGACAATCGGTGACTTATAGTATATCTTCAAATCACAAAAATAAATGCTGGTGATCATGCATGTCCTGGGAATGTTGGGATGCAGAGGACTGGGGAGACCAGATAGGGAAATCTCATGCAATCAAAGTCAAGTTTACTTATGGTCCTACTTAAGTGGCCAGGAAGAAAAAACAACGCACACACATCAGAACTGGGACTGGAACGGTTCACAAACAACACAGGAGCTATTTGTCACTGATGTCTCCGGCTTGGATCCACATGAGAGCATGAAGGTATATAGGCTGTGCTGACCATTTAATAAGAAAATACTACTTTTTTTTTTTTTTTCCTAGGACCTCCTAAATAATGGATTATACTCGGTGGGTATGATATGATCAGGAAACTTATCACCTTTTCCTAGCCCTTTTGTCCGAGAGGCTTGATTACAACGAAGGAATTTCAAACAACCAAACACCCAGGGATTTAAAGGCAATTATTTTTTTTTTCCGACAAACAAACAACAGGGAGAGAAAAAAAAAAGCATGGTAAAGAGTAGACGGATATTCTCTTGGAGGCGGAGTGGTGAGCTCAGTTGGACACGGAGGGCGGCGGGCCGGGGCGTCGGGTCTGGATGATTTTTGGCTTCGGGGATGTCTTTGGATCCTCCTCCTCCTCGATGTCGCTGTCGCACACGTGCACGACGACGCTGGGGGTGGACTCCGTCCCTGCATGCAGCTCATACTTTTCCCCTGAAAAGCAAGTGGACCGGGGGTGAGAAGGCGGGGGGGAACTCTGAATGATTATTTGGTGAAGTCTGTTTAGGAAGCGAGGGGGCATTTTAACATGTCCCAAGAGATGCTGGGAGATGGTGTCGGAAAGCGGAATGGGATGGGTCTGTCTCCATCTCATGTGTACCTGCTGTCGCCTGGACGGCCCCGGGCAGGCCCCCTCACCTCTCTAGGCTTCAGCCTCCACCGCTGTAAACTTCAAAATGGTAGTAACAACAGTCTGAAGGGTTGGGGTGATGACTCAGTGGGCCCAGCTGTAAGTTACCCGTTTCTCTTCCATTTCCCAGCATGGCTGCTAACAGCTAACCTTGAACCCATCACTTGACTCCAGCATCTTTTGGAGAAGGTCCTCCAAGTTCTCCTCCTTCTGGACAATTTCCTAAGGTAAGAGCTGCCCCAGGATGAGTAAGGTAGGATCCCCACTCATCTTGGATCTGCCATGGTTACCGGGTAATGGGGTTATTAGATGATAGTCAAGGCCCCTCCCGTTCCAAGAGTCTATCAGTCTATTTTTGACTGGCTCCTCTTGTAATCACTTCACTAGTAGCCGACTGACCTCCTGTCTGTATCTGTTTCCTTTCAGGAAGTATCTGGTGAGCATCTCCCATGGTCTGACCCATTGCTCATTATAAGACAGTCAAAACCATTGGCGTCCTTCACACGAGCACAGAGCAGTGATGGCACATGGAAACAAAGTGTCACAAAATGCAATGGTTAAGTGCTAGGGTGGCAATATAAGTCAAGGGTACCAAATTGCAAGGAGCAAGTAACTCTGAAAGGCTTCGCCATGGAGGTGACAGCTGACCTGGGTCTAAAGACAAGTAGAAGGCATCCAGGAGGGGACAGGCACAGAGGACCTTATCAATTTGCACCCTCTTAACTTCTCAGCTTAACTGCTGACACACTTTTCTGAATCTTCTTCTGACATCCTATCCTTTGTTTCCCATCCTCCTTCATGAATGGGAAATATCGAGAAGCAATCTCTCCCAGAGACCCACCTGGTCAGCGGCTCTCCAGATATCACTGGATCGAGTCATCATTTCTTAGACTGTAGGACAAAAGACTCTGCATCATCTCCCATCAGTTATGACAGCCACGTTTTTATACCCATCCAACCAGCTACTTTTATTTGCTATGCATGCATGCTAAGTCGCTTCATTTTTGTCCAACTCTTTGCTACCCCATGGACTGTAGCCCTCCAGGCTCATCTTTCCATGGGATTCTCCAAGCAAGAATACTGGAGTGGATTGCCATTCCCTTCTCCAGGGGATCATCCCAACCCAGGGATCGAACCCGCACCTCTTGCATCTCTTGCACTGGCAGACAGGTTCTTTACCACTAACACCACCTGGGAAGCCCTTTATTTGCTATAGTCTCACCTGGTTTCCAAAATCCCACCCTCCCTCTAGGATCAAAGCCAGACACTGCCCAATCCAGGTATCTGGCCTGTCAGCCTCGATCTGCAGTGGACAGTGCCCTTGTGGATGGCCAGAACCAGGCTAGCATTTCTGTGCTTCTGTGCACACCTTGGTGAGCATCAATGGTGCAAACAGCAAATGCTTACAAGGCATAGTTTTTAAGTTTTGTGCTGACATTAGGGAATGAGCAGCACTGATAATGCCACAAACATTAAGGTGATGCTGGGAACGATGTAAGTGTTCAGAGTCAGCTGCTGGATGGGTTGAACTGCATCCCACCCCTCCCAAGATGCTGCAGTCCTAGTCCCCAGTGTGTATGACTGCGACCTTCTTGGGAAATACCATCTTTGCTGATGATTAAGTTAAAATGAGGCGATGAGGGTGGGCCCTATTTCAAAATGACCGGTGTCCATATAAAACGGGGAAATTAGGATGCCTGCCTCATCCAAGGAGAACTCCACGTGAAGACCAGATTGTGTTGCCATCATCTGCGGATTGACCAGAAGCTACAGGAGAAGCCTGGACCAGATCCTTCTCCATCACCTTCAGAGGGAGCGTGGCCCTGTCGACACCTTGATCTCGGACTCCTAACCTCCAGGACCTGAGGCAACATACTGCTCTTGTGTAAGCCACTCAGTTTGTGGTCCAGTTATGGCAACCCTAGGAAATGAATACAGCCAGACCCTGCTAAGAGTGTTCCCTCTCTGGTAAGAGTCAGAGAAGTCGTAATTGGACTCCCCTGCCCACCAACATCCTAGATGAAGGTACTGGGTATTTCACAAAAATGACGTGTGACACTTCCAGCACTTCCCTGGAACTTGGCAAGCAGCAGAGGGGGCAAGAACTAATCCGAACCACAGAAATACAGCTCATAAAGACTCCATAGGTTAGAGTCAAGATTGGGTGAAACTGTAGGTAGAAAGAGTTGCATCAATGAGGTTGACATCTCTGATACGGTGAGATGACGGGGCCAGTTTAGATTCAGGAGAGCAGAGTGACAAAACCAGGGGACAGGAACAGAACTAGAAGGAGATACCTGTGTGGGTTACTCCTGTAACCACAAAGCCAGTGGGCTTTGCTTCCCCACTGGGGAAGAGGGATGGACAGTCTACTAACTTCCCTGTAATCGACTGTAAAGTTGCTATTCCACACATACACGTAGTTGTGCTCCACACACTGATGCAACTCACAGATCATTTCATTGTGTTTGCTCCATTCTCTTTTAACAGCTTGCCATTTTATCAAAACCCCACGGGAAAAGAATCACTGCAGATGTTGCTAAGGAGAGGAAGCTCAGTGCAGCTGGCTCCACCTGAGAGTTTCAGGAGAGGCTCTGGGTGACAGGCGGGCAGACCTGGGTGGTGGCTTCTTTGAACAGTGGTTTTCAAATACCTGACAGTTTACTGGGTTGTTTGCTGGAAATAGAGTCTACCAGCATGAGGATACAAACCTGCAGCTGGGATGCAGCGGCATCTACTTTGGTACCCAGCACCCTCAGGTGCTTCTCCATGTTTCAGCAGGTCAGTAGCCAGTCCTATACGGTTTGGTGTGACAGGAAGAGGGCTGCAGCCCTGGGAGGATGCTGGTGTGCAAGTAGCTTCCCCCTCCCTTCCTCCACTCTGCATCCTAATTTTTTTGTTGGAAAATGATAACAGTGAGGGGAGAAGGTAACAGAGCGCAGGATGCTGAGGATGTAGAAGGGAGAAGGCATCCCAGATCAGCTCTGCAGCCCCTCCCTGCCACCAGCACCCATTTATCTTTGGCGTCTCATCTTTGATTCTGGGAGAACAGCAAAATTCTGTGGACAGGGATGAAGGTCACCATTCCCAGGATTTCTACAATTTTATCTCACCCCCAACCAGGACACTTTGCAAATCTGAATGAGAGACACCTTTAGACAAGAGGCAGAGAAAGAAATAATTTCTGAGTAATCAGATGAGGTAGTTCTTGTTTTTCTGCACAGGATTTCTTCAATGCTCTCACGTTTAGAGAAGCAGTGCCTTTTATAGAGACACTAGTGGCTCCTGTGGTCTCATCGGCAATGGATGGATGGATACAAGGGTGGATACAAGGATGAAGTGGGTGACAGTCTCTCATCCTCTGATGAATAGATGACAAAAAATGATCTGCCACGGCAGATGGAGACCGGGGAACCGGGGGTGAGGTGGTGAGAGCCGGGACCCCGGCCAGGGGACTGACCAGATGCTCCCCCTTGCCTCGTCTGTTGGGAAGAAGCTAGCTTTCAGACCAAAAAAAAAAAAAAAAAAAAGTAGTAAAATATACATAATGAAGGTGTTGATGAAACCCTTTCTTTGCCCTGACTTGGATAAAGAACATTCTCTTAGAGACACCTCTAGTTGCAATGCATTTATCCATTCCCAAGGAGATGCTTGCCTCTTGGACCCAGTGTGCTAGGGCCACACTTGGGACGGGGATCAGGCACAAGCAGACACCCCGTGCAGGGTAACTTTCACGTCGAGTTAACAAAGTCAGATTGCTTGGTCGTAGAGCTGTTTCCCTGCTATGACCCCATTAACGCTGACATTTCTCTGTTCTATTTCTGGAAACTTTCTTACTATCAAAATCCAGCAAAGCCCAACAGCTGCTGAGAGTCCACAGAATAAAAAGACATAGCTTTGGTTTTGCTGGATTGAATTGTTCTGTTTTGGGCCTTTTTCTCCCTTTGGGCTTCAGCTAATTCTTCTACCACAAAAGCTGATGTCAGTGCTGTCACTCTATTTGGGGACCCCCTGGGTTCAGGAGGTGACAAGGGACCCATGGGGCGGCCAAGCAGACCAGTGTGTCTTTTCAAGGACAAGCCAAGGCTCGCCCTTCACATCCTTATCTCTTCCCGTCTGTATTCAAACTGTCCTTTCCCTTTGGGAGGAAAGGAAGCCAGGGCCAGAAGCTCACAGAAAAGGCATGGATCAGAGTTTTCTACCTTCTGCCTCTGAGAAATTCACACTCTGTGAATTTCCAGCAAGCACATGCAAAATCCTCTGGCACATGGTCATACGTTAAATTCTCATGCAGGTCTTCAGAACTGTTGAGGGCTTGGGCATCGCTGAAAACAAACATAGCTAAGTTTTAACTTTTCGGCTAAGCTGAAAACTACTGGAATAGGGCAGGTATTTGTCCTATTTTCTCTGTGCTCTTGATGCCAGGACACAGGAGGCGTCACAGACACATGCCATCTGCCCAAAACACAGCAGCAGCTCCTCACTGAGCCCTTCGTGAACGCCAGACCACAGCTCCAAGGGCTTCACACAAATTGGGGATTTAATTACAACAGCTCTGTAACGGGGGTTTCATCAAGTCTTGATGATATGGGAGGGAGGACACTGAGATCACGCAGGTCATGAATGGCAAAGTCAGGTTCAAGGTCAGGTCTGCCTGACTTCAAGGAAGGTGCTCATAACTCCTCTCCAGTTCTGCCTCTCACGATTCTACTGTTTTCAAATTCTGCAAGAAACTACTGAAACAGAGCCTAGTCTTAATATTCTTTCATGGCAGCTCATGTTTTTAGTGAATATTTGTTCTCTAGCTAAAGTGGACTACTTATTCCTTCTGCATCTTGTCTCTTTTGTTTTCGGCCAGTTGCTAGTTACTCTAGGTAGGGCTTCCTTGCCAGTGAGTCTTCTTTGAAGACAAAGCTTAATACATTATAAAAATAAAAGGGCTATAAATTATAGACTGAGCTAATTTTCATGTCTTATGGTAACTTTGGGATTCCCAGGTGGTACAGTGGTAAAGAATCTGCCTGTCAATGCAGGAGATGCAAGAGATGTGGGTTTGATCCTTGAGTCAGGAAGATCCCCTGGATTGGAAATGGATTGGAAATGGCAATCCACTTCAGTATTCTTCCCTGGAAAACCCCTGGACAGAGGAGACTGGTGGGCTACAGTCTACGGGGGCGCAAAGAGTCGAACAGGCTAAAGAGACGCTGCAAGCTCCCACCCCTTAATATTTTTTTTTATTGTAATTTTTTTTTCAAGAGGAAGCAGCAGGCACAGTCCCATCCTGACCTATGGGGATAAGTAAAATGGAATTTTCACAGGCTGCCTGTTGAGGGGTTGGACACAGAGATTGAGGGAAGGGTACGGCATGATTTGAAATGTGTTTGAAACGGTTCACATTTGGATTGCCCTTCCTTTGAAGTGTTAGGTTGGGACTTGATAGCATGTGGCAGTGAGGGGAGGCCCGCAAGCCCTGGATTATCCCTCCCTGGTCAACTGTGGAGGTGGAGGTGCTTGGCCCCGGTCCACCTGAGACAGGCCTGGGACCCGGGCCCGTTGGCTGCAGGACTGCCATGCCTGCACCTGGACACACCTCTCTCCTCCAGCTACAGAATACAAAGAAAGTGTAGGGACTAAAAATAACTGCATGTATGCCCCTAACTGCATACATGCAGTTATTTTTAGTCCCAAATTTACAATAAAAAAAAATATTAGGGGGTGGGGGCTTGCAGCGTCTCTTCAGCCTGACCAAGGCTGGAGTGATTTTACTCCTGGAATTTTCTGTTTTCTTCTTAATCGGATATGAAGGGCTCTTAATCCAGGCTGCAGAGTGGCACCAAGCACCCAGCACAACCTGGCTCCATGTCCAGGGGTCCCACAGCAAATGCTCTCGGCACTCCCCTTGATAAGCTGTCATCCATTCTTAAAATTCAGTCTAGACGAACAACTGGCACCTGCTTCTTCCCTGTTTGCTTCACAACTGGCTGAGGGTTAGATAAGAAATAAGGGAGACGAATAATGCCAGCTTCGTTTCCGATGAAAGGCTAAAGCTGAGAAGGTGGCTGAGCTGAGTGACAGTCACAGAGGGCTCCTTAATAGTGAAACCCAGGGGATTCTCTGGCGATCTGGTGGTTAGGAATGGCTACCCAGTTCAGTAGTCTGGAGAATTCCATGGACAGAAGAGCCTGGCAGGCTATAGTCCATGGGGTCGCAAAGAGCCGGATATGACTGAGCGACTTTCACTGATAAATACTACCATAGTGCAACTAGCATGCTTCTCAATCAAATATGCCACATTCTCAATAATGTCTGAAATGTGGTGGGGATTTCTTTTCTTTTTTGACTGTTATAGGGACTGGGTAGAGTGTGGATACTGGCATTTAATAGGTGAGGCCCAAAGATGCCAAATGTTCTCAATGTGTAGGATTGTCTGTTCCAAAATATCACATTGAGAAACACTGAGCTAGGAGCTTAACATAGGCACTTAGTTTCAGTAGACTAAGATACGGCTTGAAAATCAAGTGACAGTAAGCAGGTAACACATACTAAGCATTTACTATGTCCAGGGCTGGATATGTAGATGCACATGGATTATCTCATTTGATGTTTGCAACAATCTGATGTTACAGTTGGGGAAGCCAAGACACAGAGAGGTTAAGAAAGTTGCTCAAAGTCACACAGCTAATAAAAGGTGGAGGCGGGATTCAAACTCACATCCTGAGGTTTAACTATCATCCTAAAGCATGGAAAATGCCTCTTTTCATGTTGGAGCTTGACTGACAGCTACATATTACATCTTGTCTTTTTTTGGCTGTGCCATGAGGCATGCAGGATCTTAGTTCCCCAACCGAGGAAGAAACTCGCACCCCCTGCAGTGGAAGTTCAGACTCTTAACCACTGGCCCGCTAGGGAAGTTTTGACAAAATCAAAGAGGACATGACCCAGGGCAGAGGGGTTTACTGAAACTTTAAAAAATCACAGCTATGGGAATTCCCTGGTGATCTAGTGGTGAGAATTCACCCTTTTCACTGCCGTGGCCCAGGTTCTAACCCTGGTCGGGGAACTGAGATTCGACAGCCATGGGATGTGGCCAAAACAAAATCAAATCAATTCACAGCTATTTGCTAGTCATCTATTCACGACATCAGTCTGAGAGTGGAGAAAGAAACACTTTTCTAAAAGGAAGTGGGAAGAGGGATTTTGGATTTTAAAAAAAAATAATCTAGGGAGGAAGAAATATCAGAGAGAGAAGTCCTTTGCGAAATTTTTCTCGGATTCCTTTCTGGTTCCATGGGCTCATGTTTAAAGTTTGGGAGAAAACTGCTGGAGGTAGCCTCAAGGTCAGGACTAATCACTGGAGCGCAATTTGATCTCTTTCCTTTGCGCAGCTTCAGTCAAAGAATGCCCTCTCAGCCTAGGAGGCAGAGGGGATAAAGCAAAGCATAGACCAACTCCAATATTTCACTGGCAGTTTCGAGAACAAATGCATGTGAATAACCACCACCACCACTAAGGACACGCAACTCGTTCTTACTGCCCGTGAGACTCTGTTTCAAGTGTTGTACATACCTTAATTCATGCATAGGCAGAGGAAACCAGAATCTCTGAGGATGTCCTGCTAAACAATACTGCTCAGAGAAGAATGACCATGGCATCCAGCATGAGTTCGATAGTGTCTACGTATCAGGCACTGGGCTACATCCTTTACAAGTACTACTTATTCCATCTGCATGATGTGCTTGCAATTTGTCAAATTATCACCATTTATCAAAAAAAGGAGAGGTGCAGAGGGGAAGCAAATTGCTCCAGGTCCCCACATAAGTGGTGGAGGTAGGACTCCAATGGGGGTCCCCTGAGTGTCAGAGCATGACATCACCTGCGAAGTTGAGCGATGAGTTCAGAAGGGCATAGAAGAGAAATCAGGGCTGCACTTCCCTGCCTCAATGGGTCTGGAATAAGCGCATGTTAGGAAAAGATTACTGACATGAGAGATCTGAGGTCTTTTTCCTTACCCACCCCTATCCTCAGGCCTGCCCCTTCTCAAGGTAGGAGAACAGAAGTGGTCTTTGGTAAGATGGAGGAGGGGTGAAGGGAGAGAGAGGGAGAGGGAAGTGAGGGGAGAGAGGGAGAACGATTCTATGGTTTTGTTCTCAGAGGTGCTCCATTTCAGTAAAAGAAAGTTTGCCTCACACTAAAACGGCTATCATCAAAAGGTCTTGCAAATAACAAATGTTGGTGAAGATGTGAGGAAAAGGGAACCTGTGTTCATTATTGGTGCATCCGCTATGGAAAACAGTATGGAGGTTCCTTAAAAAACTAAAAATAGGACTACCCTAAGATCCAGCAATTCCACTCCTGGATATTTATCGATAAAAAATAAAAACACTAGTTTAAAAAGATACATGAACCCCAGTGTGCACACAGCATTATTTACAGTAGACAAGATATGGAAGCAACCCAAATGCCCATCAACAGATAAAAAAGATGCAGCTGCGATATACATACATATATATATATATGAATATTACTCAGCCATAAAATAGAACAATTCTGCTATTTAGAGCAATGGCAGACAGAATTTTATGCTTAGTAAAATGTCAAAGACAAATACTATATGATATCATTTATATGTTGAATCTTAAAGAAAAAACGAATGTGTAAAGCAATGTATACATTTACAATATATAGCAAAACAAAAACTGACTCACAGATACTGAGAACAAACCAGTGGTTTCCAGTGGGGAGAAGGAAGAGGGTGCAATATAGGGGTAGGGGATTAAGAGGTGCAAACTACATGCATAAAATATATAAGAAATCAGGATATACTGAGGGCTTGCAGGTGGTGCTAGTGGTAGAGAACCAGCCTGCCAAGAGATGCAGGTTCGATCCCTGGGTTGGGAGGATCCCCTGTAGGAGGGAATGGCAACCTACTCCAGTTTTCTTGCCTGAAGAATCCCATGGACAGAGGAGCCTGGCAGGCTACTGTCTATAGGGATACACAGAGTTGGAGACGACTGAAGCAATTAGCGTGCATACGAGGATATATTGAACAGCACAGGTAATTATAGCCATTATTTTGTAATAACTTTTAATGGAGTGTAATCTATAAAAACACTGAATCATGACACTATTCTCCTGAAATTAATACTGGAAATCAACTGTCTTTCAGTTAAAAAAAAAAGGAAAGTTTGCTTATCTTCTTTGGGTTTTCCTCTAAGACTGGATTAAGGGGCCATTTATCTTCATTCCCTCCTGAGTCATTTAGGACCTGGAGGCACTTCATGTGGACAACAGACAGAGGCCCTGAATCAGTGGTTGGGACAAAGGTGTGGAACCCTGGAGAGAGGTGAGGGACAGAGGGAGCCACAGTGGGAGGTGGGAAGGTAAAGAGAAACCCGGGAGTCTGTGAGGTGGGGCTTGGGTTCTAGGGATGAGAGCAAAGTGCAGACGTGGGGAAGAGAAGAGTGTGCTTGGCCATAGAATCAGGAGTTCCCTGGCCTGGGAGTGATCACCTTGTTCCTCCTTTCCCAGGATTAGGGGTCTGGCTATGGGAATAGCTATGGATGTGCACCCACTTTCAAGTCTTGGTTCTATGTCTTTTCTGTTTTTCTACAATGTGCACGTTTTACCTGTGAAATAAGGAAGCACTTCATATTGCTACCCAGTAATGACTGAGGATAATTGTGGAATATAGACTTAGAAGATAAGCCCTTTTAACATATTTTTCCCCCCAGGGAAAATTCTTCCAAAGGAGGCGGAAAATTAGGAGTACACGTCCCTGGCTCACAAATGTGCATCCCTCCCATGGGGGGTGACGTGCGGAGACTGTACTAAACGGAGCCCAGGGACTGGCTGTTTTATTTGCTTTCCACGTCTGTGATCAGAATATAGGAATTGTTGAACAAGAACTGGGGCTTACATAATGGTCATGCTACTGGCACCCCAAATATAGGTATTCATCTATATTTTAAAAATGGAATTTTTCACTACCTCAGAATCAATGAGCCTGGAATAGAAAATGTTTCTTCCTTATAAGTGCCATGAATTAATGACATTTATTTTTCCCTTTGGGGAGAAACAATGTACACACAGAAGCAAACCAGCAAAATTGCTTTACCATGGCATGTTTTGATGGACAAGAATTTGGAAAAAAAATCTAAATATAGCCAGTGTACTTGAAACTCGAGCACGATTTTAAGCCCTCCTCTGCAGTTAACTAAAATTGATCTCTCTAACAAGAGCTAAAAATAGCAGGAGGAAAAAAGGGACCAGACAATGACTTTTCATATCTCTCCCTGCAGGCATTTCCACTGACAATGAACTTGACCTTCCAGAGCCATCCTAGAGAGCAGAACAGGCTGGCATTTTATATCCCACCTCTGACTGACCACCCATCTAGTGCCAGGGACATCTCTATTTGCCATTTTGCTGATGAGTGCAGATAAGCTGTTTTGCTGGGCTGGGTTTTGTTTGACCCATTTTGTTTCACGTTCAAAAAGAACAGAGGACTATACTTGCTCTGGAGTCAGGAACAATAGGCATTATAAAATAAACAACAGAAAATACCCCATTCATTCTCCACCAGAACAAAGCTCATCTTGTTTTGTCCAGGGCATTGATAAATGATGTTCTGTCTGCTGTGCTGTGCTTAGGTGCTTAGTTGTGTCTGACCCTTTGCGACCCCATGGACCTACCAGGCTCCTCTGTCCAGGAAAGAATACTGGAATGGATAGCCATTTCCTTCTCCAGGCTGTCTTCCTGACCCAGGGATTGAAACTTGGTCACCTGCATTGCAGGTGGATTCTTTACCATTTGAGCCACCAGGGAAACTCTGGGCTTCTGTAAATTCACCAGGGACATTAATATAAATTTTAATTTATATATATATATATATAATTTATATTAATTTATATATACATATTCTGTTTCAGAATCTTTTCCATTTTAGGTTATTACAAGATACTGATTATAGTCCCCTGTGCTTTAAGTAGGTCATTGTTGTTTATCTATTTTATACATAGTATTGTGTATCTGTTACATACACATACTCTGCTTATTTAACTTATATGCAGAGCCCATCATTCGAAATGCCAGGCTGGATGAAGCATATGCTGGAATCAAGACTGCCGGGAGAAATATCAATAACCTCAGATATGCAGATGACACCACCCTTATGACAGAAATCGAAGAAGAACTAAAGAGCCTTTTGATGAAAGTGAAAGTGGAGAGTGAAAAAGTTGGCTTAAAACTCAACATTCAGAAAACTAAGATCATGGCATCTGGTCCCATCACTTCATGGCAAATAGATAGGGAAAAATGGAAACAGCGAGAGACTTTATTTTCTTGGGCTCCAAAATCACTGCAGATGGTGACTGCACCATGATATCAAAAGATGCTTGTTCCTTGGAAAAAAAGTTATGAGCAACCTAGACAGCATATTAAAAAACAGAGACATTACTTTGCCAACAAAGGTCCGTTTAGTTAAAGTTATGGTTTTTCCAGTAGTCACGTGTGGATGTGAAAGGCTATAAAGAAAGCTGAGCACCAAAGAATTGATGCTTTTGAACTGTGGTGCTGGAGAAGACTCTTCAGAGTCCCAGAGACTGCAAGATCAAACCAGTCAATCTTAAAGGAAACCAGTCCTGAATATTCATTGGAAGGACTGATGCTGAAGCTGAAACTCTAATACTTTGGTCACCTGATGAGAAGAACTGACTCATGGGAAAAGACCCTGATGCTGGGAAAGATTGAAGGCAGGAGAAGAAGGGGATGAGATGGTTGTATGGCATCATCAGTTGAATGGACATGAGTTTGAGCAAGCTTCGGGAGTTGGTGATGGACAGGGAAGCCTGGCGTGCTGCAGTCCATGGGGTTGCAACAAGTCGGACACAACTGAGCAACTGAACTGAGTGTTAATCCCAAACTCCTAATTTATCCCTCCTCCAATCTTCCACTTTTGGTAACCATAAGTTTGTTTTCAATGTCTGTGAGTCTGTTTCTCTTTTGTAATTTTATTTGTGTCATTTTTTTAGATTTCATGTATAAGTGACATCATATAATATTTGTCTTTCTCTGTGTTACCACATTTAGTATGATAATCTCCAGGTCCATCCATGTAGCCATAAATGGCATTATTTCATTCTTTTTTATGGCTGAGTATATTCCATTGTATCTCTATACCATATCTTTTTCATTCATTCATCTGTTGACAGGCACTTAGATTGCTTCCGTTTCCTGGCTATTGTAAATAGTGCTGCTATGGACATTGGAGGCCTGTGTCTTTCTGAATTACAGTTTTTGTCTTTTCCAGATATATGCCTAGGGGTGGGATTGCTAGAACAGGCGGTAGTTCTATTTTTAGTTTTTTAAGGAACCTCCATACTGTTCTCCATAGTGGCTGCACCAATTTACGTTCTCACCAACACTGTTGGAGGATTCCCTTTTCTCCACACCTTCTCCAGCATTAACTAACTATTTGTAGACTTTTTGATGATGGCTATTCTGACTGGTGTGATACTCATCTTGCAATTTTGATCTGCATAGAAAGCTTTTTCTGTTTTATATAGACTTGTCCTTTAAAAAGAACAGAGGATGGTGAATCTGATCCACATGTCCTGCTTGACATTAGAGGAGAACATCAAACTCGCCTTAAAGAGCCAAGGCCCTGCATATGCTTTAGGAAGTGCCAATAAGCAGAGAAATGAATTCTAAAGAAACAAAATGTCTAAGTTGGCCTGTATTTTTTTTTAAATATCCTTTGGCAACAATCTGGAATTGCTTCTGGAGAAATAATTTTGTTCTTCAAAAGATCGCCCTGATGTTTCAAAAACTTTGCACTCCTTAAGGCAAGGGTGCTGGCTCCATTAATCCTTTCTATGTCTCACCAGGGGCAGAGGGACATATTTTAACTTACAAGCTGTGTAGCCTTTGGCAAATTACTTATCCATTCTACGCCTCATGTTCCCCAGCTGTATAAATGAGGAGAATTATAACACCTTCTCTTAGAGTCGCTGCGAATGTTAAATGAGATAATCTATTTAGTAAGGTGTTTAGAACAGTGCCTGACACACAGCAAGCCCCATATATCAGTTTTAGCCAGTTTCTGTTTACATTTTCCCCTTAATTTATCTATTTTACTTACTTTCTGTTCTGGATGAAAAACAGAACATATGGTCATGGAGACAGTGGTTAAAAATGTTTGAAACTGTGCCTCTCCTATTTTCCAGACTATGATCCTATTCTCACTAACACAAACAGAACAAAGAGATGCTTCCCCAGTGTTACGTGGCCCTGGGCTCACACCGAAATCCATTAAGGATTTCAAAGGAAACCCACAAACTTGGGTTTGATCATGGTCCTTTTGTGATCGCACTGTTCCCACCATGCTTGTTTCAAGAGCCTCTTTAGAAGCTCTGGGGAGCATGACTTGTCCCTCTCTGGAAGAGAGTCACCAGTGTTCCTTTCTTCAAGAACAAGGTGCCGTTTTGCCCCTTCCTGTCTGATGCAAGAACTGTGTCCTCCCTCTCCCATTTATCCTCCATGAAAGGGTCTAAATAACACGTTGTTGCCTTACATTGGCAGCTACACGTGTCAAAGCTTCCACAAGCCAGCTGGTTTGCCAAAGTGATCCTGGACCCGAGGGCCATATGACTCCAGACCTCTGCTCTGAGATGCTCTTTCTTTAGACTTTTCCTCAGCATCCTTATATTTCTGCATCCCTTCTCAGTCACTCAGCTGGACCAATTTAGCACCATTAGTCACTCCTCGGAAGGAAGCAAAACTCCATTCCTTTGATCATTTGAGTTGCTTTGCTCGCATTCTAATTTATGTCTCTACCCCTGGAACTAAGGTAGTCATCCTTAACATGGAATGACTTATAATTTGTTACTGAAATGATTCTGCCTAAGGATTAAAAATGAATTTTATGAAATCATTTTTTTTTCTAAATGGAAATGCTGAAAGTCCTCTTGGTGGAGAAAACACTAATTTAGTGCTGCCTGACTCAGTCTGGCTAAAGTCATAAAACAGCAACAGTTTGCCAGTGAAGAAATTATCTCTGGGGGGAGGGGAAGGGGCAGGTGGTGGTGCGTAATAGGTCTGATTCATTCATTCATTCAGTATTTTTAGAGCATCTACTATGTGCAAACTGCTATCAGGCACTGGGAATACCAAAATGAATAAAACATGCATTCTCCCCTCAAAAAAGCAGGGGAGACAGAAAGATGAACAATAGAAAATTACCAGAAGGGGAAGTGAGCATTTGTGGAAAGTGGCAGGGGACCAAAGCAGTTCCCGGCCATGGCACCTGGTTGGGGAGGGGGCAGAGCTGTGGGTCGGGGGACTCGGTGTGTGGTCCTGCTCTCATCACTGCAGCTGAAACAGCGGCCACAGGCCCAGGCTTCTACTAGAACCTGAGTGAGATTTTCAGTTCAGTTGTTGGATATAAATCGTTTATCTGTGTGGAGTGTAGAAGCCTTAAGGACACTGGGAGGGGACACGTGGATAATGAAATGAAAGAGAAACAACCTTAAACTGCGGACAAACAATGGAGGAAAAGATAAAGAGAAGACACCCAAACTGCAGCTGTTTTACGGGACATGACGTCAGTCAACTGTAAAGAGCAGGAGGCCCTCCATATTCATTCTTGCACACACTGCACATAGGCCTTCACACACTTATCAGGCTCTGGGTCAGCCTTTCTGGAAGTTATGATGGTGTTAGAGGTGACTGTCAATGCAGGTTTGGGCTACATGTTCTGCCCATCTCAGAGCAGAGACAGCCTAAAGCCCACCCAGGCAGCCAGGGTGGCCTCTATCCTTAACAGAGGCCACTGGATCTGGCCAAGTGGTGGTCAGAAGAGCCAGGGACATTTGTCTCTGCCTCCAACTAGCTGCGTCACTGTGGGCAAATGCACTCACCCCTCTACCGCTCAGTGGTCTGATCTGAAAAATGGGGATATTAACAGAGCCTATGTTTGCGTTGACTGCGCAGCAGGATACTTCAAAGCTCGTAGATTTACTTGGTGAAGTAAATTTACTCCAAGATTTACTTGGAGAAGGCTCTTCAGAGTCCCTTGGACTACAAGGAGATCAAACCAGTCAATCCTAAAGGAAATCAACCCCAAATATTCACTGGAAGGACTGATGCTGAAGCTGAAGCTCCAACACTTTGGCCACCTGGTGCGAAAAGCGGACTTGTTGGAAAAGACCTGATGCTGGGAAAGATTGAAGGCAGGAGGAGAAGGGGACGACAGAGGATGAGATGGTTGGATGGCATCATCAACTCAATGGACATGAGTTTGAGGAAATTCCAGGAGATAGTGAAGGACATGGAAGCCTTGCGTGCTGTAGTCTATGGGGTTGCAGAGGGTCAGACACGACTGAGCGACTAAACGACAACAAAAGGGAAGGTGACGGTCACAGGTTAAGCCATAAACTTAAGGCAAAGGGCATGCATTTTTAACACTATTGATAAATTACTCACAATTCTAAAAAGAAGCCCTCTTCTTTTCTGTCTCTTTAAGGTCACCTTCTTCCTACTTCCTTGCTCCTCTGTACCATGCCCTGTGAGCAGCCCTTCTGAGGCCTGATCCCACTGCCTCCACACCTGCCTCTGTCAGTCCCAGGCTACACCGGTCCCCCGGCGCTGGCCTCAGGCCGGGGACTCAGCTCCACGAGCCAGTGAGGTGGTCTGAGACTTGCCCTTATATTCCCCTTGCGTCATGTTCTGTGAACATTAGCTATAGATCAATTTTCTTTCTGGCTCTAGATTAAAAATGATTTGAAAAAAAAAATGATTTGAATTTACTGGATTACAGGCTCCAAGTGAGTGGACCTGAGGCCAGCTGGGACCTGAAAGTCTGCCGTAGCCTGGGCCTCCTTTATAGAGAGTGAACTAGGAAGAGTGCTGCTGTGGCGCCCTGGTCCTGTCACTGGCGTCCTTCCTGCTTCCCTCTCAGGGCCTCAGGCTCCTCTCCTGTGAAACGCAAGTTGGCAGTGACCCCCTAGGCCCTCTAAGCGTGCTCAGGTGCTCAGCCGTGTCCATCTCTTTGTCTCCCCATGGACTGTAGCCTGCCAGGCTCCTCTGGCCATGGGATTCTCCAGACAAGCACGCTGCAGTGAGTCGCCATTTCCTCCTCCAGGGGATCTTCCTGACCCAGGGATCGAACCTGCATCTCTTGAGTCTCCTGCATTGGCAGGCAGATTCTTTACCACTAGCGCTACCTGGGAACCCCTAGGCCCTCTAGCCAAGACCTCAGTGATTCTCTGTAGAGCTCTGTTTGCTGACATTCAAAACAGCTGTACAGATGTTCAACTGTGTTGTTGTTAAAATCTTGGCAGTCAAACCAGCAGCTTGAAGGATAGCAGCTTTCATGGTCCTGCTTTTGAAGTGTTCTGAGTGGGACTTCTCTGGTGGGCCAGTGATTAAGAATCCACCTGCCAGTGCAGGGGGCTTGGGTTCGATCCCTAGTCTGGGAAGATCCCACATGCTGAGGGCAACTAAGCTCCTGTGCCACAAGTACTGAGTCTGTGCTCCAGGGCTGCAACTACTAAAGCCGAGTACCCTAGAGCCCGTGTTCCACAACAAGAGAAGCCGCTACAATGAGACGCCTGCACATCATGACTAGAGAGCAGGCCCCACTTACTGCAGCTAGAGAAAGCCTGGGTGCAGCAATGAAGACCCAGCATGGCCAGAAAGAATAAATAAATAAAATTAAACTAAAAATAAAGTATCCTGAAATGACCGGGGGAAATGGGTCACAGGCTTGATTTCAGCAGACCTGATTTATTTCACACACTCTACAACATGTGCACATATCACACACAAGGCTCTCTTGGGAGCGGTGGTGGTGGTTTAATCACTAAGTCATGTCTGACTCTTGTGACCCCATGGACTGTAGCCCGCCAGGCTCCTCTGTCCATGGGATTCTCCAGGCAAGAATACCGAAGTGGGTTGTCATTTCCTTCTCCAGGGGATCTTCCCAACCCGGGAATTGAACCCGGGTCTCCTGCATTGCAGGCAGATTCTTGGAGAGAGTCATGGGATGGGAGTGCATATGCTCGGAATTCCTGTATGTGGACCAGACTTTCAAGGAAATCACATTCCACACTCCCTTATTATTGCTTCTTTTATCAGCCCATCTTGGTAGTTGGATACCCCCTGCTTCTCAGTAGTAGAAACCAATAGCTATTTTTAAGGCTCTGAGAAACTGAGTGACTAGACAGTGATTACAAAGAAACCCCAAAGACACTGCTGTTGAAAGTGCTGTAATCTAACTTTAAGGCCACACATGGGACAGCCAGTAATTCTCTTGCAGGAAGTAATTATTCATCACGTCAGCCTCATATCAATCTGAAGACCCAGTAGGATGATCAGCTTTTCCTGAATTGCCTGGGGATTTCTTGGTTTTGGCATCCCAAGTTCCCAGGAATCCCCTAAGTCTGAGGGCACCAAGACAGTGGGTCACCCTCATACTCAGGATTCTTAAATTTCAGGGTATGCAACAATCAATTAAAAAAAAGTGAAGTGAAAGTGAAAGTCAAGCCAGTCATGTCTGACTCTTCAAAACGCCATGGACTGTAGCCCTCTTGGCTCCTCTGTCCAAGGGATTCTCCAGGCAAGAAACCTGGAGTAGGTAGCCGTTCCCTTCTCCAGGGGATCTTCCTGACCCACGGATGAAACTCTAGTCTCCGGCATTGCAGGCAGACTCTTTACTATCTGAGTCACCATGAAAACCCATATGTGTTATTAAAACTTGAGATTTCTGGGGTGAGAGATACTAATGCCAAATCTAAGAAATACTGGTAAGAACTTATTATAAATTTATCATCCCTGGCATTTGGCTACCAATGATTCTTGAACTCATCTGCACATCAGAATCACCCGGGGAGATTTTTTTTTAAAAATACTGATGCTTGATTTGATCCAAATCAGTTAAATTAGAATTTCTGGGGTGTGCAGTCAGCCCCCTCTCACACTGGGAGAACCACCAGTACAGACAGCAGATACAAGGACTATTATTTACTTTCAGATCTTTGGTGCTTAAAAGCTCAGCTGCCACCTGGTTGTGGCCCACCCACTTTCCACCATTTCCCCTCTAGCTATAATATAGGAAAACTACTTTGGAGTACAAGATGGCACCATCAGCTGAAACTGAGGACAGTATCACTTCTAGGTATAAAAACACAGCTTTTGGATAACTGTGTAAGAAATACGTACAGGAATGTTAACTGTGGCTTGGATTGTAATGGCAAGAAACTGGAAACCATCTAAATGGCCATCAGCAGGAGAGTGGATGAATACCTAGTGGTAATGGGCTTGCCCGATTGAAAAATCCACCATAGTGAAAATGAGAGTATCCAAGCTACAGGTACCAGCATCAGAACAAAATGACCATAGATTTTTTCTAAAGTTAAAGGCTAATGTTACTGGCTTCCCTGGGGGTCTTAGAGGTGTCACTTTGCCGATAGATTGTTTTGTAGCCAAGGATTCCTGGGCACACCGTGGCAGCAGTTAAACAAGGTTGCACAGTCTAGAAGCCTTGTGCCAGCTTGTAGAGCTCATTTTGCCTGTTTTGCAATCTTAAAATATCTGCACTGCAATCCAGAAGCTGGGACTGACATTTCAGTGCCAGTTCCTGAATTGCTTTTGAACAGGTACAAAGTCTGATGCTGCGTTTTCATTCATCATCCCTCTGGCTGTCTACATACAGAGATAAATTCATTAGGAAGGCAGATGTTGGACTTCCCTGGTGGCTCAGTGGTAAAGAATCCGTCTGCCAATGCAGGAGATACATGGGTTCGATCCCTGATCCTGGAAGATCCCACATGCTGAGGAGCAACTAAGCCCGTGTGTCCACAGCTATTGAGCGTGTGCTCCAGGGTCCGGGAGCCGCAACTACTGAGCCCACGTGCTGAACTTCTGAAACCCTTGCACCCTAGAGCCTGTGTTCTGCAACAGGAGAAGCCGCTGAAATGAGAAGCCCTCCCACTGCAACTAGAGAGTAGCCTTGCTTCACCGCAAGTACAAAAGAGCCCGCAGAGCAACCAAGAACCAGCACAGCCAAAAGTAAACATGTAAATCCACATTAAAAAAATTATGAGAAAAAAAAGAAATGCAGATGTCACAAGGAAGCCAGGATTTTAGGATGGTTCATCTTGTTCGGCTTTTCTAAGCAGCTGCCAAATGTTTATTTCCAGAAAGGGCCACAGAGCTTACCTGGTCCTAGTTTGGCCACAGCATAGAGGAGGTCATAGTTAAGGACGGGTGTGGCATCACTGATGGGCTGCCAGCCGACGGGCGGAGAGGCAGGGGGTGAGATGAGGAACTGTTTGGCAGGCTGTGGTGGAGCTAAATGCAGTTTGTCTCCGTCTGTCTCTGGAGTCTGAACCTTTCAAACACAGGAGAAATGAAGGCGCATTATTCATTTTGGCCTCGGATATGCCGTGCTGTTCCACTGGGATGCAGAGCCTGGCCTTTAGCCTGTGACAAATGAACCAATGAACCAGGCTGCAATAATAATGACTACTGACCACTCTCACTTGATTCTTAAAACAGTGGATCTCAGCCTTTAGCTGCATAAGAATGACCTGGGAAGCTGACTAAGACAGAGTGCTGACTCCCACTCCTGGAGTTTCTGAGTCAGTTGATGGGGTCAGGGTCAGAGAATCTGCATTGCTAACGAATTCCCAGGTGATGCTGATGCTGCTGGTCCTCAGACCTTTCCTTTTCTTCCCTTCTTTCTCTCCCCTCTGTGTCCCTCCCCTCCTTCCCATCCTTCCTTCATATCCTTTTCCCTTCCTTCCATCTATCTCTCTCCCTTCCTCTCTCTTTCTCTTTTAATTGAGGTGATATTCACATAACTTGAAATTAAGCCATTTTAAACTGAACAATTTCGGTGTCATTTAGTCTATGACCAGTGCTGTGCAATCACCACTCCTATCAAGATTCAAAGTACTTTTATTACTCCAGAGGAAATCCTGGACCCATTAAACAGTTACTACCATTTCTGTCTCCAGTAGTTGTGATGAGCCCATTCTTATTACAAGTATTAGCTGGTCTTTACTGGGCATTTATTTACAAAATGCTAAGCACTTTAACACACAATAAGTCATTTAATCCTCGTGACAGTGTAAGGAGTATGTCATCATCTCCATTTTGCAGATGGGGAAACTGAGGCCCAGTGAGGTTATATAACTTGCCTAGATTAGAACCAAGGCTGTCGTGGGCCCTCAGAGCCTGTTTTCTAAACCACTATGTTGTCCCTGCCTGGGAACCATGATATAAATTTATTTTTTAGTGAACTAATTACAGACTACCAAGCCATCTGAAAGTAGCAAGGGATTCATTTACATTTTGAAAAGGTAAAAAGACAATGTAGGGCAGATGGATTAACTCTGGAAAAGAATGATCTTACCTGGGCAAAGTAGAGTTTTAACTTTTTCCCTCTGAATTGGGTTTCATGAAGCTCTATCCTGGCTCGGGCTGCAGACTTGGGATTGCTGAAGTTTATTCGGACACGTCTGAAACTCTTAAACAGTTGGAACGTCACACAGTCATCGTAAGTCCGGAACAGACCCTCAAATTTCTCCTGATAAAAACAAACACAGAGGAAAATCCATTGGTCACATATCTTGTCCGATGCCAGATCTGAGCAAGTAAATGAGCAACAAATGAGCAAGTAAATAAATAGGCTCTTCCTAACACAAAATTCAAACAGGACACTGTAACATATTTTTTCCATCTGTTGATCTGTTACCAGGTGCTAAACATGCCTGTGGATTCTGTCATAGGGTTCATAATCTGGGTTCAGGGATTCATAGGAAAGAAGTGAATGGGGTTGGAAATGCATGAAAAACTGACAATTATGTTGAGTGTTTCACCACAGATGTGTTTGTTTCCGGGACGGGTATCAGAACGGTCAAAGGTTCTCAAAGGAGTCCATTATCTCCAAAATATTAGACCTACTGAGTGAATCATGTGGTCAACATTGTTAGTGATCGTCAAGTTTGAGGACACTATTCTTGCCTAAAAATATAAGAGTTCACACAACCCCAAACACTTCTACTAGTCAGGCAGTGCCGTGTGATTAGTTCCAGCCAATGAAATGGGTACAGAAGGCAGGAAAGCCCTTCAGAAAATTTTCAGCCTCTTTCCCTAAAGATGCCATGTGCTCTAGACGGTAGGAGAGTCAGAATAGGATTTTCCTCAGCCTGGGTCCTGAGTGGCTCTGTGGAGCAGAAATACCTTCTTCCCAAATCCCACCCCACATAGCTGACTTCGCCTCAACAAAGGAAAAGAACTCTCTACTGTATTAAAACTGAGATTTGAAAAAAATACAACAATAAAACTGAGATTTGTGAATTAGTTTATTCGTGCAGCACCACCAAACCTACCACAAAGCAATAATTTAAATTTTTTGGTTTGATACAAACTTCAATTCAACTGAACAAATATCTATTCAATGCTTACTTTATACAAAGGATAGTCTCTGAGTCTTAGGAGGATACAGAAGTGAGAATCATTTTGTTCCAACTCTCAATGATCTAATAATCTAAGGTGACAGGCAGGCAGACACAAATAAGAGAACACCCATAAGACTGGTAAAAGACATAAAAGGAAAACTAAACAAAATATATGAATACCATCTATCTGGTTCCTCTTAGCTTCAAAAAAAAGATTATTGTGAGAAACAAAAACAGTGCATGTTAAGATACTCTGTGTTCTTAATGGAGAAATAGCCACTAAGGAAATAACTTCTATTTAAAAAAATGGCTGATTCTTTCATTTCTACAATAAAAGATATTTTGTCACAAGGGTGAGTTCAAGTAGGAATGAAGATGCATGAAAGATTAATACGGCAAGATTCACTGCACTAGGATTTGTAAGGGACCTAAGAGATAATTAACTCAGCCTTTCCCTTCTCAACTCCATCATTTTACAAATCAGGACCCTGAGGTGTGAAGAGATGAGGGCCTGCCCACGGACACCCAGGCACTTGCTGGCAGAGCCAGAACCAGAATACAGAGATGTTTTCAATTACATCAGTAATTACCTTGCCAGATGGAGAGGAAGAGGTTGTTGCCTTAATAAAAGCAAGAGATGGAGAGCAATAAGCTGCCCCGGGCTCTTGTGTGACCACATCTAAGAGAATCGACAAGGTGATGTGGGGTGAGAGAACCATTGCCCTCTAAGGCCGTGTGGGAAGAGCGACTTGGATGTCCGGCGGCGAGATCTTCCTGCCTCTTGCACACCCAAGTGAACTGGTCTCAGACCCTCAAGACCAAGGCTTGTGATCCTTCCAAAGGCTGCTGCCCATTTCTGAGATTCTCCATTGCGTCCCCGGCCACTTGTGCATTTGTGCTAAGTCGCTTCAGTTGTGTCTCACTCTTTGTGACCCTGTGGACTGTAGCCTACCGAGCTCCTCTATCCATGGGATTTCCCAGGCAAGAATTCTGGAGTGGGTTGCCATGCTCTCCTCCTGGGGATCTCCCCAACCTAGGGATTGAACCTGTGTCTCCTGCGACTCCTGCATTGCAGGTGGATTCTTTATCACTGAGTCGCGGGGGAAGCCCATGGCCCACCACAGTTCCTCCCATTTTGACTCATGTCTACACACTTGTTTTCTTTTTTTGTATGCATGTATTAGCTTTTTATGTTTGTTTGTTTAGATATAAGGATGTTTATTGAAATGTGGCCATGGCAATATTTTTTTAAAGAATTTGGATGTCATGAATGGGAAAACTTTATTTCAAAGCATTTTGTCACAGTCTTTAAATTGAATAAAAGAGTTTTTACATTCTACCATGCTTTACACTTTTCAAAAGTTTCACTCACATGATTTCATGTAACTCCATTATACCCCTTTTCAAAATACCTTTATTTTTTTCTCCAGTCTCACGACATTTGTGGAGATATTTGAGGGGTTCTTGCTTTCCTTTCCAGGCTCTGTTCTTACTCCTCTTTCTCTAGCAAGAACAAAACAGAAATCTTTCCTTGTTTGTTCCTTAGGTAGTTTTTATTCTCCACTCTCAAGCCTTGGGATGAGCCAACTCCCAGGCCAGGGGCCTCAGTCACGAGTCCCAGGGGGTTTTCTTTCGATTTATTTATTTATAAAGTTTTAAAAATTTTATTGACCTATTTATTGGCTGTGCTGTATCTTCACTGATGTGCAAGTTCTCCTCTAGTTGCAGCGAGCAGGGGCTATGCTATAATAGCGGTGCTCAGGCTTCTTATTGTGGTGGCTTCTCCTGGTGAGCACGGGCTTGGCTCAGTCAGTTTCCGCTTCCAGGCTCTAGAGCACATGATCAATAGTTGTGGTGTACGGGCTTAGTTGCTCAGCAGGGTGTGGGATGTTCCTGGACCAGGCATCGAACCAGTGTCTCCTGCATTGGCAGGTGGATTCTTCACCACTGAACCAGCAGGGAAGCTCCCCCAGGGTTTTTTTTAAGGCATTCCCCACCCCCCCCACCCCCAACTACTGTGTTTTGCTGAACAAGGGTCCTGGTGAATAAAAATGTTTTCTGGTTCCTCGCAAAAGGAAATAGTCTCACCAGGTGAAATCCAAGATGGCGGTTTGATTAATTTGAGGCTTTTCAGAAATGGAAGGAATTAAATTGAAAACTCTTATCTCTATCCTTTAGGACAAAATCTGTAGGTCTTCTTTGTGGTTCTGTGTTTTTCCACTCCAGTCTAGGAGTTTCCTTCCTATCCTGCCCCTACGCTCACCCCAACACCAGGACCTCATAGGTGTCAAGACCAGCCTTGGAGGGAGAGGTGTTTTTTCCTTGGAGTCTAATTCTTTGCTTTTTGTTTTATACATCTTCTTTATGCTTCACACCTCAGCTGTTTGGCCTCAAAAGCCTGTAGGAGGAAGGAATGGAGGAGGCCAGGCTTCAGGCTTAGGGCAGGGGTGACATGAGTATCAGATGTCAGTGATGACGATAATTGTTTTCTCCACTACTTCTCCAAAGAAGGCCCCAGGCAGCAAGCTGGAGATGGGAGGTGACAGAAGGCTCTCTGATATGTTTTGTTTTGGGCTTAGACCAAAACAGCAAAGGGAGTCTTCCACCAGAACTGGGGTGTGTCCCAGAGCTCAGAGACCAGGGTTTTCACTGACCCATCTGGAGCCCATTTCTACAATGATAATAGTAATAAGCAACTAACATGTACTTGGCTTGTCCACTCTGCACAGGCCTTTTGAGAACTTGTAGTGTTGAGGGTGACAATTGGCCAAGCATTGGGAATTGCTGGTCATCTCTATTTTTTTCCACTAGTGACATGACAAGCATTTCATTTGCTAAGGCAGCAGGATGCCAGACCAAACTGGCGAGAGGCAGATCCAACTCAGTGAAGGTGCCAGGTGTATCCTCAGGCAAAGCCGTGACTTGATCAGAGCAAGTCCTGGGGGTCCTCCACTTGCTTTTACAGCAAATCTTCTATGGCTTTGATGCCCAGGTTCCCACCAGGGACACGGGAATATTTTTGTGTCCTCTGGCTGCAGTTTCTTCCAGCCTGGTACCCCACAAACCCAATAAATTCATTTCCTCTACAGTTAATCTCTTTTTAGCCACTGGTTTGCATAAAACTCTACAGCAGTGATCACAAACTCTAGTCTCTGGACTTCTTCACACAAATAAATAAGTGATAGAGGATCCTAAAGAACTGTGGTTTTATTTTTCAGTTTATTTTATTGAAGTATACTTGATTTACAATGTTGTGTTAATTTTTGCTGGTCAGCAAAGTGATTCAGTTATATACATATATACACACATACTTCTTCATATTCTTTTTCATTATGGTTTATTCAGGATATTGAATACAGTTCCCTGTGCTTTACAATAGGACCCTGTTTTTTATCCATCCTATGTATAACACTTTCTTGTTTATGCTCAAATCTTTCAGTCATGTCTGACTCTTTGAGACCCTATGGACTATGGCAGCCTACTCGGCTCCTCTGCATGGAACTTTTCAGGAAAGAATCCTGGGGTGGGTTGCCGTTGTCTCCTCCAAAGGATCCTCCCAACCCAGAGATTGAACCTGCATCTCCTGAGGCTTTTGCATTGCAGGTGGATTCTTTACCCGTTGAGCCACTGGGGAAGCCCATATAATAGTTTGCAACCTGCTAATCCTAAACTCTCAGTCCACCCCTCCCGGGTTCAGCTTAGAGCATCTTAAAACATTTTCTCAAGTCACCCAATGTATTTTCATACACCACAGAATGACTTTAAATGGACATCCCATTTTGTTATTCAGATTATTGAAAAGGCATGTGCTCACAAACAAAGATTGATAAAGATTAACAACATTTATGGCTTCATCAAGGACATTCTGAAGTAAAATTGGTATTTTTATTTATTGAACTCTTTTTCCTTTTTTAAATAAAAACTTTGAGTGTGTAGTTGTGAAGACTACCAATACTAATAGTATAGTTCAATGCCACTGCATTGATTCAAACCAAAGTACCAGCAGTTTTATTCACATTTGCTTTCGCACCATAGGTGTTAAGTGTCAACGAGGCTGAAGAAGCAAATAATGTCTTATTATTATTATTGGAATATCAATAGTTTTGACCTCATGGGATATGGTCTTGGGAACTCCCAGGAGTCCATAGACCACCTTTGAGAGCTGCTCTACAATAGGACCTCAGAAAAGGTAAGACAAGGGGTCTGGTGAGACTACATGATAGAGATCAAAGAATGGTCTGCCTCCATTTGAGTGATGCCCAGGGGATACGGGCTGTCAAGAGTAATCTAGAATTGGGTACGGGGAGGATGTTGAGGACTTATTTTAGAACACAAATTGTACTCTCAGGAAAATTAACAAGGAGCTCTAGAGAAGAAAGTGAGAGAGGCTAGGAGACGGAGTTTGTAGGAAAAGAAGGACCAGGGATGAAGAGTGGCGCTGGATGAGACATGAACACAGGGGAAGATGCTGTGTCAATGGGGAGTATTCTGAGTAATGCACACTTTTAGTAGGGTAGACGAGATAACCAGCAAGGAAGGGTGCGATAGCTGGTAAGACCATGCAGGGCTGGGGTGCTTGGTGTCCAAAGAATAGTCCGGTACTTTTACCCTCATCAATATTTATCAGCTTCATTCTTTATATAGCAAGAACTACAAGGTGCATATAAAGACATTCCAGGCAGTATGCCTGAAAGCTGTGAAAGGGACTGCTTACAGAGAATGTAGACCCAAGGCAAACTCAGGTCTTATTTGAAATCAAATAATTCTATGGTTTCAAATATGAACAGTTTGGAATTTAAATTTTTCTACTTTAAATGTAATTGCTTTTCTTGAGTGGTCTGGACAGTGCTGAGACAGGTGTAGATAAATTGATACCACTGGAACCATTTATTGCTTTGCCCAGAGAATTTCAGCGCAATTTTTTAACCTTCTTATTTCATCTCTGTTGTAATCACTCCCTTATTTATTAAGTGTGCCCTACATTATAAGAGATTCTAACATGGCTTATAAAGACACGGAAGAAAGAAATAAAATGAAACGGAAATTGGATAGAGAAAAAGAAAAAAATAAGAGTAAAAAGATAAAACCAAAAAGGAGGACCCTTCAGAAAAAGTGAAAAGCTTCTCATCTAATCTTGATTATCTGCCATGGGTGGGCCAACATTTTGCCTCTGATTTTTCTTAACGTTGACATGATACAGTCATCCTCATCAGTTATGCAATTCTCAGGGCCAATAAGGCAAAGTTGAGGCTGGCCCAAAAACCAGGCAAAAAGATCTGCTCTGGTGATACAGAGAATATCTACATAATATCTGCTGCCCTTAGATATTATAGAACACAGATCAAGTAGCAGGTGGTTGGTTAATAGTTTCCAATCAAAATGGAAGCAACAATTATTTTTTAAATCAATAGCCTTTAAGAGTCCCCAAGACTTAGGAAGTGATCAATAGATTCTACTTAATTGGTTGACACAAAATCCTAAGGTATTTTGTAAACTATTAGAATGCTGAAATATTATTTTCAGTTTAATTCTAAACCAGACAGCCTGTAGATAAACAATCTAATATATCATCTGATCTATCTAATATATCATGTGATCTAATATGTCATCTCATTAAATCCTCACTAAGGCCCCCTTTGAGGGAGAGTTGGAATTACTATTATCCTGAGTAACACATGAAAGCCAAAGAAGTGAATGACCTTCACAGAATCACCTAGCTAGTTAGCAAAACCAGAGCTAGTCAGATTACGTTGTTTATACTACAGCTATATCATGGATGATGTGCAAACAAGTGAGGAGTCTGAAAAACCAGAAGGAGAAAACCAGCTTTCCTTGTCCATCCAGAAGAACAGTCCTGACCTTGAAAACATGGCTGCCAGAGAAATGCAATGGTGCCTCTATCTGCATTCCAAACGATGCTTTTTATACCTTTATGTAATTTTTCAATTTTCTCACTTATGATCCCTTTGGGTATAAATTATCTTAATAAGAAATTCAGCGTCCCTCAAAGCCACAAGGCTCTCATCTGTCAGGTAATACCTCCCAGAAACTGCCAAAGACTGAAATAATTCATTTAGGTTTATCACCTCTCAATGGACGCCCCGGATGAGCCCTGTACAAATCCCATGTTTAAGGATCATACTGGGTTTTATAGGCTGCTCAGGAGGGCCTCCTGTCAAAAGGACTGTTACTGTAAATCTTCTGTAATGCAGACTCCTTATGTGAGAGGCATAACCAGGCCTGCGTGGAGGGATTGTTTTTCATCTGTATTTTAACCTGTCAGGATTCCTTAGGCCAGGCAGACTTGTGTTAAATCATGCTTTGTTCCCTTTGTGGTCCTGATATTACCAAAATAAAAAAAAATCACTGCAAAAGGAGGCTCTCAACCCTTCCTTGCTGATAAAAGAAGTGGACAGACCTCATGTCTCATAGAGGCTCAAAAATAGATAGTTCACAAAGCCTTGATCCCTTTCCAATGGAGTCCTTGTGAGAAACAGAGATCTAAAACTCAGATCCAAACTCCAAAAGAGCTGCTCTGTGCTAAAACCTCATAGATTCATCACCTCTTTTGGCAGGATGCTTTCTGTGGCCTGTGTTGGTTCTGTTGTTTCATTCCCAACAGCGACCCTCAAGTTCACAGAGACTGGATAACACTGCCATGTGAGCATTCATGTTTACTCCTCTTTTGTTTTTAATTTTAAATGGGAAAGCAAGGAGATCAAGCCAGTCAGTCCTAAAAGAAATCAACCCTGAATATTCACTGGAAGGACTGATGCTGAAGCTGAAGTTCCAATACTTTGGCCACCTGATAGGAACAGCCGACTCATTGGAAAAAGGACCCTGATGCTGGGAAAGATTGAAGGCAGGAGGAGAAGAGGGTGACAGAGGATGAGATTGTTGGATGGCATCACAGACTCAATGGACATGAGTTTGAGCAAACTCCAGGAGATGGAGAAGGACAGGGAAGCCTGGCATGCTGCAGTCCATGGGGTTGCAAAGAGTTGGACACCACTGAAAAACTGAACAACAACTTTTTAAAAAAATTTTGAGGCCATGCCACATGACACTTGGGACCTCAGTTCCCTGACCAGGGATCAAACCCACATCCCTTGCACTGGAGGCCCAGAGTCTTAACTACTGGACCACCAGAGAAGTCCCCATTTGTATTCCTCTTTGTTAAGAAAGTCTTTGTGTCTCTGCTTCCAAGCTGCCATCTATGCATTTAGAACCAGAAAAACAAAGCTCCCCAAACGCCCCCAAAACTAAGAAACTGTACAAGGTGCTAGAAACTGGAATGACCTTGGAACAGGGGTGAGTCTAAGTATTGTGCAGCCTGAGGTTTATACAACTTGGGAAGCCCTCTTGAAGCAAAATAATGCAAAATTAGGCACCAAACTTGTAATTTGTTTTTTGGGATGAGAGCAAAAAAAATTCAGAGGCAATAACTTTTGCAAAATTTACAATCTATAGATAACCATGGGAACAGGTTGCAGGGCCCTACCAGGGACCTGGTAGAGACCCATGCAAATGAGGGCCCTAAAGCTGCAACTTCAGTCATTTCCCAGGAAGCAGGACCAAGAGAACGGTAAGTCTCCTGGGCCATCACCAAGTAGTCAGGAGTCTAGGTTTGCAGAACAGCTAAAACAAGTATAATGCTTATGTAACTCTAGGCTGATGACGCTCACTTCCCTAAATGTTTGAATCACCAGGATGAGAGCCAAGAAAATCGAATCCTCAAAGTTTCAGCCCATGTCTCATATTAGAGATGACTGCTTTCCGGCTGCATTGAATTCACTTTGTATATACCCAAGATGGAGACCCGAGGAGAAGGAACAAGGAAAGGGGTTGCCTAGACCCTGCCCTGCAGCTGCTCGGTAAAGGGTGGCAAGTGGGCTTTCCTGATGGTTCAGATGGTAAAGAATCTGCCTGCAACGCAGGAGACCAGGGTTTGATCCCTGTTTCTGGATGACCCCCTGGAGAAGGGAACGGTTACCTACAAGGGAATGGCTGCCCACTTTAGTATTCTTGCCTGGAGAATTCCAAGGACAGAGGAGCTTGGCAGGCTATAGTCAATGGGATTGCAAAGAGTTGGACACGACTGAGTGACTAGCACACACACAAGTGCTAGATGGGGGGCCAAGAGAGGAGGCTACAGCTGGCATTGTCTGCGTGCCCAGGGCCCTTGAGAAGTGACTGCCCCACACCGGCTGGGTGAGTAAGACCCTCCCAGCACCTGATTGCAGGGCTTGTTCTAGTGGGTCTCACTGTCCCACCAGTGAGACCAGGGGGTTATGCAGTCTGGCTGTGCAAGCAAGATACCATTTGTGGATGTCTGCTTGCTTCCTTTCAGCCCCAGGACATGGGTAAGCCCTCCAGGAGGTCTCTGAACCCTAGCTGTAGTAGTAGGGACTAGCAGGGAGGACCACCCTCACCTGTACTAGGGATGGAGAGGGAGTGGACCAGGCAAAGTAGACCTCTGAGAGTCTGGTTAGGAGCACAGATCTCTGTTACAGGCCCCAAAGTTGTTCATCTCTACTCAGGTATAAAGGAAGGAAGCATGTAACAGTCCTTTGACAGATGCTACATTTCATTTTACAGTATCAGTGGCTGCCTTGGTTCAGGGCATCTGCTGAGAGCTAACGACTGCTACATCCTTCTCTGGGCCAGTAACTCCTCTGATCTGTAATCCGCAAGAATGCACATGGCTGTCCTCAGCTCTGATTAAATACAGGATTTAATTGCGCATGTGTCATTGATAAACTGCACCACCCCCTTTATATCTTACCCAATCATGTAGGGCTTCCCTGGTGGCGCAGACAGTAAAGAATCTGCCTGCAATGCAGGAGATCGGGTTCAATCCCTGGGTCGGAAAGATGCCCTGGAGAAGGGAATGGCAACCCACTCTAAAATTCTTGCCTGGAGACTCCCATGGACAGAGGAGCCTGGCAGGCTACAGTCCATAACGTCACAAAAAGTCGGACACGACTGAGCGACTAACACAACACCAATCATGTAGGAGGACAGAAATTGCATTTTAATTAACTTACATATTGACTTATCTGTTAGAAACTGACAAAGAGAGGCAATATAAAGCCATGTTACTAGAATAGACTCTAGACCAACTCATCCTCCCTAGTTCAAATCCCAGGTCTAGGATTTGTGCAACCTTAAGCAATTTATTTACCCAACACTTCAATTTTCTTATCTGCAAAATAGGATAACAGCAGAATCTACCATATAGGGCTGCTTTACACATGAAGTACATTAATATATTTAAATCACTGAGCATGATAAATTTATTCAAGTTTTTATGAAGATAAACAATGCTTTGTTTATATGTTTATATTTGGCCCCTGGCTCTAGCTGTATAAATATCTGTATATCTAAATCCAAGTATATAAATATATCTATGCCTTTATCTATCTATGTTTATACCTATACTTGTACCTGTGACTAATCCTTAAAAGATTAAGAGCAATTACAGGAATGCCCAGAGTGATATCTCATATAAAATTAAGTCTAATTATACTAACATGATTTTATTGATGCTATTATCTACTTAAAATGTAAAGCCCCAATTAACCATCAAGATTTCTTTCTTGGCTGCTGAGCTTTAAAGGTTTCCTTAAAAAAAAAAAAAGCATGCTAAATTAAATAATTCTAAGGAGGAAATCAACTGGGTAATTGCTTTCAATCTTTCCCTTTGGGGATCCTGCACCATCCGCAGGGGCTGGGGCTCAAAGAGGGAGCAATAAATCGCAGAGATGCCAGCCCCTACTGGAAATGTCTGAAGCTCAGATGAATATGAGATTCGTTAAGCCATTCCCATCTGTCTCTTTTCACCTGTCCCAATGTGATTCAACTTCCTTTTAAACAAACCCATCTCCAGACCCTAATTCCTATATTCAACTCTTTCCTGGACAGTTCCTTTGGGATATTCAATAGATGCCTTAAAGGTCATGACTCTAAAGCCACATTCTTTGCAGAGGAGAGGGGACCTAGAAATCTGCTTCTCCTTTCTCTTAACAAATAGACCACACCCACTCAGTTGCTCAAGCCAGGAAGCTGACTGTCATCCTGGTCTTCCCCTCTCCCTCATCCCGCTAGTCAGCCTGTGTTCTCACAACCTTCCAGCATCTACTCTGCATCCTCATCAATTCGCTGGCTCACCACAGCTCTCCTGATGGTTGCTAGTTTCAGGCTGGTCACCCTTGAATAGGTTTCCCTGATGGCTCAGTGGGTAAAGAATCTGCCTGCAATGCAAGAGACACCAAAGATGCAGGTTCGATCCCTGGGATGAGAAGATCCCCTGGAGAAGGAAATGGCAACCCACTCTAGCATTCTTGTCTGAAAAATCCCATGGAGAGAGGAGGCTGGTGGGTTACAGTCCCAAGTGTCACAAAGAGTCAGACACGACTGGGCGGCTAAGCATGCTCACACACACTCCCTGGAATCAATCTTGAAAGTCTACTGCAAGACAGATCTTTCTGAAAGAAAAAATTCTGATGATACAGCTCTTCCATGAAATCCTTCAGTGGCTTCATATAGCTTCTAGAACACAGCATGGCTTAGCATGAAAAGCTCTTTATACAATGGCTATCACCCACACATCTCACATTCTACCCTTTCCCTAATCTGTCCCCTCTACTCCAGCCAAACTCCACTTACAGGTTCCCAAAGGCAGGCTTTTCTGAATCTCCAAGTTGTTTCTTACTTGCTCTCTCTTCCTGTGACACTGTTCTCCATCAGATAACTTCTCTCTTTTTTGCCTTTATTATTTTTCCAGTTGTATAGAGATATAGTTGACATATCATGTAAGTTTAAGGTGGGGCTTCCCTGTGGCTCTGCAGTAAAGAATCAGTCTGCAATGCAGGACATGGGTTCAGAGCCTGGAGAGCTATTGTCCATAGGGTTGCAAAGAATCAGAAACAACTGAAGTGATTTAGCGTGCATGCATGCATAAGTTTAAGGTGTACAATATATGATTTGATAGATGTATAGATTGGAAATGATTGCCTCAATATGTTTAGTTACCACCCATCACCTCACATAGTTATACCTTTTTTTTTCTTGTGATGAGAACTTTTGAGATCTATTCTCTGAGCAATTTTCAAATACACAATGCAGTGTTGATGGCTATAGTTATTGTGCTGTATATTCCCTCCCCATCAGATAACTTCAAATTGTCTCTCAAACCCCAGATTGGGTCTCATGTGAGAAATCCCTCCTGAATTCTACTGATGTTTACACAGCCTCCCACGGTGCTCCACAACAGTTATCTAGTCAGGGAGGGGAAGTGCTCTCTCATTAACTAGACTATAAGAACTTCAAGGATAGGAACGGTTCATGCTCTAGTTCTGTGTTCTTTGCTCATATATTCATTATTGAGTGCCAACTATATATTAATACCATGCAGGGTACCTACACTAAAGTGCTCATGTGATAATGAAATGAACAAAGCAATGTGAATAGAACCATCCACCCCTCCCCCACCCACTACCTTTTGGTGAGGTTTTACTTCTCTTCAAAGCTACCTTCAATAAAATCAACAGATATGTACTGAACACATGGATGAAAATCCTCCACATTAAATGTAGTAGGGAAGCCCACTTCAAATTCTACACATTTCCGAAGTCTTTCTTGACCTCTTCCCCTGACACAGCCTTCCTCCATCTCAGTTTCACCCTTTGGTTATTTAAAACACTCTGAATTTCTTATCAAAATAGCATGTCATCAAAGAGCATGTGTGTGCACGAAGAAGGGGAAGAGGTCAAGAACGATTTCAGGGAGGAAATGGTAAATGAAAGATGGAGACGCTTCCCCGGTGGCTCAGTGATAAATAATCTGCCTGCCAGTGCAGGAGACATCGGTTTGATCCCTGATCTGGGGAGACCCTACCTGCCACGGAGCAACTAAATCACGTGTCACAACTATTGAGCCTGTGCTTTGGAGTCCAGGCGCCACAACTACTGAAGCCCACATGTCCTAGAGCCCGTGCTCCACAACAAGACAAGCCACTACAACGAGAAGTCCAAGCACCCTAACTAGAGAGTAACCCCCTCTTGCCAAGAGAAAAGCCTTTGCAGCAATGAAGACCCAGCACAGTCAAAAATTAAAAAAAAAAAAAAATCAATCAAAAAACTTAAAACAATTTTTTTAAAGAAAGAAAGATGGATAGAATTTTGATGTGTGGAAATGAGGTGGTTGGAGACTTCAAAAGAAGATTTCAGTTCCAGGCAAGAGCAGCATTTTCAAAGGACTTATATATTCCTATTAATCTGATACCATCTCTAAGAAAAGGGATGTGGGGGGCACCAAGGAAGAAGAGGATAAACATAATAATGCTAAGCCACATTTCCCTGGGCGTGGCCTTACTGCCAATTCACAGCTGTTATTAATTATTAATAGAATTGTAGAAAAACGTAAAACAAATGAGTTTTTTTGGAGTTTTTCTTTAAAATTATTTCAAGGATCAGTTCTTACATGTTCCTTATGACATTTATTTTCCTAGCAGTCTGCTCCACTGAATACATTTCATTTGAACTCTAAGCTAGAGGTCATGAGGCATACTGAGCCAAACAGGACAACTTGCTCACCGGCTTCAACACCAGTCTAGCAAATGGTCCCTTTTGAGAACTCCGCATGGTGTTGCAGTTGAAAGAGGGAGGAAACGTGCTTCTAGAAACAAGCACCTTGCAAAAATTAAAAATAAAGAAACAAGCAGTGTCCTCTATTCTCAAGATTGAAATGAAGCCTCTGTGTTAATACTGGGCTGTCAATAATTGATGAGGACATTTTTAGTATGTTTAATGCTACATGAAAAGGCTAACTCCTAAATATGTTCCATATCACATTTTTCTGAAGATAGGCAATTTCAAATTAAATTCATTCATTTTGCCATTTGGCACATGATCAAAGCAAGCTTTTCAAAGGCAGCATGGTATCCTTATTTTTCCCCTGAAATTGAGATGGTATTTGCATTCCTTTGAGATGCAGATATGAGCAAGTTTTTGTGACTGTATCTTTAAATCTAGAAAGAAAACATACAGTTTGTTATGCTCCTAATGGTCTTCCTCTATCTTCCTTTTCCTCCTCTCAAATATACCTCTTCTATCTCATTCAGGTTCTGTTCTCCCTGTGCTTTGCATAAAGACATGTTATAAAAACCCTACATAAAATGAAATCTCTCACGTTCAAATTCCTTGAGATTTCCAACTACAATGGCTGTTTCAACCCATTACAAATTTGGGACACAAGACACCTAAAAAAAGCCTTTTGGAACTGAAGCGTGGTAGTCAGCACTGCAGCTAACAGGATTGCTGTTGTGCACAGTGGCTAAATCTTATGAGGCAGCAGATAAGGACTGCAGGGATGGCTAAGGATGGATAAGGGTTGAATGTTTTTGATGTGCCAAGCCCTTCCTAAGACCTTTCCATATTATAACAGATTTCAATCTCAAAATAAACTTATGAGACAGTTTATGGGCACATAAATGGGCTGAAAGAGATTCAATTATTTGCCTAATTAGTCAGCTGGCCAGTGACAGAATGCAGATTTAATCCTGGTACTGGAGCCTTAGGCTTAACCTCCAGGCTGCCCCACCTATGGCTGAGAGAAGCTGTGTTGCTACGACTTCATTCCTTTCCTGCGTCTCACCCAAGAAGACGGACCCATCTTTTGTGTTCAGTCAGTTTTACTCCTCTCTATTTCACAGGCCAGCAGCAGTGTGAAGAATTCTTGTGTAATCCTAGGGAAAATGGTTGGAACCTGAGAAAATGCTTCTCCCGTCAAAAGGATGAGAGCTTCCCATGGGCATTTCAGATGAGAAGTATCCACAAACTGAATTGTAGCGATGAATGATGAAACAACCATGTCTCTTCCAAATAGAATAACATTTGTGTGTGTGTGTTACATTCAAATGTGCAGGATTGTTGAACATAAGCCTGATTTAGGGTCAAAACTTTTGCCAACCAAGAAGGAGGGTTTAACTGAGAACTCCTTTTCCCCCATGTGGTAGAAATGTTGGGAAGAAATGGAAAAGCTGAATGAAGTCAGTAACATGTCTTCATTGTCCACTGTAACTAGGATTGCTAGACAACGTTCTGTTGAATCTGGGAGGGGGAGTGCTATTGGTTAGGCTGTGACCTGAGGCCTGTCCGGGGCACCCTGGATATTTGGTCACCAACTGGCTGGTCCTCCGAATCACTGACTCCAAAACGGTGGTCCTCAGCTCATTAGAAGGACACTACTGCCCTCTTGATGGACGGATCCTGTCCAAATGTGCAAGCTTTCTCAGCAGGTTTTAACAACAAGTCATGCATATTCCTTAGATTTTCTTTTAATCTAGGAGAGAGTTCCAGAATAAACTTGTAAGGATTAATTACTAAAATCTATAAATGAGTTTATAAAAGGATTCTAGATTAGGTACAGTTGGCCCTCAGTATCCATGGTTTTGCATGTACAGATTTAACCAACTAAAGATTGGAACTAATAATATTAATAAAAAAAATTATGGAAAGTTCCAAAATGCAAAACTTGAATTTGCTGTGCTCTGGCAACTATCTATGACATTTACATTGTATTTATAACTAGTTACACAACATTTACATTGGATTAGGTATTATAAGTAGTCAAAGGAAAAACTGAACTCCAAGAAGAACAAGAATGACTTCCATGGGGTTGGATGAACTGATGAGTAGGATGCTAAAGTATATGACGTCTTGACTAAAATAGGATTGACTGAGGAAGCGAGGGGATGGGGAAAGGGTGGCAAACTGAGGTCAGGATGAAGATATACACATAACTATACGTAAGATAGCAAGGAGGTGTGTGTAGGCTGGAATTCCTGGTGGCTCAGGTGGCAAAGAATCTGCCTGCAATGCAGGAGGTCTAGGTTTGATACCTGGATTGGGACGATCCCCTGGAGAAGGGAATGGCTGCATAGGTTCTGTGCAAACACTATGCCATTTTACACAAGGGACTTGAGAATTCATGGTTTTTGACAGACATGGGGTCAAGGAACCAAATCCCCATGGATACCGAGGGATGACTATATTCAACAAAAAAACCTGGTTGCTGCACAATTCTTAATCCTACTGCATATGAGCATATGGAAAGCTGGAATTCCCGTACCTCCCAGCAATAAGAATCATTGCTATCACTTAGCAGGCCTCCCTAAGTGCAGACACTATTCTAAGAGCTATACGTCATCATCCTGACAGTTCAACGCATGGACCACAGACCAGCAGCTGAACCTGCCTTGGGGGCTATTGTCATGTAAGCATGATCTCAGGCCCTAAGCCCATAGACCTACTGGTTCATAATCTGCATTTCAACCAGATTCTCAGATGATTAGTTTCCCTTTAAAGCTTGATAACCGATTAGAAGACATAGGTTGGACCATTTGAGACTTAAGAGCTTCCTGACTAAGTGCATAAACTGACACATATAACTGTGCTACTGGGAATTACCAGTGCCATCCTTGGGTATTAGTGGTTTTCACTTCTTTGCATTAACTAATACATTATTAGAATCACACTTAGCAATTACTCGTGTTGGTGGCTTTGTTCTTATAATCACTGAATTGTTTTCACTTGTTCTTTTTTTCCCACTGGGTTCTTTTCTTACTACAAAGAAGAGACCCATCAGGTAGAGAGGGCATTGTGTTAGAGGGTCCCATGAACAAAGAGATTACAGCAATATTTAGAATCAAGAATCCCCTGATATATTTTGACCTTGTGAATGATGCCAGCTTTGAAAACTCTTAAGATATTCAGAGATATAGTACTGGAAGTCAGATATTCCCTAGGAAAAACAAGTCTGCAATGCTAATTATTTTTCAGAAAGACTCAAGTGTAAATTTCACCCCAATTTTCCATTTCATAAAACCAAGGCCAAGAGAAGTTAAGTGATTCATTAAAGGTTATGGGCAAGTGATGGTAATGAGAGGTCTCTAATTCACAACTGTTTGCCAAATTCTGTCTCTGAACCATGTTGTAACTGGAAACTGTTACTCTCCTTAGAAAGTAACATGGTCATGGCAGACCAGTTGGAAAAATATATATAGATATATAGGATAAAACAACTCCATTATCAAAGATAATCACTGTTAACATTTTTATTAAATAAAGGCATTGCATTTATCAATTTTATTTAATCAGAAAAAAGATTTAATGAAAACGAAAAAAACTGTTGACTTTCAGAAAAAAGTTTTCTCCAAGACAAGAAATATTAATCTCCTAAAGGACTCTTCTAAAGTTTTAAATGAAAAGTCTTAAGAAAAATAGGTTTATGTTTCCAGGTATAAAATCTAAGTCATCTGTCTTATGAAAATCAGAAGATGATGCTGATATCTAAACAAAGAATGTTAAATCTCTGTTATTTAATTTTAAAAAGAACCCAAGCCTACTGAAAAAAATCAAGTGTGCATATGTGCTAAGTCACTTCAGTCATGTCTGTTTCTTTGTGACCCTACGGACTATAGCTTGCTAGGCTCCTCTGTCCATGGGATTCTCCAGGCAAGAATACTAGAGTGGGTTGCCATTTCCTCCTCCAGGGGATCTTTCTGACCCAGAGGTTGAATCTGTGTCTCCTGTGGCTCCTGCATTGCAAGCAGATTCCTTACCACTGAGCCACCAGGGAAGCCCTAAGAAAATCATAGAAAACTGCAAATTTGTAAAATGTCACATAAAAGTAACAAAAGCAAGCCTTGGTGGGGAAAAAACATAGCAGCATAGGAAAGGAAGTAACTGCAACCAGCATGTACAAAGAGCATAAAATAAATTGACTAGAACTATTCATGACACTCCTAACTCTCCTTATGGTTCAGTTTCCTAAACTGTGGGGTCTGGATTTGTTGTTTTATTAATAGAAAGCACTATTTTATTTACTTCATCAATGGTACAAATTTTTGCTTGTTTCACAGAATTATCCCTATCTCCTTTTTTCTTCCATTTATAATTTCTAAATGCCTTTCTATTTTTATTGAAGAGAAGAAACATAAGCCTTTATTTCATTAGTAACAGCACAAAAATTGTACTTCCAGGTTCCTAATTATACAATCTGTGTTATCATATAAAATGTCTTCTTTAAGTCATTCATCACAGAAACCTCTGTAATGCCGGACCATTTTCAACTGATTAAGTTTTAGAGCTGTTGTATACAATGGTCAAAACAAAATTTCATTTCAACCTTGGGCCATTTCTACTGTTTTATGTATCCCCCTCTTTCTTGGAGTACAATTTTCTGTTATGTGGGAAAACATCTTTGAGTATACCTCTTTCCTCCACAAAGGCAGCAAACACTCTGAATCACTGCATTGTCAGATATGTGTATATTTTGCCATCAAACTAGGTTGACAGACTCAAAAAGAGGTTTCAAAAGATCATATGGCAATAATAGGGGGCAGGGTGGCCTTTCAGAAGTATCCCCAATTCAGGACCTTGTGTTTCTTGCAGCAGTCATTGGATGAGAGCCATCCCTAGTGGAGGGGCCTTGGTGAGGTTGACCCCTATTGTGTGTGTGTGTCTTTGTGTGTGTGTGTGTTTGCATGCTCACTCAGTTGCGTCTGACTCTTTGAGACCATGGACTGTAGCCTGCCAGGCTCCTTTATCCATGGACTTTTCCAGGCAAGAATCCTGGAGTGGGTTATTCTTTCCTTCTCCAGGGGATCTTCCCAACCCAGGCATCAGATCCACGTCTCCTCTGTCTCATGCATTGGCAGGCAGATTCTCTACCTCGGCACCACCTGGGAAGCCATCCCATTCTCCTTGGCCGAAAGCTCCTCTCTCCTGGGGACTTAGTTGATACCTCTAGCTGCCAAGACTCCAGAGACTGAGAAAGCATGGATCAGGCATGCCCAAGGACAAAGAGGACTTCAAGGGCTCCTGGCTGGCATCAGGACGCAGAAGCTCGCCAGAGTCCCGTGAGTGCAGGACCTCAGGACGAGCTCCCAGGATGACTTGTGCCACCTGTGTCACAGGGTCACTCAAGTTCCCTCGGGCTTAGTTAGCTCTGCCATCCCCTGAAATTGCAATGACCCTCAAGAAACCACATAAGGCGGATTCTATGCTTTATGGAATGATTATTCTCCCAAGGTTTCTCCTGGGAGCAAATGCTGAGGCTGAGAGCCTAGATAGGGGCCCCACCCCAGCCCAGGTGGCTGCCCAGTGGAGCCTCACTGTTTCACCCACTCAGCCAGTATGATGCTCAGAGAGAGGGGTGTGCCCTGGAAGTCTGTGACCACCGCAGCCATCCCTGCATACGCATCCCCTGCCCATGGGGTCCCTTCTATCTGCTGCCTTCCGGAAGGATTTCTGACGTGCTCCTGACACTTCCTACTATTTCCAGTGCCCCAGACTGCTGCTTCTCATTATGTTTCATTCCTGCCATTTCAGAGACATTTTGGCAGACAGAGGAGTTAAACACTTTCTCGGTCTTGTTATTTTGAGCCAAAAGTGCACCAGGGACTTCTTGCTGAGATTCTATTAGGTTGAAGCACATGGAATTGCATTTTATCAGGGTTAAAACCCATCAAATATTGGCACTTTCTTGTGGTTCAATCTGACTGACAGTCCAAGAGATGTTGGGTAAACCAGATAAACCAAGGAATACCTCCTTCACTCTCTTTAGAGAAATAACATGAATCATCAATATTTTAAAAAAATATCTTTTTGTTTCATTCATTCATTCTTCAATTCCAAGGAATTTATAATGTACTTCCAACGTCAGACGCTGTGATGGGCATTTTCTCCTTGGTCATTTATCTCTACAACTCTGCTGGAATGCAGGTGTTCTGGCTGGTGAATGAGGATGATACTGGTATCTGTGGAGGGCGTCCTGGCATGGGGGAACGGACTGACTCAGATGCCCAGGGACTCGGGGCACACCATGGGGTAAATGGCTGTGTGTGAGGTGGGGTCCAAGGCAGAGGTGCAGAAACTGGGAAAGCCACCTGGCTGGGCTCCCACATGTGTGGTGGCACTGACCGCAGTGATAACCCAGCCTCACTCCCTCTTGAGCTCTGAGGAGGCACTGCCTACTACTGACCGAGCGTAGTGTCTGTTCTGTCCACGAAAAAAACACCCTCTTACTTTCAACAGTGGTGCTGCCAAGAAGAGAACTCCAGCCCCAGCCACCTTTCCTACCCTTCCCTTCACTTGAGGTGAGGCTCACTAGAATGGATTCCATGGACAGCTGAGACTTGGATGAATCAGAAGACGAGTGCCCTGAGAAGAAAGCAAGCTGTCCTCCAAATAGGCAGCATGAGGGTCCAGAGTCTTGAATTTGAAGGAATGTGGCCACATTTTGTGCCAAGAGGTGAATCTGAGCACTTTGCTTACATCCTTCTACATCAAGAAGGAATGTGTTCCCACGAAGTATTAATACAAGATGGAGTCAAGGTCAACAGGGCAGGTTTCCGCCATGTTTAACCAGGGTGTTCAGGAGGAGACGGACGTTGACTCTGAGGGTTGCGACAATGCTGGCCAGGACTCTGCTCAGGGGCAACGTGCTCACCATGACCTGGAGAGCTCCCCCTGCTCTGCTCACCAAGCGATCCTCAGGTTGTCCAATCCTGCAGGGGAATTCCCCAGGCCCTCCGCGGACGGGCTCTGGACTCGGCCTGAGCGTCATCTCACCTGTGACGCGCACTGAGCAGCCAGTGTGGGCGGGCGCCCTTCCCTGGGGGCGCGACTGATCCTCGCATCCTGGTGTTCATGCCCTGTGTGGTCCCTTCCCCTGAAGCCAGGCTGGATGCTGGCATTTGCCTTAGGAACAGAAATGGCAAGAGTGATGGGATGGCGCTTGAGATTGCTTTACAAAAAGTTGTGCCTTCCATCATTCTCTTCTCTCTCCAGCTCTCCTCACTGACGTGCTCTGAGGAAGCAAGCTGCCATGTTAGGAGCTGCTCTCTGGAGAGCCCTACCATCCAACAGCCAGAGAGGAACTGAAGCTCTCAGTCCAATAGCCTATGAAGAACTGGATCCTGAAACAAATACTAAGTGGGCTTAGAAGAGCTTCCTTCCACAGTCAAGCCCTCAGAGGAGACAGCAGCTCTAACGAACATGGTGACTGAAGCCCCAGGAGAGTCCCTGCACTGGAGGACTCAGCTAAGCCTTGCCTGGACTCCTGACTCTTACACACGAAGAAATAAACTAGGGGGGTAATTTGCTACTATATTTTTCAGGGTTCTTCAGAGAAACAGAGCCAACAGAATGTGTGTGTGTGTGTGTGTGTGTGTGTATGCTCAGTCATGTCCAGCTCTTTGTGACCCTATCGACTAGCCTGCCAGGCTCCTCTGTCTATGGGATTCTCCAGGCAAGAATACTGGAGTGGATTGCCATTCCCTTCTCCAAGGAATCTTCCCAACCCAGGGACTGAACCTGTGTCTCCTGCACTTCCTGCATTGGCAGGTACATTCTTTACCACTGAGCCACCTGGGAAGCCACTGTGTATATACTTCCATATATACACATGCATAGATTATATACTTCAACAGATGTAAATGGGATCATAAATATCTCATAAACATTAAGGTGTTTTTTTCCTTACAGAGTGCAGAGATGATATTAATCAACACAGACAGCTGAATGGCTGGGTCCATCAAGGACATGAACGTTCACTCTAAATGTACTGTGGCCGTTGTGCTAGTCACCGTCATCTCCTCTTTAGAGAGTAGAAAGTGAGTGGCAGAAGAAAAAAAAAATCATGAGTTGTGTGTTTCTTTTGTGACCAAGCCTAATGAATGCATTTGGTTCTTTGGGCAACGTTGGCCTGTCGTCAGCTCTGTGAAAGGCTGGATGCACGAAATGATGATAAAGATGATGACGAGAGTTTTGACTCAACGGGATGCAGCATGGAGGCTTCCTGTGGATCTTGCAGCAAGCAAGATGTGGGCCGTGATTATTTTACCACTTACTCCCCAGCAGCATTTTAGCTGTCTTCCTGTTTCTGATGCCAAGATTAACCAAGAGTTCAGTTCAGACAAGAAGCTGTTCAACCTGCAGACTTCAGATTATACAAACAAAGCATTTGGAATGTTGGTTTTATTTACTGATTGACTGATGGCTTCTTTCTTTGCGTCTCATCACCCTACTCAGGTAGCTACGTGTGGACCATCTACTCCCTCAACTGGGGAAGCAAAAAACAGAGAGGTCAGATTCTCAGCTTTTGAGTTCAAAAGCTGAGGTCCAGCTGCTAATTTAAAATATTTCAAAAGAATATTTGCAGAGTCAATTGTTTCTGTCCAAGGAGATAAAAATTCTTTATAGACTATAGACAAAGAATTGGTAAGAACAACGCATGGTAGGTTGGTGTGGGCTCAGAGTAGGGGCGCTGACATCCTGCTCTGATATAGGTCAGAGGGTCCAGTGGGCAGGAAGAATTCTGGAATCTCCAAGTGTGTTTAGACATCTGCAGTAGACAGCATCTGTGCCTCATTTCCTGGGGGGAGGGGTGTCTAGGAAAGCAGCAAGGCCCTAGCATCCCTCCCACACATATCCTATTCTGTACAGAAACCAAAGAGAGGATAAACCAGTCCATCCTAAAGGAAATCAACTGTGAATATTCTTTGGAAGGACTGATGCTAAAGCTGAAGCTTCAATACTTTGGCCACCTGATGCGAAGAGCCGACTCACTAGAAAAGACCCTGATGCTGGGCAAGATTGAAGACAAAAGCAGAAGAGGGCAGGAGAGGATGAGATGGTTGGATGGCATCACCAACTCAACGGACGTGAATTTGAGCAAACTCCAGGAGATAGTGAAGGACAGGGGAGCCTGGCGAGCTGCAGTCCATGGGGTCTAAAGAGTCAGATATGACTGAGTGACTGAACAGCAACAACAAATAGATAAATAAATAAACAATAAATTATGTGTCTGTCCAGGCAGAGAGGGTCCAAGACAGCCCCAGTGGATTTCCCATTCCTCTAGAGTCACAAAAGACTTTCCAATGCTTTGGGGGCTTTTTCCAAGAAGAGTGCAGAGGCAGGCAGGGAGGGCAGGAGACCCAAGGACCCACTATGTAGCTGGGACAAGAAGAATCGAGAGTAAACTCAGACTTTCACAGTGGAGCAGATGGAAATCGGGGAATTCAAGCCAGGAAAGATGGACACAGATGACTGGGGATCAGCACCCTGAGCAGCAGTGGATGTCACTTATTTAAATTTAAACACGGCCATCCTCACTCCCAACAACAATATTGCAAGACTGTGACAATGTTCAGGGTTTTCAATTCATCACCAGTTTACAGGGGATCTGAATTGACCAAGAAACCTTCGCAGTGACTACAAGAAAAGCCAGAAGTGGCTAAGATTACATGTTGTTTTCTCAAATTTTCTACTTTTAATTTTTTTTTTCTCTTAAATTTCTACCTTCCTCAGATCATTTTTTTTAAAGGCTGAAATGTGAGGCTTGGGGAATCTTAATTCCCTGACTAGGGGGTCAAACTTGTGCCCCCTGCTGTTGAAGTGCAGAATCCTAATAACTGAACCAGCAGGGAATTCCCAGATTACATCTTGACAATCAGTACACCAGGGTTTTACAGTAGATATCACTTTTGGCAAGCAAAAATAAAGGGCACTGTTGCTTTGGTATCTTTGAGACTATGGGCCATGAAGTCTAGACCTTCCCTCCCCTCTGGAGCTCATGGTAAGAATGTAATCACAAAGCAAAACAATTGGTGAGATTGCCAAGATTGGACTTGGCTCTATCATCTTCTCACAAACCCAGACCTCCTCTAAGCCATCAGATGACACACATAATCACTGTTATTCTTTTAATAGCTGGTCACTAACAGTCATGACTGCTTTTTTGTTAGCTTGGTATAAGCATCACCTACTTTGGAATTCCTGAGAAATAAAAGCTATTTGGTTGTCAGAGGCCAGGGAAGACACAGCACCTAAGGAATGGCCACAGAATCCTCATTTGGCTACACAGCTATGGAGACACAGGCTCTTCCCCACATTCGCTCTTAGAGCCTGGTTCCTTTCTCACGCTTTACCCATGCCAATGACACATGCAAAATGGTAACGGATTAGAGTTTCCTAAAATATAAAAGATGTTCCACAAACGTAACAACAGTGGAAGAACATTCACTGTGAGTTCATCTCCAACTTAGTGAGCTGGTTTCTTTTCCCAAACTAAGTTTTCAAGTGAAAAAATTATAAGGTCAAGGTTTGATATATAGAATTCCACTGGATATTTTGTGTGCTGTGCTGGGCCAAGTCGCTTCGGTTGTGTCTGACTCTTTATGACGCTATGGACTGTAGCCTACCAGGTTCCTTTGTCCTAGGGATTCTCCAGGCAAGAATACTGGAGTGAGTTGCCATGCCCTTCTGCAGGGGATCTTCCCAACTCAGCGACAGAACCCATGTCTCTCATGTCTCCTGCATTGGCAGGCGGATTCTTTACCACTAGTGCCACCTGGAAAGCCCTACTGGATATCTTAATATATTGTAAAAGAGTCCCTAAAAATTCATACCAGAGCTTGTAATAAACTGCTTTCAGTTATGGATGTCCAACAGTGCCTGTCATAGGACATATCCACCATAATACAATTTTTAAGGAGAGACAAACAACTGTCATAACTGTGGCCACAAGCATATGAGGTGTGGGCACAGCTAGGGGCTCTGTGGCCCCAGGATTCTCTGTTCCTCCATCAACAGAGGCATCCATGAGACTGATCCATCGACCTCAGTCAAAGGTAGGATGTGTTTATACCCAAGTCACAATCAAACTGTCCCTCTCTTGGATCATATGAGCTACACACAGTCTCTCCCATGAAATGCTGCTTTGGGGGACACTTGAAACATGAAAGCCTGTTTGTGTTTGAAAGAAGCCATCCCAAACGCTCATAAACAATTTAAACGGCATTCACCCTTTCTCAAAGCTCAGGCCTGGGAGTTGAACTTGCACTGAAAGCTCTCTGGACTGCATTAAGTCATCCCTTTGCCTGTGCATCAGCTACAGTTTATTTCATCCTGATGGAGCCTTTTCTTCCCAGGTGAGTTGACTATAGCAGCCAGTGGGAACGTGATTTTGTGAGCTGCATGGGGACAGAGGTAGGTTGAAAGTTAAAGAGATGGTGCATGTCAGCCTCTCACAGAAACCTTGGCTATCTCTCCCTGAAACTTGATGGGAGCTTCATGAAGTTCTTCAGCTGATACCATCAGTACAACCAGGCCCTTTTGTGAAAATGGAACACAAACGAAATGTGCTAAAACTGAAAGGCCCTGCCTGGGGGAGCAAAGAGGAAACAGTTTTGTTCTATCAAACAAAAAAAAAAAAAAAAAAAAAGAAAGGAAAAGAAAAACAATTTAGAATGGTGGTTGAAAAAAAAAAGAAAGGTCAGCAAAACTACCCTGTTCAGTTGACTTTCCGTTTCTCAAGTTTTTTTTACTGTTTCCTTTGTAGAAGGTATTTATTTTCTGTTTGTATATCCATCTCTGGTGTATCTCAAATGGGTTCAGATTTCCACATGATTATTTACTCAGATCTGGTCAACTTTTCTATGATGAAGTCCAGTGTTCTGAGTGAAATACCACTTTTGGTAAAAATTATTCTTCCATAGGAGGGGAAATTACTTTTTCGATAGGTAGACAACTATAGAATTTAATATCCAAACTGGGACATTGTTCAGGATCACAGAAAGTGCTGATAATTATGCTAAGAGGACTGGACAAATTGAGATGTGTGGTGACTCAACCTGTGGATCACAAAGAACAGTTTTAAAAAAAAAATCACTTTCTCCAAAACAGATAATGACCTTGTGCCCAGAAATGCTCACCCAATTCACTTTTTTCACCTTCTCTCTAGAAAGTAGCTTTTAATTATTTCATGTTTTATTTCTCAGTGACCAGTGAGGAAGTCTTGAAGAATAGAGTCATAAAGAAAGCAAAGTGTGGAAATGTTGGATTCCAAGTGTTTCCTTACAGTTTCTGGTTCTAAACACTAACTTCATTTCTGAGTTGTAGAGTATTTCCACCTCTGGAAGCAATCAGATCAATAAATGCTTTTTTTAAGAAAAAATTATCTTTTATGTAATCTATCACGAATGCCTTTTAAAAATATATAATAGTTTATCATTGGAGAAGGAAATGGCAACTCACTCAAGTATTCTTGCCTGGAGAATTACATGTTTAGAGGAGTCTGGTGAGCTACAGTCCACGGGGTCGCAAAGAGTGAAACACGACTAAGTGACTCACACACACATGTTTTATTGTCAATAGAGAAAGAACAGCCCCCTTTTTTTCCTCCATATATTTTTAAATTTATGCCAGAGGAGGCATAGATGGAACAGTGTGATGAACTGAATGTGTCCCTTTAAAATTCATAGGTTGAAATACTATTCCCCAATGTGATGGTGTTAGGAAGGAGGGCCTTTGGAAGGTGATTGGATCATAAGAGTGGAGCCCTCACGAATGAGATTAGTGCCTTTATAAAGAAGACTCCAGAGAGTTCTCCCACCCCTTCCTCCTATGAGAACACAGCAAAAAGATGGCTATCTATGGATCTGCAACTCTCACCAGACACCAAATCTGTTTGTACCTTGACCTTGGACTTCCCAGCCTCCAAAACTGCGAGAAATAAATGTTTTTAAGTCACTCAGCCTGTGGTATTTTTGTTTCAGCAACCCAAAGGAACTAAGACAGGCAGCATGTGGTGGGTGTCAGGGAGGGAAGGGTTCTAGAGGGTTATATTTGACTAACCAATTTCTTTCTTCCTGAGTTGCCACTTCTCCTATCCCCTGAGCCCATTTCATGAGTAAGGGATTTAAAAAGAGGAGGACTGCTTTCTCTTGGGCAGAGTGCTAAAAGCAGTGCAGCCTATGGGTGACTAGGTCACCACAGCATTGACTTAGATGAAGTTGGTTCAACATTAGATGTGCAAAGAAAGAGTCTCTCTGAGGAGATGATGTGGCTCTATTAGGAGACCCTTGGGGAGACCTCCCAGCTTAGAGCTCACAATGGAATTTCCCTGATTGTAAAAAAAGATCACCTCAGACTTTTCAGACCATCTCATGTCCTTTTCCATTTAGTCCCTCTTTGCATAAAAGATGTCACCTGAGACACCATGAAATACAGACATGTATCTTAGTCCCAGCTTCCCAGGTGGCTCGGTGGTAAGGTATTCGCCTGCCACTGTAAGAAACACGGGTTCAATCCCTGAGTCAGGAAGATGCCCTGGAGTAGGAAATGGTAATCCCTCCAGTATTCTTGCCTGAAAAATCCCATGGACAGAGGAGCCTGGTGGGCTACAGTCCAAGGGGTCGCAAAGAGTTGGACATGACAGAACACACACACACACCCATCTTAGTCCCAAAGGACTTCAGAAACAGAAATCTTTCTATCACCTTTTGGAGTATTTTAACTTTGCATTTTGGCATACTTTGTAGATTTATGGAACAGTTGCAAGAATAGACTAGTGCAAAGAGTTCCCATATATCCTTCACCCAGATTCCCCAGATGTTAACATTTTATCACATTTGCTTTATTCTTGTCCCTCTCATCCTAGACACACACACACACACACACACACACACACACACACACACACACACTCTTCTAAATCACTTGACTTAGTGTTAAAACTTTTATGTATATTACTAAACAACAAGGGCATTCTCTCACATAACCAGTGTACAGTTATCAAACTCAGAAAATGATCATTGACATACTACTCTAATACACAAACCACTTTCAGTCTTCACTCGTTATTCACTTAGGGTCCTCCACAGCAAGAAAAAACCCCAACCATGTGTTGGATCAGTTATCATTTCCCTTTAGGCTCCTTTGGTCTGGACCATTCCTCAGTTCTTGGCATGGACATTTTTGAAGTCCATGTCCATGCCAAATGTTTTATAGCATACCAGTCCACTTGAGTTTGTCTTTTATGTCATTATGATCTAATTCAGGTTAAACATCTCTGGAAGGCTGAGTATTTTAAAGTTCCTTGTACTGGAAGGAAAGCAATGCCAAATAATGTTCAAACTACTGCACAACTGCACTCATATCACATGCTAGCAAAGAAATGCTCAAAATTCTCCAAGCAAGGCTTCAATAGTATGTGAACCGAGAACTTCCAGATGTTCAAGCTGGATTTAGAAAAGGCAGAGGAACTAGAGAGCAAATTGATGAAATCCGTTGGATCATTGAAAAAGCAAAAGAATTCTGGAAAAACATCTGCTTCATTGAGTATGCTAAAGCCTTTGACTGTGTGGATCACAACAAACTGTGGAAAATTCTTAAAGAGATGGGAATACCAGACCACCTGACATGCTTCCTGAGAAATCTGTATGCCAGTCAAGAGGCAACAGTTAGAACTGGACATGGAACAATGGACTGGTTACAAATTGGGAAAGGAGTACGTCAAGGCTGTATGTTGTCACCCTGTTTATTAATTTATATACAGAGTACATCATGCAAAACGCCAGGCTGGATAAAGCACAAGCTGGAATCAAGATTACTGGGAGAAATATCAATAACTTCAAATATGTAGATGACACCACCCTAATGGCAGAAAGCAAAGAAGAACTAAAGAGCCTCTTGATGAAAGTGAAAGAGGAGATTGAAAAAGCTTGCTTAAAACTCAACATTCAAAAAACTAAGATCATGGAATCCAATCACATCACTTCATGGCAAACAGATGGGGAAACAATGGAAACAACGACAGATTTTATATTCTTGGACTCCAAAATCACTGCAGATAGTGACTGCAGCCATGAAATTAAAAAACGCTTGCTCCTTGGAAGAAAAGTTATGACCAACCTAGACAGCATATTAAAAAGGACAGACATTACTTTGACAACAAAGGCCTGTATAGTCAAAGCTATGGTTTTTCCAGTAGTCATGTATGGATGTGAGAGACTATAAAGAAAGCTCAGCACTGAAGAAGTGATGCTTTTGAACTGTGGTGTTGGAGAAGACTCTTGAGAGTCCCATGGACTGCAAGGTGATCCAACCAGTCAATCTTAAAGGAAATCAGTCCTGGATATTCATTGGAAGGACTGATGTTGAAGCTGAAACTCCAATACTTTGGCCATCTGATGTGAAGAACTGACTCACTGGAAAAGACCCTGATGCTAGGAAAGACTGAAGGCAGGAGGAGAAGGGGACGACAGAGGATGAGATGGTTGGATGACATCACGGACTAGATGGACATGAGTTTGAGCAAGCTCTGGGAGTTGGTGATGGACAGGGAAGCCTGGCCTGCTGAAGTCCATGGGGTCACAGCCAGACATGACTGAGTGACTGAACTGACTGACTGACTGTACCAGATCTTTATTTTTTTTTATTGGAGTATAATTGCTTTACAATGTTGTGCTCATTTCTGCTGTACAATGAAGTGAGTCAGCTATATGCATACATATATCCCTTGCCTCCTGGTCCTTTTTTCCACCCTGCCACCTCTATCCTACCCCTTTAGGTCATCACAGAGCACCAAGCTAAGCTCCCTGTGCAATACTTATTTTTTTAAGGGTCAGTTTGTCTCTACAGTTGCTGTTTTATCCAAGTTCTATTCATCAACCACTCACCTTAATGCAATATAGCCAGTGACTAAACCCTGCTTGTGCATTGGAATGATTTAGGACACACCAGATCACATGAACCAGATTTTTTCTTTTTGTATTTTTAAAAGCTTTCTGGATTATTCTAACATACAGCCAGGGATTATTGTTTGTTTGTTTTCCCTCTGTATAGGTGCTACTAGCACCTTACGAGTCACAAAATCTTCCAACTTTTCCATTCAACCCATCTTGCGTCACATTTGATTAACAGAAGTCAGAGTCTTGCTTGCTGGCAAGACCTGTTGATTCCCACACTATTCCATGTCCTGATAGCTTGAATTACGCATTACCTAACGGGCATAAGTGGGTACTTTAGCAACTAGGCAAAACCCAAAGAGTGTTCAATTGTCTCCTTTGGAGATTCCAAAGTAGAACAGTTTCTCAACCTAGGGACATTCACAGCCAGATAATTCTTTGTTAACATGGGGCTGTCCTGTGCATTATAGGGTGTTCAGTACCACCCCTGACTTTTATCTGCTAAATACAAAACTATCCTCTAGTCATGATTATGAAACATGTGTTTAGATATTGCTGAGTGCCCCTGGGGAGTGGGGGATTGCCCTGGTAGACAACCACTGCTCTAGACCTCCCTGCATCCAGATCTTTGGTCAAACTAACATTTACACCCATCTCCTCTTATCTAACCCCACTGTGTCCTCTAAGGCCAGCCAGATCAGGGCCAGTATGGTATGTATGGGGCTATAAACACTGGCTTGGTTATCAGACTGGACTGAGTTCAAATTTTTTCTCTGTCACTTACTATAGGAGAGCCTTGCTCAAGGAACGTGGTCTCTCAGTCTTCTCTTCTGCAAAATGGGAATCATAAGAATAGCTTCTTCATAGAGATGTTGTGAGAATTCAATGACAAGTGTATGAAATGCATCTGATGAAAAGTAACTGCTCAAAAAAGGATTGTTGAGTGAAATAGTTCAGGTAAAGTGGTAAGCGTAGTGCCTGGCACATGAAAAGAACTCAGCAGATACTCCAGCTTGGTTTCATCATTCTCCGTGATGAAGAAATTCAGGCACAATGTGATTGAGTCTTGGTCAAGGTCATGTAGCTGGTCAGGGGTAGAACTAGATGCAGAGCCCATGCTTTAGACTTCCCAGTGAAATGCTCTTTACCCCACATGAAGCTTTGAAAGATCAAGGACAATTCCAGGGAAGATGAAGCTCTTGGCCAGACATCTCTGGCCAGTGCTGTAATAACCAGGACTTGGCAGCACAGGTGATTAATCATTCTAAATTGGGGAAGTCAGAACTAAGGGTGTTCAACAGAGCATTTAAAGGCATATAGTCCCTTAAGTACCATCCCCTGAAAATAATTTTCTTTAAAAGGGAAATATTAGAAATGCTTTTAATATTTTCAAGCAAAGAACTGGCATACTAGAACATGGAACCTATATAAGATATCAACGCTTAATTGTTTTTTAATTTTTAAAAAACTATTTTTTACGTGGATTTAAAAAATCTTTATTGATTATGTTACAGTATTACTGCTGTTTTATGTTTTGACTTTTTGGCCTCAAGGTGTGAGGGATCTTAACTCCTCAACCAGGGATCATACCTGTACCCCCTGCATTGGAAGGCAAAGTTTCAACCACTGGGCCACCAGACAAGTCCCTAAAACCTTTTAATTGCAGTATAGTTGAGGTACATTATTATATAAGTTACCTGTATGCAATATGCTGCTGCTGCTGCTAAGTCGCTTCAGTCGTGTCCAACTCTGTGCGACCCCATAGATGGCAGCCCACCAGGCTCCCCCATCCCTGGGATTCTCCTGGCAAGAACACTGGAGTGGGATGCCATTTCCTTCTCCAGTGAAGTAAAGTGAAAAGTGAAAGTGAAGTCGCTCAGTTGTGTCCGACTCTTCGCAGCCCCATGGACTGCAGCCTACCAGGCTCCTCCATCCATGGGATTTTCCAGGCAAGAGTACTGGAGTTGGGTGCCATCGCCTTCTCCAGTATGCAATATAGTGATCCACAATTTTGAAAGGTTCTACTCCATTTATAGTTATTATAAAATATTTTGTATGTTTCCCATGTTGTATGATATATTGTTGTAGCTTACTTTATACATAAAGTTTCTGCCTCCTAATCCCCTACCCCTCCACTGTCTTTTTCCCCTCCCTTCTTCCCACTGGTACCAACTAATCTGTTCTCCGTATCTGTGAATCTGTTTCCTTTTTGTTATATTCACTAGTTTGCAACCCTTAATTTATTTTAAGTTCTTTTAAAATGTGGACTATTTTTTTAAGTCTTTATTGAATTTGTTACAATAATAATTCTATTTTATGTTTTCCTTCAGTTTTTTGGCCACAAAGCATGTGGAATCTTAGCTCCCCAACCAAAGATCAAACCGGCACACCCTGCACTGGAAGATGAAGTCTTAGCCACTGGACCACCAGGGAAATTCTTCTTAATTGTTAAAAGGAGCTTTGTCTATGAGGACAGAGACATAAATGTAGTGAATATAATTACTTCAGGGTACAGGACTATGAAAAAGAGCAGGTATCCCCTGGTACCCACTAAACATGATATAAAGTAAAGAATTAAGGGGCTTCCCCGCCCCCCCCTCCCCCACTCCTTTACAGGGCTGCATTTAAAAAGACATTCTAATTCTCTTGGTTCCAGTGGAGCCTTGGAGAATTACTTCTACTGCCAAGAGGCTGTAGCTCCTTATGAAATAATAGGCCAGAAAAGTTCATTCATCATAACCAGTGGGTTGACAGCCTTTGTCATCCTGTTCTTTCATCCCTTCATAAGGAACTCGGGTATTTATTACACTGCAGGACTCTAAGGAAGGTGGCAAGGAAGCAATAAATGCCTTTAGGAGGTGTGTGTGCACAAGTGTACATACATGTGGTGTGTATATGTGTGTGTGCACATATGTGTGAGTTTCAGTCTGGAACAGAGCTGCCATCTTTTCCCTACCATCGGTCATTTTCAAGGGCAATGTTAAAACTATTCATTAATCAGCCCTATTCTAGAGCAGACATCAGCCGCCTCCCCAGAGCAGAAGCCCAGGCTGTGCTAGGCTCCTGAGTTGCTGGTTGGTTGGAAGATTCCTGGGGGAAGGTCAGGCAGCTGGGGCTCGGGTTGGGAGGGGGTAAGGAGGAGCAGAAGGGCACTCAAGGACTCCAAAGCTAGTTAGGACTGGCAGTGGGGAATTAGCTTGATATTTTAGCAGGTGTGTGCTGGCTAATACCAGCCCTGGATGCATGTCCAGCTTACAGCGCCTGCCATTACTTTATAGGCAGAGGTTTGCAAGGTCAGCCCTCAAGAGCAGTTTCTCACATGTGTGTCCACAGTTGGTTTGTGCATAAGAATCACTTGGCTTGTTTGCCACAAACAGGGATTCCTGGAATTGCTGTCCGGGAATGTGTGCTTTCATAAGCTTCCCAAGTGATGCCTGAGCAGCTATAGGTTTTCACCGATTTCTCAAAAAGTGTATTCAAAGGATAAGAAGATTCTGGTGCTTCAGAAAAATGTCACAGCCCTAAAACAAATGAACAGGGAGATCTAAATTATTTCACCAGACAGGGAAAGCCCAAGTATGATGTAACAGTTTTCAGTTTCAACTGGCAGGTGCTTGAAGAGGAACCTGAGGGAGAAAACTAAGCTAAAACTTTTATCTTTTTTTTTGCTTTTGGTTTATTATTTTTCTGTTTATTCTTTATTAGTGAAAGTGAAAGTTGCTCAGTTGTGTCCGACTCTTTGTGACCCCATGAATTCTCCAGGCCAGAATACTGGAGTGGGTAGCCATTCCCTTCTCCAGGGGATCTTCCAACCCAGGGATCAAACCCAGGTCTCCCGCATTGTAGGCAGATTCTTTACCAGTTGAGCCACCAGGGAAGTCTAAGAATACTGGAGTGGGCAGCCTATCCCTTCTCCAGTGGATCTTCCTCCACTTTATTAACTATCAGAAAAAAAGAATGAAGTAATGCCATTTGTAGCAACTTGGATGGACCTAGCGATTATCATACTAAGTGAAGTAAGGCAGAGAAAGAAAGATATCATATGATATCACTTATATGTGGATATACAAATGAATTTATTTACAAAACAGAAATAGACTCACAGACATAGAAAATAAACTTATATTCAATGTATGACAAAAACTACTGTAATGATGTAAAGTAATTAGCCTCCAACTAATAAAAATAAATGGAAAAAAAGAAATAATAAACTTATGGTTACCAAAGGGGAAAGCGGAGGAAGTGATAAACTAGGGATTTGGGATTAATAGATACACACTGTGCTGTGCTATGCTTAGTCGCTCAGTCATGTCCGACTCTTTGCAGCCCCACAGGCTGCAGCTTGCCAGGCTCCTCCATCCATGGGGATTTTCCAGGCAAGACTACTGGAGTGGGTTGCCATGCCCTCCTCCAAGGGATCTTCCAGAATCTACTGCATAGCACAGGGAAATGTATTCTATATCTTATAATAAACTATAATGGAAAAGAATCTGAAAAAGAATACATATATATATACACATATATATTAATATATTTATGTATATAGCCAATACTTTGTTGTACACCTGAATCATTTAAATCAATTATACTTTAAATAAAAAAAATCAGAAATATCATGTATTAGTACTTACTGTATGTCAGGCATATTCTAAAAACATTATAAGGCATCATATTTTTAATTCTATTAATAGACTAGTAAGGTAAATATTATTGCCCCCATTTTAGAGATAAGGAGACTGAGGCTTTGAGAGGTTAAGTAAATAATTTGCCTAAGGTCACAGAATTAATAAGTAGCAGTCTTTCCTGACAGCCTGTAATATGAACCCACCATACTAATCTGCCTTCCATTATCATCTTTAATAATATCTTCCTTTCACTGAGTTACACATATACTTGAAGCACCCTGAGGTCAGGGGCCAATTCAGTCTTGCTCATGTCTATTTTTCCAGGGTCTGGCAGAATCCTGAGCTGCCCAATCAAAAATTTTTAATTGTATAAAGGAGAAAATTTCACGATGTGAGTTTTTTTTAACAAATACTTCACATTTTCCCTAATGGCTTGAATATGCTTATCAAAAAGAAACCATTCAAATAGGCGACATGAAAACTTAAATTACTGCTCTATTCTGGTGGCTATTGATAACTCAGGTCACAAAATATGTTGAAAAAAAATGATGTAGTTTTAATCCTTAGGTTCCTCTGCAGAGAAGTCCTCTGTCTTCATCTGCTAAAAATGTTTGTGCTCAATTTCTAAGTTACAGCATGAAACCAAAGCTTGCTTTGTGGGCCACTGAGCTAGAGCTCCACAAAGAGCCATCTATCTTCCGACGAAATGACGGTGCCATAAGTAACTTTACACTAGGAGTTATTGATGGGCCAAAGCCTACAGCTCCATTTGGCTGAGAGCTGCCCTGAGGCTCTTCCTGGCCTTCAGTGCAAATACAGCATCACACCCTTTCCTGACAGCCAATTCCAAGGGCAAAGACAGAGTTCTGGCTCCTAAGTGAAGTATGTCCTCTCAATATTAAACATGCAAAATAAAATCTCAGGATTTTAGAAGGAAACTTAGGGGTAATTTAATCTAAACTTTAATTTCAGAGATAAGAAATGCTAATCCTGGAGCAGAGGCAATGTCCAAAATACTCAGGAACTTTTCTGCACAAGCACTGCTCAAAGAGGAGGGCTGGAGATAAGCCTTCGGTGACTGGATCACCGGCTTCCCTGGGGGCTCTGATGGTAAAGAATCTGCCTGCAATACGGGAGCCCCAGGCTCGATCCCTGGGTCGGGAAGATCCCCTGGAGAAGGGAATGGCAATCCATTTCCGTATTCTTGCCTGGAGAATACCCCTGGCTCACAGGGAAATCCAGGGAGTTCCAGGAAAGTAGGCAAAGAGGCCTGGCAGGGGGCTTGGGCAAAGGCTGGCCACCAGCTGATATAAAAGTATTTAAATAAGAGATACAGGGAGAGGGTGTGAAGAGAAGGGAAGCCTCCCACACTATCGGTGGGAATGTAAATTAGTGCAGCCACTATGGAAAACAGTATGAAGGTTCCTCAAAAACTAAAAATAGATCCAGCTATCACATTCCTGGGCAAACATCCAGAAAAGACAACAGAATCAGAAAAGATACAGGCACCCCAATGTTCACAGCAGCATTTACAATAGCCAAGACACAGAAGCAACCTAAACATCCATCAACGATGAATGGATAAAGATGTAGTACATAAACACAATGGAGTATTATTCAGTTATAAAAAGAATGAAATGATGAAATTTGCAGCAACATGGATGGGCCTAGAGATTATCCTACTAAGTGAAGTAAGTCACAGAGAGGATGACAAATATCATACGATATGATTCACATGTGGAATTTAAAATAACGATACAAATGAGTTTATTTATGAAACAGAAACAGAATCACAGATGCAGAAAACAAACTTACGGTTACCAGAGGGGTTGGGGGGAAATAAACAAGGCATCTGGGATTAACAGATACACACCACTGTATAAAGAGACACGTGCACCCCAGTGTTCATCGCAGCACTGTTTATAATCACCAGGACATGGAAGCAACCTAGATGCCCATCAGCAGACAAATGGGTGAGGAAGCTGTGGTACATATACACCATGGAATATTACTCAGCCATTAAAAAGAATTCAAATGAATCAGTTCTAATGAGATGGATGAAACTGGAGCCCATTATACAGAGTGAAGTAAGCCAGAAAGATAAAGACCAATACAGTATATTAATGCTTATATATGGAATTTAAAAAGATGGTAATGATAACCCTATATGCAAAACAGAAAAAGAGACACAGATGTACAGAACAGACTTTTGGACTCTGTAGGAGAAGGCGAGGAGGGGATGTTCTGAGAGAACAACATTGAAACAAGTATACTATCAAGGGTGAAACAGATTACCAGCCCAGGTTGGATGCATGAGACAATTGCTCAGGGCTGGTGCACTGGGAAGACCCAGACAGATGGGAAGGGGAGGGAGGTGGGAGGGGGGATAGGGATGGGGAACACATGTAAATCCATGGCTGATTCATGTCAATGTATGGCAAAAACCACTACAATATTGTAAAATAATTAGCCTCCAACTAATAAAAATAAATTAAAAAAAACAGATAAACACTACTATATAAAAAAATAGATGAACAAGGACCTGCTGTATAGCACAGGAAAATATTTTCTACATCTTTTAATAACCTTGTAATATTGTGATTTAGTTATATTGATTCACTTTGCTGTATACCTAAAACTAACACAACATTGTAGATCAACTATACTTCAATTAAAAAAGAGCTTAGGTGTCCATAGGTTCATGGATTTATCTCTGGGCTTTCTATTCTGTTTCACTGATCTATATTTCTGACTTTGTGCCAGTACCATACTGTCTAGATGACTGTGGCTTTGTAGTATAGTCTGAAATCAGGCAGGTTGATTCCTCCAGTTCCATTCTTCTTTCTCAAGATTGCTTTGGCTATTCGGGGTTTTTTGTATTTCCATACAAATTGTGAAATTATTTGTTCTAGTTCTGTGAAAAATACCATTGGTAGCTTGATAGGGATTGCATTGAATCTTTAGATTGCTTTGGGTAGTATAGTCATTTTGACAATATTGATTCTTCCAATCCATGAACACGGTATACTTCTCCATCTGTTTGTGTCCTCTTTGATTTCTTTCATCAGTGTTTTATAGTTTTCTATGTATAGGTCTTTTGTTTCTTTAGGTAGATATACTCCTAAGTATTTTATTCTTTTTGTTGCAATGGTGAATGGTATTGTTTCCTTAATTTCTCTTTCTGTTTTCTCATTGTTAGTGTATAGGAATGCAAGAGATTTCTGTGTGTTAACTTTGTATCCTGCAACTTTACTATATTCATTGATTAGCTCTAGTAATTTTCTGGCAGAGTCTTTAGGGTTTTCTATGTAGAAGATCATGTCATCTGCAAACAGTGAGAGTTTCACTTCTTGTTTTCCTATCTGGATTCCTTTTACTTCTTTTTCTGCTCTGATTGCTGTGGCCAAAACTTACAAAACTATGTCGGAGACTATGTGGAGAAAATAATAGCAAACAAAGAAACAGACAAAGGATTAATCTAAAAAATATACAAGCAACTCCTGCAGCTCAATTCCAGGAAAATAAATGACCCAATCAAAAAATGGGCCAAAGAACTAAACAGACATTTCTCCAAAGAAGACATACAGATGGCTAAAAAACACATGAAAAGATGCTCAACATCACTCATTATCAGAGAAATGCAAATCAAAACCACAATGAGGTACCATTACATGCCAGTCAGGATGGCTGCTATCCAAAAGTCTACAAGCAATAAATGCTGGAGAGGGTGTGGAGAAAAGGGAACCCTCTTACACTGTTGGTGGGAATGCACACTAGTACAGCCACTATGGAGAACAGTGTGGAGATTTCTTAAAAAACTGGAAATAGAACTGCCATATGACCCAGCAATCCCACTTATGGGCATACACACCGAGGAAACCAAATCTGAAAGAGACACGCGCACCCCAATGTTCATCGCAGCACTGTTTAAAATAGCCAGGACATGGAAGCAACCTAGATGCCCATCAGCAGACGAATGGATGAGGAAGCTGTGGTACATATACACCATGGAATAGTACTCAGCCATTAAAAAGAATTAATTTGAATCAGTTCTAATGAGATGGATGAAACTGGAGCCCATTATACAGGGCGAAGTAAGCCAGAAAGATAAAGAACATTACAGCATACTAACACATATATATGAAATTTAAAAAGATGGTAGCAATAACCCAATATGCAAAACAGAAAAAGAGACACAGATGTACAGAACAGACTTTTGGACTCTGTGGGAGAAGGCGAGGGTGGGATGTTTCGAGAGAACAGCATCGAAACATGTATATTATCTAGGGTGAAACAGGTCACCAGCCCAGGTTGGATGCATGAGACAAGTGCTCGGGCCTGGTGCACCGGGAAGACCCAGAGGGATCGGGTGGAGAGGGAGGTGGGAGGGCGGATCAGGATGGGGAATACATGTAAATCCATGGCTGATTCATGTCAATGTATGACAAAACCCACTACACTATCGTAAAGTAATTAGCCTCCAACTTAAAAAAAATAAATGGGGAAAAAAAAGAATGAAAAAAAAACAAAACACGGAGGTAGAGACATACCAGTGTGTACTGACTAATACCAGCCACGGCTCACAGGAAGTGTTGTTTAAACACAGGAAGTCAGAGGCAAGGTCAAAGACCCTGGTTTTCTGAGTCTCCTCCTAAGATGCGTGTGTCGTCTCAAGACCACTTTCTCCTTGTCCTCAATACTTGCCTACCTCAATGGTAGGCTGCCATTAATACAACACTTGGGTTATTGTCTGAACACCTTGGTTTTCTGTAGGCCTAGTCAACTGAGATATTTGAATCCTTTCCCCAGTTAATTATGATGTTTTAAAATAATTCTTTACTATTGTAATTTCATATAATTTTGATGATTACAAAAACACTGTGGAATTTCAAGTGAATGGGAAAAAAGTGGGCCTTCCTAATAGCATAAGTAACATAATAATAAGGACTGACTCCAAACCTATTATGCCTATTATGTGCCTGGTTTTTTTCACACTCTAGAAACCTTTCTGCAGACTCAGACACTAAATTCAGGGGATGGCTGGTCACACTGCAGATGCCACATGAATTAGAAAAAAATGGGGAAATGAGGTTGTATGTATTTTTTAAATTATTAACTAAATAACATCCAATTATTTAAAATTAATAATTATTTAATAAATTGATTAAATTAATTAAATTTAAATTTAATTTAATAATTTAATACTTCTTCAGAGTATCCTTTTTTTAAAAAAAACAATTGAGGAATAGCTTGAACTGTATGTAACTTTAAAGGATAAAGGGATAGAATTAATATGAACAGGAGCTGTGAATCTGTCCCTTCTCACTGAAAACATGGTGGTACGGGGTTAAGAACTCTAAATACCACCTCTTCATCTCCTCCTGAGTTTCTGCCAAATAACTGAAAACAAAAAGAGATCAGAAGACCACCATTAAGATATCAGTGACAGAGGACTTCCCTGGTGGTCCAGTGGTTAAGACTCTGAACTTCCAATACAGGGGCTGAGGATTTACTCCCTGGCTAGGGAACTTAAGATCTCACATGCTGCATGGCACAGCCAGAAAAAAAAAAGATGTAAGTTATTAGTGCCTGTGTGTGTGGGTGCTTGCACATGTGGGATGGGGCTGGGGTGAGCAGAGTTTAGCTGTGGTCTGTGCAGGAAAGATCTGGAATCTGAAATAACCACAACTGCATTTGGAAGGAGCTGCTCATAAGCCTTTTGATCATAAGTAGCCTCAGGCCAAAGTTACCATCATACCCCAGAGGATTTTTTACTTTAACTTGGAATTCTCTAGGGAGAGTTGAAATAGGTGCTTGATCAAAGCTTGGAGGTACAAAGAAAGAGGGTTGGATTAACCACAGTTGCCACTTCATAAACGAAAGTGTGAAAGAAATACTTGTTATTTATTTACAATATATGTTGGGATATTTAGTTGAAAGGCTTAAGAACCCAAAGGTGGGCATTAAACCAGGATAAGGCTATTGAGTCCTGGCACTGTGGGCATCGCTACCATGATGCCAAGAACAGGGGGGAGAGGAGAACACGGGCCATAGTGGTAAACGATCCAGCCCAGTAAAGCCAGTCCAACTGTTCCTCCTGGCCAAGAAGGGAGAGAGAACGTCACAGATGTCTAGAAGGAAAGTGATCTGCAAACAAGGGCTTCAAAACTGGTAAAGGGCATGAAAAGAACTAATTTCAGTAACATTCAATGGACCAGCATTCACAGGTATGGCCACATCAGACCCTTGGCAAAGGAGAATCTGACATTTGAGTTCTGACTACTGCTGAATAACCCTGAAGCTCTAGGACATGCAGCTACTGAAATTTTGCTGAGGGGGGAGCCTGAGTCATGAGTGACACCAGGCTGGTACATGGCGGAGGATGAATGAGCCATCTAGGTAGGGAGCTGGTGGCCAAGTGACATCTATAGCCCACATCATTTCAGTGTTAGCTACTCCTGGTTTACTGTATTCCTGGAACTCTGTCTCAGAAGAGCTGATGAAATGATTCTTCACTGCAGTTTATTTGGGAAAAACAATATGCTGTTTCAATCTTCATGAATTAGGGGATCTGAGAAAGTATTAAATACCCACCCTTTAAGATGCATCCTGAGACACCCATCCTTTGTAAAAACAACATAGATTCTTCCAACCCTCGTTAATTTTCAGTTATCTGTTCCTATTGGAATCAAATACTTTCAAAAGCAAGTGGGGTGGGAGGAAGGGAAGAAGGAGTGAGAAAGTGAGAAGAAATGAATGTGTCTTCATCATGCTGAGTTACAAAGTGGTGTGAGGTAGGGATCAACATGGGGCCAGTGATCGAAGGAGAGCTGTCAACAGAGCCAGTAGAACCTGGCGCCACTAGCTTTGGAGATCTTCCCCTCCAGGCACCACAGGGCTTTGACTTCAACTCTGACTTGAAAGCTCAGAGTTGTGGGTGCTTCAAGAGGGAAACTAAACAACAGCTTGTCCCTTTTTCTTGATCACTAAAAACAGTTCACAAAAAATGTACCTTAAATTGTTTCCCCCATAGGCAAGGTCACCTTTACTTAGAACAAATCATTCCATTTCATAACCACAAATGTTCTGCATTCTGTAGCCTTATTTTCCTAGAACTCCTGTCATCAGTGTCTTCCAAGGACACAGCTGTCCCTGGCTTTGCTGTTCCCTGCATGCGTGCTAAGTCACTTCAGTCCTGTCCTATTCTTTGTGACCCTATGGAGGTGCCCTATGCATGCCTAAAAAGGAATTCTTCTTACATGGTGGCATATGCATTTGCTTTATCTACTAGGAATCACTAGTGAATAGGGAGAGAATGTGTAGTGATGAAGGGTCGATTTAGGCAGACAGACTAGTATTTCCAAAGATTCAGAGGCACAAATGAGCAGACAGTATTCAACACAAATAGCTCTTATCTTTCCTGTGCGTATTGATGCCTAAAATTTCTTACACTCAAAAACCGGAATTAAAAGACTTAAAATGCAAATGCCTCCTGGAACTGCCCCATCAACAATCCTTTTATACGAAATTGTGATTAGTCTATCAGGCAACTGGTATAATGCCAACCCAGTTCTTTCCTGTTCTGTTAGGAAGGGAAGATAAAAGGGTAGTGCCTAAAAGCTACCAAGAAGTGAGGTTATAGACATTGACAAATTTGGCTGACTCTATACTTGAAAGATTGGTTGGTCTCCAAATCATTAAGCAAACCGATCAAGTGAATTATAGGCATGCAGTTATTATTTCAATTTTCCCCAAGACAAATGCATTTAAAAACTGAATCTTGGTTCCCCCATATAATTAATTGATTTAGGGTTGTTCTCATTATGCTATCCTTTTGAAAATTTCTTGGAAATGATTGGTTTTATGGTCTTATCCAAACTGCACAGAAAAATTTTGTCAGTTTCCCTTTTAGACCTTTAATCATTATTTTTTATTTTAGCATGTAATTTAATTGAACCTCAAATGGTCTAAAACAATACAGAAGGATTCTTAGATAATAGAAAGCTGTAGTCTGAATATTTCTGCCTCCCTCCCAACTCCCAAATTCATATTTTTAAACCTAATGCCCAATGTGATGGTATTAGGAGGTGAAGCCTTTGGGAGGTGATGAGAGAAATGGCCTTTTGATTTACATGTGTATCTTTCATGAGTTTGCTTAAGATGTATGCAGTCCAAATACACTGAACCATTGATGGAATATTGACAATACCAGATTCCTGAGTCAAAAAAATGTTAGCGGGCCATTTGTAGGAATGCAATAAAGACTTCAACAAAGTAACCTGGGGATACCTCTGGTTGCTTTCTCTGATAGCATATTTTGGGATCACATGTCCCCTTCTCACTGAAAAATAATTACATAGGCAGAGAGTTTAATTAATCCTTAGTGGATCCCATCTGACTGAATATACCTAATAAACAAATAGATGCTTGTTTTTCTTTTCTTTCCTAAGATTACATTTATTCAATACACAACTCTTTGTAGCTAATAGAATTTCATAATTTATTACAGTTAGTTACCTAAATTATGTTATATAATTTATATGAATTCTATAATACACATTATAATATATAAGTAACAGTCATGTCCAACTCTTTGCGACCCCAGACTATAGCCCGCCAGGTTCCTCTGTCCATAGACTTCTCCAGGCAAGAAATCTGGAGTAGGTTGCCACTTCCTTCTCCAGGAGATCTTCCCTACCCAGGGATCGAACCCGAGTTTCCTGAATTGTAGGCAGATTCTTTTACCATCTGAGCCACCAGGAAAGCCCTTAGTTTATATATAATAGTATATAATTATGAATGATCATCTCATATAATAAGTTAAAAAATGCATCTCCTATAAATCTTCCCTACTACCAGCTTCTGCTTTTAATAGGTAACCAGTCACATAGAGAAGATGCAAAGCCAGGCCCTGAAGGGGTCAAATCCTGTCTACTTCCTTCGTGCTCTGATGTACTTACCACAAGTACTCTAAATTCCTTCTTCATTTTCTTTCCCTACGGTGAAAACTCTCCAAAGTTTTTTTTCTTATTTTTGAACTCTCTTCAAGAGAACTTAGTGATAAAGCCTCGATGCTACTTGTACTGTCCCTTTGTTATGCTTCAAGGCCCTGGTCCTGAACTTGTGCGACTCTGCAGAGCTGGCACCCTCTCACTGTAGCAGGCACCCCACTGGCGCAGCCAATTCTGCAAGGAAGAATTTCAGTGCAAATGTTCTCCAGACACTGATTGGCTCAGCGTGGGCTCTGCCAGGCCTCGGAGATGAGAAGAGGCAGCCTCCTGTCACCTGAGAGGGAACGAAGGAGAACGAGGCTACTCTCAGAAGGGAATAATCAGAGTCCACCTCCCTCACCACAGAATGATGAAAGGGTGGGGGCGGTTAGTGAATCAGCTCCTGTCTTTTACCTCTCATAGAAGGCAGGTGTGCTAACCAACCCAAAGTCTGAGTTCTTATTGACAGTCCAGACAGGAAGATTCAGCCAAACCCCAAATCATGCTGAGGACAAACGCTAAGAAGCGCTAGGATTTCCCATCAACAGACGTACAGAACACATTGTTCTCACATTCACAAAATCAGTGATTCTTTGAACCAAAGGGTCCATAGATATATCAGGTTGGTGCAAACATAATTGTGGTTTTGGACCGTGAATTTTAAATCATTACAACTAGGCTCAAACACATCTTTATTAATTAAAATAGGAACCATTACATCAACACATTTTTTTTTTTTTGCCAATGAGAAATAAGCTTGTTTATTCCCGTAGTTGAAAAATCTGGGCCTCGGGATTTGATGAACTCTTGGAAAGCATCTTCTGCCTCCTGCTGGCTGTGGAAGCATTTCACCTGCAAAAAGTGGTTGAGATGCTTGAAGAAGTTGTAGTCAGGTGGTGAGTGTTAAGGTGAATATGGCAGATGAGGCAAAACTTTGTAGCCCAATTTGTTCAATTTTTGAAGCATTGGTTGTACGACGTGAGGTGGGGTGCTGTCATGGAGAAGAATTGGGCCCTTTCTGTTGACCAATGCCAGCTGCAGGTGTTGCCACTTTCAATGCATCTCATTGATTTGCCGAGCATACTTCTCAGATGTAATGGTTTTAGCAGGATTCAGAAGTGGGTCAGTACTGACAGCAGACCATCAATCAGGGACCATGACCTTTCTGTGGTGCAAGTTTGGCTTTGGGAAGTGCTCTGGAGCTTCTTCTCAGCCCAGTCACTGAGCTGGGGGCTGCTGGTTGTCGTATAAATTCAATCTTCATTGCACATCACAATCCAATCGAAAAAGGGTTCATTACTATGCAGAATAAGAGAAGACATTTCAAAATGAAGATCTTTTTTCTTTTGATTTGTGGTCAGCTCATGAGGCACCCACTTATCGTGCTTTTCCACCTTTTCAATTTTCTTCCAATGCTGAACGACTGCAAATGGTGGATGTTGATTTCTTTAGCAACTTGTGTAGTTGTAAGAGGATCAGCTTCAATGATTACTCTCAATTGGTCATTGTTAACTTCAAATGGCCGGTCACTGTGCTCTTCATCTTCAAGGCTCTTGTCTCTTCTGCAAATTTCTTGCACCACTGCACTGTACATTCATTAGCAGTTTCTGGGCCAAATGCATTGCTGATAATGCGAGTTGTCTCTGCTGCTTTAGAACTCATTTTGAACCTGAATCAGAAAATCACTCAAATTTGCTTTTAGTCTAATATCATTTCCTTAGACTAAAATCAATATAAAATACACAGCAAGTAGTAAGTCATTAGCAAAACATATAAAGTGAGAAATGCACACTAAAATGATTATAACATAATCACATTTATCTAAGAATGCATCCTGATATTAAACAGCAAATTTCAGCAGTGCAAAAAAGCAATCACTTTTGCACCAACCTAACACACACAAGGAAAAATTCTCAAGGATCGCTCATGCTGATTCCAATGATTTTTATTTTAGTGTTATTTAAATATGTATGATTGTAGAATTGGGTATAAACACCTTATTCTTTAACGACTTTATGGAATTTTTTACAATATTGCTTATTTGTTTATGTTCTGTCTTTTTGGCTGGGAAGCATGTGGGATCTTCGCTCCCAGACCAGAGATGGAACACACACCCCCTACACGGGAAGGCAAACTTTCAACCACTGGCCCACCAGAGAAGTTCCTAAACACCTTATTCGTAAAGCTGTTATAAAAACTATTTTTAAAAACATACAAATGTTCACATTGGACACAAATTACAAAAGCAGCGTAGTTCAAGTTAGCAGTGTTTCACAGCGCTAATGGGATGCTGCCGCCTCTATAGGACTGTACCAGCGGGGCACACCATAGACATCCTATCCTGAGAATACAGCTTTTCTTCTTTTCTGGTATGAAAATTTGAGCAACTGAAAGCCTCATTCCCCTCCCTCTTCTTATGGATTAAATCCTACTACTCTTTTCTCCTAAAATAAAAGCAGTATTGCCTTCTGTCTACCTCATTTTTTACATTTGTACAATGGAGATACAGTGTACAATGGAGATTGTACAGTGTGGAGGACCTATCCACACTGGGCAATTGAAGGGATCAAGTGAATCAATAAATATACAAGTTCTCACAACAGTGTCCAGTACACAGTAGGCACTCAGTGATTGCTATTTATTATTATGACTATAAATATAATTGCTGCTGCTGCTGCTGCTAAGTCACTTCAGTCGTGTCTGACTCTGTGCGACCCCATGGACTGCAGCCCACCAGGCTCCGCCGTCCCTGGGATTCTCCAGGCAAGAATGCTGGAGCGGGTTGCCATTTTCTTCTCCAATTCAGGAAAGGGAAAAGTGAAAGTGAAATTGCTCAGCTGTGTATGACTCTCAGAGACCCCACGGACTGCAGCCTACCAGGCTCCTCCGTCCATGGGATTCTCCAGGCGAGAGTACTGGAGTAGGGTGCCATTGCCTTCTCCTAAAGATAATTAAGAAAAATATAAACATGGAAGCTGAAAGACAGTTTTAATAGTCAATTGATTACAAAGTGATCATACCAATGATCAAGAGTCTACTAAAATTTTTATCTTATATAGGAACATAAGCTAATTAAAACTTTATATTGTATATTGAAGGCAAAAGGAGAAGAGGATGGCAGAGGACGTGATGGGTGGATAGTATTGATTCAATGGACATGAACTTGGGCAACTCTGGAAGATGGTGAGGGACAGGGAGGCCTGGCGTGCTGCAGTCCATGGGGTTGCAAAGAGTCAGACATGAGTTAGTGACTAAGCAACAACAAAAAAATAGAGTAAGCTCTAGGACAATTAGCAAAATTTTTTTAAAGGAGATTAAAGGAAGCCAGTAGTTGAAATAAAGTGAAATGATAAAAATGCTCAACTAATTCAAAAGCAGTCAGGAGACAAGGACAAGGGGAGTAAAGACAGGTGGAACAAACAGAAAACAACAAGAAATGTAGTAGACTTTAATCCAATCATACCAATAATTGCATTAAATGTAAATGATCTAAAAAACAAATTAAAATAAAAAGATTATTAGACTGATTAAAAAAGCAACACCCAAGTACCTGCCATTGACAAAAAGTCCATTTTATACATAATGGCATATATAGGTTTAAGGTCAAAGGATGGAAAAAGATATAATGTGCAAACACTAATAAAAACAGCTGAAGTGGCTATATTAAAGCTTTATTATCATGGAAATGAATACATAAAAATTTTAAATATATAATAATTGCATTCATACCTAAACTTCTTATCTCTCTCTCTAATGCTTTATCTCCCTTACTGAAGAACTCACAGTTAAGTTCTATGAAAAAAAGACTAAGAAATAAAACCAAATTAATCTTACTTGATACTTTGCTTCATATACTCTATAGCTACTATATCAAATTTATTAACACCTTTTTATTTTACTCTTTGAAAGAATAAGCTGTAGCATTTATTTCTTTGGATGGAGCTCAAATAAGATAGAATAATTGTGAATAGGAATGTTAGACTGAAAGCTATAAATGAATTCTAACGAGCTGGAAAAAAAATTTGGATTCCTGTCACTGATTAGGCACATACTTCACTATTAAATGACCACACTCTAAAGATTTCATTTAGCTAAAACAAGAA